>NC_134404.1:319196743-319838007 GCF_038048845.1 Mixophyes fleayi
CTCAATTTATCAATGGATTCATTTGATATATCATATTTACCCTGGAGTTATTATTTGTTCCTTATTCCCCACAATTATGTGATCGGTTAACCCTTATAAATAACTGTAAGCTCTTTCTGTTCACGACATATGGATTAAGGGCCTAGTGAGCCTAGATCTGAAAAATATTATGAGCCTATTGTATGATGTATGAGCATAGCTTTCTGGGATTGGGTGTGGTTTTACTCATTCGGTAAAACAAATGATATATTATCCATTCAAAGAACTATAATCAAATACAAGCATGCGCAGAGCAATTTCATGCAAAATACAGCGCGCAACTGGACTTACATCTGAAGATTAATCAGGCCCACTGTGCAGTTTTCCGAATTTTTCTATTTGAAGTTCCATTTGAACAATAGTATATTTCTATACATTAGAATCTTACCCGATGGTGAAAATGTTTCAGATTCATTCATTTATTGGCTTAGAGATCTAGACAATGTAAATGAGTAAATTAGAGGCCAACTATTAATCCAAGTAAAGACAAGGAGGACACAAATTAGCATTAAGTGTGGTCTTCAAATTTACCTCTCATGTGTGCAGGCGTACTCCATTCTCTGTACCCCTGGATGGATGCAAAGGATTGGTGGCTTATGATGACAATGAAGATGATGGACTTGTTTTTGCTGTCTCTGCTCGGAGTCACCAGGCTCTATCTGTGCACTGTATGTCTGACTGTGGGAGTATCTCTTAAATAAATAACAGAGATGGAAATTTATCTGTGCAATATATGGCTGGGGCCACGGGGGATCTCTGTGCAATATGGGTGGTGATGGTTATCTATAAGAAATATAGCTGGCTATGGGAGATGTGGGAGCTGTGCAATCTGTACAGTTTAATAAGATAATTAATCCTCAGCACCAGGTCTCTTCATGCCACAAACGAGCACTAAAGGTACTGATTTAATAGTATGTCTGTATCGTCCCACACTCCAACCCTAGCTGCAATACCTATTTAGATGTTTTAAGCTGGCCATATAAAGATGGAACACTGCAGCCTAGGTATATAGATACATTTCTAATCTAGGTATATAGATACATTTCTAGCCTAGGTATATAGATACATTTCTAATCTAGGTATATAGATACATTTCTAGCTTAGGTATTCAGATACATTTCTAGTCTAGGTACATAGTTACTTTTCTAGCCTAGGTATATAGATACATTTCTAGCCTAGGTATATAGATACATTTCTAGTCTAGGTATATAGATACATTTCTAGTCTAGGTATATAGATACATTTCTAGTCTAGGTATATAGATACATTTCTAGCCTAGGTATATAGATACATTTCTAGTCTAGGTATATAGATACATTTCTAGCCTAGGTATATAGTTATATTTCTAGCCTAGATATATAGATACATTTTTAGCCTAGGTATATAGATACATTTTTAGCCTAGGTATATAGATACATTTCTAGTCTAGGTATATAGTTATATTTCTAGCCTAGATATATAGATACATTTTTAGCCTAGGTATATAGATACATTTTTAGCCTAGGTATATAGATACATTTCTAGCCTACTTTTATAGATTAATTTCTAGCCTAGATGTATAAATGTATATCTATGCTCGGAATATGTATAAAATCTTAAGGAACTAGACAAAAAAATTAAAGGCTGTGCACAAAAACAGTGCAGGTTTAACATGAAAATAATATTATACTGAAGGTTAAGCGTTCATTGACACTTATACCATTCCAGATATATTAGCAGTAATACAATTTGTAATCCTTTTGCTTTAGAGTACATCCAGAGGCTCATATATATAATAAAATAACATCTAATGTTAAATACCTTGATTTATTAATATCTAATTAAAATACATAAAACACCACATGAATAAAAGAAATCTATTGATCCCCAATGTCAATAATAGGATTTTGTCCGTCATATACAAACACACATTGTGTCATCAAATAAAAGATAGACAAGCCTAAGCATACAATTTGATAAATATCGCTAATGGGAGACAAAGGGTAGTGAGTGTGGTAATTGTAATAGTCCAGATAGATCACACTCACTGATATCTCAACAAAATGTTACTTATATTGTCCAATAATGTCCAATAGATTGATTACCATGATCTTTATGGTCTCCACTAGTGCGATACAGATAATCAGACCAATGCCCACATATGGCTTAGAGTAAATGTGATTATCGCATATATTCCAGCGTTATTGTAGTGATCTTGGTATAGAATATAGTTTACTTGCGGTTCCAATAAGATGAACGATACCCAGGTACCCAGCGTGCTGAGATGGAATGATGTTCACCGGGGTCCGTGCTTGGCATGACTCAACTAAATAAAAACTGAAGTGTGACATTTGTTACTCACTTAAACAGAGCACCCAGGGCCTGCTAAAAATGCATATGTAAACTGAATAAAATATATCAGGGGTATGCTGATACGCATGTATCTTTTCTTTACATTTGGCAAAATTTGGCCTAGAGATGTTCTTCTCACCTGATGTGTAACTGGAAGGTACAAAATTAGTCCCATTTAAAGTACAGGATAAAAATCAAGCTCAACCAGCTCAGTTGGGTGAAAAAATGGTTTATCCAATTTCAATGACCTCACGCCGCAAAATTAAATCTAATTTTTGCCCTACTTGAACAAACTAGGCACATTGGTATGCTTACTCTGTATGTAGCATGGAACGCCCTCACTTCGATAATACTAGTAAATGTTTATTTTCAAATCACATTTGTGTTTATTTTGCAAGTGCATTGGGATTTTTGTTTTGTTTTTACATTGGGCCACATACTGTATGTTTCTATAGCATATATATATATATATATATATATATATATATATATATATAATATCTAATGGTTTGGCATATTTTATCAAGCATACAAAAAACACCAAAACAGCCTCCCAAAAAATGTTTGTAATACAATATATTTGTATATTGCTAGCTGTTGTCAGAGTAAAGATCTTGGGCCGATTTTGACAAGTTCTATTTTGTAGTGATTTACATGACTATTGGCAAGTCACCTAATCTACTAAAGGCAAATCGCCGTGTAACTCTCCTCTTTTTCATGCGTTCAAAAAAAAACAAGTTTCCATATATTTCACAATCACAGAAATCATTGATTTCTCCGCTGTGAAGTGTAAAGCAGGAGGAATCTAGTAAGGGGCGATCTGCAAAACTGCCATGAAAATGTCCAAGAAAATAATCTCACTGGTTGCTTGAAAACCAGTGAGTCGGATTCTTCATTAATTTCAATGAACAATGCACTTGCTAATGCCATTATACTGAATGCGGCTAATAAGTACCTGCTCAGACAGTCATAATCAGCCAGCATGTAGACATTGCTTGTGTTTGAAAAAGTGGATATTTACATACAGGGTGGTTTGCCTTTAGTAGATTAGGAGAATTGCAAATAATCTTATGAAATAGGAGATGTGACCAAATCAACCTTTAATAAATCTTCAAAATAATTACATAGAAAAACCAATTAGTACACCAGGTTAATTGTCTTATTACTGCTGAAACTAGTATCGCTATTAATAATAACATATAAAGCTACATAACATGTGGAAGTCTCAGTGCTCCAAACAGCAAAGGTTAAGACGCTAGCATAAATAAGCCTTGTGATATACAGTAATCATTCTCCCAGCAAAACTAAATGTGTCCAATGACCATATGTCATAGGAAAAGAGCCTTTCAAGCAATTACAGCCAATTAACAGCATAAGCTGGCTGAAATGGGAGGGGGGATGTGGTGTGAGTAGGATGCCAGGCTGCACTCAACAGGGAGTATATGTCACAGTGGAGTGACCTCAGCCTTCAACAGGGGGTCAAACAATTGTTTGTCACAAGGTATATCCAGAAAACATATACAGAATTACCCTGCATGTACATGTGAAAGCATACAGAGCACAGACTTGGGCATTACGTTTGATAAATGCTGGTAATTTCTTTATAAGAGGGATCACTCATGTCAACTAAAAAGAAAATAAAGGACAATTTGTTCAGAAATAATATTGTAGTGCCATTAGGGCACAGATGAATTGGCCATGGCACAGGGTGCTACTTATTTTTTTTAATTAAAAAAAGGACTGACTTAATTTAAGGAGACTTTTTTAATGCAAATCTGCAAATCTGAGGACAAATAGCGGTTGTGTTGCTGCAGAGCTGTTTGGGGAGAGGGAGTGGTCAGCCCACGGAGGGTAGACGTTTTCAATGGGCACAAACCGTTCAAACTATGGACTGTTACTGGAAATCAGGGGGTATATTTACTAAACTGCGGGTTTGAAAAAGTGGAGATGTTGCCTATAGCAACCAATCAGATTCTAGCTATCATTTATTTAGTACAGTCTACAAAATGACAGCTAGAATCCGATTGGTTGCTATAGGCAACATCTCCACTTTTTCAAACCCGCAGTTTAGTAAATCTAGCCCCAAGACTTCTGGTTTTAGTCACTTTATATTAATTTATTTATTTTTTGACCCTGGGGAGCCTACTCATCCCAGATGTACATGTACAATGTCCAGCTCCTGAAATGGGAGCCCAGCATACGAAGCTCAGACAAAAGTCATGTCTGGTACATTATATTATATATTATGAGCGCTAAAAATAGACAAAGATCTACTTTTATCACTACCATCAATATTCAATATAAATTATTCAAGAAATGAATTGATTGCCTAGTGCACTTCACCCTTACTTATTTATTGACTGTGTCTGTTGTGAGATAGTAATGAGAAGCAGATATTGGTTACGAAGTATAACATGATTACTTTAAAATCTAATTTGTAAGGACATAAATAGAGAACAATAAGACTTATAATATTTCTTTTTAATGTAGTGAGCTTTATTGTTGAGTTTCATTAAGACAGCAGACAGACGTACATGCTGATTCTATAGAACACACCAGGGGGTAAATGTATGAATCAACGGATTCTTCATCTCCGGCGTGTTCAGCCTCTTCAGCGCTTAAATTTAAAGCGGCGCTGCATTGTAAAGGGAAACTTCCTTTACAATGCAGCGCCGCTTTAAATTTAAGCGCTGAAGAGGCCGAACACGCCGGAGATGAAGAATCCGGAGATTCATACATTTACCCCCAGATGTCCATGTTGGTTCTGTATAAAGGAACTCTTATGAAGAAATCTTATGGATAATGGTCTCAAGAAGAATCTTAATGTGGGCTGTCTGTCAATGTCAAACATTATGGGGTCTATTATATATTTAAACTCGGATAGCAGTGATAAGTCTGATTATTTAGCACAGCTTACAGCAGCAAAACAAAGATCAGTTCTAGCAGCAAGTTAATTTATTTTAAAACATTAATGGATGTTAAAAAATGCTTTATTCTGAGAATGCAGCATTTTAATTGCTTTTGTTCTGTTACCACCATCCCGAGAGGATGATAATGGAATCGATACCACATCATACAAGTACAGCTGAAATAGTTATTAAATAGACTTGGGGAATCCTTTCCCACCAGTAGGGTTACTGCCAGCGATACCACTTATCGCCATTGGTAACCCCTATCTTGTATTTGGCTGGCAATACGGTTCTTCACTCTTTGATAAAATCTGCCCTTATATTCCATTTCTTACACTGCATTAGGTTAATGGGAGTTATGTTTGCAGCAAGAGGTCCATGACTGTGCCGGTGACAGTCTTGACCATGCCTGTCCTATATGAACTCTCCAACCTGCACTAGACCCACCCCTATAACTCCAGGACATGCCTACCCCCCCCCCCCCCTCCTCCCTAGTTCTTTCAAACAGACTAATCACTGTGCATTTTCTCCTGCAGTCATTGTACGAGGACCATGCTGGTGACAGACAGTAGGAGTAGAAAAGGTATACGGAAGTTTTTGGCTAAGAGAAAGTATAGATCCCTCTGTGTCCATGGGGTTTAAAGGTACACCATGGAGGTGAGGCGGCAGCATCACTTGGTTCTCTGGCCATGGGGCAAAGGTGTTGGGTTCCCAACACGCTAGCATGAAAAGTCTACCCTACCGACAGATGGAGAGATGCCTTGTCAGGCAGTACAAGGTTTTTCCTAGATTTTTATTTACTTTTACCCTGGTCTTTGGGCTAGTCCAGGGTTTCCCAAACCCAGTCCTCAGGGCTCCCTAACAGTGCAGGTTTTCCATATCTCCTTGCTGGAGCACAGGTGTATTCATTACAGACTGACATATTGTAACAGATCCACAGGTGGTCCTAAATATGTCACATGTGATCCAGAAAACCTGCACTGTTAGGGAGCCCTGAGGACTGGGTTTGGGAAACCCTGGGCTAGTCAATAAACAATTGCTATAATTCCGCAATAAACAATGGGGCCTTATTGAGCAACTATTTATTTATTACATTTTTACATTTTTCAGTATTTTGTAACATCACTTGTGTTTTGTGTGGCATGTTAAAATCTTTTTGTACATGGACAGGACTAGCCGGTTGGATGCTTATGGGAGGTGTTGCGGCCTTTTGGCTCCCACCTGCCTGAAGATTTTTACAAACTACTTCTTAGGTGGGAGTGAAACAGGAAAGAAAGAAAAGTTTCAGCAGAAAGCAAGGATGTCAAAACTTTTTTTAAAAAAAAAAACATTCATCCAGTGGTTGAACTGGGCTTCTCCTATTGCCTCCATTGTAACACTAGAAAATTCCATTCACTTACATTTTCTATACCGCCACTTCTAAATTTCCACTTCAACCTCTGCATTCATCATTTCTTCACGGCAGAACTTGAACTTTTGTCTTGTGTTTGTGTAAAAACTGTTGGCAGGAATAATGTCTGACCTCCAGTTCATTTCTCCCAATAAACTGATTTCTAATGCAATAATCTGCGTTAATTAGTATTCAAGACTGAAATTCTTCTGCAACTGACATATACTCAGCAATGGCATTCTATCACGTGTCTAGTGTCCGTGTCATGACACTGTCAAGCTCTACTCCAGTAGCTACTTCTCCAGTAATTTATGTACAGGTCTTAGAGATATGGCAGTAAGGGCAGTACTAGTGGCACTTTTATCTTGATTAGCATTTATATTAAAAAAAAAGTTACACAAACTTTGCATGGCTGTCCTTGGTCCCTCCCTGTAGTTATAGGCATTGGACTGGTATCCCACCCCTATAATAATCCATCATTGGTGAAAAACATCTAAAGACAAGACCATAAATGCACATTTACTGTCATCAAAATGTAACTTTAAGAATTGCATTATAATAACATTATAATTGAAAAAGGGACAATGTTTGTGAGATCATGATATTATTATTATAATAATTGATAATAATAATCATTATCAATATCATTATCACTACTGCTAACCGTACACAATATGTGACTGGTATTCTATGCCATACCTCCAGAAATATGACAATATTAAAGATGTTACTATACATTCAATACCTCTCTTCCTAGAATTCCTCATTGTTTAATCGCATCCTGAATATTGTTATGTGCAGATTTCAAGGTAAATCTGTAGAAACGAATCAGCTTGCTACTAGACTAAATAGCAGGCTCTTTTATTTGCAATAAATGCTCAAAGGATACATTTTTTATTTCTTCACATTGATTCTTCAGGGCTGTGGGGTTTTCAGAAAGTTAAATCACATCTGTTCTTTGCATTTTCAACATTCTGGAGACATATCAGAAAGTTCTTTGTGGGTAAGAAGTGCAGACTTCAGCTTGGTGGATGTGCCTGAGGAGGTAGAAGTTCTCAGTGTCTTTTCTACTTTACGTTTTAAGTCTAACGATTGAACCCAGGATTCCCAGTTGTAAACATTGGTGCGGTAATCTGGATTCCATTATCTCCATCTCAAGTTACAAGTAAAAGCATTTAAAAAGTAAAAAACTGTTTGATGGACAATTTTTCTATTAACTCGCTTACATTACTAAGGTTTCAGTGGGGTTTGCTAAGAAGGGTAATATCAACCCTTCAGTCTTATCATAGCAATTAGGCACAATCATTTACAATAACACAAATGTTGGGTAAGAAGGCTTCAGTAGAGTTCATACAACCCTCATTAAATCTATGTGGAAAGATATGACATAAACATTGTAAAATATTTTCATGACAGTATTTTTAAAATATGTGTTACAGAGACACATACATACATTAGTCACAAAATTAAAACATATTGCCTAACACTGTGTAGGTCCGATCGTGCCACCAAAACAGCTCTGATCTGTCGAGGTATGATCTCCACAAAACCTCTGAAGGTGTCCCATGGTATCTGGCACCAAGACATTAGCAGCAGATCCTTTAAGTCCTGTAGGTTGTGAGTTGAGGCCTCCAGCACATCCCACAGATGCTCGATTGGATTGAGATCTGGGGAATTTGGAGGCCAAGTCAACACCTCGAATTCTTTGCCATACTCCTCAAACCATTCCTGAACACTTTTTGCAGTGTGGAAGGGAGTATTATGCTGCTGAAAGAGGCCCCTGCCATCAGTGAATAGCATTGCCATGAAGGGGTGTACTTGGTCTGCAACAATGTTTAGGTAGGTGGTATGTGTCAAAGTAACATGAATGCCAGGACCCAAGGTTTCCCAGCAGAACATTGCCCAGAGCATCACACGGCCTCTGCTGGCTTGCCTTCTTCCCACAGTGCATCATGGTGCAATCTCTTCCCCAGATAAACGATGCACACACTCCCGGACGTCCACATGATGTAAAAGAAAACGCAATTCATCAGACCAGGCCACCTACTTCCAATGCTCCATGGTCCAGTTCTGGCGCTCACATGCCCATTGTAGGTGCTTTCGGCGATGGACAGGGGTCAGCATAGGCACTCTGACCGGTCTGTGGCTACACAGCACTGTGTGTTCTGACACCTCTCTATCATAGTCAGCATAAACTTTTTTTTAGCAATTTGTGGTACAGTAGCTCTTCTGTGGGATTGGAACAAACGGGCTAGCCTTTGCTCCCCACTCGCATCAATGAGCCTTGGGCACACATGACTTTATTGTTGGTTCACCGTTGACATGACAGGAACACCCCACAAGACCTGCCGGTTTGGAGATGCTCTGACCCAGTAGTATAGCCATTACAATTTGGCCCATGTCAAAGTCGCTCAGGTCCTTACTCTTGCCCATTTTTCCTGCTTCCAACATAGCAACTTCAAGAGCTGATTGTTGACTTGCTGCCTAATATATCCCACCCCCCCTTGACAGGTGTCATTGTGAGGAGAGAATCATTGTTATCCACTTCACTTGTCAGTGGTTTTTATGTTGTGGCTGATCGGTGTATGTCTCTCTATCCAATAATGAACATTCTTATTTTATATTATTACATTTTCAGCTCCACAGCTTCAATCGCCCTGAGGTTAAGCTCTGGCAGCTCCATGTTAACCATCTGTCCATATAACTTCAATACAAGGACTACACCTGTTTTGCACGGCCCCCTCCAGTGTACAAGGCAATGTTTATACACTGCCATAAACCTGGCAAAGCTTGACACTGGCAGAAATTGACATTGCTGCAAAGCCTGCAGCTAACCATATGCAAAAATATATTTATGTTTTCTATCATTACCATGTTAATAACTGCTGCTCAGGGTGCATTTACAGATATATTAAGTCAGATAAATCTGAATACAGATATCATTAATGGAAATATAAAGGTGTTTAATATGTTGTGCAAAATAAGACTAAAAAAAAGCTTCAATTTATTTTATCAGAAAAAATATTAATATTAAATAAGTATTGCTTACTAAAATTGATTTGTGGTACTGCTCTTCCACTTTAGTGTTTTATAAAAAAAAGACTAAACCCCATCACGGTCAGCTATAGCAACAGAGACATCATCCACACAACACATGGCATAGTGGCCCTGGGCGGTGACTCACTTGTCTCCATTCCATAGAATGACTGTTTTTCTTAGGTGCATAAAGTCCAGAATTTAATCACTTAATTGCAGTTCATCAGTGCAATAAACATTCCTTATGGAGAACAACCCCCCTCCCCCCCCCCCCCATCACCTAAAGACTTTGGCTGAATCTTGATGAAACCATCTCATTTTCCCTACAGATAAAAAAAAAACTAGTCATCTATAGTTCTTTAAAAGAGCTTTATATATGGATTGACTGCTCTAGTGCCATCAGCCAGCTTCAGATTACAAGGGGTGTTCCTGAGATGACCCTATTTGATATTCATGTTATATTACCCACTGTGATGTCATCAGTGATGTCACCCTTTGTCACACCACAAGTGATGTGATACGCCCGTTGTATCGTATGAAATAAAAGATTTTCCGATGCGATCGCTGTGGTTCTGAAACACAACAGTTTTCTTCGCAAAATATATTACAGGACAAAGTATCGCATGCATACTCTCAACACATCCTCCCATTCTCGGTTACAGGACTTTTTCCGGACTGCACCCACTTTGTGGAATTCCCTCCCTTGCACAGTAAGACTTTCCTCTAGTCTTCAAACTTTCAAGCGTTCTCTGAAAACCCACCTCTTCAGACAAGCTTATAATATTCCTCAACCACCATCTTAATCTCCCTTATTACCATCCTCTACACAGCTAACACAAGACAACAACCCTCTGACCAACATTGCCACACACAGCCCAACTAATACTTTTACCTTTGCATTCTAGCTGGTCCAGTATGCAATATGATGTAGCACATGCCCTTGTGTTTCAAACTCCCATTGTCCTATAGATTGTAAGCTTGCGAGCAGGGTTCTCTGTCTGTCTGTATTACCCAGTATTGTCTTATTAATGTTTGTTCCCAATTGTAAAGCGCTACGGAATTTGCTGGCGCTATATAAATAAATGTTGATGATGATGCATACAGTACCAACAACAAGCTTCTACGACAGACTAGACATATCTATCTACATGAACAGATGTAACAACAGTAATATGCGCTTTCCATAATAAGGACACAAAAAAGGACATATCATGTAAATAAGATGCAAAGTTGTATTCAAGGCCTTATTAAGGGTTCGAGCCACCTTAGGCTAATATGTTCGCAGATTTCCCTCACCTACCCACGTCAATCTAATACCTGGTAGGTAAAAATGAACAAGTCCTTGACTTAAAATCCAGCTTCCTTCAACCGCTCTCACTAATGTTTATGTTCCTATGTTTTCCAAAAACAGTCACGGCAATCTTTGTCACTCATTAATATCAGAACCGTATAGCAGAACTGAGGCAGGAACAAGAGCTATTGGGAGTAAAGACATGAAGTTTCGCTATCACACCTGTACCTGTTGCCATCCTTGTCTCTCCTGCTCACTTATCCTCAAGCACCCACCCAATGATGACTCATTGTCTGTATGGCAATATGTCAAGATTAAAACTTTGCTATATTTTTCTTTAATGTTTCCTTTTTACTTTGGAGAACAACTATCCGCTTATATTAAAATTAATGTCAGTTTACTTTATCCCTCTCCCTGTCACAATTTTGCACCCCAAAATGTTTGCGCCCCCCCCCCCAAAGTCTTGCACCCTAGGCTGTATCCTAGCCAGCCTATTGAATAATCAGGGCCTGGTTGTATTATATTTATTTTTTGCACAATACCTAAAAACTTACCTTTTTATATATCTTTATTTTTGTAAATATATTTATCCATGCAAAATTACAATAAGCAACTAAAATTTGTTCAAAATCTGTATGCCTAGATTTATGGGCTAGTACCCAGAAAACAAAATTAAAGGGCACCGATTGTCTCCACAAAGCTGAACCAGCATCCATGAGAATGCAGTCTATCAATTCGCATTGACATCACCGAGGACTACAGTGACTAGGCTTAGGGTGGCACTGGGTAGTGGCAGCTGGATTGGTTTATTTTTTGCTGATCTGCCCACCATACAGAAATTAATTTGGTTTGAACTGAGAGGGTATTTTTTTATTTTTTTTTTGAAAGCTCTACCACTCTATGTGGCTTAGGAGTGAAAAAAAACAAATTAGGTGAAGGCAAGGAAGGTATTGATTTTAGGAATATATGAGAAAAAATAAGGGAACATTTCTATAGTCCAGTAACAAATTACATGGAACCCTGTGCTTTGTCTTTTAAAAAGCGCGATTTAAACAGGCAAAAAGCATCAAATAATATTTATTGTAGGAGGTGAACTGTGATTTGTGTTTAGCTCCACCTAATGATGCACACACTACTGACATTTATCTCAGCAGGGTTCACTGTACCTTCTACTCCTAAAGCCATCCATAATATTTTCATGCTATCAGATTATTGAATTCTGCAGTAGGTTATCCTCAATAATACACATGATAGTTAATTATTTCTCTCCTTATATGCTGTAATAAACATACTGTTCTCATCCAAGCATGTCATTCATTATCCACTAATTCTAAATGATAAGGGATTGATGAATATATTGTCTGCAAGTTATAAACCAAGTGTTATAAGCCAAAGCTGGATATTAGTACACTGCGGAATTCTTTCTTTCAAATCTCACTTATTTGTCATTGGGCCTCCAATTTAAGCCATTCTGCCCTTTGACCAGTGCCTGAGCAACAGATCTATACTGTAGTTGACTGAACGTTTACTGAATACTGAATTACTGTGTACTGACCCAGCTTGTTTTACTATGTGTATTTGCTTGTAACCCCAATCCTCTGCCTTGTTGTTCTGTTTTGTACCTGCTGCCTGCCCTGACCTTATATTGGATTCTGATTTAGCACCTGAACTGCCGGCCTTGACCTCACCCTGTATCTGTCATTCTCCTGGCTATCAGCACTCACCTAGTCAGACTCAATGTAATAAAAAACAAAAATAAATCCTTCTGGCGCAATGTAGGTCTAAATCAAAGAAATTACCGTATATACTCGAGTATAAGCCGAGTTTTTCAGCACATTTTTGTATGCTGAAAAAGGCCCCTCGGCTTATACACGGGTGAACTTACCTGGTGTCCGGTCCCTGCGCTGTTAACTCTCTCTCTCAGTCCCGCAGTGGAACGCATGTGCGTTCCACTGACAGGAAGTTTTGCATTTGTAACAGAAATGCCTAACTTCCTGTATGTGGAACGCACATGCGTTCCACTGCGGGGCTGAGAGAGAGAGAGATGTCAGCACTAATGAGGGAATACAGCTGCTGCTGAACTGATTGAAGAATCAGAGCATAAAGTGAAGGACTTTGAGGACCAGTAAGCTTCATTCTTCTTCTTGAATCTCTGGGGATGTTGTTGTGGATCTGTGGGGTGACACCTCTGTCACAAAGGATTACGCCTTAAAAAGGGATACCTTAGGGTTGGCTACCAGCGCATCTGAATGGTACTGTACTATGTGTTATGTTACATGTGTAACTTAATCCTTGCTTAAAAGCTTTCTTGGTGCTTTGCATTAATAAACTTATGTATTCTTTACTTTCTTAAATGTGAAAATATTTTTCCATTTCCATGGTACTGGAGGTGAATGATAGGCTGCAGTTAGCCTGGTAAGATGTGATCTGGTGCAGTGTGTGTTTGCTGGTTAACCCTGGTTACACACTCCAAAAGTTGGCCCAGATAAAGAGCCTGTGGGTTCCTCGTTATGGTGACAGCACCCTACATTGATTTTTGCTTTACCATTATCATATTCATTTTTTGTTTTTGGCCTATGTTGTTGTTCCTGTTTCACAGTACACATTTGAAAAGAATAGTAAAAGGTTTCATACATTGGCTAAGAGAGAGAGAGAAGCCTTTTACTTATATATGCACAACAAAAAAAATTACAGTAATTAAACAGAAGTGAGCTTTTAAAAAAAAAAAAAAATTACCAGTAGCTGCTGCATTTCCCACCCTAGGCTTATACTCGAGTCAATAAGTTTTCCCAGTTTTTGGTGGTAAAATTAGGTGCCTCGGCTTATATTCGGGTCGACTTATACTCGAGTATATACGGTATATGTAAAGAATAAAATGTATATAAAAGAAAAATGTTTTACATGAGCTTAATAATTGATTAAATACTTGAATAACTAAAGAGTTGGACCAGACTCGCTGCCATACAGGGATTGTGTGAGATCCCCACTTTGCAAAAGCAAAAACTACATGAACGAAAAACAACACAGCGCCAAGGATGACCAAGATAGTAGTGTAGCAACTTACTGTATTATATAGAATCCATGATTTTATTCATCATTTCATTTGGAACATTTATGATGATCCTTAAGCATATATCTATGTTGGGATTATAGCGAACCGAATTTGTGTTGATTTTGATGTTATTATTAAAGTGTTATTATTAAAGTGTATTTTTAGTATATTTTACTGTATTGATATCTTATCATCTAAACCAGAGGTGTTCAAACTCAAACTCAGTCCTCAAGAGCTACCAACAGGTCATGTTTTCAGGATGTCTTTAATCATACACAAGTGAGTTAATCTATTTGGCTGTCAGTAATTATCCCACCTGTTTCTACAGACAGAAATCCTGACAACAACATGACCCATTGGTAGTCCTTGAGGACTGATTTTGGACACCTCTGATCTAAGCTTGCCTATCCTCAGCTCTGTGTGTTTCTTCAATCACCTGGTGAGACGAGCCTGAGAACCACGACCTGTGGATTTCCCACAACAAATGTCGTCCACTCTCTAGGGGTGGTCCCATTAAACTTCATGTCCTGGGTTTAGCCAGCACCAGTCACTAGTGGCAAAATGAGTCCACATCTGTACTTGTAATGACAACAGTGCTGAGGCATGGTCTTAGTAACACGACTATTATTTCACAAGGTACTGGTTCATAGTGATTAGATAGGCTACATTGTCGTGAATATTAGTTGAGTCAACAAAATGGCTGCCTCCACTGTAGGCGACAAGTCCATTTTAAAACACAAACATAGCTGAAACTTATTTTTCCACATATTTACATCTCTTGACATGACCGGAGTCTGTATTTTCTGCCCTGTTGAGTACATGGAAACATCATACTTAGACACCAAGGGGTAAATGTATCAAGCTGAGAGTTTTCCGGCGGGTTTGAAAAGTGGAGATGTTGCCTATAGCAACCAAACAGATTCTAGCTATCATTTTGTAGAATGTACTAAATAAATGATAGCTGGAATCTGACTGGTTTTTCAAACCGGCCGGAAAACTCTCAGCTTGATACATTTACCCCCAACAATAGTACAGTTACACCCAACGTTCAAAAGATCACACTGGTTTGTCTGAGTATTTAAAGAAATACAATGTAAACAAAGGTAACAATTTTTCTGTTTTACTTATCAAGAAGAGGTGTAAAACACATATTGTTTTCAAATTACATCATGTTTACTATAAATATGCTCCTTTAAATTACATTTAATATTACAGATACAAAAAAACAATAAAATTGCAATATACTGGACAATGTTCCAATAGACTTTCTAACAGAAAAATAAAATTGGTTGTTAAGCTTGTGGTATATCATTGTCTCATAAAGGATACAGGAGATTTTATATTGCTCAACAGGGTGTGGTGGATTTATTGTGCATTGCAATCACATATATATATATATATATATATATATATATATATATATATATATATATATATATATATACAGCTACTGTGAAATAAAATATCATCATTGTTGGTGTTATTTAGGGCTTGCTCATACCTCTGTGGTCTTCAATATTCTATATACATGGTGGTCTTATTTGTGTTCAGGAAAGTGGTAAATGTCAATGATCTCTTATTACACTACCCTAATACAATATTTATTTCTTATCCTTTTTTTATAGCACCAATCTGATAATATGCAGTCATTATTCACATCAATCCCTGCCTCAGTGAAGCTTAAAGTCTAAATTTCCTACTACACACACACAGACAAGGATGCATTTTTGTCAAAAGCCAATTAAAATACCAGTATGTTTTTAGTGGGAGTGGGAGAAAACACACAGAGGCGGAACTAGCAAGCTGTGGGCCCCCGATGCAGAGAGGTGGGAACCGGGGGCCCCGACCCTCTGCATCTACCATGCAGCTGGGCCCCATTATCTCCCTGGGCCCCGATGCACTGCACCTGGCGCACCAATGGTAGTTCCGCCACTGGTAGAACATATATACTACGCACAGATAGGCAGTAACACTAACCACTGTGCCACCATGCTGCCCTATGTTAAATGTTCAATAATAGCAAGCTATTTCACCAACACATCATCATCACCATCACCATTTATTTATATAGCGCCACTGATTCCGCAGCGCTTTACAGAGAACTCATTCACATCAGTCCCTGCCTCACTGGAGCTTACAGTCTAAATTCCATAACACACACACAGACAGACAGAGACTAGGGTCAATTTTGATAGCAGCCAATTAACTTACTAGTATGTTTTTGGCGTGTGGGAGGAAACCGGAGCACCCGGAGGAAACCCACGCAAAGACGGGGAGAACATACAAACGCCACACAGATAAGGCCATGGTCGGGAATTGAACTCATGACCCCAGTGCTGTAAGGCAGAAGTGCTAACCACTTAGCCACTGTGCTGCCCCAAATGAAAACCAAATTGATCTACACGCTCTTTTGACCAGAAGCCATCACCACATTAAATCTTGCACTAACCCATAATGTGTGTGTGTTAGTGTAGAGTATGTAATTCCGCAACCCTACTTAGAAGCTGTTGTCCCACTTCTGTATCTAACATGGGGTGTATGAACACACCACAGATAATATGTTCACTCTTTGTGTCCCTTTTTTTTACATCTCTGAGGTGATTTTAAAGCCGACATGAAAAACAACTTATCTGTTAAATTCAATTTTCTTTTATTGCTCCGGAGCCTACAATTTACCATCAAGGTGCCTGTTGACCTGACACTACATTATAATAGGCTGCATTGATTTTCAAACCACATGCTGTATGCTCTGCTAAAATACCTGGATCATTCTTACAAATTATAGAAAAGGATGACTTTTTATAAGTAAATGGCCTTGCCAAGAGAAAAATACATCATCATTTTCAGATATCTGAACTGACATAGAGGGGATTTTTTAAAGTTTTATTTAGAGTTTTATTAAAAAAAAAAAAAAAAGCAAGAAATCACCAAAGAGAGATGTTGAGGGCTTATTCACACATTACTAAATAAATGAACAGTATAATAAAAAAAATAGGACAAATAAATTCAATCCCACCATTGCGTTCTAAAATTTTGCATTCAAATACAACGCAGTGCAATTTATTTCTCATTGTGAACTGGCATCACTAGTACAATTGACTGCATTGATAAAAGCGCACATGCATAAAAATTCACGTGGAAAATTTGTTAGAAACTAAAATGTGTGTAAAGCACACCCGAATTCACCTCCCCATTCTTCCCTTTCCTATTCAAGTTCCCCAAGGATCCATTCCTGGCTCCATGCTCTTTTCCCTCTACACCTCCTTCCTTGGTGACTTCATCAGCTCCTTAAGTCTCCAGTACCTCTATGAATGTTGATGACACCCAAATCTAACTTTCCTCCCCTCACCTCTCCTCTTCCCTCATCTCTTGTGTTTCCTGCTGTCTCTCGGCCATCTCATCTTGGATGTCATTGATCATTGACTTTTCCCTCTGTGGCTTCCTCATCTCCCCCTCAAACTGTTGCTATCGCAACATTCTCCTCAAGTATTTTTACTAGAGATCATCCTCAACTCCTTCCTTTCCTTCATAGCTCTCATTCAGTTCCTCTCCAAATCCAAATCCTGATGTGGCAGTCCTTTCTTACCATGGAAGCTACCAAAACTGTTATTCACTCCCTTATAATCTCTCACCTCCATTATTGTAAACTTCTCTCTCTGGAATAGCCAACTTCTGCCTTGCCCCTCTTCAGTCTATCCTCAACGCCGCTGGTCACCTTATTTTTCTCACTCGTCGCGCTCTCTCTGCGGTCACTCTCAGCTGATCAATACACTTGACTCCCCGTGGTTTACAGAATTCAATTTCAGCTCCTGACCTTAACATACAAATCTCTCAGCGAATCCTCCCCCTCTATATCTCCAACCTCATATCTACCCGACTCTCCACTCTGCCTACTGTCTCACTACCATACTGATTACTTCTTACTAATCCAGCCTCAAGGATTTTGCTCCTCACCTGTGGAATTATTTCCCACACCCTGTCCGATTATCCTCTACTCTCCAAGGCTTCAAGCATGACCTTAAATCTCATTTCTTTATTCAGTGCGATCAGCCCTCCTCATAACTTCTTTGTCTCAGCTTTAACTTCCACTCCCCCAATTGGTACCACCCTATTTGTGTCTACCCATCCCTTTAGGATGTAAGTTCTTGAGAGCAGGGTCATCTTTCCTTGTGTTCTCCTTCTACTATCACATAACATTCTGTACATCAAGACTAACATCCTTAGCATTGTTTTCTTGAGCCCCGGCCAACTTCACATTGGACATTACCATCACTCTCACTCTGTCCCGTAAATAACTTTATCTACATTACCAAGTTATCTGTGTGTAATATGTCTGTTCTTTCTAGAATTATGTTTAGTTTAATAATGTATTATGTAATGTATTATGTATCATTGCTGTCTGTGTATTGCATACTACTGTTAATTTCATGTACGGGGCTGCAGACCTTTTGCGGAGCCTTATAAATAAAAGATGATGATAATAATAATAACAATAATAAAGTGTGTTGGTTTTTATGTGTTTTTTTACTCATTTTATCAGCACATTTTGAACATGTTTGACCATGCGATGAAGAACTAATTCCCCCAAAATAAAATATTAACGTTTTTGAGTTATGTGTATGATGGAATCTTGATTCCTACCTTTGGATTTCTTGCCCCGTTTGTATTATTTCCCACCTGCTCTATCGTCCTCCAGCCTACTATCCACATCTCCAACTGCTACACATGTTTATAGATGTAAATCATGGCCCTGATTCATTAAGGAACTTAAATTAAGAAATTTCTTGGAATTCTCCTAGACTGTTTTTTCATGTAGCACACAAATATCAACTTTAAATTTCAGTGTACAAATAAGCTAAAAAGTATTTGTGTGCTACATGAAAAAACAGTCAGTATTTAACTAATGTGCAAAACAGAAAACTAATTTTTCACCCCTTGCATTGTAACATGGTTTTGTCCAGGAGACTGAAATAAGAAACTTCTTAATTTAAGTTCCTTAAGGAATCAGGCCCCATATCTTTAACTTGAACTTGTCCAGCAATGGTGAATAACACCATTTAATACTGCCCAATTATTTGGCCAGCTTGATGCTTTTCTACTTTCCCCAAAAGCTAGGACTATTGGGTTTTGATGGTACCAGATTTGACCATTGCGGGCAAAATGGGCCAATAAGCATGACGTCCCCCTGCAACAGCAGCAGTGTGGGTATCCCTATCATAATATGAAACCAGACCCAGCCAATTCAGTATGGAGCTGAATGCCCTAGAGCAGGCTTGGCTAACCTGTGACACTCCAGGTGTTGTGAAACTACACATCCCAGCATACCCCTCCACCGATAAGCTGCTCTATATTGGCAAAGCATACTGGGGCTTGTAGTTTCACAACACCTGGAGTGCCACAGGTTAGCCAAGCCTGCCCTAGAGAATGGGGTTGCAATAACCATGCAGGCTCATCCTGTCATTCCTGGAGCGGTGGATGTGATGGTAATATGTGTTAGTCAAATATAGATTAAGTTCTGCCATGGAATTTCAAGTCCTAGGAAACCTTGGTTACCACTGACTGCTTGGTTGCCAGGGCATGCTAGTACTTGTAGTTCTACAAGTGCCTGCATTTCTAAGTGGTAAAGATAGAAGCTGATCCTGTCATCCAATGTTGGATTTTCTTCAACTTTAAAAGACAAAATATGTAGATAATAAAAATCCAACATGCGTAATAGGCAATAATATAAAATCAGAATATTTTATTTATTTTTGAATGCAGAGGAACAGAATATGTTAAAAATAAACATTGTAGTAAATATCATACAACTATCCTGCATAGTGCGCCCTGATAATTTTACACCCCAATAGATATATTTGTCTAAAAATAACTTTTAGCTCTTTCTTCTTTATTACAACGGTGTCCTCATTTCCAGCTTGTTCTAGTCTAATAGCTCCATGAAGATAGTGCTTTGGAGGAAAGCTTTGAATCGGTTATTTCCAGATGTTTCCTTTTGTTTTTAACACAGCTGTCTGATACTATCCCTACGTGAAGGTGAAGAGCTTCTTATATTCTACCTATATTCTCAGACATTAAAAGATATATGCATTGACTTATCTGTATTGCTCACATACTTACTGATCTTAACATGCTACATGTAAGAGTTGCTGTTATTTATGGCAGCTGAAATTCTGACGCACATATCGCAACAAAATACTGCAAAAAAGATTTTCTATTTCTAGAAAAATAGCAACACATTTCCAGGTGAAGTTTTACTACATTTCAATAAGGTTCATTTTGTTTCACAGAATGAATTTTGGTGGGCTGTTAAAATTTAGTGAAATGTATTTTACAGTATTTATAATGTTCTTAATATACCCCTTAATATCCACAAAATGAACAAATATTAAAATGTATATGTTTTCCTCTGTTTGCATTGTATTTTTTCTGCTCACCTACTGGTCAAATTGAGCAATAATATGCATAGGCAAACCTGGGGGTGGGGCTTTCTAGTACCTGGAAACCCCCCACCCCACATCTGGGGCACTGTATGTTTGAGGTGGCTGGCCCCAGCATCAGCCACTTTGCAGCTTGTGTTTCTGTCTGCACTGTTCATAGCCCTCTCTCCCTGCTGTGTGTCCCCGCCCATATCTCCACTGCCTGCATGTCTCGTGTGTGCAGCAGGAGGACACAAGACAGCACTAGATGAAGAGGGTAAGTGTGTGCGTGGGGGGTCTAATGTGCTTTTAATGCAGTGTTTCTCAACTCCAGTCCTCAGGACCCACTAACAGTGCAGGATTGCCCGGTGACCAGTGAAATAATTATATCACCTACTACACTGTGTCAGTCAGTAATGAATACACCTGTGTTCCAGCAAGGAGATATGGAAAACATGTACTGCTAGGGGGTCCTGAGGACTGGAGTTGAGAAACACTGTTTTAATGTAAGTGGAGGGATTTAATGTACAAGTACAATAGTTCCTTTGTAAACATAGGCTTGGAGGGGCTTTTAATATACGTGTGTGCGGAAGGGTGAAAAAGGGTTTTTTAATGTGTGTGAGGGGGTATTTATGTAATGTGGATGGGGTGTTATATTAATTTCATAACAGGTTGAGAGTGGGAGCTTTTAATTTATTGGTGGGGGGAAGGTTGGGGATATTGAATTTAATAGTGGGGTTATGGCAGACACATTAAGGGTGTGATGACGAGACTTTATTAATTGAATGTGTGGCTGAGTTTTGGGGAGTAGAGCTATTTCTTAAAAGTGAATGCTAATTATTTAATATCGGGCTGCTTTGGGGTAGGGAGGCCTACTTTGTTCACTCAATGCTGGGATTTCTATATTATGTACCTGTCCTTTATTTCAAACAGGACCCCAACATTCCAGGACCCAGACAAGCAGCAACTGAGCTTAGAACAGCAGCAACAAGTAGTAAAAGCAGCAAAAGAGAGCAGGACAGTCTGCCAACTGTTCTGACACACTCAGGGCTTTGTCCTTACTGTAAAGACAGTTGGGATGTATGTCCCTCTTCCCCCGACTCTGAGAGGGAGAGCTACGTGCACCTAACAGTAATGCACGCATTGCCCGTGTATATGATGTGGATAGGAAGAGTTGGAGAGCAGCCAAGCACTGTCTATAATTATAGCCACGCCCACTGGCGGCATAGCGTGGAAACCCCTCTTCAAATCTTGTGTCTGCCCGATATGAGCTTATTTTGGCAAATGCGGGACCCATGTCAGATCACATGACGTCACCAGAGGAAGATTTCCTGTCTGCTCATACTGATTTCATTATAACTATTATGTGCAGTGTACACTTTATTGTTTCTGGAGAAAGGACTCTGGCCTGAAGCATTGCTGTTTCCCTATCTGTATAAGTATCTGGAACCTTCATTTTTCGGTTGTATGCTCCGAGGCAAATCAGTTCATTCCATGGAAACATTTTTTTATTTTGCACAATATTTTTGTGTATCATCTACTGACTGATCACATTTTCCTTAAATGTGTGATAGTTTGGTATCTAATATATACTCAGTTTAGCCTGACAAGACCTAGACACTACTCACTGGGAAGGCGAGTGGTAATGAGCTTGGTGCAAATATAAATTAATACAGCTAAACAAACACTCATCCCTTTAATTGGCTTCATTACCTAGGCAAATTAACGTGAGAGATGGCAAATGTTACTCTGCTGGGAGACACATTTTGAATGCAGGTGTAGGGCGGACACTATGCCATCACATATTATATTGGATTGAGGAGGGTAGGGTTCCATGGCCTGCTTATTAGATACAAGTGGCTTTCAAAGCCTCCAATATTTAATAGACTGGCCAATCTTCCTCACTGATGTCAGCCCATACCTCCCTAGCATTATAAAGGAATGTATTTAACATGTAGTGGGATGGAACAGAGGCGGACAAAATAAGACTGTCCAGATGATACAAGTCCTGGGATTCTCTGCCAGTCAGTTATGTAGCTCCACTACAGCTGGAGAGACCAGGCTTAGGACAAAGAGTGATAGACAGGAGGAAGAAAAACAAGACATCTGCAAACAATGGGTGATAGATAAGACAAAAAACAAAAAAACAAACAGACAAGACACTAGGAGACAGATTTTTGAGAGCACTAATAAAGGGAGGGTATACATAGGTATGGCAGATGTGTGTGTGGGGGGGGGCACCTAATCTTCTGTTTTGAGACTTTAGATAAACCACTCTCACAAAATTCGGAGTCACTCATATATTCTAATTTAATATTAAAGAGAAGCTACAGGAGCACACAAAAAAAATATACATTTAACACAGTGAAAAGGTATATTTAATCCTGTCAAGCACATGGTGTATGGGGGGTGTCAGGCAATGCAGCACGAACACATGGTGTCACCAAAATTCTGCACATTCACTATGAGCTATAAACATGGCTTTGTGTGGTGGTGAAGGGCTACCACACTAAGGAGTGGCATAGCTCCGACAGAGACTGCATTACGATGCATTTAGTCTGCAAAAGCCTAAATTATTTTTCTTCTGATTAAATGTTATTCACGGTTGTGGTAAATCCATTCAGTGAGGTTTAAGCCATCATGATTAAGCTGCTGGTTGGTTTTTGAAGTTAAGATTTTACAATTTCATTAGGTAGTCATCCTATTTAAGAGAAGTTGGCATTTCATGAAAATAATTCCTGTAATATACAACAGCTTCAGGCAGACAGGCAACATTTTTCATCTTGCTGTTTTAACAAGCGTTGCATATTAAACTAGCAGTAATTTCCATGGTAAATAGTAAACAGGAGAATACACATAACAGCTGTGCAGAGAGAGATGACAATATAGTTACGATCTAACAGCGCACACGACTATCAGAACGTCCTGAAGGAATGCTGGACCACCTCTAAATCACAGCTTTTAATGTGAGATGAAACCATTTGGTAATCTTCAAATGTTTCCAGTGAGTGAAGAATGTCTGTATGCAATATAAAGATAAGTCACAATGTCTAGTTACTTTATAATGCAACATATGTATAACCTGAAAATAATATCTGTATAAATGGATGTCATGTGCGATAAGGATACAATCCATACTGTAAAGTAATACAGATAGTGATTTAAAACATTCCAGATAGGTATAAATATTCTTAGTGCAGCAAGATGTTCGATGGTTGCATGGTAATCTGGTTTGAAAGTCCCTGCTTACCTGATAGGCATGATATTTTAGGGGGCTTTGGTCCCTTTCCAATCTTGAGTGTTACACATTCAGGTTATTTCTGCAGGAAAAAGGGATTCTGTTGGCTGTAGTCATGTATTTTCAAGAGGCTGTAGAGAAAGCCTTGTGTTTTGTTGGAAAGCAGAGGACAATTTAAACTGGGGAATTGGCCTCTTGGCGAAATTTTGAGGAATGGGGCTTGTGATTGTCTCCGCAGATGTGAGGTCAGTAACTCACAAAGGGAAATGTGTCCAGTGATCTTGAAGGTGCACCTGGTTTGACAGCAGTCCAGAAGGGCACTGCTCATTCTGGGGGGTTGTTATCCCCTTTTGTGGTTACCACACGACTTAAGTTGCAATCTTCTGCTGAATCACTCTGTATGTCTCTACACTGGCTGCCTGTTTCCTACCTAATCCAATATAAAATACTTTTACTAACCTACAAGGCCATCAACAAAGCTGCACCAACATACATCTCCTCTCTTGTCTCAAAATATCTCCCAACTCGGCAACTCCGTTCTGCGTCTCTCATCCACCCATTACCGGTTACAGGACTTTTTTCGGGCTGCACAGTAAGACTTTCCTCTGGTCTACAAACTTTCAAGCGTTCTCTGAAAACCCACCTCTTCATACAAGCTTATAATATTCCTCAACCACCCTCTTAACCTCACTACATTACCCTATTACCATCCATTACACAATTTTACACAAGACAACTACCCTCTGACCAACATTGTTGTGCGACGGGATCATTTAGCTTACGAATCGCTTCTACCTTTGCAGTCTGGCTGGACCGAAATACAAAATGTAGACTTAACCTCATGTATCAAACTCCCATTATCCCATAGATTGTAAGCTTGCGAGCAGGGCCTTCTCACCTCTTTGTCTGTTTTATCCAGTTTGTTTCTTACTGTATTTGTCCCCAATTGTAAAGCGCTACGGAATATGTTCGCGCTATATAAATAAATGATGAGTGGGTATGGCATCTGCTCACAACACTGTTATGTGGTTATTGTATAATGTTTCTGATTCCCTGATCTATAGTTATGTAAACGAATTGCTGGGTTGAAAGCACTTTACAAGTGCTGTATAGAAATAAGTAAATGCAGATATAATGACATTTGAAATCATGTATTATCATAAAGATTAGTCATTCCATCCACATGAATAAGGCCAATATTCATGACCCAAATTATCTTTAATTATGTGTTTTGACCCATATAACAAGAGACATTTTCACATTTTGTCTAAAAGTCACTTTCAGCTGCAAAGAATTTATTTTGTAGTCTACCCAAGTAGTGTAAAGCTTTCAGGGGAAAAAAAAAATATTTTGGTAGCATATTAAGATGTATATTTTTATATGGAAATTACAGTGAACAAATTAGCAAATATAGAAGAAAAAGCACTCAGTTTGTGTAACCCCACAAATATAATGCCAATAAAATTTATGACAATCTATTAATAATCCTATATGGGTAACTTTTTCCTTTTAAAAGAATCCGCTTCTTTATTTATTTCAAGGTTGACAGATCTAACAGATTAAATTACCATCATACACTGCAGTGAAGAGTTAAATTAATGTGCATAACAAACAGCGGAATGTGTAGGGCTTTAGAACCATAAGGGGACATCTAATAAGAGGGTTTAACCGAGGAGACAGGGTAACATGCAGAGAGGGAAGGGAGTAGAGGTCACCACCAGCAGGAAAAACATTGAATGTTGCGTGATGATTGTTGACAAGTCAGAGGGAGGCATACTTTAAAATGAGCAATCCACGGATCCCAAATCTTTGCAAAAAAATGTATTGAATGTCCAACAATGCACATCATGTATTCCATCAGAGACACATACCAGCTTCTGACAAGAACTGTGATGGTCGGGGCAAATGGCGACTTCCAGTCTGCCACTAGCTGGTAGGTGGCGGCAGATAGGATGTGTGGGATAAGCCCGATTTGATGCTTAGTTGTTCCAGAGGAAGTACATAGAATTTGCTTGGGAGCAGTGTTCAACTTGGAGAATTGAATCTAAAGTACTTTACAGCTCTCCAAAACCCTTAGGACATGTCCATCGGATGTGGACGAAGGACCTGGATACTGCACAACCCCTTCAGAATTGTCAGGGAAAAGGCTGGTCAACTTATATGCATTTCCTTTAATATGACTGTAGACAGGGCTGGAGGAGGTACTCTCCTATATCTCAGCCCAGTCAGAGGCCAGGACAGGACAGAGGGTAAAGCTTGGGTCTTAGTTGACCAAGTGTGACGCTCCTTCCTCAGTGATAATCTAATGAAAGAGAAATAGAAGGGGGGCATTGCTTCCCATGCAGAGCATTCTGCAGTATAGTGAACGTTGCACAGGAATGATGTAAAGATCGAGAACCACTTGTTCCTTCATGGCCAGTACCCAGGGATTAGCAGTTGGTACCTGGCTTAGCAACACTTTCAGGTGCCCATCGCCCAAAAAACAGAACTGCCAACTGCACAAACACCGCACAGCGATACATACAGCAGCTACTGCATTAAAGGGGTTAAGGAACCTTTTATATGAAGGGAAACAGTGCATCCTGAATCAAAGCACTTATACTGTAGGTAATGTGTAAAAACACACAAACAGTGAAAGCAATCTATATTTTTAATTAAATTCTGCTACACCAATGGCAGATGTCTGGCCCAGGCATACAGTACAAAGAAAATGCTTTTGGGGGAAATTGTGACTTGTTCATATAACAAACAAATAAATGCATTAACTTGCATCTGAAGACTGGCGTTACCAGGATGAGGAGTCAGCTTATGTTCTTATAAGTCGATATTTCACAGTGTTTCTGTGAATGAAAATTAATCATCTCAGCTGACACTGGCAATTTGTGAGAGACCATCCGGCACATTGATGACATATATTCAATGCTTTCACTGATGCTAACACGGAAAAAACCACATCAGAATTCACAGAAATGGCCAAAATGAAAGGTTTGAATTAAAAGGTTGCAGCTAAGACACACCTACACCAAATTACCAGTAAGATCTGGCATCCAAGAGATAAATTAATGTTTTTATTGTTTATTTAAATAGCACTAGCATATTACGCAGTGCTGCACTATGTTCAAAGTCAGAAGACTGTGCTATGTTAATATGAGAGGAGAATTCAGTGGTTTGATTTGCAGAATAGACCACGATATTGGAAAAACAATTGGCAAATTCTTTACTACCATTTCCATATTAAAAGGAACGTGATAAACACTGACAGCCAGCAAGCTTGATAGCATGCTATATACAATGTATTCCAAAGCAACAGGATATAAAAAACAAATATGTAATACATATGGGGAATTGCACCTATATACCTACAATAGGTGCTGCGACAGAGGCGAGATCTTTAGAATCTATTTTTTATATATAACGTGGAAGTTCTATACGGTTGAAGCGCAAATGGTCTCATTTGTTGTCTGAATGAAGCTATACCCGCTGAAGAAAAACACTTTATTAATACCTTTTAAATGATGACTATGGGGTAAATGTATGAACCTCCGGATTCTTCATCTCCGGCGAGTTCAGCGTCTTCAGCGCTTAAATTTAAAGCGGCGCTGCCTTGTAAAGGGAAGTTCCCCTTTACAAGGCAGCGCCGCTTTAAATTTAAGCGCTGAAGACGCTGAACTCGCCGGAGATGAAGAATCCGGAGGTTCATACATTTACCCCCATGTATGTACAATGCAAACTAATCAGTTCTTTCACATTAAATGGGAAATCCACAATTTTGAAAGTCATATCCTAATTGCTATTGACATAAAATGCAATGTATTTGAAACAATGAAGAGTTTTTTTCCTTGACTGTTTTCCACTCATGGTCACTGTTCATTATTTTGTTGAAATAATGTTGATGTTCTTTATAAAACCGTTAACCCTCAGAGTACCACAGACAAAAGCACTATAAATGTTAATTTTCAACCAAGATCATTGAAAAATCAAATAATGATAATATGACGGGAAAGAAGATCACAACAATTAGGGAGCTTCTTTAATTATTTCCTACATGGAAACATCCTGTACTAGTTTTGAGATGAAATTAGAAATCCAACAAATACAAAAAAAAAAGGTTTTATTCCTTTCTACAGTAGAGCCACAAAGAGCATTCCATGATTTCTTACAGTATTACAAACAGCTGAAAGAACAGCCAGAGAGAGAGCACTTTCCCCAGATGTGGGGATCAGCATTCTACCTTTGTGCAGGAAATAACTTCATTGACAAAACTATTATTCCTAGCTAGAACATCCGCTTTAAACTGATCCAGTTTGAATTTTATGTCTTCCTCAGACATTTCGGTAAGTGGCAGAGCTTTTACTTTGGAAAGAAACTCCTGGATTATCTTCTCACCTTCCTGCAAGAAAAAGAGATACAGACCTTTTATCACATAATCTTAGCAATTTTCTATTTTAATGTGTAAATAGGTGATCACAAAACCTGTAATCACAAGAAGGGTTACTGCAACTACCATACTAAAAAATATAAACTGTAAAGCACAAATTGTATTAGAGATTCTCACACTGCAGTCATTAATTACTGTGTTTCCAGTTTGAATAAATAATAGTAAGCAGCATTTCATATTTACGTGGATGTATGAACGTCATGTCAGATGCTGTTAAAAACATTTAGTGGCTATTGAGCTGGACTTGTTAACCTTTGAATGTTCTAAAGCTCAAACTACAGACTGAGCCATCCCTGAACATTCTTACGGCTCTGATTGGTCACATAAATGGTATAATTCGCTGATTGGCTAAAGATCTTAAGCTCTACTAAAGAAACAACAATCACCTCCAGGTTCTGAGCTAAAAACATTGTAAAAGGGTAAGATACACTTCCTAAATCCAGTCACACACCTCTTTCTCTTTGTAACGTCTCTTACAGGCTGGTTCATCCTCACAATCCCCCGGAGTCCCAATAAACTGGAATTCTTCCAACTCTAGCGCCTTCACTTTGGCATTTTCAATCACGTGTTTTGGAAAGTTAGCTAGCTCCGCTACATGAATCCCAAAACTCTGGTCGCAGACACCTTGAAAATAATTGACAATTTGTTTCAAATATATATAACAAAAGGGGCAAATTATTCAACATAAATAAGGCATGTTAGAGCAGTACAGAATTACTGTCTATTCTATCAGATTAAAAAAAAAAAAAAAAAAAAAAAAAAGGTGTGAGGGAGGTCTCCAGGGTAACACCGGGCTGAACTTCCAGATGTAAAGAAGCAATTAGTTATTAAAGCCAACTGAATATGCTGCTATTTATATATTAAAAAAAAAAAAAAAAAAGAAAGAAAAAAGATAAAAAGCAGATTGTAACAGATTGCTACAAGAGGATCTTATCTAGTTATTCCATTAAACCAGCATTGGTGTGCAATAAAACATTCCTTATCCCCTTTATGACCGGCTTAATTTGCACATTTGGGCGATGTGCCAGTGTCTCTGCTAATCAGACTGGTATAAGTCATCGGCCACTCTAGTAGTGGTCACCGATGTACATTTAAAATATAAGGGTAACTTTCAACGACATCCCTAAAGTACAGTTCATCAGGTTTTGCTTAAGATGAAAAACAAATCTTTATGTTTTCACTAGTACAGATTATACTGTGAGAGTTATTCATATTTATTAGACTTTTGCAAGTCAAAATAAAAGCGGCGTTAGAATTTGAAGTGGATTTAAACTAGAGATAAAGTTTTAAATAGCCTAAGACATTTAAGATTAATACTTGTGTAAAAAGGTTTTTGTCCTTTGTTTGATTTGCCTATAAATTACTTGAAAGAGTAGAGTACTATGAAGCACGGGTTCTTCCTAAGACACTTGGGGACTGAGAATGCCCTTTAGAACATCTAATACACATTACTAGTAAGTACTCTGGTGGTATTTTGCTATGGTGGGTTCATTTTGGCCCCTTTATTAAAAAGGGCTCAGTCTCCCCTCTCTTTTTTCTGGCCTTCCCTTCCTTTAATATTTTTTTTTTCCTGTATCCCTTAAATCTGGAGAAAAAATGAAAATACTATTGAAGTTAAAAAGGGCTCAGTCTGCCATAGTCTCCTTGCAACTCCATCTGCAGCTTTTGATCGGACACAACCTAGCATCTGGTTCCCTTCCTCGGCCATCACCCGTCTGTGTTTGGTGGAGAACTAGATTGTGCCAAGGAAAAAAAACAGACAATCTACATTTGTGTTCCACTTCCCTACCACAGATTGGCCCTATGCACCTTTACCACTTCTTGTCCTTTCTCTAGTACAAATGGTCATCAGTCTTTCCCTTTTCATCTAGTCGCTCAACATTCAACGGATTCTCCCGACTACTGGGCATGTTCTGGGTTCAGCCTGCTCTTGTCCGCACTCACATATCATATCACTCACATATCACCCACTCTTTGTCCTATCTCCTTCTACCTCTTCTGCACCAGTCTGCAGTATGTGCCATAAGCTCTGACCCTTGCTTTGTCCGTCATTGATCTTTCTGAGGGATCTATTCATATATAGACAAAATAATGTAGAATCCAGAAGCAGTCAGCCATATGTAGGAGCCAACAGGATATTTTAGGAGCCAGGGAAGATGTGCATTTGTTGTCATAATAGAAATGTCAAACAAAAAGAGTTAGGCACACTGACTATGTTGTATCTGGGATCTGTCCAGCCCAATATGGTAAGGTGCCTTGTGGTTGTCTCCCTCTGGGTATTAGGCGTTCAAAGTTATTTTCATAATATGTTGCCAACAGGTTGAGATTTAACAGCTTACTTACTAGGCTGACCATGTGCCTGGCTGACATCACTAAGAGCTCTTGTGAGGTCACTCTTGGGTATAACAGTCAGTGTTTGGCACAGAACAGTCAGTTGTCAGCTGCCTGTGGGTAAGCGTGTCCTGTATACAGTTACTGTTTCTGGGACTGTCTGGGACTAGTTTAAAGGTAAGCTTATACTATAACTTAGGGAGGGGGGTTGGTACAGATAGGAGACCTGTTATCCGGAATCTTTCCTTATTGGGGTTTTCAATATAAGCTGTTTTTCTGAGTTTGAGAGTCCCACAGCACATCGCTCTCTTTACTGTAAGAGATGGCATAGTGCACAATGTTACTGGGCAGCACAGTGGCTCAGTGGTTAGCACTTCTGTCTTACAACACTGAGGACATGAGTTCAACTCCCGACCATGGCCTTATCTGTGAGGAGTTTGTATGTTCTTCCCGTGTTTGCGTGGGTTTCTTCCCGCACTCCAAAAACATACTGGTAGGTTAATTGGCTGCTAACAAATTGACCCTAGTCTGTGTCTCTTTCTGTGTGTGTTAGGGGAATTTAGACTGTAAGCCCCAATGGGGCAGGGACTGATGTGAATGAGTTCTCTGTACAGTGCTGCGGAATCAGTGGCGCTATATAAATAAATGATGGTGATGAGCTCCACCACCTTACTTACAAACTGGGGCTCAAATTTAGGAGTTGGGGGATGTATGAGCGAAGACTATGAAGATTGACGTAAGAGATTTTAGAAAGATCTTGGTCAAGATTAAACTCGACAGGAAAAAAAAAAAAGAGACCCCTCTATGAAACAGTAATAGGTAGGTTTACCTACTAGCCTACTAGCACAAAATTACTGAAAAAGTTATTTGATTTCAAAAGTCATTGCTGTGACAACAAGCTGTGATTATCCACTAATATCTGAAACAGTGTTTGTGAGCATTACAGCCTAGCTGTGACTAGGCTGATCATGTGGGTTACATCATAAAGAGCTCTTGTGATGTCACTCAGCCTGGGTATCATCATCATTTATATAGTACCATTAATTCTGCAGCGTCGTACAGAGAATATTTGTCACTCACATCAGTCCTGCCCCCATTGGAGCTTACAGACTTACACACACACACACACAGACTAGGGTCAATTTGTTAGCGGCCAATTAACCTACTAGTGTGTTTTTAGGGTGTGGGAGGAAACCGGAGCACCCGGAGGAAACCCACGCAAACACAGGGAGAACACTTATTGGCTGGCACAGAACAGACAGTTATCAGTAGCTTGAGAGGAAGTATCTCCTGTGTATATGGTAACTGTGTATTAGTCTATGGTAAGTTTATTCTATATCTGAAAAATGTTCATGACCAAGTAACATGTGATTTATAAAAGTATGAAAATGGTTTTCTAATTTATATACAAAAAAAGTATGAAATTAGAGCTTACCAAAATTGAACTGTTATGTTATTATACATATTATAACGTTGGTTTTAATAACTTAATACAATGTAATCATTTCTTCCTAATGCTCTTTGTAATTAGGTCCACTAAGACATTAGGTTTGTGTGCCCATTTGTAGCACCTAAGAGGTAATTTGTATCTCTCTCGCTCATGAGAGCAAAGCGGAATAAGTCACTTATGTTATGGGCAATTTACAGGGGAAAAACAGCCCAAAAAAGGAAAACAATGCAGATTATTTGTCAAAGACATCCATGCAGTTAGTATAACCTCAGAAATGTATCCTAATACGTAATTGGTAGGCGATGAGTACAAGAATACCAGATGTGTATGATACAGTTCCAAGTCTCAGGAATAAGTGGTATTTTCTAAGTCTCCTTTTGGAGCGGTTTTGGGAAGTATCAGGATCTGTTTTACAAGTTATTTGGCATTTTTTGGGTATGCTGTAACTGAGCCCTGTTGTGTCCCTTTGCCGAGATGCAGAGGAGGGAGACTCCCGTCTTCCCTGCTCTAAAACAGCCCTCTCTCGATGGAGCATTCCTGTGGTCATCTTAATGACACATCAGAGCTTTTGTGCTTGTTTCATCCTCTCCTGCTATCCATCACTGGCCATTGTGGAGTCATAGGCATTCACTCTGGAGGTCTCCATAAAAAGCTCTGTTAGTGGACATGGGCAGCATGGTGGCTTAGTGGTTTGCACTTCCGCCTCAAAGCACTGGGATCATTAGTTCAATTCCCGACCATGGCCTTATCTGTGTGGAGTTTGTATGTTCTTACAGTGTTTGCATGAGTTTCCTCCAGGTGCTCCGGTTTCCTTCCAAACTCCAAAAACATATTAATAGGTTAATTGACTGCTATCAAATTGACCATAGTCTCTGTCTGTGTGTGCATTAGAGAATTTAGACTGTAAGCTCCAAGATTGGTGCCCCTTGATTACAACAGTAAAATAATGAAAATCATGGTCTCTATGAAACGCATACAATCACTTAGTGTCTCATAGCAGAGATAATGAAAACATAAATACAAAAGGAATTATAAACATGTATTTTGGCTGTCGTTGAGGCAAAAGTAACAGACTACATTACATTACTCACTCTACCATATAATGTGCTATAACCTTGTGACACTTAATTACATGAGCAGCTAACCATGGTTACAGCAATAAATCACTACCACTGCTCGACTTAGAGAAGACCCCAGACCTGTTCTTATAAGATATCCCACAGGAACCTGCAATGATCAGCTCTCTCCCCCCAACTCAGATCTGAAGGTTTTTGAGATTACCTTGCCTGCAGCAAAGTAGGTATCTGCTATGTGTCTACCAGCATTTGAAGCTGCGTGTCGGACACATTTAGTGCTCGCTAGCTTTCTATTCTGGTAATTTTATACTGGTAACTGGAAAAATGACAATTCACACGGGGAGCAGCTCAGCATATACTGATATAAATGTATAAACTCAATCTGCAGAATGCTAATGGCTAAAGAAGGGTATTTAACTGAAAAGATGATTTAGATAGCTAAAAGTTATTGTAGGCTGACTGTTATAATATGCAACTCTTACCAGGGGCATATTCAATTGTCGGCGGAAAAGCAGAAAATTTCGCACTGTTATTACGGTAATAGTGCGCGCAAAAAATGTTATTACGGTAGTTTTCTCGCTGGATTTCAGCTCGCAGCTCCCTGAGCCGCGAGCTGAAATCCAGCTTACTATTACCGTAATAACGGTAATAGTTTTAACGTGGCAGGATATTCAAACAATTGAATATGCCCCTTAAAGCGGATTTCTGGGCAACATTCTACTAGTAATGCACGGAGACTTTAGTAGCCAGTCAGCTTAGAGCATGTGACCCCTATAACATCTATATATTACACAGAACACTAACGTATCTCGTCTCCTCTCGTTGGTCAATACATAGAAGTAACAGCAAAGTTAGGGGTAGGTACACAAAGCTGGGCTGCACCTCCGTCAGGAATCAAATGGCAGAGACAACAGGTCATAAATCCGGAGACCTGTTCTTAATCACGTTGTAGACTCTACTGAATAGTTATTGTGGACCTGTAAGGCAGAGGACCAACTTTTTTTTGGCTCAACAATCCCTGACCCTCATCTAGCAGAATCACAGCGTCTACTACTCTTCCCTCAGTAGGAAGCAGTCACACCCCAGTTCTTTACACATATTTGAGGCATTTGAATGAATAAAACAAATGTATAATCACGCTGATCAGATAAATGCTGTGGCTCCTTTTTCTCCAAGTCCTGGAGATTGATCAGTAACTGCTGAAGCAAAGGTGGGTATCTCATAAGTGTCAGGAATCAGAGACATAAAAGCCCCATTCTGCAGCTGCTGGGGTTTAGCCATATTTTATCAAACTGTGCCCCATGGGCATGCCAGGGGCTCCTCCCATCCTCTCCCGCATATGCGCCAATTGTGAAGCAAAGTGATATAGTTCTCGGCTAGCAGGGGGCTAAGTCGAGAGAAGCCAAGGACGTAAGCATGGTGGTTAAAGTACGCTACTTAAATTCTACTTATGAACAGAAAACAGGTGATGTTTGATCCAAGACTGAGCTGTGCACTGGTTAACAAGGTACTGGAGTACTGAGAAAACTCAATTACCGGCAGGTCTTAAAACAAACAGATCAATGAACACTGCAGCAGCATGTCTGTTTTATCCCTAAGACCAGTAAAATAGAAGTGTGAGCAGTCAAACTGTAATGTACGCCAACACTTCAGTCCTATTGATGTTCTATTGAACATCACTGCTGCACTTCAATAAGACTGTACTGTCCGGGTGCAGGTGAAAATCAATTATAGCTAGAAAATTGCAAGGCAAGCCTAAAAGTAACAAGTGATCTGTTAAACAGAAGTATCTCATTTAATAGCTAGGCTGAATGATGAGAAAAGGACCTGCTGTAAACAACGTTATGAGCAAAGATCCTTAGCATTTGAGCACATAAGAGCAAAATCATGTCCTGCAAACATACCCATCCTACCAGCTGCTCACCCCTCAGTACATCAATGAACCAATGTCAGAAGTAGCTGTCAGTAGCTACTACCGACAGGTACTATGGAGAGAAACACACATCCATTGTTATACTGCAGATGTTTATTAACTAATTATAAAAAAAACTAAAACAACCCTTAGTACCACCCACACCTCTGGCTGCCTGTATAATAATTGTTCCGTGGAACACTGGTCAAGTGGATAACTATGTAAATGGCCCATATCTAGCTACCCCGCCTCCTCCCATAGATTACTATGGATACCAGTGTTACAGTCAGCACAAACCCCTGGAATCAGCCACATCCACTGACAGCCCTGTGCTGTGTGCTGCTCTCACTCACTGTACAAGAGGAGCATGTAATACACAAGGCGTCCCAGGAACCTCCGGGTGATCTCTGCAGATGAGAGGTTGACAGATGTCTAATGGGCCACAGAGAAGAGGTGAATGAAGACCATTCAGGTAATGTGGAGTTCAACAGAATCATGTGGCCAAAGCTTTACTTACTGATGGTCAGAAAGCACCGCTCATAGTCAATATCATGTGACCAGCAACACAACTTACTGAACGAGACCCGGCAGCCAATTAAGTGGCCTATGACCAGCCTACATGCAAAACTATCCAATCACAATGACCGGCAGCCACCTTCACCATTGCCTATGACAAACTCAGAGGGCTAAGGTAACAACAGCTGTCAACCAAAGGGGATAAAGCGCGAGGCTTCCTGTGCTTAGTAGCGATATAAGTGCACTGTAGCTATAGAATACACAATGCAAAATGTGCAAGTAGTGAAGCTGCTTATTCATTACCAACCTTTCTTGATCCGGTAGAGCATGGTCAATGTTTCATCCGTCGTAAGAGCCGTAACGTGTAAATTGTTCACTGTGGGCACCTGGTCAGCCAGAGCAGTTAATTCATGGAAGTGAGTGGCAAACATACAAAATGCCCGGATTTTAGTGGAGATATACTCTGAGATCGCCCAGGCCAGTCCAAATCCATCATAAGTGGAGGTCCCTCTCCCCAGTTCATCAATTATAATTAGGGAGTTCTCAGTTGCTGATCTGCAATAAGGCACATGACCAAGAACAGTTAAGTCATATAAATCACTGCTTTAACCAAATTGTGAACTGAGAGGAATAAGTTATAAAAAATAACACTTTGATTCATTGTATTTTTCTGTTTGTTTAGATTTCTGCCACTTTTGCTAATGCTGTACTCTGCAAGTCCTTTATACTGAAAATGGACCAAAGAAAAGGGGTCATGTATTATGTTTAAGACAGGAATGACTAAAAATAGATCAAATGTCAGATATGTCCTTAAGCGATCAATAAATTTTCCAAACTGGATAATCTATAGTTCCTAAACATGACCAGTTTAGAGCACTTCCAACCAAAGCATTGTTATTTAGCGAAAGTAAATATACAGTACAATGTCTGATCCATCCACCAACCAATGCATTAGAGTGTGCACAGTAGCAACCAAACTGCTCATGCCAGCCAAATAACATCTGGGGGTAAATGTATCAAGCTGAGAGTTTTCCGGCGAGTTTGAAAAGTGGAGATGTTGCCTATAGCAACCAATCAGATTACAGCTGTCATTTTGTAGAATGTACTAAATAAAGGGTAACTAGAATCGTATTGGTTTTTCAAACCCGCCGGAAAACTCTCAGCTTGATACATTTACCCCCTGGACTCACATAAAATACACATGGTGAATGGCTGTTTCGCCATTAACTCATGAAACTCCTCGGTATGCCGCCATGCACACTGTATATTTTAATCTGTCCCTTTTTAGAACCAGTTTGCAACCCTGGCACCAGAGACTGCCTGTGAAGAGTGTCCAGAAGGTGAAAGCAGACACTGTTTGGCTGTGCATCTTTCCTGATCTTAAACTAATTAGCCTATCTTAATTTTAGTCAACTTTTCTCTGTGGCATCTACAATGGGTTAGGTTTTACTTCCCCAGTCTATTTAGTCTGCTGCAAGCATCTGGGCTCATTGAGGCAGCCTGATGGAGTAACTGACAGGCCGCTGCCAACAGGAGCAAACACTGACGAGTAATAGAAAATGCCAGAGCTAAGCTTAACACATCATTAAGAAAATATAAATCTTTGGGGATGTCAGCAGTGACTGGACCTGTGAGATCTTTTGTTACTCAAAGACACGTTTAACATTTCACATTTTGTTTCACCCAGGAGTTTCTGCTGTGACAGCTTTAGGTTCTAGGAGTTGCCATTTCTGCCGCTGCTCACTAATTAGGTCGAAAGAAAGCTTTGTGATGGACAATGTGCAGATTGTCCAGACCAGTTTCAATATACATCTGCACACAATATATACGGTGATAATGTGTATAAACAGCAGCTGCTTTTCTTTTCTTCTCAATTAGGTGGTAGATATAGCTACGGTTACATGTAACACTGTGTTAGTATTGTGACATCAACCATCTATATATATTACAGAACTATTGGCCACAAGGGAGAAATCTGCTTCAGCTCTGAGAGTTGGTTCATATAATAGGTACAATAATCTGGAGTAATACAAATCTAAACAGAATGTAACAATCTAACATCCCATCCAGGGAATTTAGCTGTAGGAGTCGGTTTCTCTGTGTTTCAATCTTGAAACCACTCCGCATTCCATAAATCTGAGGCCTTTCAACTGATGTACGACTAGAAGACTCAGGAGTAATATATTGTCACACCAATCGTGTTATTAAGGAAATGGGTGGAGCCTGTTCAATACAGGAGAACAAAATGGTCCAACCATAACTGATTTTCCCAGGTATTTATCATACAAGTAATATACCTCATTTTGACCATGTTCGATAAATGTAACACTATATGATGGGTCTAGCCTGAAGTATCCACCTAAGCCAGGGATGACTGTTTCCATATTATGAAGTTGCCATGTTATACAAGGCTGCTGGTGCCCGGTCGTGTTTCTTTATATGATACAATGACAAATCAGTCTATAAAGACCTAATGAACCATTTGGTCATTATTCTTGTAGACACTATTTTGGCTCACAGAACTACCATGTGAAACACTGGGTCTCCCCTGAAATTCTTTTCCAGCAATTACTCGTCTTTGCAAATAAGACTATCCCATAAAAAGCGGATTTGCTCCAGAGACAAAACTCCTGATAAGGTGATAAAGCCGTTACGGCACTACCCATGATCCTGCATCTTAACTAGCAGGATATTGTTAATTTAATGCCAGCCCTGACCTTCTGGGAGGGTTAGTGTCACTGACCCCATCATGATAAGCATTAAACGTGAAGTAGAAGATCAAAGTGTCACCAGCATTATACATAAGAGAACCTTCAAAATCATAATGTTAAAAAGCAGAAAAATACAATCACTTGGCAGACATGAATGGAAGCAGCATGGCCTGATGGCTTGTGTCCATGTCCTTACTCAGACTTTCCACTGCAGCTCTATTAAGTAGTATTGTAGGACTGAACAATTGCTCCTGTCTCCACTCCAGACAGCCAAGACCAGGTCACCAATTTTTAAGACACCTCCTAAAGGGATCTCATACAAAAGGTCAAAATACATAGCATAGCATGTCAGTTATGCTTGCTGTGACATCACTGATCAATGGCCCTGCCCCTGTGTACCAATCCACCAATCTGCAGCTTGAGCAATGTATGTTATTTTAGAGACTACATGGAGAGTCACACATGCTCTTGCTTTGCACTGCTGCAAGATACAGAAGCACCACCCCTTCAAGCAAATGGTTTATCTGAAGGACAAAAGATACGACACACTGGATATATGTTATAGTTGAGAATACACTCTTTCTTCTGGTATATTATTTACCTAACTAATGCACGGGTTTCCATACAGTTTAATGTATATAAGTAGCTTTACTGGCTATTTAAGAGCATGCAGAGGGACGAATAAACTAGGTAATTGCACGAAAAAATAAATATACGTACCTGAGGATGGAGGCAGTTTCCAACATCTCAGCCATGAAAGTAGAAACTCCTTTAAGCTGACTATCTCCTGCTCCGACTCGTGCAAGAATGCAGTCCACTATGCTGACCTCTGCAGAGTCACATGGTACAAAGCAGCCAATCTGAGCCATGAGGACAATCACTCCCGTCTGGCGGATATATGTAGATTTACCACCCATATTAGGACCTGCCAGTGAATCAGAATAGAAACTTTGTATAACGATCATTTTCCAGAAGCAATTAACAGCATGTAGGCTACATCCATGGTACAGATTTTAAAATGGCTCTAACAGGTTCCTATGCAACCCACTGCTAAGTTGTCCCTTGTTATTCCCAGTCAACAAGAAAATGCTCCTGTAGAGTAGCCCAACCATCACTCTTATTTAACTATTATATATGGATTTTCCTATGGACTAGTTAACAATGAGTTGCCTACTGTGAGACCTGTTTGCTTATATAGATCATAAAGTATTTCCATTTTTCTGCCAGGACTTAACAGTAAAACAGAGTTTAATATCTTCAACTTCTGAAAACTTTTGCAACTCAAAAGTAATTTTCTAACCAGCTCAGACAATCTGACCGAAAGCCAAGTTTAATATGTATTAATGTGACTTCTTCAAGACAGCAGGGACCCAGTTGTCAGAATAGCACAAAACTAAATTTCCATTTGATTGAATGACAGCAGTATGAAGGCCTCCTCTCTGACCTGTAGCACAATGTTTCTGTTGGGTCTAGCAGATGGCTTCTCCCCAAGACATACGTCGTGTGCAATCTCCTTGCTGATCTATTACCTAACGCTCATTATTTATCAATATGTAAATGCAGAATTGAAATAACACAGAAATTGCACTTGCATTTCTTATTGTACTCAACTGAATTTGATAGGCTTCTTTTGTTTGTTTTCCGACAGACAGGGCTTTCTATTAGCAGCAAGCAATAAAAAAACCAAACCCCAATCTTTAATTTTTGCTTTTTATTAGATGAGTATTTGGCTTCATTCTGCCTTTGTCGATGCTCAGAAGTACCAGAACATTAGAAATATGCCCAGACTGGCTGCATTATAAAGAGAGAACACGTCCCCAGACTCCCCATGGCGTTCATCTATAGGTATAGAAATCATTTTGAACCTCTGGTCTGTTGCACAGGTATAAGGTGCCAAAAAGAAAGGACCCCCCCCCCCCCTCCCCATGATTGCTTGATTTCAGTGATGCTTATTTCACACATTTCAAAACAGTATTCAGCTACTTCTACCAATATAGACGTATAGTAAGAAGCTATACACATTGCTGCACAGCTCTGTGTGTTCATGCGCTGCTGCTGAGGACTGAGGGGTAATCCCATGCTCAAGTAAATATATCAAGTGCAAACATTCCTTGCACATCGGGCGGTGGTTATAGATATGTAGGATGAATAAAGATCTGAATCAGTGTTCCTAGTGGTCATTTATCACAGTGATTGAAAAGTTTTACATCAACAGTATACCGCATATGTATACAACATATAGACAGTATAGTGAAATAAATACTATCTTGTCTAATAATTCACATTAGCAATTTAACACTTATGTATAGTATATAGCAGCACATGTACAGCACAGTAAAGTAATTAAATATATACATATATATATACACACACATTATATATATATATATATATATATATATATATATATTTATATATATATTATATCCTGCCTGGGAGGTCAGTACAAGAAGAATTTAAGTTGTTAGAATGTGTAGCCGTAAAACATATTGACCTACAAAACAAAGTCCAGATATGATAGTAATACCCGCAGTGTAAAGCAGATGGCGCTATAGATGTAAGAGTCCTTGTGCCCAATGGCTTTACAGATTTTTGAAAGGTAAGTGTCAACAAAATAGTATTAAACCAAAACAGTTTGTGTAGAACTTCAAAAAGGTTGGTTTCTTTATTATCCAAATTGGTGATGTGAATTATTATATGCTATAGTATTTATTTCACTACACTGTCTATATCTTGTATACATATGCGGTATACTGATGTAAAACTTTCCAACAACTGATAAATTACCCTTTCCCCACTACAAACACCAAGTCAGACCTTTAGGAATCTCTTTCTCACAGTCTGTACTTTACCTGTTATCGGCCCATGTTAGAGAGCCTATAAATGGATGTCTGCAATTTTTAAACTCATGTATTTTCCTAAACAATTAAAATACCCCTCCCCCCCCGCCCCCCCAAAAAAAAAATAGAAAATCAAAAAAGTATTCCATAAGGTCAACCCAGTGCTCCATGTTAATCATCCAGGATACCCTGAAAATCTTGTACCCCCTCTTCAAAAACAAAATAAAATAAGACAACTTTTTGAAGCAAGTTATATTAAATTCAATAAATTCATTGCTAATTAGCAGGTATGAGACTTTGAATCTGGAGACGCTGACACATTACCAGTGATAATATGGAACATCTGCTTCTCCTTCTGGAACGTTATGTCATTGGGGATGAACGCCACGTCATCCTGCACTTCAATACATGGGTGTCTGGCAGACTTCAGCACGATTCTCCCCTGTCCCTTCTCCAGGATGACTGGGCGAACATATGGCACAGGCGCTCCGTTAGAGACGTAAGCAAAGCTGACAGCCGCATCCATCTGAGCAATTACATCGTTCAGGCTCTGAATTGGATCCACGTATCCTGTATGAGGATAAGGAAAATCTCTGGTTTGCTTGATGGTGTTTCAAAACCAAACTCACAAATATGCGAAAAAACAGTTCATTGTAGGCAGCACTTTGTCTATACATAACAGAAGTGAATTAATGATACTTAAAAAATACAGTACGACTTAAAATGTATCCATGCCTACACACAAAGGAAGCAGCCAGGGCAATTTACTAGAAACCATTGACATCATGACGGCATAACACACAAAGCCGGAATTCCCATCAATATTGGTTCAGCCCAGTGAATGACTGCTTGCATTGTGTGTAAGTGACAGGTACAAAGGTATGAATCAGCCATGTATAAGGAATTTGTCTGATATTCTAGAGTTGTTTTCCTTATAGATATCCCATGCCGTTTTCCTGGAGTTGCTCAATTTTTCACATCACCTAGCTAAAAACCAGCAAAATTATTTGGCTACCCAAATGGCCACAGGGGGTGGATGAGAGCTGAAGGACCGATCACAAACCACTTGGTTCCCCGCTCTCACCTACCTGGCTATTTTTTAATCAACATTTGCAGGTTCTGTATTACAGGAGAAACAGCTACATGTATTGGTCCCAGAGCCTCTGGCTAAGGGCCACATAGGAAACTGTTCTTAGTCGGAAATGCAGCTTTAACTTGATTAACAGAAAATATGATTCCTTAGCACTTAATAACCTATATAATCCCTCTCACTGTTTTTGAGCAATCTCTTACATCATCTCTGTTTTAGTTTAGGTCAAAAGATAACTGAAAATAAAGTAGAATGATTCACCATCATACAAGAAATGTGGACATTAATTCATGAAAGAACTGAGAATATAATGTTGCCATGGTATGTAATTCACTAAATTGTATTCCTCAGCCTTTAAATGATACTTCATTGTACAACTAAACTTCATTTCCATAGACCGACATTTTAATCCTTTTTAACAGCATGAACGTATACACTGATCAGCCACAACATTTAAACCACTGACAAATGAAGTGAATAACATTGATTATCTTGTTACTATGGCAACTGGTGGGATATATTGGGCTGCAAGTGAACAGACAGTTATTGATGTTGATGAGTTGGAAGCAGGAAAAATGGGCAAGCGACTTTGACAAGGGACAAATAGTGATTGCTAGACGACTGGGTCAGAGTGTCTCAAAAACGGCAGGCCTTGTGGGGTGTTCCCTGTGTGCAGTGGTTAGTACATACTAAAAGGGGTCCAAGGAAGGACAATTGGTGAACCTGCGACAGGGTCATGGGCGCTCAAGGGTCATGGGAGCCTAACTGTCTGCTCCAATCACACAGAAAAGTTACTGTAGCACAAATTACTGAAAAACTTAATGTTGGCTATGATAGAGAGGTGTCAGAACACAGTGCATCGCAACTTGGTGTGTTTGGGGCTGTGTAGCCGCAGACCGCTAGAGTGCCGCTGAAAGCACCTACAATGGGCATGTGAGCGCCAAAACTGTACCATGGAGCAATAGAAGAAGGTGGCCTGGTCTGATGAATCGCGATTTCTATTACATCATGTGGGTGGCTGGATGGGGGCGTGTTGTTTACCTGGGGAAGTGATAGCACCAGGATGCACTATGGGAAGAAGACAATCAGGCGGAGTCTGTGTGATGCTCTTGGCAGTGTTCTGCTGGGAAACCTTGGGTCCTGGCATTCATGTGGATACTACTTTGACACGTACCACCTACCTAAACATTGTTGCAGACCAAGTACATCCCTTCATGGCAACTGTATTCCCCAATGGCAGTGGCCTCTTAGCAGGATAATGCGCCTTGTCAAACTACAAAACATTGTTCAGGAATGGATAGAGGAACATGACAAAGATTTCAAAGGGGGAGGGGGTATATTTAATAAACTGCGGGTTTAAAAAGTGGAGATGTTGCCTATAGCAACCAATCAGATTCTAGCTGTCATTTTGTAGAATGTACTAAATAAATGATAACTAGAATCTGATTAATTGCTATAGGCAACATTTCCACTTTTTTAAACTTACAGTTTAGTAAATATACCCCAAGGTGTTGATTTGTCCTCCAGATTTCCCAGATCTCAATCTGAACGAGCATCTGTGGGCTATGCTAGAAAAGCAAGTCAGAGCCATGGAGGCAACTTACAGGACTTAAAAGGATCCGCGCTGCTACCGTCCTGGTGCCAGAAACCACAGGACGCCATCAGAGGTCCCGTGGAGTCCATGCCTCGATGGGTCAGAGCTGATTTAGCGGTAGGAGAGGACCTACACACACAGTGTTAGGCAGGTGGTTTTAATGTTGAGGCTGATCTGTGTACGCTCTGTAACCTCACCGGTAGTACAGAGCGATGCTGTAATATCCTCACATGAATGGGATAAAAGTAGAATAGATGCTGTCCAGAGAAAGAATTCACTTAGCAGTGAAGCCGAAGGTGAAAAGATCTCCCCTTTAATGAACAGACTTTAAACATCGTGCATTTATTATACAATTCAGCTGTAAATAAGCACTGTATGTATAGATCTGGTCCATAGTTTAAACAGAATGAAAAATAAATAGACACCTGCAGTCTTAGGCACGTACCTCCCATAGGACCAACAACCCTACAATGTGGTTTAGTAAAACCTTTAGGACTAACTATTCAGATTCATTTTATTTGCGGTAATGCATATTGTAAAGCTGTATTGACGCTTGGGAGGCCGAGCCCCAGGGCTGTGCTGACAACTCAATACACAGCTGGCATGAGATCATTAGTGAAACCGATCTCACGTCTCCATCATTTACTGCGTCTCCAGCAGGGAAAGCACAAACAAATTTATAGCAATTTGTAGCAGGACAGAAACATAGTTGGCACAAAGCTGGCGGTCATTTAACCTCGTTTAATACCTGCTGAGTTTTCCTTTATTATTCAAAAGGAGGTAATGTGACAAATACCCAAACATCTAATAATGCCTCTTAGCATTATACTTCTCTAATTAGAATGCGGACATGTCTGTCAGATGGAAATTTAAATCTACATACCAATCCAATGGTCACCTCTATGGAAAAACATAACTCAAACATTACGTTTTGTATTAAGTAGGTGTGTAACAAAAGGGAAAAGCTACGACTGACACAAAACTAACACCGAATCATTGGTTACATAAAGATGGGATTAAAAGACAAAAAAATAACAGAAAATAAAAAACAAAGCATAGATTCTGTGCTCTTATTCACTGGAAAAAGACAACAGATACAAAACACAACTGTATTAATGTGTATAACGCAGCAGCATTATACTCACCAGACGAGATACTGATGATTTCTTTAACAATAGCATTCTGCGCCTCTTCATACTCCTCCCTGTTTCTCATGTATTCCTCATTATAGGAACTCAGTTTACTATGTTGGACAAAATACAAAATTATTGGTTCCAATATCTCTGCATCTACAAAGTTCTAAAACAACTGAACAGTAACAATTTCACTGTCTTCCTTATTTATTCCACATTTCTAATAGCAATTAAATTAAACGACATGTTTCTTAATGTCTGGGAAAACTGTGCTGGAGGCCAAGGGCAACTTACTGGGCGCTTTATTTAGAGGGGTAACAGAGCCGAAACCCAGAGCAACCGCATCCTAGTACAGTTTTAGAAAGGGAAAGCAGCCCTCTAATTGGCTGCTCTGTGTTACATCACTTCTTGCTGTTCTGTGCAGGAATTTTAAATAAGGTCTCCCATTACACATTGGCAAATCATGGCAATGCCACTTTCACATGCAACTTGTGTCAAACCGCTTATACCTCCCTATTTGGTAGAGATCAAAGTAATTTTTCACCAAAATCATGTACAATTATTCATTTTTTAATTGGATACTGAAAGTCAGACACTACTTTTTTCAGAAGACTGACAAACATTTAAGGACAAGAGCCACTAAATACAATATGTCCATTATGAAGACACCCATTTTAATATTCATACATACAATAAGTAGGCAGACTTCACAAACCGTGGCATAACAAAATTGAAAGTGCTTTTGACTACGATCAGCAAGCCATATTATAACATGAGCTGTGAATAGTGTTGCAATTAGAAGCAACAGCTTAGTTAGACAATACTTATCAAATCATAGACCAATGTCATTTTTGGGGTAAAAAAATGGACCCTGCTTCAAGGAAATCAATTATTTTGATGTTGTACCACACTAGGATGATGAACAATCATGAAGAATAGAACAGAAACATCTTCTATTGGTCACATAGGCAGATTTGCTAGAAAAATTTGATAATCTTTGATCAATCTGGTTGACCATTGCAGTCCATGGCCGTCCTAATATTTCTAAATTCAGCAAGATGAAAAACCGTTCTGCCACTGACCTGTGACGACACATGTATGAGATAGACGACCAATCAGGCCAAATGACTGGATTACAATATATTTATAGGTGACCTTATCCTCGATAACACTATTCACACTAATGCACCCTCACAGCTATCCCAATATCCACTCTGGAAGAGTGCACAGCTGAAACAAGAGGAGTAAATGTGTTTCACTTAGAATATAAGCTCTCCAATTAGCAGGATCCTCCATACTCTTTGTTTTCATGTCTGCATTTATTTTGTCTACCTTGTATGTCCCTGTTTTATGTATGTACTTTTTTTCCTATTGCACGGCACTGCGGAGCACTGTGTTGCCTTACAATAGTAATAATAATAATATATGGCCTGCATTGTGGTGCATATAACAAAGGTCTGAGCACCATTTGTCTGTGTTCACACTTTGGAAGTGGGAGAGAACGCAACAACCTGTAACCGGTCAGACCATTGGAAGCTCACACTATAAAAGGAATGTGCTGATCTTGTGGCAGACAGTCCCCTATCACTGGTGTTGGAATGTTAGTGAAGACAATACTGCATGGCGTGCTAGGTGCACACTACAGGTTTTTCACCAGATTACCGTGCCAATGACACGCTAAACGACTGTTGGGTCCGATATCGCATTTGTGTGTACGTGTTTTATCGCACCGTTTCATTTGATTTTTTTAACCGGACTAAAAATCTTTATAAAACGATGGAACTATGTTGTTCCAATCCTGCAGTGTGTATGCACTCACAATCAGGATCTCCATAGTCATCCTATATAAATCCCGTGGTTATGACAGATGAAGAGCACAGATCTGAAGGTAAATCGTGTAAAACGTGTAGGTGTGTACACATCAGCATGCTGATTGGGGCTTTCAGCCGTTGGTAAAATCGGGAGAAATTTTCTGCAGTGCGCACCCAGATTTACATGGTTAGTGGGGATGAGGTGAAGACAGGATTGAAGGCAATCTGGAAGTCACATACTGACAATTAGACAGTGGATGTGGGGACGTATCTCCAATAGACTGACGTTGGTAGTTTGTGATCTTTACAAGCCAAAAGTTTGTATTAGATGAGCTGACTGGCGACATCACTCGAAACATAACGCGAATAGTAACACTTGTACTACCTAAGCCCTGCACCAGTTATTGTTAATACAAAGACGTTACTTAACTAAGAATTTATAGTACAATAATATTACATTTCAGATCATGGATGAATGGAAATTAATTTCACACCTTGAATTAAACTGCTCGCATGAACATTATTTATTCATTGTTGTGCCATTCAGAAATAATTAAATTATATCAGCATTAAGTAGTATTTTGTCAAGTGTGTCGGCTCTGTTGTAACAGTAATTCAGTCTTGAGAATTAGTGTAAAAAGGTAATGTGAGTTTAGGAAGCACAGATATACAGGGACTTATTAAAGTAGCGAGTCGTTGATTTGAAAATGCAAGTTAATAACAAACACCACCGCACCTTAATATCTACTAGACATGGACATGAAAAAAAGTACGTCTAGTGAATACAAACGTCTCCTTTCAGACAAGCTTTGTTAAGATGTAATAGGATATTGGGAGGATTTAAAGAGATAAATTAAACAGATGAAATAAAATAGGAGCGACATACAACAAAATAGGTGTGGGCAGTTAGAATTAAAGATGCTTGGGCTCGGTTTTCTGAAAACAAAGCCCACCCGAACATCGCAGATCCGAGTACCGAGCCAAGCTGGCTCTGTACTTTTACATTTACTTGGATCTGAAACGAGGCAAACCGTCATCATTGGGCCGTCGGATCTCACAGGTTCTGGATTCCATAAGTACCTCCCTCCCCAGGAGATCCAACGCCATTGCTCACACAGAAACAGGAGGGGTAGCAGTGTTTTTGTCACTTGACAAAAATTGACTGGAAATTACTGGAAATTAACGTTATTGAGGTTAATAACACTGTAGGAACAAAAAAAGAACTAAATTAAGTGATTTTAGCATTTTTTAGCAATCAGATCCAAAACCAAAAACACATGAGGGTGGTTTTGCCAAAACCAAAACACGAAGTTAATACAGATCCAAAACCAAAACACGGGGGTTAGTGAACATCCCTAGTTAGAATATTGTCCATTTAGTGCGAGGCCACACACACACTATTTGTTGAATGAAACATTACAACAGTCTGACATCTTGTAGCTCAACGTCTGTTGTGGAACTACAAGTCCCACCCTTCTTGTTTGAAACTTTATGCTTCCAACTCTCGTTTTGTCACAGACTATCTGGGTTCGCTATCCAGCAACTTTCTCACTATTTGGACTCCTTTATAAGTTAAAAAGAGTGCACACATGTAATTCTGGATTGGAGAAGTGACATTTTCTAAACCTAAGATATTTTATTTCAGCGTTATCTTCAAATTAAACACAGGAAGGAAATATACACTTTCATTAGACTTCAGCGTAAGCATCTACACTGCTTTGTAACGGTTCAGTCTTTCACCGCGATTTGTGATCTCAATCCTTTTCTTACCATTCTGCTGTGACTCTACACCCACCCAGCCAAGGTATCCAGTCATACGCTAAGCCAACATTAGAGTGCAGTCTATCTGGTCACTGGGAGCCAATGAAATCACTGGCACCATGTGCCTCATGTCACTTGTTCCTAGTGATCTAATCCAGCTCCAATTAGAAGATTAGCATAGTAGTACCCATCGGCCACCGACCTTCTCTAACTAAAAAAAAAAAAAAAAAAGAGCAAAAAAAAAAATACATCTATCTGCACTGTCTCATGACCACTGGTTTAACACAAATACATAGCTGCCAACACTGCATGTAGGTGTATTTTATAATGTTTTGTTTTTTTAAATAAATTGTGGACAATTAAGCATACTATATAATACACAATTTATGCTAATATTTAATGTTTAAAGTCATGTGAATAATCTCTATATATTTGGTGATTTCAGAAACCTTGTGTACTAGAAGTATTCTTTACCGTAAAATATTACGGAGAGCCAGGGCCTGTATAAAGCACTCTGCCTGTGGTCTTGTGCATTAACATGGTCACAGAACTCCTTGGAGTATGCTTATGATTTACAATAGTATTATTACACCACCCTTTCAAGCACCTGCTATGAACCTATAAATTGATTGAGCAACTTCCACTTCTGTTTGTTTGAGAGACGTGTTCTGGTATCAGTAGCTGATGGTGAGTGATGATGCTGTAATGCCATTTGGAGGCTTTTTTTGGGTACCTCTTAGTAACTTAGCTCTCAATTTAAAAACGCATATATATGAGCCAAAAATAGGGACTCTCACTGTTTAGGGTTAGGACCCCCCTATTAGCAGAAGCGCCGTGACGTGGCAGGTGGCTTACCATGCATTTGTGTATAACAGAATTCTGCAGTTTTATGTACTATTATAAATAGCAGCTATTTTACTGAGTTGAGTTACTGTGTTGCTGGGGAATTTTTCCTCTATTGTTTTCCTTTCTGGATAACTCCACCTTTCAAGCACCTGCTGTGAGCCTATAAATTGATTGAGCAACTTTATATAATAAACTTCTATAGTTGTAAGTTTCATATTAGCTCCGAGTGTATCTTCAAGGCCTTTCCCCGTACAGGAATATGTCACGATGGCCTTTCAGCATTCCCATTTCTACCTAATTGAGACAAGTGGATTACAGCAATGAAGCTTGCCTCACAGACTGAGAGCTAATAATCTATTCTATGTGACGATAAAAATCTTCAGCAGACCTGAACGGCAGGCTGAGCCAATTCCATTTAGTCAGGCTCTCCTTCAGGGGATTGTGCATTTGTTTCATTGTAATAATTCAGCTATTGCTGTCATTACTCCTTTCTATTGTGTAGTTACCATAACACCATCTCATTTCTGCTCTGTGGACATACTGTGTAAATAACCATTGAGATAACGCTAGATGGGTGCGGTGGCACATAGAGCACCTGGCAGCTGAACAAAGCCAGGCAGCTTGGAGCAGGTGGCCAAGCGTCTCCTGGGAATAATAACACCATCCACAATTCACGCTCATTTGGAGCGAAATAACCTCCTGAAAGACACATTAATCAACCGTTTACACATTGCATAACTATCTGCCTTGTTTTATTTGTAAGCAGACGTGTTCCATAAAAGAACACATTAATTATTCTTATCAGTTATCCATCCTCCAACATGGCTACAACAGAAGGACTATAGAGTAATCTTGCAGTCATTGAGGAGGATCAGCCAGTTGTCTGCAGAAACTCTGTATCCTTCATCTCCAACTAAATCTCTCAGATCTAGTCTGTTCGCCAGCATCCTTATTTACCCGGTCCTGCAGTCAGGGACCGTCACCACAGTAAATGTCCAAATATCTCTGAAAACAGTGTTCAAACTTAATAAATAATAAATATCTACAACATATTAAGCACAAAGGCTAAATTGGAGAAAGAGTCTGATAATTTAGCGCCAGTCATTTTACACAGCGCTGTATGAGATAACTGGCATTTTAGAACAATCTAAATGGATTTTCATCGTAAAAATTTGTTTTAACCAACAATAATGTATATTTCAGTTCCTTATTAATTAAAATATACATGAATATAGTAACCAGGTTAGGGGAACAGAAGCCATCTCCTGGGGTAGATGGTAGTGTACAGCAACAGTCAGACAAGTCCAAGGTTTGGGTACAACTGGCCTCAGCCAGTTATTAAGCAGAAAAAAACCCAACAAAAAATAAAAAAAAGCACAACCAAACTTTAAAATAAACACCTTGTATGTCCGGCACTAACTAAACACACAAACACCCTCTCTCCTTGTGTCCCAAACACATATAGAATATAGAGCTAATTGGTCACCATTTGCAGAGTCTCTCAGGAGGCATCCAACCTCCTCCCCAGGTCTGAGAGAGGAAACTACCTAGCGGCTTTTTATCAGCACCTTAAAAGTGCAACCATTAAATCAGTCTGCTGTCAAATATATAGACATGAACGGTTTATGTACGATAGTAGAAAGGCCAAATACCAGTGGCGCCAGATTTTATGATACTTGTGTGAGTCTCAATTTGCTTTCCTCCCCTACTAAGACAATATGGTTTGAGGTGTATGGCGAGCCACCAGTTATATTAGTAACAGCCCTGCGCAGCTTTAGCTTTGGTTTCAGTTTTTATTTACCTTAATTTCAAAGTGTAGTTCCCTGTACATCTTTGACAATGAAAATACTCAATCTGTGTAGAGCCAATTAACATCTGTTTGTTATATGTTAAAGCAACAATAACTATTAGAATACTTATCCTGAAAGTGGGTATGTATGTTTAGTTATGTATTGTGTTTTGTTGTAGTATCCCTTAAAAATCTAATAATAAAAATATCTTTATTAAAAAAATCAGTCTGCTGTCAGACTGTGAGATCTGAAGACCCGGACTGGGCATTGAAAATGGAGCCCACCCTTCTGGACCCTTACCTGTTTTTCCCATAGCTGAACATACTCTTTGGGAAGCTTTTCCCAAACATCAGCCATCGCCCTGGGGGTTAAAAGCATACAAGACAGACAGCCTGAGACATACTGTATATACCCGCCATATGCCACTTTCCCAGTGCTATTTTTTATATTTTATAGTAAATAAATATATATATATATATATATATATATATATATATATATATATATATATATAAATATACACACACACACACACACACACACATATACATAGATACATATAAACACACAGTATATAATTATGTAAGGTACGAAGGTTTTTTGCACATCTTTATTTTCCTAGATGACCACGACAGATATCTGCATCACCTGTGCCAAGTCAGACACATCCTTATTACATTCAGTACTTTGGACATGCAGCTTTGGATGCCAGCTACAGGCACATTGCTCACAGTATTTGATCTTTCAGAAATGAGTAAATGAAATATCAGGTCAGCTTGATAATATGACTTACTAGATGACCTGTAGATGAGTCATACGCAGCAATCTGCCTACTTGCAATTTGCAGAAAAAAATGCCTTATTACCCAATAATGTCTCCTCTCTGAACATGTGCACATCCAATTTCACATAATGACTCTTCCTGATACCTAAAATAATTAACTACACAAAAGCAACTGGTGGATAGGATGTGTCCCAGTCCTTTTGTAAAAAAGAAACACTTCTAAAGATAACTATGAAACTGCACAATGCTAAACCTGAAAGATAACGGCTTCAACGTGTGTGCGAAATGAACACCGCAATATACAAACCAACACACTAGAATTGCCAATAAACATCGGGAGAAGCAACAATAATTTCTTGTGTATTTTTGTTTAATGTGGTTATTTCCCCTACTTGGCTTTATTTTGGTATTGAACATTAGCCATACTTGCAAATAAACTCTGTGACGATAGCCCTGATAAACCACCACTAAACACACTACGTTGTGGCAAAGTGGTTATTCTTATATCCCAGGATCCAACTTCCCTGCGCCCTCTGACACCTAAAGCTTATTATTATGTGCTATACTATACTATATATATATACCTTAGATTGTACGCTCCTCTGAGCAGGGCCATCTCTCCTCCTGTTTCCACCACTTCTAACTCTGCTCTCCAGCTACTCAGCCCTCCTCCTCGAGGCTCCACTCCACGTCCACTCTCGCTCCCTCCTCCCCCCTGGGGGTCTCCCTGTCTTCCGCGCCCTCCTTCTTGGGCCCCGTCATTTGCGGATCCTACCTCCCCCTTCCCCGCCCTCTCTAGCTGTGCATTGAGCTTACCGAGTTGCTGTGCTTACTGTACTGTGCTGTCTCCCATTGTATTGTAATTTGTTTGTCTCCGTACGGCGCTGCGGACGCCTTGTGGCGCCTTATAAATAAAAATTAATAATAATAATAATAATAAATACTCAGATAGTACATTGTAGCAGGATTACTATAAATTGCTATAATAGTATAGCGCAGCATAATCAGTTACAGATGTCAGGGGACTAGCAGTCAAGGAGTAATTTTGGGCAAGGCAACACTTTTGTGTGGCAAAAATAAGTGGTAGGGTACATAATTCAGACACCGTAAATGTCGGCAGGCTACATGCCGACACTGGCACTGTGTACACAGTTGGACAATGTCATCGGTGTGATTGGCGACATTCATAGTGTCGCCAATCACAAAGCCGACATTAAAAGAACAATGACAGCGGGTCTGGGGTGTAGCCGTCGACAGGTTAAGTGCCAACATTTACAGTGTCGGCAGAATAATGACCGCTACCGAAAATAAGTGATTGTCTGACTAAAATAAGTACTGCTGGCAGGTTCTAAAAAACCTAACATCTCTTCCTACAAATCAACATTACTTCGCTTTTTTAAAGGTGTCGCAAAATTCTGAAATCATTGCCTTGTGTGAACAGTAATGAACCTTGCAGGTCTATCTATGTTTGTGTTTGGTTAAGAGGAGAGGATTGGAGGGTAAAAGCCTCTAAGCTGGAAAATCTGCTGATGCCGCAAAGATATTTTTGCCCTTTTGACAAAATAATGCTCTTATTGTACAAATATGATGTCATATATGTAAAAATATATTACGATATTGAGAACATTATATTAATTACAAGGTATTAAGGGTTCCCCATTGCCTGCACAAAGTGGATAAAACCCTTCGGTAAGTTAAACCAATGTCATGACAGAGCAGCTCATCAAATCACTAACTAGGATCTAGTGACATTAACGAGACATGAAGAATTTCCATACCTGTTGGTGAACCTCACTCCGTTCTTCTGAATGTCAATTGTATTAAACTTCTTGTTGTTTCTCAGAGCCTTTTCCTCCTTGCAGGTCACCCGGAAATAGTGACCGAGTTGTGCGTTAGATTCCAATTTTATACTTTTTCCAGGATCCAGACCTATTTATCAGAAGCACAAAAGTGAGAAAAAAATATTTTAATAACTGTCATGTACAAAACCTGGTTGTCTTATTGCTGTTAATGATGTCTCTACTAGACATATTACTGTAAAACTGCCTTTGTCATCCCACATTTAGTTTTATAGCATCCAATTCCTGTCCCCTTATAAGCCGCCAATTAAACACATCATCTGACAGTGTGATTGTGGGAAGAGCAGGTCTCATAGGAATAGTCAGCAGAGACAGAGTAAGGTATGGTTTAGAGCAAGGTGTATAGGAAATCCTATCTACTCTGGCAGCCAAATGTGACTCTTAAGGTAATAACACCATAATCAGCTTCCAATGCAAAAAAGACAAATCGCTACGAGGGACAGTAATTTATAGAGATCTATTTCGGGGTCTTTGCAGACAAGGTAAAGCAGACGTTCACATATCCCACGCCTTTCACACAGTATTAATTGTCATTAGTTATTTGACTTTCAAATCCATAATTAAACTGAATAAGCAGAGCAGTCTGAAGAGCTGCAGAGCAGATGGCAATAAAAGAGCTTGAGGATAAAGCTCCGTCAATGTGCTACCTGGAAAATGTACAGTAATTACAGGACAACAAAGAGAAGCTGTGTGTGTTGGGGTGATCGGTCCACGGCACAACAGTCTCACACAGGGGATCGTCCACAAGCTCACGCCTTTAACGTAATGCTTTGTGCATGACGTACAGAAACTTTTAGAAAACACATTTCTTTATTTTCCGTTTTTCTTCTGATATTCATCGCATGGGTGATACACATTGAGTCTATAGTGTTATTCTCACAATGTTAACGAACTTGTTGTGAGATGTCACTAGACAAGGACGAAGGACTATATATATTCTTATGAAACAAAATAGAAGACTTATTAACAGGAAATAAAGATAGGAACCCTGCAATAGTTTCGAGAAGGGCCTGGTGGTATTCGGGCTGCTGCACTCCCCAGGCAGTGATCAGAGAGGTGGGAATGGAGCCCCTTCACAGGGTCAGATTCTAATGGGAATGTATGTGTGTGTACAATATCACTACCTTCATGTAGTGTTGTGTGACGGCTCTTATTAGAACAATAAGCATCATCACAAAGATTACAGCCAACACTCTAATCCATCCTCCGGCCGTCCCTCCACTGAGCCCAGCACCCTGGATCAGGGCTCCACTTGCTACCCAGCAATCCTGTTCAAAGAGCTCAGAATGAATTAGGGTGAGAAACCAGCAAAGAGGTGCTGCATCAGCTCTACACACTACCCAGAAACACATGGGTCCAGGTGTCTGTGAAGGAGCCCAGTGGTGACAGCCATACCCTCCAACAACTGAATGTAACAAGTCGGTGCCCAGCTCGCAATCAGCACGCGGATGGTTTGGACAAGCGGCTGGGTGCTGAACGGATGGATTCCTCAGGTATAGCCATGTACACGAATGGTTATGTATGGCCAAATCTGACAGATATCTAGCCAATGGGCAGCTAGGCCCAGTGGCAGGATCACTTTGTGTATGGCCACCTTTAGCTGAACAGCGATTGGAGAACACGACAGTTCAGAGTCTGAGTGAAATGGTATAAATAGACAAGGATGAGATACAATCATATAGATGGTAGGAGGATGTCTGAGAAATGTAGGTGTTAGGCTGTTAAAGAAACCAGACATGAGATGCTCCTGATACTGTACATCTTGTACATAAATACAGCACCCACCTAGCTCTCTGGCTGCACTGCTCAGAGTAGACTGCATGTTCTTCTCAAGATCGTTCATCTTCTCTCTGAGTTCTGTCAAGTTGGGATCAAAAGAAGCTTTTACAAGAAATTCATGATTTTCTACCTGGAACAAAAAAAAAATCCTTTAAAATCCATGTGTTGCAGAAATACATCATGTGCACTGCAAACTCAGCTTAAAGTTCATGTATCACTAACCCTAATTGGAAAGCATTGCAGCTAAGCAATCAGTGATATTGATACAGCTACAAGAAAGTGGATTCATTTAACTTCCTCAGAGTGTCATCCAGGTGGAAGAGACCATTACCGGCAGAGGCAGGGGGGAGTATATCAGAAATTGCAGTGGGTCCTGGATGGTATGTTACATACATCACATTACATTTAGTGCGAGTTCTTTTTAACGTAGAAAAAATATTTTAGCAGTTATTTCTCTTCCCGGCCATATGAATGGATAAATGTCACTAGCCACGTCCAAAGTTACCCATAACCCAACCTAAACAAGGGTCTAGATCTGAATTTTTGGTTGTTCTGTGGACGTTTGTCACATGAGTCCAATGACTGTAAATATAGATATCATTCCCATAATGCTGAACCAGAAAATGTGTATTCATGGACTTAATGTCCACTTTAACATGTACATGTTTAATTTTCATCTTAAAATCTCTTCCTCCCATCGACACTAACCTAATCCATATCTTTATAATAAAAGCCAGTGATGCTGTTGGGTGAGATTGGCAGGTGTGGTTACTGCAGAGCAGCTGCTGATGTGGTACAAAGCCCTGTGGTGATGTTTGGAAGAAACGGCTGTAGAGATCTGCTGACACTTTATAAATAATTGTACATGGCCCTGAGTTATGTATGCAGCTCACTATGACAGCTCAATTCCAGCGGCATGTTTGTGGCCACACGTGTACATGTGTGATTACCTATATAATATAAAGATCGGCAATAGCACAATAAAATATAAAGTCATACAAATGCAGAAAACAGAAAAATGCAAAATACAAATAAAACAAAATGAAAAAATTTAAATTTAAAAAAAGGCATAGAAGTTATTCTACATTAAAAAAGTATATATATTTATTCACATAAATAATATATTACTATGGTAAAAAAACAAAACAAAAAAAAAGGCAAAATGATGCTCAGAAACTCCAAGTCATTCCTATGCTAACACCTAGATGAAGGAGGTGATTATGTAAAACTATGCGGCATCTATTTCTCTTTTCTCCTGTAAATGGGCACAACAGAATCTTGGAAACAAATGGCATGAAAGATGGCACCAGCCTGCAGACAATGGCCTCCTACCACTGCACCAACAATTCACACTTCTCTGGAGGTAAAAACACAATAAATCACATTTTACAAGCACGACATTAACATTCATTTACATTTTAAGCAATTTTTAAAAGGCATATACCAAAAGCCTGAAACCAATGCGGTCTCTTAAACAGATGGCCAAATATAAATTATAAATTAACCTTTGCAGGCTGAAACCTATAACATTTATGGAGGAAACTGAGGGCCAAAAAAGATAGCCTAGGGGTTGTATCTAACCCACTGTCAGCATTTCTCCAGCCCACTCAGCCTAATATTATCTATTGATGATATCCACCTTAATAATTTTCATAGTGACCCCCCACCCCCAGTTAGCAGTGGTCCGGTGTCCCTGCCATCCAGCAGGAGATACTCTCACATGGATTATATACATATGCACACACACATACCGTATTTCCCCATGTATAAGACGCACCTTTTTCCCCAAAATTTGGGGTCTAAAACATGGGTGCGTCTTATACAGGGGTAGCGGGGATGCACGGAGGGGGGGGCAGCATTATTGCGACAGCGGGGGGATCGAGGGGAAGCGGGGCAGCATAATAGTGACAGCGGGGGGATCGAGGGGGAGCGGGGCAGCATTACAGTGACAGCGGGGGGATCGAGGGGGAGCGGGGCAGCATTACAGTGACAGCGGGGTGATCGAGGGGGAGCGAGGCAGCATTATAGTGACAGCGGGGGGATCGAGGGGGAGCGGGGCAGCATTATAGTGACAGCGGGGGGATCGAGGGGGAGCGGGGCAGCATTATAGTGACAGCGGGGTGATCGAGGGGGAGCGAGGCAGCATTATAGTGACAGCGGGGGGATCGAGGGGGAGCGGGGCAGCATTATAGTGACAGCGGGGTGATCGAGGGGGAGCGAGGCAGCATTATAGTGACAGCGGGGGGATCGAGGGGGAGCGGGGCAGCATTATAGTGACAGCAGGGTGATCCAGGGGGAGCAGGGCTGCATTAGAGTGACAGCAGGGGGATTGAGGGGAAGCATTAAAGTGACAGTGGGGGGATCGAGGGGAAGCGGGGCAGCATTAGAGTGACAGCAGGGGGATCCAGGAGGAGGCGGACAGAGGCACAGTGGCAGCGGGGGGGCGATTGCAGGGAGAGTGTGCTGCCCGGCTGCTCTGATCACAATCAGAGCAGCCGGCCATTACACTCTTCCTGCCATTTTTGACAGCTACCGTAATATTTTTTTTTTTTATTTTGGGGCCAAAATTAAGGTGCGTCTTATACATGGGAGCGCCTTATACATTGGGAAATACCTATATATGTATAGTGTGTGTTTGTGTAAATGTATGTATTAATAAAGGGCTGTGTGGAGCCCGAAACGTTGACCAATTTTTAGTGGAATAAATACTTTAATATTCTGAAAAGTCCTGTGAGTGCCTCCTAATTATACTATTATTTATATATATATATATATATATATATATATATATATATATATATATATATATATATATATATATATATATATATATATATATATGCCTAGTGGTGTGTGAAAGTGTGTGTGTGTGTGGAAAAAATAAAACCAAGCTGCAGCGCCACCTGCTGGGCGGAGTTATACACTGACCTACTAAATTCTTAGTGTGTGTGGGGAAAAAAAATTCAGAAAGGGCTGAAATTTGGTATACTAAGATGTTTTTTATTTGTTAATTTAATTTGTTAATTGTTAAAAGTGTTTATAAAGATTTAAAAAAAAAATATATATATGTATATACGTACACACAAAAAGAAGAGGAACATAGATAGGCGCTAAATTCAAATTGAGTCCCCATATAGTTCATATATCACACCCAAATCACTTCTCCTGTACAAGACCGCTGAAACATTCACTAGGTAATGTTTGATTGGATCCAAATAATTTGTTTAACTTCAATCCAAAGATAACCTCCAATTGTTGCAAGAGCAAAGGCAAATGGGCTGCACTGCAATGACAATTGGAAGTTATCTTTGGATTGCTATATAAATAAATGATGATGATTGAAGTTAATCAAATTATTTTGATCCAATCAAATATTACCTAGTGAATGTTTCAGCAGTCTTGTGGAACTTACTGAAGATTCTAACACCAGTCCTGCTGTCACTTTGAAGACCATTAACCTGCTATCTAGTTTAGTGATCCAGGACTACGTTTTGGATAAGAGCCAATAAGAGATACAGATAAGCGATTTTCATTATAATTCTGGTATGCACAAAAACACAAAAGGTGTGTGTGGTGGTGAATCACCCGTTTGTATGATACTAAACCATTGTGCATTTTGTTTGTTTCTTCCCCATGAGATGAAAAGGGATCGAAAAACTCGATGGGAGTTTTGTGACAGATTGTCTGCTACACGCTTCATATCTATATTTATCTGGTTATAAGAAATATCAAGAGGTTTGAGATCCAAGAATCATTATAGATAAGCTCTGTCTTCAATCCGGTGCGCATAAAAACATCCACAGGGTGTCTTGGTGCTGGGAATTCTCTAGAAGCAATATTATACTATTGTTGTTTTCCATATGTTTGTGAGGACTATAACTTTAATACAGCGAGCTAACAATAACATATCTGGTACGCATATAGAATACCAACTTTTTTTTTTTAAAACCAGTTGCTGAAATATTACACTATCAGGCGCCCTGCTGTCATTTTTTTGGTAGATAGATACACACATTTGTGATTAGATCAATTATTATTCGGGAAGGAGTATAAAAATAAACCTGACCCTTGCTGGGTGGATTATTAGGATTATCACTCAAATTCAGAATACGTTTTGATTGTTTCTTTACCAGAATACTGTACTTTTTCTGATGGGGATCAAACTTGAGGGTGGAAAAGCTAAAGGTCTGTTCTGATGGGAAGGGCACTGGCAAGATACTGGCTGATGTGGCCTATTATTTATTCTGATAAGGTCTAGAGAATACATACTGCCTGGTGTGGGTCTGGGATCTGGTATGACCATGACTGCACTGGAAAACTAGGAATGTGTTTGCATAGACTACACTGGAATGGTACTGCTATGATAAAGTGCTGGAGGGCTCTGGGATCTGCTCCAACAGGGACTGTACTGGAATGGCTCTGCTCGGAGAGGCCTGGGATCTGCTCCAACAGGGACTGTACTGGAATGGCTCTGCTCGGAGAGGCCTGGGATCTGCTCCAACAGGGACTGTATTGGAATGGCTCTGCTCGGAGAGGACTGGGATCTGCTCCAACAGGGACTGTACTGGAATGGCAATACTCGGAGTGGCCTGGGATCTCTTATGACAGGGACTGTGCTGGAATGGCAATGCTCGGCGAGGACTGGGATCTCTTATGACAGGGACTGTGCTGGAATGGCAATACTCGGAGTGGCCTGGGATCTCTTATGACAGGGACTGTGCTGGAATGGCTCTGCTCAGAGAGAATGGAGATCTGCTCGGACAGAGACTGTGCTGGAATGGAACTGATCGGAGAGTACTGGGATCTCAAATGGCAGGAACTGTGCACTGCGATGGTACTGTTCTGAGGTGACTGGGATATGTTCTGACAGGGACAGCACTGCAATGGAACTGCTCTAGGAGGACAGGGATTTGCACCAATAGGGATGTACTGCGCTCGGAGGGCTCAGCGACTGCACTAGAAAGGTAAGTCTGGAGAGGTCTATGGTCAGTTGTGACTGGGGACTGCACATGCAAATTACAGTTCTGAGGGGACTGCGCATGGAAATTACAGTTCTGAGAGGACTGCGCATGGAAATTACAGTTCTGAGGGGACTGCACATGCAAATTACAGTTCTGAGGGGACTGCGCATGGAAATTACAGTTCTGAGGGGACTGCGAATGGAAATTACAGTTCTGAGGGGACTGGGATCTGTTCTGGTTGGGACTGCACAGGAGGTCACAGATCTGCTCTGAAACACCTTTTTGGGAGTTATTTTCTTATTATTGTTTATATATCACATATGAAGTGCTATAATATAAAGTAAGAAAGTCACCAGGGTCTGAAATGAGGTCTCATGTTAGCTCCTATTTAAGGGGTAAACAACATTAAAAAAGTTCAATTTAGCTGAGTGGCAATATAAATGATCTCTATGCATACAAAGACACTCATACTTTCATTTTACTAGATACATGTTCTGAAAGTACTGGGATGTGCAATAGTATAAGCACCGCCAACAACTGTGGTTTATACAGTGTATATATATATATGGCATTTATACTGGAATACAGATGGCACCATGGACAGTATGGGATTAACCAAGCTCAAGTTTGATATATATCTATATCGAAATTTTAGCTGAACATATAACAAGTATAAAGTGTTACGATATGTTCCACCAGCTAATACAGAGGCAGAAACCCTATCTTTACATATAGTTATTTAAAAAATAGTTTGAAGCATTTTTCGTTCACATGTAAATCCCTCACAAAACTGTAAACTGAATGCTTCAAACTTCTGAATATTTTTCATCCTACATTAGGTTCTGTAAATCGTCCAACAAAGTTATTATCAATAATTTTTCTACTTCATTATTAGTGAGCAATCATGACAATCTGCAAAAAACAAACAAACAATAAAAAAAAAGGTCATACTGCTTGGTTAAAAGGAAAGCTATGGCTGGCCAGATACATACACATGGTGGAGGTTTGTAGTAGCAGCTTGTGCAGTGGAAGTAAGATCATTCCCAGGAAAATATCAGCCTAATGTAGCAGTACACGTTTCAATTATACATGTAATTGCATCAGAGTTACAGCCGTTTGCCCTCTGTGCTGCCCTTTCCGTCTACAATTCTCCACATAGAGGCCCATAACTATACTACTACACCCGGGTGCTAGCTGACCATCATTCAGCAGTCAGTGGAATACTAATGGAGACCATGTAGAACTTGCAGCACAGATCCCTAAGGAGAAAGGACATACAATACACAAGTGGTCACAGAGAATGGATGAAAGAAGAACGCACTGCAGGCTCCATCCTTGGTTCATTAATTCTCGTCTGCTCATGTGCTCAGCCGGCCCCACTGCAAGATTAACCAACAGTTGTGCACAATTCACTTGCAGAACAATGCCTGGGGGTAGTAACCTCTTCTGTGTACCTTAGGGCCTACAACAAATGTTTCATCATTGTGTTTGGTAGAGAGGAAAATGTGTGACCTTTTGGATATTTTGTTTTTTAGGCATTTCTGTGTAGTGCTACAATCATTATATACTGGTAAAAAAAAAGTCCAGACTCAGAGGACACACCTCTGACCACAAAAACAAAGAAACTTTACTACATAGTCCACTATTGTTAAGGGATATGTTGCACCTAAGCACATTTATTTTAAATAATAATAATAATATAAAATAAAATATGTTACACTAATCTGTACAAACCTAAAAATTGGAGAAATTACACTGAAAAAGTCTGTAAAAAACAACAAAGATCTTATTGAAGAGTAACAGTCCAGAGTCTGACAGATTCTTTACTTAAAGTCCACTCGATACATCATTTCAAGCATTCTGCAGTTTTCCACAATCAAAACGACAGCGCCACCTGCTGTCCAAATGAGATCTACCATGTTACTTACGTTTACCTTAATGGAATAATTGATATGGCAGCTACCATCCATGTGTGACCCTGTAGAATCTACACTTTTACCTAATGTATATTGTACAGTAAGTGGCTGCATATCATCTGAAAAGAGGCCAAACCTGCAGACTGAGTGGACAAATGTGTTGCTGCATTAATCTCTGATGTGAATTGTGTTGTGAAAAGACATATTAAACCCCCCCCCCCCAAAAAAAAAACCTTGATATAAAACACAGAAGTGGCCCAGACTGAAATCCAAGGCTCTTCCCCAGTCCTCGTCTTTCAGCTGCAGATCGTTTATGTTTTCCAAGTAATGTATGTCTAAAAATGACCGCTCTTGATAGCTCAGTGCACAAAATTCTCATTAAATGGGATGTTGTCTGCTTGAGTTACTGCGTGCACACTAGCAACGCACAATAATAACCCTTATGTTTTTAAACATGTCTTGTTCTGCCACAAATTTTCCATTTGCAAATGATACAAGCATAAAGCTTCAATGTGGGTGGAAGACAACATCCATTTTTCAGGTCAGTGAACATTTAACCAGGGAGAGTGATTTAGGTCACAGCTTTAAAGAGCAGCTCATTAACTCAGGTGAGAAAAACGTGTTTACAACCAATCACTATTCATTGCAGTTCTTGGAAAGATTCAATCATCGCATATAACCCGTTCTAGCTGGGGAAGGGAATCAGAAAAACAAAAGAGATTTAGCTATGCAGCTGCTGGCTTATGACTGCACGCCATATATAACGTGAAAGAAAAAGGCACCAACAGCACACACACATTAAAGTAAGAGAGGACAACAAGATGTAGACCTCCGTCTAGTAAAATATTGTCTATGTCATGAGATTGTCTGAAAGCGCATGCAATATGCGGCTAAGAGACAGTCCGGTACACAAATTAGAAACCAGCAATGCAAAGACTCCTAGGGGTATATTTACTAAAGTGCGGTTTCGAAAAAGTGGATATGTTGCCTATAGCAACCAATCAGATTCTAGGTTTCATCTATTTAGTGCATTCTACAAATTGACAGCTAGAATCTGATTGGTTGCTATAGGCAACATCTAAACTTTTTCAAAACCGCAGTTTAACAAATATACCCCCTGGTATTACCTCTGACCCAATCTATTGCAAATCAGAGTAGACAAGCAATGCTATAATGTCTAAGATTGGTAAGTGGACACCTCCTTTCTGGGCAGACTGTTTCTAGTTATCTCTTGTTCCATGCCAAGTCTGTAAAACTTTTATTATGCTTCTGCAGGTCCGCCTTCTTTGGGGGGGGGGGGGGGTCATCTGCATAGTATAAACTATTTTTGTTTGAGGACTCTAGGCATTTTAGCTAGATTGCAACAGGCCTGGAAGTTAATATTCAAGTCCTGCCATGAAATTAGTTCATCTCTGATTTGTAGGATCACAGGTTTAATGTTGCAGGTATTTAAGTGGGAGGGGTGTGATGGAAGAGATATGCCCAGGAATGTTACATATTTCAGCCAATCCATTCTATATATAGTAATATATTTCCATGCAGGGCTCTCTCTTTCCTCATTCATCCATCTACAATGGAAAATAAAATAAAAAAGTCTTCCACTGAGGATACCACTGTCGGTTAGGGTGGCACGGACATCTGGATCCTACAGCAGCATGGCTTTTCGAAGTTGGCAGGCGCGGCAGCCTACAGAAGACTGCAATTTCCATCCGGACCAGAGGTAACAAAACTCACTGTTTTCCCCACTGCAAAAGGTACTTTCAAGTCAATTTGGAGAATATGCAGCATCTTGTTACCCCCTCACTCCCTATAGGACAGCAAAGGATTTATTGAGAAGAACACACCATTTTATATCTGGCCAATACAATCAGAAACCTTCCAATTTGGTGGGGCACTCTCAAAAGATCTCTACTACATTAGTTCGTGGTCTGGGGCTACAAGTGTATACTATGAAAGGATCTGCAGGGAAGTATTTATCTGGCCTGAGGCTTACCTGCTATAAGGCCCTGGGCTCCTGATAGTCTATGGTAGAGGACACTGCTGTCTATACATTTAGGTCTCAGCCGAGCTAGAACTCAAAAGCTTGATCTCTGGTACTGGATTTAACATAGCCAGCTGTTATTCCTGCATTGGCATTGTTCAAAATACAGCACTGGACAGAGGTTAACGGACATCATCCTACAGTCCCCAGTCTTTGGGACCACATCAAGAGGTGGATACAGAGGGCACAGGCTGTACAGCTGCACACATTTGCATTAATACATTGATTTCTTAGTACAAAGCATCTACCACCTGGGTGAACCTGCTCAGTCAGTTGTCTGACAACTTGCCCAAAGCTATTCCATCTGGTGCCCTCCTGGTTTACCCCCATATTATCCTACCAACCATTGTTTCGGACTAACTCAGCAGCTGAGAATACCTGCCTGCTTCTTGCCTTGTTTTGAAAAATTTGACTTTACTCCAAACTTTCTTTGTTCAAAATAAGTCATGTACGACAGAGGTGTCGATCAATGTTATTCCGAACCCAGTAAAGATTAACTTTGCTCCAAGTCCTAAAGGCCCATTTCTCTTTTGGCTACGAAGTTAAAATGTTGGCAAATATTCTGGCTAAATAAAGTTGTAACTGAAATTGTCCATGCAGACCGGACTGTATTAACGTCCAGCAAATCTATGACTTCTAACCTTTTACTGTTGTATAAGCATTTACAAATGTCGCATGACATGGATGATGAGGATGTGTGGCAACAGTTATGGATTGAGGGGAGGGGGATGCGGCAGGGTTGCCCTCTATCCCCTGCATGGTTTGTCCTCACTATAGAACCTTTGCCATGTTTAATTAGGTCTGACTTGTATATTCTGGGGCTTACAGTGGGTAATAACTTTATATGTGGAGAATTTGTTTGAGGATTTGACAATCAAATTTGAGGATTTGTTTGAGTCTTGGCAGACATGAGGGACGCTCAATCTACTGCAGGTGGTTGGGGGCTTTGGGCAGTTTTCAAGCCTCAAGATTAACTGGTCCAAATCTATTATTTACTGACAGCGTCTACAACAGGAAGGTGGAGGGCAACACCCCATACACTGTCCTGCATGAAACTTAAATACCTTGGTATATGGGCAATATAATATGCAAGACAATCTCACCTTCAATACATCAATATCAAGTGATTGAACACCTCAAATCAAAAAGTCATACTCCCCCCACCCCCCAGGTAAGGTTTATTGGACTATTCCTACATAATTGCTTAAATAAATCTGTGTCCCAATACATGATTAACCTGTTGTTGTTGTTGGCCAAAGTTAAAGCTAGAACCCGGAGTATCCTAGTTTTCACAAATGGGTGGTTATGAGAAAGTAGTATGGCTGGATATGGTGTAATGAGGGGTAATGAATCAGTTGTCTTACGGAGCCTCTAGTAAATTTAGCTTTGTTAATGGGTGTTTATATATCCTAGTATTTGGTAGAGAATACATAGCAAAGTTTACAAGACTAGGGATAATGAGCCAAGATAGTGTGTAGCTTGCTGCAGTATGTGGCTGCATATGATCTATAAATTGAGCTAAACAACCATGTTTACACATGATGCCCTCTCTATCGCTCTTCACACAATATCTGCATTTTAGGGTAAAGTATTACTTTTATGTCATTCTACTTTTTAGGGGGTGGGTGGGGGGATTGTTTTAAGTGTGAGTCTTGTAAATTGAAAAAATTTAGCAAAGCCTTGCAGTTATTAAAATAAACAAGTGTATAAGTGATCACAGGTTTAATGAAAGATTTTGCAATTCCCAAGCCGTGATGCGATTTATTATAAACTTTGTAAAATGATGCAATGCAAGTTTGCAAGAAAGATTAGTATATGAATTTGTTAGTGGAGCAGCACAGGATGTGATTACATTGCTGATGTGAGATCTCTCACTGATGAGTGCTTATTATGCCTATGGTTCTACTGCAAGTAGCATTTTTGCACCATAACTGGTGTAATAGTGATGTATTGTTTGGATCTTAAGTGTTCTACTTATGCCCATTTGATTGTCAGCATTTAAACACAGTTCGCAGTGCAAATCGCCCATCTGCATCTAGAATTTGCCAAATGAAAACTGTTGGTGTGAAACAGTAAAGCTAGGTACACACTGGAGAATTTTCAGACCAATCTGTTATCTACAACGATTGTACCTACGACTGAAGGCCCGACCGGTCAGATGAGTCATGCATACATACTACACACGATTTACCCTCAGATCTGTGCTCTTCATCAGGTCCTATAAACGTTTAGAGAAGGACAGCACAATATGCATTCATTCATTCCTATCACACTGATTAACCTCTGTTATAGCTATCCCCATGTAATAATGAATATCGTTAGCTTCTGTGACTCTGAAACAAAACATTCAGTCTCAGAACGAACGAATGAATTATTCCATCTAGAGCACTCTCTACATTTAGTCACCGATACATGTTCATTGCCGGCTGAAAAGATCAGACTATGTGAACTCTATGGAGATAGCAAGTACAGACACACTGCAGGATCGGAAAGTGATTGGAACGAGATTATTAAACAGCACAACCAAAGGAAAGGACAATCGGCACTTTAACACGATGAACGATAGTCGTTCAAGTATATGCACTAACGAGATATGTGGCCAAGTCTTCGTTCATTGGGTGATTGGCCTGATAATTGGCTGAAAATCTGCCAGTGTGTACCTATGATAAGTATGGAAATAATTTGTTCTCCTGCACAATAAGTTATAATTTTGTAATTAATTTTGTTCACATAAATGTTGCGAGTCTAAACAGATTTACTTCATTCGAAGATATAAGCTATATGAATGCAAACAGTCAACACAGCATGTATCATATGGTGGCTTTATTAAACCAAACTGCAGTGAAATAGTAAGTCTGAAGAAAAGAACTTTGTGTTATGCAGACACAAATATACAATCAATTTATAATGTGAGAACATTAATGTTGTGTATAGGACATGCATTTCATTTTGTTGTGCTAAAAACTGTAGATTCAGTTTTAAAGAAATTGGAGTTTACATTACTCAAAGAAAATAGGATTTGGTGGGAGGCTGCCACATTGGAGCAATACTGAGCAGATCATCTTATACCTAAAGGATTGCAGATTATAAACAATCCCTCCTTCACGTCAGCTTCCATAAAATTTTAAAATAAATGGAATATTATTTTACAACAATGTTCCTTTTCCCTTATGGAATTAATTTTGGAGGATAAAAGATCTCAGCTGAGAAAATTGGAGGAGGAGATACTCAGTTTACAATCTCTCATCAATCTGTTTGAGGATCTTAATGATGTTAAGAACATAACAGATAAAATTGACCGTGATACCAAATTATTAATTACAAAAATACAAAAGAAGTTTATGAGAAATATTAATATGGGCAAAAATTATAATGAGTCCACTCGAAATGATATCTATAATAATCAACCTTTGGGTAAAAGAAACAACAAAAAAATGGGAACAAGTTCTACTAACATTGTTTCACGGGAATATCAAGAAAAAGAGCTACCAGCTACCTCAAATGATTATTTGAAATGGCACGATATACCCAGAAGACATAAATATAACAATGAAAACCATTCTGAAAGGAGTACACAACCAGTTTCTTTTGAATCGTGGAACAGGTTTGATATTCTTAAAGAAGTAGAGAGTTCCCCTTTTATTTATCCAAGTAGTCACCAGAGAAGAAAATCTCAGTGGAGAAAATGGACACGAAAAAGAATGTGATAGATAAAACGAACCATGACTGTGGTACAAGCTTAGCTAAGCGTTCTATACAATACAAAGAGGCCAACGAGATGGAAAGAAATCAGACTTCTTAGGTTGAAAGAAAAACTTAAGACCAAAAAAAGTCTAATGAAAAAACTTTTTTGTAGGCCTAAACCGCATACCAATATTTGTAATTTATCTTCACGCTCTTTAACACAGAATGAAACAACATTATCTAAGGGTCTCAAATTTGCACCCACATCAATGCCAAATGCTTTAATATGTATTTAGATGTACAAAAGTTCATCAGAAAGCTTACTATCAAAAAAAAAAATTCAATAACGGATGGATAGTATAGATACGGTTCCGATTGATAAACAGACTATCCTAAAAAACGTTCAACTTTTTATCCATCACATGTGAAAGGACCCTATATTGATACATTTAATAAACTTGTAGTCGATGATTTGAGGAAAATTAGTATGCAAAGAGATATAAGGAAAAAAGTTCATTTTAATCTCTCTCAAAGAGAGACATGCACTAAAAACTTTAAAAGAAGATGCCAATTTGGTTATTAAACCTGCCGACAAAGGCTGAGGTGCGGTCATTTTAGATAAAAGATAATACCTTAATGAGATCAATAGGCAACAATGACCCAAACACTTATTCCAAATTGAAGAGTGATCCGACAATAAAAAGAAAACACTTGAAGATTTTATTAATAAATATGACAATACGGGTGTTTTCAGTAAAGAAGAGTGAATTGTTGAGAGATCACAATCATACCACACACTATATTTATATATTTCCAAAAGGTACACAAGGGGTTAGAACATACCCTTAGACGCCCGATTATTTCCGGCGTCAATAGTCTGTCAGTCTTCAATGATCATTTTTAACAACCTATTGTCAAAAATAACTTGTCGTATTTGAAAGATACAAGCAACATCCTAATAAAACTTGGGAGTGATTAAATGGGATACCAATATGTTTGTAGTAACAGCAGACGTCCCTTCATTATACACTATAATCCATCATGAGAAAGGCCTGACAGCTGTAAGAATTTTTTTGGGATAGAACCAATATATGTGAAAATTTAAAACATTTTCTCTTGGAAGGTATTCACTTTATTGTAAATAAAAACAATTTTTATTATAAGGGTATTTATTAAATCCAAAAGACGGGAACGGCAATGGGGACCAGGTTTGCCCCGAGCTATGCTAATCTATTTATGGTGTATTGGGAACATCAATACATAAATGACAGGCTCGGAGCAAACCTGTTATTTTGGAAGAGGTACATCGATGATGTCCTCTTATTTTGGAAAGGTGACAAATTCTCATTGGACATATTTTGTTCTAGTTTGAATTGTAACAGTTGGAACATAAAATACTCTTGACATAAGACTTCAGTCCATTTTTTAAACTTGGAAATTTATATTAAAGATATGATCTTGCAAACTAAGAGCTATAATAAACCGACAGATACAAACTCTTACATCCTTCCGTCAAAGTCAACATCACAGGAACTGGCTGAAAAGTATCCCCTACAGTCAATTTCTTCGGTTACGCAGAAACTGTACTGAAAATTCAGTTTTTGTAACACAGGCAGATAATATGTATAATAACTTCCTTGAGAAGGGTTATGATAAAGAACTTTTGGATACAGCTAAAGATAGGGTACTTATGATAGATCGAGAGAGTCTATTTGTGGATCTATCTATGTTGGCAAAACCTCACGCCCTCTGAAGAAATGTCTATTTGAACATGTACGCAACATTAGATTGGGCTATGAGTTACATTCATTATCTTTGCATTTTAAGAACCAACATAATTGTTGTGTAAAACATATTAAACATTTTATGGGCATTGATCTGATATAAAAAGACTGAAAACAGAGATATTGCCAATTAACTCTCCAAAAGAGAAATGCAATGGATTTTTAAGTTAAATTCTTTGATGCCTGTGGGCTTAAATAAGGATTTTGAACTGAAATGTTTTATAGAATTATATTTAAGCAATGTTTTCTTTCTTTTCCCTTTGGTTCGTCAACATGTTACCGAGGGGAGATGAAGATCCGGACAATACATCATTATATATTATTTATTTATTTTAAAAAAAATGGTATTGTTAATTTGCATAATCAGACCCCGATTATGTTAATTATCATCCTAATTTTGTTATAGTTAAATATATTTTTATGATGAGTTTTATAACTCCATTAAGTCCTCACTATACGTTATGTATTTGACAATGAGGCATGGTTTAGACAATACTGAAATATTCTGATGAAGCTAATGAAATAATCTGGTTCTGAACTATAATTATCTTGTTTGATTTTTGGCTTATGTTAATACCACATTGTATCATTTATTTACGTGGAACACTTAGTGGCATATTCAATTAGCTTTTGGATTCGCGGTAACGCGCGTTACCGCGAAAAGTGCGCGTTCTTGCGGGTATTACGGTACCGCATTAACGCGGATTTTCGTATGCAACCCTATGGGCTACGAACGAAAATCCACGTTATTGCGGTACCGTGTATTACGCTTCGCGGCCGTTCCGGCGCGTTACCGCGAATCCAAAAGCTAATTGAATATGCCCCTTAATGTTATTTATGAGATGTGTGGTAATCGGATTATGTGGTCATGTGACCTTCATACGATGACTTCTTATTTGGAGCAAAAATTACAATCATTTTGTTTATGTAAATACCACATTGTATCATATTATTCTATGTGGAACACCTAATGTTATTTACGGGATGTGTGGTAGTCTTAATATGTGGTCATGTGACCTTTATATATATATATATGACGACTTTTTATTGGAGCACACATTATATGTTTCATAATTGCTATCTCTATTCAATCTCGATTATATTTTGGCCAATTTTGAGAACGAGGCTTGGCTCCGTTTATGCTGAATTATCAAGGTGAATAAGACTGGGCTTAGATATGTATTACTTGTTTTTTGTTCAAATGGAATTTTCATAACTGTTTAAAGTTGTTCTAATTTGTGCAATAGACTTTATAGAATGCGAAGTTCATGTTTTTTTATGCTGACATGCGATCATGTGACCATTTGTAATTATATAAGGTGACTGCAAATTGATTTTAATATGTGGTCATATGACCATTACATATGATGACTTTTCATTGGAGCATACAATACATGTTATAGAGCCCACTGATCATTATTGTATTATTTTAATATTCCTATCTCGATTATATTTCAGTTATTTTTGAAAACGAAGCTTGGTTCCTTTCATGCGGAAGTACAGCTTCCGAGGTAGGTAGAATTGTGCTCCAGACATGTATTTGCCTTTTTTGGCCCAATGGAATTTTTCAACTGTTTAATGTTATTTTAATTTGTGTGGTGGACTTATGATTGAATGTGAAGTTATGTTTTAATGTTCATGTGACCTTGAGTAACTATATATGGCGACTGTAAACTAGATTACACACTACCTTGATAAAGAACTATATTCTGAAGGTCGAAACGCGTCAGTTGAAGTGTGTTTCTCTAGTTCTATAGGACACCTGCCTGTTCGTGACCAATATCTCTGAGGAATATTAGCAGCGACTCCGCGACATGTAACATCCGATTTCTCAATGCTTACTGTTCCTCTGTTCCTGTCGTTCCGGTAGGAGTACCCATGCACCTTGTTTTATTTTATTAAACGTTTTAAACGTACTGCACTAGATTCTCTTTGGTTTTTTTTACCCTATTTGGTGTTTTTGGTGGCCAATCTACTGGGATACTGATAAGGAACAGAATCTATTTGATATGAAAATCTGAAAGAACGCAGCTTGTGAGTAGGACTCTAAGGGGGCGCCTAAACCTGTGAAGCGGCGATTGACACAAAACCTTTTATGTGCACCTATATGTATAGTCATCTGTTGGAAGCGAAATTGGAAGAAATACATCTCATCCTTATAAAGAATAATCGTGCAACACTGTATATCGAAATAATCTAATACAGAGGATTATCTCTCTTTTATATATACAACCTATTAAGGACCAAAAAAAAACCAGCGAATGTCAAAATTCCTGAATTTAAGTATTTTTAGCTTTTTTTCAGGTTTTTTTTGGGGGGATATACAGCGCAGAATTATTAATTTATTTTGTATCTCTTTCATGTTTTGACTTGTGTGGTAGTCACTTGTGAATAGAACTGCTGCAGTTGATTGTGAAGCGCTGAAAGGGTTATAATATATATTTTTGGGGTATTTACTATTCTTACAAACAAGGTAGCAAAAACATTTCTATGATATTGGGTTTGGTGGCCACAAACCCAGTGAAAATCAGGTAATGTAAGTGAACCACTGGAGACAGAATGTGCCCATAAACAAAATGTACACTACTGCAGACAATACAGAATACACAGATAATTGAACGTTGAGAGATACTGACAGTTATGATAAACAGCAAGTGTGTCCTTGATGGAATAACAAGCGGAGAATAGACAGATCTAATTGAAATGCTAAACAAAATATATTTCCAGACTCGTCCCAATGACCTACATGTAGTTAGCTTGGAATTTTTAAAAGTAATACTTCCTCTATGGTCTCTCGAGCGGCGAACAATTCCTTAGGCTATACAATGATAAAAGCACTCTGCACGGAGGATATAACCTCTTGTAATGTGAGCTATTCCATATAAGAAACATTAAACAGAGGTCCTGTATCTTACAATGTGATGAGTGCAATAGTTTGTTATATGAACACAAAGCATAATGTCCATGCGAACTTACAGGTAGTGGACAACTAGCCAATTCAGACAAACATCAAAATGAGCCATCAATACCAGTATAAATCAAGATCAAATAGACTATCAGGATTTTCAAAGCAATAGTTTTCAGATATACAACTATTACCCTAGTTGTTGTACAGATCTTTTCATAGCTGGGTATGAGTTCTGGGAAACCTATTTTCCTCATCAAGTTTTATTATTAAGGTGCTACACAATTCTGCATTTCCGATCAGTATGACATTTACATATAAATCAGATGTGGGGTAGTCGTCAATAGTGAGGAAAGCTGTTATGGGCAGAGAAGCAAGTTGAAGGTGGCAAAGAGTCAACAGTAGTTGGAGAGACATTCTTTACTGGCAGTCAGCAGTACAGGAGAACTTTTGAAATGGCAGATCTGTTTGGAGTGCCATGGTTGTAGTTTGGATCGCAGGAGACTGTGTGGTGGCTGGAACTGCCTCTATTGTAGAAAGAGATTGCCAAATCATGGCTGGACAGGGTAGTCATGGGAGAGAGTATTTCACCAAGTGAGTCTGAGAAAAGGATCAGTGCAACAGCCTTTAGATGTGCGCCATTGGATTTGGGGAGAGCTCATGAGGGAAAGTGAGGCAGAAGGTTGTGGTCAGAAAGAGTGTGAAGGACCAGTTGGAAGAGATGGACATAGTGTATAGACGGGATAACACGATTTCCAAGGATTGTATATCATTATGCCCACTAAAAGAAGAAGTAAGCATGACAAGTTTAGAGGCAGCAATGGCAGTAGGGTTGTCGATAGATATCACCTAGGAGAAGAGATCAATGGAAGGGGAAGAGGATAAGTAGGATTCTGTGGGCATGAATTGTAAAGAGCAGCCACAGAACAGTATAAAGCTTACGCCATCACCTTGCTGACCACTGGGTTAAGGAATGTTTATTAGGGACAGATACCCATAGGAGAGAGCTGCAGGGAAAGCAGTGTCAGTTGGGGAAAGCAAAGTTTCAGTAATGTCCAGGAGGCTGAGGGAACTAGACAGAAATAGGTCATGGGCAGATGTGAGCTTCTTTGTATACAGATCTAGTAATCCAGAGTGACCAGGAATGGGGTGGTAGTAAAGTGGAGAGATGAGATTGAGGTTGGAAGAGTTGAAGTTATCTAGTGGGTGGGATTGTTTTTGGTGGGACAATAATAATTGGTAATAATTGGAAGGATAATTAAGTGAGGGGTAAAGCAGAGATGTTGGAGATAGGTTAGGCAGAGGTAAGCAGCATCTAATGGATTAATGTGTGTACGGAGGCATGAACGGAGTTATGTGGGATAAGGGGTACAGAGAATTGGGTAGGGGTAGCTTAATCAATCAGTACAGTGGATGGCGGCAGACCGAGAAGCAAGAACAACAAGATGTTCTACAGAGCATTGACTAGAAAGAACTAGTCAACAACAGGGTAACAGAAAATGCCCCTTTTAACATATGGGTGAGTGGGTATGCATAGACAGCTAAATGTTAATTTGGTCGACATTCAGAAAGTCGACAACATTAGGTTGACTATTCAGGTGTCGACAGTATTATTAGGTCGACAATTCAAATGTAGACAGTATTATATGCTAGGGACAGGATTATTGTTGACCTAATACTGTCTACATTTCAATTATCAACCGGTAATACTGCCAATGACATTATTGTCGACTTTCCAACCCTGTCTATATTATGGTGTCCACTGTATAAATGTTGATCATTTAACTGTCGAACATACGTATCACACCCAAGACATTCTAATGAAAGGAATCAAGCCCCCCTCGCCCCAATAATCTCACACTACAAAGGCCTACAATAAAATTCTTAAACCAAATATAGGATATAACTCAGAATACCACTGAACTGTACATACGAATGCTGGATAATAAACTTGTGCAGCAATAATGCCCACAGAATTAATACAAATTGCACATTATCCAGAAATGTGTGAAAAGTGGTAAGACACAGGACATAATTGGATTTTACCCAGTGCTCATATGTGTAGGTGACAATCACTAGGTGCTGTCTCTTACAGGCAAACACTTCTTCCCTTCTTCTACCCATAAGCTACTCCCAAATTTCAGTACCATCATATGAAAAAGAAAAAACAAAACACAAAAGGGGCATATTCAATTGTTTGAATATCCCGCCGCGTTAAAACTATTACCGTTATTACGGTATTAGTAAGCTGTATGTCAGCTCGCGGCTCAGGGAGCTGCGAGCTGAAATCCAGCGAGAAAACTGCGTTTTCGCCAACAATTGAATATGCCCCAAAGCATTCTGGAAGTTTAAAACCTGGCACAGAGATAACATTTCCCCTTTAGGCCATCTATGTGCTAATTCTAACATTAGACCAAGACAAAAGTTAAATTGTAAAAGTAAATGTGTGTGCAGTGGGTGTTAATGCACTGTATCAAATACTTAAACTGTACTGTTTGAGTGATTATTTCCCTTTATATTTTAGGAATATGGAGAGCACTACACACGATAGGGGGGAAATGTACTAAAGGTTGATTTTTATTTTATTTTTAATTCAAAGAAAAGTGCCCCATCCCCATAAAACTAAAAACACATACAAATTAAAAAAAATGTAAAGTTGTTGTCCCAACTCCTTTATCTGTTGTCAAACAGATTTTTTTACTCAATTTCATGCAAGTTTAAATCGCTTTTGGTTGAGTGAAACATGATACACCAGTGATGCTTCTCCTACTCATTTCAATGGTCCTTTTATTTCAATGGGGTTTTTAGCATATGTGCGACATATTGAAACCTCATTGAAATGAAAGGAACGGAAATGAATATGAAAAGCTCTATAAATGGACAAATGTTATGTTTGGTTTTTTTTTGCTTGTTTTTCGTTTTCATCTCACTGGTTTTGAATCAATAAATGGATGAAAAGGTCAGGGGTGTGGTAGAGCAAACATTGGGTGGCTCAGATAAAAACTCAGAAGAGGAAGGAAGGAAGGACACTTCCTCACTATACCTAATTATTAGTAGCACACAGGTTAAAGCCACTGACCATCACGTTTAATTCTCAAACAAATAAGAAGATCACTTGTATTTTCTGCCACAAATGTGATTTTAATTAAAACTTGCCATTTAAAAAGTAGATAAAAACAAACAAACAGTACAATGTGGATGACTTTGTTACACAAACATAGGAGATTGAGAGGACCCTTTTCAGGTGAAGGATCCATCTGTGGCTTAAGAGACGAGTAAAGCTGGGTACACACTACAGAATTTTCCACCAACTTTTTATGCTGATCGATGTTACATGCGATCGATGGTCCAATCGCTCGGTCCATGGACTGCATACACACTAGCCTTGTTTAGTACGATAAAGGGAAGAGCGGACGTCCCTTTAGCGACTTTTTACAGCCATGTTGTCGTGAGCAATGACTGTAATTTACTCACTGTTGTGGATCGGTGGGAAGTTTATACACACTACACAGCGGAAACGAGATTGGAACGAAAATATTAAATGGTACGACCAACCAAATGAGGCGACAATCGTCCATTTGGGCAGACTTTCGACCATCATGTCACTGCACACACTGACCCGACTTTTGAACGAGCGGTCGTATGTCGGCTGATTTAGCCGATTATTGGACGAAAACCGTGTAGTATGTACCTAGCTTAAGAGATCTTGCAACAGGCTAGGATGCCTAGTGAATAATAAAGGTTAAACTACTTTTAGCGATAAAATACAATATCAATCTGGCACTTTGTGCGATACAGTCAGTGCAAGGCCAGAACACCTTGTTAGATAAAAATTAGTGCACTGGCACTTACCATTATAAATAATCTATGCCAAGATCTCCAGGCTGTACACTAAATAGTAGACAAGTACGGGCACCAGAAAACACAAAGATGCTGTAATTATTCATATCCAGCAAAAAAAATTAATTACTGAAGTGTAGTACCTTCACATGGCCTGTAGATGTCACAGCAGCTTCAGACCTTTCTCAAATAGAAAGTTATGTAGCTAAATTGTCTCTAGAAAGAAAATGTGTGCCTTCAATCAACACATCCAATGTAGCCTCAATATGAAGACAGTCACATATCTACTTGGGTGGTCAAAATTATTACTTGCAAAGTGTCAACACCTTCCTCAGTAATGTACATAGTAATACATACAGGATATCCTAATAACTACATTATTTTAACATACATACAAACATGAGACAAGAGGAATGAGAACTATGTCCAAAGAGCTTGCAATCTTAAGGAAGAAGGGAGAGAAACAAGAGTGTGTCTATTGTAAATTAGGCAGTGGTGTGAGAAGCTATACTAGATCAGGTGAGTATTGTGGATTATTATGGGGCCGAGTTCCCAGAGAATAGGTGCAGCATGAGAAGAATCGTGGAGGTGATCAAAAAGCAAGAGGACATTTGTAGAGTGGGGTTTCCAATTTAGAGAATACACGGAGATTAGGGACAAGATATAAGCAGATGAGGGAAGGTGTATGAGCTGCAGAATTCACAACAGACTAGTGCAGTTTGTTCAGTAGTAGACACAAGACCGCACCTCTTGCTAAGGCTTTGGGAGTTTATTAATGTCATATGTAGGTGGCACACAGCAGATTTTACAACTTATTTGAAAAACTGGGGGAGCAGGGGACAAACAAACAAACAACTTTAGTGACAATGACAATACCTGCTCCAGGTCCATGGTCGTTTCAATCATTTCTTGAAACTTAGCAAAGTCGGTGGAAAGATCAGTGAGCGGAGTCACAAACACGGCCAACAGCAGCATCTGGTGGCATCCTGGCAAAGAGATGGATACATTTATTACACTTTATGTTGAGGAATGAATTCCGATATCAATTAGATTCAATCTTCTACCAAAGTAAGCTAGATCTATTCTCCAATGACCAACTTTTATTTTTAGGATTCCAACCTCCATCCAATATTTATTTTCTATCGTCCTGCTCCAAAATGCAGTAATATGGTATGTATATAGCTTTAACATTTTAAAAGTTTAAAATTTTAAAGTGCAAGGTTATCGCAAGGGGGGCCCAGTAGTGTACCAAAAGTGTCACCAGTGAGCAAACAATAAGTCTTTATAATAAAAAAAAAAACCACCAATCAGCCACAACATTAAAACCACCTAACACTGTACTACCTTGTGCCAACAAAACAGCTCTGACACATCAAGGCATGGACTCCACAAGACCTCTGAAGGTGTCCTGTGGAATCTGAAACAAAGACGTTAGCAGTAGATCCTTTAAGTCCTGTTAGTTACAAGGTGGGGCCTCCATGTCTCGGACTTGCTTTTCCAGCACGTCCCACAGATGCTTGATCGGACTGATATCTGTGGAATTTGGAGGCCAAGTCAACATCTTGAACTCTTTGTCGTGTTCCACAAACCATTCTTGAACAATTTTGCAGTGTGGCAGGTTGCATGATCCTGCTAAAAAAAAAAGACCACTGCCATCAGGGAATACCCTTGCCATGAAGGGGTGTATTTGTTCTGCAACAATGTTTAGGTAGGTGGTATGTGTCAAAGTAACATCCACATGAATGCCGGGACCCAAGGTTTCCCAGCAGAACACTGCCCAGAGCATCACACTGCCTCCTCCGGTTTGCCTTCTTCCCATATGACAATAGGATGCACACTTCCCCAGGTAGACGACGCCCACGCATCTGGTCGTCCACATGATGTAAAAGAAAACGTGACTCATCAGACCAGGCCACCTTCATCCACTGCTCAATGGCCCAGTTCTGGCGCTCAAGTGCCCATTGTAGGCGCTTTCGGCGGTGGACAGAGGTCAGCGCACTGACCGGTCGAAGGCTACACGGCCCCATACGCAGAAAGCTGTGATGCTCCGTGTGTTTTAGACTATCAAAGACAGGATTAACTTTTCAGTAAATTGTGCTAAACGTATCTCTTCTGTGGGATTGGACAAGACTTCGCTCTCCACGTGCATCAATAAGCCTTGGGCGCAATGACCCTGTCGCTGGTTCATCAGTTGTCCTTCCTTGGACCACTTTGGTAGGTACTAACTACTGAATACTGAGAACACCCCACAAGACCTGCCGTTTTGGAGATAATCTGTCGTCTAACCATCAACATTTGAGCCTTAAGTCGCTCTGATCTTTACACTTGACAGGTGCCATTGTAACAAGATCATCAATCTTATTCACTTAACTTGTCAGTGGTTTTAATCGTGGCTGATCAGTGTGTATATTAATGATGACCCCTCTTAAGAGAATACATGAAATATTCTACAGGGATAAGCAGACACCATCCAGACCAAGTAAAACACATGAAAATGAAAATGAATATTGATACTACCGAGACAATATCAGCATAACCAGGTTTATCCTTTACAAAAGGCTAAACCACAGAAGTGGTTATTACTTCCTAAAACATGGCCTTAGGTTAAATACATAGATTTCATTCTACTCCCATAATCAAAGTAATGTTCTGTACCAGAGATCTTGCACACTCTCTATATTATATATTATGAACCACAATAAAACAACAAACTATATAATACAGTGCTGACTTCTGAGCCACCCAAGCTGATGTTTTCTTCCGAACACACTGGGATTGATAACGCAGTGCAGTTATAGCTACAGCTGCACATAGACTTGTGCTTGAATTGTGACTGTGAATAGCCTTTTGTTTTACAGGCACGATCCTGGGCAATTACTTTATTAATTATTTATAACTAGGATATACAGATTCAGTCTCTCGGTTCATGCACAAGCTACAAATACCAGCCTGAGAATCAAGAAGCGAGTGAATGAAACCATCAGTGTCGAGATGCTCTTGAGAAGACACGCCGACAACGAGATACTTGAAAAGGGCGTTAGGGTATGAAAGGAGACACACTGAAGCCTGACAAGAGCTTTGTGTATACAGCGATGGTGTCTGAATACCACAGCAACAATCTCCTTTATTAAAAGGTGTCCATGTGGCAGCTGCAGACAGGTCTGACAGGCAAACACTGAACAGCCAGAGACAAGTTTATTTCTTTAAAAAGGACACATACCCAAAAGGCAGCTGCAGAAATAAGACGCATTATTAAAACCAAAAGTAGGCAGCCAAATGTCTTGCTAACAGTTGATAGACTACCAATCCCAGCAGGCCCTACAGCCACAAACAGGACATGATCTCTCTCATCTATTTATCTAATCTTCATCTGCTGACTCCAAGCATAGCAGCTCACTTCAACTAAACTGTGAGTTCGAAAGAGTGAAGATGTTGCCTATAGCAACCAATCAGATCCTAGTTATCATTTATTTAGTACATTCTACAAAAGGACAGCTAGAATCTGATTGGTTGCTAAAGGCAACATCTCCACTTTTTCAAACCTGCAGCTTAGTAAATATATCCTCTGGTCATAAATAGTTTGGGAAGAGTGAAATTGAGATTTATTTTTGGGTGGAGAGGTGAAAACAATTAATGAGACATTGGTGTTGTGCTAGCTGTTGCTGGTATCTGTAATATTTAGCCTTAGAGGGCGAAAAACAATTACATTAATTTATTATTGTCTAAATAAGACAAATTTAATGGCAAGACATAATTGTTGAATTTTAAATGCTAACACAGACCATTTAGTCTCAGGTAATCAGGTAAACAATAAAAATGAAACACACCAAACTCTCTGTTCATAAACTATCCATAATGTCCTTTGAACAAAGTAAATATGGAGCTGCATTACACACATTCCTACAGTGAACTTGGCAAAAGACACTTTAGATTCAAAAGCAATATCAGGAACATCAGTTTGCACCCTCAGACCAAAATGATCATTGAGGTATTTAACTAAATGAGTGAATAACACAACGATCCTATATGCTGATACATAATATGTATTTTGCCCATTTACAAAAGCAAAACAAAACATAAACACGACAGGACAGATCTATTCAGCCAAAGTAAGGTGCCAGATACTGCTGAAGTGACCCAGTCCTGCTTACTTATCTATAATTTGCTGCAGCGACATTCAGCAGCCAGCAGTTTGCACTGCAGGGAATGCGCTTTAGAAGATGGAGAGCTTTATAAAACTATTACTTGCTCAGCAGATAGTTTAGCAAAACCAGGCGTTTCTGTAGTCTGGAGTGATACTAACTCTGAAATTGTGTAACAGGTACCAGCTGAAGAGATAGCTCAGGACTGCTCCAGAGGGTTATAATGAATATGTAGTGTGCACATAGGAGCTGGCAGAAGGGAAATGCCAGCGTCATACAGAAGATCTACAGTGCTTTAAACAGACATTGGCTGTATTTCTTTGTTTGTTTTTTTAAATAAAAAAAGCACAAAGGCACAGAAGCCCATAGCAGCAATTTGCTTCATCGTCTACCTTGTCATTAAACAGGAAATATATTTTGTTTTGGGTATTTTTAAAAAAAAAAAAAAAAAAAAGGAGTTGGGTTTTATACAAATACAAGTATGACTTTCAAAGAGTGGGAGGGGGCAATCTAGTGTATTTATGGAGTTCTTCTATACTACCAGATCAAAAACGTTAATAAAGACCAGAGATATTTTTTCAGCTAAAATGTATGTAATCCAATATGTTTTGATAAACACTACGTTCATGGATTTTTAACATACAATGTTTATTTTTAGAAGAAAAATAAGTATAGGTCTAACACACGGACAACAGACTGTGAAAGCAGTCCTTAAATTTATGTTAATATTAGCAGTGTTCAGGGTTTGGAAAGTATCGAGGATGGCATCAGTAGTTGCTTAGCAACTGCTGGAAGCCAATACGGGATAGGAAGCTTCAAATATTCCAAATTATGCAGCACTAAGCAACTGCGGGCCGCCCGCCGGCAGGCAGCGAGCGACCCCCTCGGGCCGCCCGCCGGCAGGCAGCGAGCGACCCCCTCGGGCCGCCCGCCGGCAGGCAGCGAGCGACCCCCTCGGGCCGCCCGCCGGCAGGCAGGGAGCGACCCCCTCGGGCCGCCCGCCGGCAGACAGCACATCTATACTTCAGACATCACTGAAATTAAATATTAAATCATGGGTACCCACCGCCCTACTTGAGGCTAAAATTGAACAAGTTTTTTTAAAATGTGATAAAAAAAAAAAATATATAAAACCATGCCTCATTGCTATTGTGCTAGACATAATAACATTTTTCATTTTTCTGGATTCCTATAGTGCATTTATATTGCCATGCAGCTGGCTCCATAAGGAATGCAGAAAGCAGAGCACGGGCATATTTCTGTTCTATATGAATACATGAGGTAGCAAGGTGCACATCCAGTCTGTTCCAGATACTATATGGACTGAGTGGAGGGTACAGGATAGAGTGCTGCAGTATCCGATTCCACTACCGCTGCTAAAATTCAATGGGCCGTGAGCAACACAGTAATAAATACAAAGTGAAAAATATTTTATATAACACTTCTCTGCATGTAACTGTGATCTATTAGATCTCAAACAGGACTAGTGGAAAAGGCAGTTAAACTATGACCGTGCTCTAACCATTCAGCCGTACTAATGGGTCTGCATGCTGCATTCTCATGAATAATTGGTTCAGCTCACAAAATGGGCAGTTGCATTCTGCGTAGGAAACAGGAGCGGTCACCTTAAATCTAACTATACTTTTATGAACTGAAGAACAAACAAAAAAAAAAACAATCATGTTCTTCCAATTTTAGGTGGATTGAATGTGACCAGAGAACCTTTTTATATTTCATCTACATCTGCTGCTTGTCCATTAAGTTCCCCGTTTGCAAATAGGAATAGAACAACCTGCAGCCAATCAAATCTGAATGTGCACAGCAGCACAGAGTGATTGAGGAGACGAGTGCACTGATCCTCTGGGATTGCAGTGACCTGTTCACTTGTGTGATTGAGTTAATGAGGACAGGGACAGAGTGAGGGATGCATGAAGAACCACCGCCAGGCTGAGTTTGATAGAAAAGAGCCATTGTCAATCTTAACATGCAGATATTGAAAGATTGGTGGAAACAAACATAAATTTGAATGTAGGAAATTACTGAAATATATCCAAAATTCTGCAACTTGAAGGGGCGGGTTCAACTGTGCTTGGGGAGAAGATGGGCAGACAGCTGGGAATTATCTAGGGGGAAGGGGTTGGGGAGGATATTAGAAATGTGCAATATAGAGTACACAAACTCCACCTCCTCTCCTATCCTTTCTAAACATGCAATAACCTTCCATGTGCACTTCCAACCAGCCTGGGCCACGCCGTGCCGCTGCCCACTGGGCCACGGCGTGTCACTCTAGCAGATTATGAATGATCAGCTCTACCGCTTCCAATGGATGTATCTCATCTAATTCGGAGATGTAATATTTTAAATGGAATAATGAAATTAGAAAGATCATTTTCAAATAATCACAGCAAGAATCAGACACTAGAGATAAGCGATACTTTGGCCCCAGTAAGGTTTATCTTAGCATTATGCAACAGAAACATTATCATAATCACCATCTATTTATATAGCGCCACTAATTCCGCAGCGCTGTACAGAGAACTCACTCACATCAGTCCCTGCCCCATTGGAGCTTATACTCCCTAACACAAACTAGGGGTAATTTTGTCAGCAGCCAATTAAACTACCAGTATGTTTTTGGAGTGTGGTAGGAAACCGGAGCACCCGGAGGAAACCCACGCAAACACAGGGAGAACATACAAACTCCTCACAGATAAGGCCATAGTCGGGAATTGAACTCATGACCCCAGAGGTAGAATTGCTAACCACTGAGCCACTGTGCTGCCCAAGTGATGATTTATTTTTATTTTTTTAATGTCTACCACACTTACAGCAGCATTCCCAATTACTTCTTACAGTTTCACTGAGTTGCTCCTTATGCTCAGTGGGGAGCCCAGGAAACAGCATGTTGTAGTCATGGAACAGGTCAAAACCAGCATATAGTTGGGCAAGGTGGGACTCATAGGCAATAAGGGGGGTGGGGTACAAAATATTAAATGGCAACTTAAATTTACCATGTATAGCAACAAATGCTGGGAGTCTTCAAAAAAAAAAAAAAATTTAGTTGAAATAGAATTAATGACCTATGATGTGGTAGGTGTAACCGAGACTTGGCTGGTTAGAAGTGAATGTGGAAGGCTAGTACATTTTTGTGACGGATAGGAAAGAGAAGATGTTTGTGTATATGTAAAATCCTGTTTAAGACCTAGCGGGATGTCTGAAATTTATGACGAAGAAAAGTCTTTATGGGTGGAAAAAGAGGTACCAGGAAAGTACTGACCGGGGTTAGTTATAGGCATCCCATCATGAACTACAATACTGAAATTCAATTATTACTACAAACTGAAAGGGCAGCAAAGAAAAAGGAGGTTCTGCTCCTAGGCAATTTTAGTTACACAGACATAAATTGGAGCAATGAAGCAGATTTTTAGGTTAATTTCTTTAAGTACATGTCTTATAGCCACAACATTTCTAGAAATTAAAGGCAATCAATGTGGTTAAATAAGAAAGTATTGCGATTAATAAGGTGAATAGGGCAAAATTTGCAACTTGTTTTTCAAGTACATAAACAGAAAAGTGTACAGTAACGGTGATCAAGCTGTGGAATTATCCTTATCATATGAGGCAGTGATGGCAAATTCACAAACAGATTCTAAAAACTGATACTTTTCTTACTAGAAATCTGTAGCTATAATTAGTAGGGGAGATTGATCCTGGGCATTTCTCAGTTTATTTTGACCATTTTTGGGGTCAGAAAGGATTTTTTAGCCCCTGTAAAGCGAAACTGGCAATGGTCAGACTGGGGATCTGATTCCCCCTCCTCTACATCAATGTAATTAGAATTTATGACAGATTAGCCTCTATAGTGAGAGATTGGCTGGTATTACAACCTTGTCTGGTATCACAGCACTTCAAATGATTTATGCAAGCGAAAAGTTAAGTGACAATCAAGGTTACACAAAACACTGCAAGTGGAAAATTATTTTCACAAAACAGAATTGGAAGATTCTGATGGGTCAAGGACAAAAGCAGAAAAAAAAACAGATTTGGGTTGGATGTGTGCCTGCTATATCATTTATTAGTCATGGCACAGAACACTGCACACCAGGCCACGCCATGTCCTTCTAGCGGATGATGAATGATCAGCTCTACCGCCTCCAATGGATGTAACTCTTCTTAATGGGAGATGTAATGTTTTAAATGGAGTAATGAAGTTAGAGAGAACATTTTCAAATAATCACAGCAAGAAGCAGACACTAGAGATAAGTGATGCGTTGGCCTCAGTAAGGTTTATCTTAGCATTAAGCGATAAAGACATTATTCTCCTAAGTGATAATTTTTTTTAATGTTCACCACACTTAGGCTAGGTACACACTAGCCCGATGATTGCACGAAAAACTGGCAATCAGCCGACATCCGACCATATGGTCAGATATCGTGTGAGTGAGTATAGTGACACGATGATCAAAAGTCGTCCCAAAGTGCCGATTATCGTTTCATTTGGTTGGTCGTACTATTACATTTTTCAAGACCAATCACCTAACAATCATGTAGTGATGATGTAATCATGATGTAATAATAATAATGTAATAATCATGATGATGATGTCATTATAATCATGATGTAATCATGTAGTGTGTATACACTCATGCTCGCGATCTCTATAGAGTTTACAAAGTCTTGTTCTTTTCAGCCGATGCCAACAATGAATGTCCTGGTGAATAAATGTAGAGAGTGCTGTAGAAGGAATAATTCATTTGTTCGTTCTGAGACAGAATGTTTTGTTTGTGAGTCACAGAAGCTAACGAGATTTGTTAGGATATGTGGATAGCTATAACAAGGAGGTTTTAATCAGTGTGACAATGTGACAAGAATGAATGAATGAATATTGTGCTGTCATTCTCTGAAGACTAGAGGACCAGATGAAGAGCACAGATCTGAAGGTAAATCATGTCAGTGTCAAAGTCTTATAATTGGATGAACGAAAGTATATTGGTTAATATCGTTTCATTGTGCGATTGCATTCAGTATGCCACGCTACTGCGATCGCACGGTAAAATACGCACGCACACACTCGCATTACAACCTTTAGTTATTTATAAAATTCATATTGATTCCATTCTACAGTGATTTATGAGCAGATAGTATTTAGTTTATTATTAGTTTATATATTATGATTATATGTACACCTCAGTGTTATTTAAGGTTCAGGTTATAGGAAATGTCTCATGTCTGATATCATTATAATCCCCTATTCATCCGCAGCTGTCTGGTTCCATCGCCGAAGAGATCGCATATTGCATACTCTAGTTATTGATGTTAGGAAATAAATAGTCAGAGTGATATCAGACTGTAAAATGCTAATGGACTAGTTGTAACTGGTTTCTGGGCGGGAGAATCATCTGGAATGTTGACCTCAGCCTTTGAGGGGGTTGTTTGAACTAGCCTATGACGTGTTTACCCTGGACCCACCTGAAGTCTGGACCTATAGAAGCAAGCCACGTCATCTGCATTGTTCTCTCTGTAACACTGAATGTATATATATCATAGCTACACTCCCACTAGTTTGTCATTTTTCTGACCACAGTATTCAAGGGTGAACTATTGTTCACTGGTACCTGTGGGAGCGCAGCATAGCGCAGCGGTATCTATGTATCTTTTGGTATTGGCTGCACTGTACTGTATTATATTATAATCAAATATTGAACTGTTAACTTTTTACATCTGCTAAAATAAATTACTTTGTGCGTTGGAAACACAATACAATCGCTTGGGCAATGCTTATTTGAAAACGATAGAATTACTTTAATATCAGTGTGTATGGATGAATCGCCAGACTGATTGGACCTTCAGTTGTAGGTACAAACGATGAGATAACACGTCGGTCAGAAAATTTTTCAGTGTGTACCTAGCCTTACAGCTGCATTCCCGATCACTTATTACATTTACTTATCTGACTTGCTCCACCCAATCAGAAAACAGCATGCTAAAACAGCCAAGATAGGAGTGAGCGGAAGGACCAATAAGAAGCTGCAATTTCTGTGCTTGCAGCCTCTAATTGGTCTATGCAGTTATACTCCTCTTCCGTGCGCAAAAAGGTGGCGCTGTACTACAGGAACGGTACAAATCGACAGATGACAAGAAATGGTTGCGATTACGGTTTCATGCAACCTTACTAGTCCTATTCCCTAGATAGTTCTTAAATGCCCACAATAAAATGAATTAACAAGCTCATTATTCTGTGCTCCAGTTGACGTAGGTAATAATTTTCAGCAAGTCTCGATATGTTTAACTTAATGGTATTTCTAGCCAGACTAGATGCGGTAGAGGGCACATTGGCACTGAAGGGGAGGAGAAACTCGTTCCTTTCATCATTTTATGAATGTAGAATGCCCAGTAAAAGGATTGACTCTTACAAACTCCAAGGACAAGTCTTTAGCAGCAACTCATAAAATACGACTTCAGACGACCCATTCCTGGAAATATCCAGACTACATGTCATTGAAATATGTACAGCACATTTGTAAAATGTATTGGCAGCTTACATATAAAGCAACTTGTATGTTTAATGGTTTTATTTTTTAGGTTTAGCTAGTCTTTAAGAGCACTGTTTGCTATCATCCCTTACTTATAAAGTGCCATCGTATTACACAGCACAGAGATTTAATCATCAGTCCTTGCCCAGTGGAGCTTACAATCTATATTCCCTACCACACAAACACCCCCTATAGAGGCAAACTAACCTACCAATATGCTTTTGGAGGGTGGAGGAAGCAGGAGCGTGTGGTGGAACACGCAATCATGAGGAGAACATATAAACTGCACACAGATAGCACCCTGGTCGAAACTGAACCCAGTGCTGTGAGGCAGCCATGATAACCCAATTTAGGGTTTTGATATTCTTTGCTTTAAGATTTCCAGGAGAATAAGCCAGCTGTCAAAACACCGTTCATAGCAGTCACCAGTGGGGAATCTTTCATATAAATCAACGGAATTCTAAACGTCTTGTTAGCAGAGCCTAGAAGTATTCATGATCTCATACAGGATATAGAAAATAATGTCCTGGAAATTCACCAGCTTTTAAACGGTAATAAAATAAGGAAATGAAACTAACGTCTGTCTGTACCAGCACTTAGAACTAGAAACGTTCATGTATGAATACCGGCAGCGGCGATCATGGTGCATATCCGCAACAGCAAGCTGGGGTTCACACCGCCAGCCTGGCTCCTACGGCTGATAAATGGTGAGCGCAGTTCTGTGCCACAACCTTAACAAAATCAACTTGGACGCACATTGAAAACAACGCATAATTAAAAGGCAACCAACAGGAAATTTAAAAAGAAATTAGTTGCAGAGCGCAAATTGTTTTCACAATTAAAAGATTTTAATTCTGGGGAAAGAGAAAATATTTGGCGTTTATTTACCTAACAAAATCGGCTCCATGCGCTGCCTCAATAAGCTGTGGGTACATGATGAAAAATACCCATGGAACACATGCTAATGTGCAGCTTAGATAACATGAGTTGATTGGCTGACTGGCAAAAACTAGACAACGCAAGGTCCTCCAGTCTGTAGGACCCATCCTTAGCAGGCATTTCCTGACACCCAGCTCAGGACAAGACATGGCAGTAAACAGAGATTGGAGCATACTTTGCTGCCTCCTCACCCATAGTGAACATTTAAACCTCCATTAAATGTTAAACTGATATTTTACGCTATTTTGAATAGGGTCGCAGCTTTGCGGTTGGAATTTCAAGCGCGGCGGAGTGAGCAACTGTGTTGTGGGCTCATGACTAACTGATGGGTTGCAGGCAGATTGTTTCCCTTGGATACCAGGGTAAGCAGTGCTTGCACGCAGAGGAGGACCCGCTGGTTGAAAACAAATTAGACTCATTACTGGAGTCTTCTATAAGAAATAAAAATGCATTTATTTAGGGACTAAGTGATTTATTTACAGGCAATTTTTGTTTAATGACAAATTGTAAATACCCTATGAAGACTAAGTCTGCTGGGTGAAGGCAGAAAATAAAATCCCACAATCACGGGTTTCCCTGAATGTCTTCAGCTGTCTTGAATTAATTTGTGAACTTTAATACTTTAATAGCTCTTTTATACAAGTTGTAGTTAAGGTTTACTGGACAGGGAACAGTGAGACCCAATAAGATGTACAGCAGTCATCTCATGAAGTATGATCGTGGCATTTATTTACACCACAGTTACGTGGCTGCTAGGATTTGCCCAGCGCTGGTCAGTAGTACGACTGGTGGAACATTACATAGAGCGGCTGGTTCCTACCTTCATATCTCTCCAAGGCTTGGACAACACTGGGGAGGTGGTTCACAGCCTGATAGAGTCTGTAGCAATCCTGCAGGTTTGCGGTCTGTCTCTGGAATTTCTTTGCCAAACGATTAAGATCTGGAAAACGCCGCAGTAAATCTTCTTGAAGACACTGCCTGAGCTCTGCATCGGTCACAAAGGCCTCAACCAAATTTAACCTGGGGGGAAGAATTGCTTATGTCAGCATTCTGTAAAGGAGGACAGATGACATTGTGCAGATCACATCTTCTATCCTACCTCGCACCATTATATTATTACCCTAATTATATAAATAACATATATACATACACACATATATACACACACACACCGGTTGAAGTGTACATATAGAAGTGGCGGTATGGTAAAAGTGAATGGAACCGGATAGCTTTACAATCAAACAAGTATACCCACTTCAACGACTATGTGTGTGTGTGAGATATCTATAACCAAACAATGACTTAATTGTACACATAAACAATGAAAGTCCTATTCTTTACAAAAATACTAGCATTAAACATACACTATAATTAATTTGGCCATTTAATTAAAAGCAAATACCTGGGACTTGTAGTTCCACAACACCTGGAGTGCCACAGCTTGCTTATACAAAACATATAGGTCAGTCTAGGACCTGCATACAATGAAGTATCCTTGACACTGTGATGCAGGCTTATATGTTTTGCTCACAATATGAACCAACACCTCATGTTTTCATTTTGCTAAATACACACAAATGCATTGTTAAGCACAAGCGTCAACAACTGTCTTTTTGTCACGGTTTGCCTAAGCCCCGATTGGATATGTAGTGGAATGGGTGATGGGTAAATATTATGAACAAGCTCAGTTTTTAATGTCACCGGAATCCTGGAAAGATTGCTCTAACAGTTTCAAGTGTCTTTCATGTGATGCTTCATCATCTAGATAAACCTTCCAAGCAATAGAGTCTAATAACCACTTTACAAGAAAACAAGCCACTCTGCTATCAGAATCATTTCAGTGAGTTCAGCAGTATATCATAAACAAGTCTATGGGAGACCAGGGGCAGGCAGAATACCACCACTATAAATGCTGGAAAGCAGCCCTGCTGCTGTCATTGTTACAACGAGGCACCACTAAACACACTGCAATGCAGAGATCGTGGATGTGAGGTTTGCTGCAGTCACAGTACGGAATGGATTTCCAGGAAGAGTCAGGCTGAACCACACGTCACAGTCTCACACACAAACAGAGGCCAGATGCATTAAGTAAAGAATCTTTCCGCAAGCAGGTGCTGCAAATGTAATATTAAGATGTTGCTTATTTTATTCCTTATATTGGGAAGAATTTAAATCTAATTTACCTGTGAAATAGCTGGAAAAGCAAAGGGTTAAAGCACGGTTGTGATACCACACAAGCCGCCATTCTTGCCAAAATTCCTGCTTAGCTGCTATAGCATGTTAGATACACTTGTAGATCATCTACTTATCACGGCATTGTACATACATCTGAGCACCCACCAGTGTGCCGAGCGTTGGGGCTGTAAAATTCCCAGACATCTGTAGATGGATATACTGCAGAGTACATACAGTGATTACAAGCTGGAGGGCAGCACGGTGGCTAAGTGGTTAGCACTTCTGCCTCACAGCGCTGGGGTCATGAGTTTAATTCCCGACCATGGCCTTATCTGTGTGGAATTTGTATGTTCTCCCCGTGTTTTTCCTCCGGGTGCTACGGTTTCCTCCCACACTCCAGAAACATACTTGTAGGTTAATTGGCTGCTATCAATATTGACCCTAGTCTCTCTCTCTCGGTCTGTCTCTGTGTGTATGTTAGGGAATTTAGACTGTAAGCTCCAATGTGGCAGCGACTGATGTGAATGAGTTCTCTGTACAGCGCTGCGGAATCAGTGGCGCTATATAAATAAATAGTGATGATGAGGACACCTCAGAGAGTGTATCTAACACACTAACATGTTGGTATGCGAGGTTCCATAAATAATAGTACCTTTTGGGTGTAATGTATTATTATTATTATTTAACACACACACAGTGGACACATCCACAGGGTTTTAACAAAACTGCAGCCAGATGTAATTAAAAAAAAAAAAAAAAAGGACTAAAAGACTTTGATTTTCTCCCCCAGCTTAATACACATTTCACTCGGTGTTGCGTTGGCTCTAATAGACCAACTCAGATCGTGTTACACAATGACTTCATACCATTCTAAATATACAATGAAACACCTCAAACCAAGACTGAATGGGATTCAGTCTCTGAAAAAGGATTTGGTAATTGGCTGAACCATAACATACAGATTTGGTGTGTCCCTAGTTTTGGGAAATTCAATGTATATGAAATATATAGAGGGGGGAAAAAAAAGTGTTTTATTGTGGTGCACAAATCAAACAAACTAAATGCCTTTAACATATGGAATATATAAGGCATCATTGCGATGGGCAGTGGGTATAACAAATCATAAATAAAAGCACAGAAAAAGAGGGTCAGACTCAGGACTAAATAAACCTCAATGGCCAGGAAGCCAGTGTGTCTAACAATACATTACTGATACTAGAGACTACTGAAACTAGATTATCCTATATTCTAATCACAGCGCACACCTGTATACAACAGGAAAACCATTCTTAATATCTGGACCGGTCCACAGTACTGTCCTCTCATAACCCTCAATTCTAGTTGCAAGGAATGTGCCAGTTTATGCCTTCAGTGACACTCCATGAGGGATTTCTATCCGTACAAATGAGACAGCGTGATGTTTCAGGAGTTGGGCCCCGTCCACAGATGTTAGGGTTTCACTAAAGACACAACCTGTATGTTTCAGGCCATTTTTATTCTAGTGAAGATTCAGTTTTATATTTAAACAAATAGATGTCAGCAATTCGCTTGAGGTTTCTAAACAGTAACCATTAAATAAATCTAAGAGATAATCAAATTACAGACTCTGGAACAGTAGCGGCCACTTAATCTATTTTACTGTATATTACATTCTGAAACGTGAACACACTACTGCAATTTTTCAATCTGTTTTACAGCCTGGTGGGAAAACAAATCAAATCCGTAGTGCCATCTTGTGGTGTAACAAGGTTATTACCAAAAATGTAAACGTACAACTAAAAACGAAAATATCAGTAAAATAACATTCAACAGTCGATACTTTTAACTACTTTTAACCACAATAGCTAAGGCCTCACCATTGTACCTTAGAGGAATATTGGGGGAATTAAACGTTCCCCATCCAGTATATACTGGAACTTGGAGTAGGAAGTTCCTGGTCTGTAATTATGTCCATAGGGTTGGATTGATTATTTAGTGTTTTGCTATTCTCTAACCTCCTTCCTTTTTGTTTTTTTAGCAGACAGTTGAGACGGCTTCTCCTGCCTAATTGTTGACTGGTTTAAGGTTGTTAAGGTAAATGGATAAATTCTCTATAATATGAACAGATCACTAATAAGAGGAGTATACTTTGGAATAAAGTAAACTCTTGCACATCCTGCTAATTGAAGAAACAAAAGTTTTTAAGACACTTCCGTCACTCTATTACCCACCCAGACACACTTCATTTTCCAGTCAGAAAACGATGGGTGGTACAAAAAACTGTTCATATCGACTGTCTGGTTTATCAATCTGACACATTGAGAGATAATATGGGCAGAGTTTCATCCATACAAAGAACAGTTTACACAATTTGAGATGATTATGCTCCAAACGAAATGGACCAATATCACTTATACAGAAAACAAGCAGCTAATATAAGCAGAAATAAAGAGAACAAGGGATCGCTCTATACAGATAATAGAAATGTATTAAAATACATTTAATGAATAATAAATTATATTGCTGAATGAATCTGACATAAAAAGCTGCCCTCAAATAAAGTATTCAATATCATGCCAATCGATTGTGATCTACATAAATCCAGATAGTGAATGTTACATAAAATAAACTCCTTATATCCAATATAGTCAGCCACTATATGACAGCTATTAGCCAATTGGCTAGTCCACACTTCTGCAGAGAACCCAGGTAATTGGTGTAAAGCCGGCAATAAGAATTTATGGTTTTAGGCTGTCCACAACCTTATATAGGACAACGATTCTCAATCTTATGGTAGTAATCCGAGATTCCAGTAATTCTTAGACTATCCAATAGAAGAATAGAGCCAAACGCCAAAGTACCTTTTAGCTGTAAGCAGAATGCCGTCCTATAGATTGTATGGAAAGCAAGATTCAGAATAACAGTCTGTTGGTCCAGAAAATCGTATACAGAAAGGTGTCTGGAATCCAAAAGCAAGCTTGCCGACACTCTCACTGGTAAAAACCAGTAAATGTGTGAAACAGACCCCAGGGCTGCATGAGTAAACTTAAAGTCAGTACAACAGAATCACCTACCGGCGCGTTTCTCCACCCACTCAACGGTAGTTTCATCAGAAGTGAAAGCTAATATAGGCTTCTTTTACATTCCTGATCATTCCCCAACACTTGAAAAATTTTAAATGCCCAATACATTTGTCAAAGATATTTTTTGGGGATAAAGTCAATTTATTTTAGCATGAAAATATTTACATTGCTTTATCTTATTTTAGTATATCATTTATATTTGATGTGGTTTTATTATGTCATATGTTATATTATTGGATCCTTGCGTGTGAGCTGATGAGGGATTTGAACAGGAATGAAGGAGTTAATTCAAAAGAACAGATGTTTCTAATCAGAGATGGTAAACAAAGACTTGCACAAACTTCTCCAAAGTCTCCATTGCATCCAAGGGAGCCAAAAGGATCAAGATACGCCTATATACCTTCTTAGCCAATTGTAATATGACATTTGTAAATTGTAGTACAACCTACTTTGGTTGGTACTAAAAGTAATTGTCTGGTCTTTTGGACGACCAGAGATTTCAGGACTGAAATTGATCTGATAATATTGTCACAGCGCAAGCTTTTCATTTTTTTTTTTATTTAATAAACCTTTCAAACTTTTTTTTTCCCTAAGAGTTTCTTTAGCTGAAGACATTCAATTATTGCTTTAACAATTAGACAATAACTGGGCACAGAAGTTGAACCAGTACCGGTTGGACAATACTGTAGAAGAGTCTGTCTAAACTGTAACAAGGAGATCTCTAATGCCTTTGTTTGAGGAGCACACATACGTGTGGTTTGTGGTATCTTTCTTTCTTTCTAAACACTAGTAATGGATAAGCTGTAGGAAAAATAAAGTGCCTACAGTTGGTTCATTGGTAAATAGATGATGATGAAGACGATTGGTATACTTTGGCTCAACATATCTTAGCTGAGCTATCCTTGCTGTGCAACTAACTACAGGAATGTTCCAAAATAACACAATCTAATGCAGATTATTCTTCTCCTCACATTGGAGAAAAAAGCCTCATGTCCTCTATTGCATAACTGTGATCCTTCGCATCTGTCAAATACACAATTATACGTCATAGTTAGGTAATATATACAGACACTCATCCTAAAGGAATCCTATCTACCCAGACAGCCCTTTTACTAGCCCATCCTTTCCATTATAAGTAGAGGTAAAAATGTTATATAGTGAAATACTCAATAAAATAAACAGTTAAGAATTGGATTTGCTCAATACTGTATGTCCAGGACATCACCTAACTTGTTACATATAACAGGGGAGACGTAGAAACCACCCTCACTTGCTCATGGGTGTCAAAATTAAGACCCCATATTTCAAAACGCGTTGCACATGTAAACATACTTTATATGGATTCCAACCAGTATAATGGAGCAATTGTTTAACTTTCTATCCTGGGTGAATTTTGAATAGAAATATGGCGGCATCCAGTGAACAACTTCTAAATGGTTTTTGGTGTAATGAAAGGCGGGACAGTCCAGTTCACTTATTTAAGATATTTGGCACCGTAAAGCGGGACGTCTACCTTTAACTATATACGTGCTAGCGATCCAAGTCAAATGCATTCAATTTAGTTTCAAGGACGCTGGTGCATCATCAGTTGGTGCCACAGAATAATGAATTAAGTTATTGGAAAGAGAAGAAAATCAATTAAAATGTAGCTAGAGACTAGAAAACAAGGGACATATTTTGTAGCTTTGTGTCTGAATTGCTCTGATCATGCATTATGCTGCATGAGTCCCTGAGCAGTTACCGTGGATGTTCTCGTCATCTACTTCCATACACAGATACCTAGGTGACCTGCACTATCCAGGGGAGCCGACACTGTTTTTGTACTTCCTGTCCCTTGACAACCAACTCTATAGCTCTGTTGTCAGCGTGCCATTCGTGCCTATTATACTGTAACCGGCTGTCTCAGATAACAGTCAATTAGGGGAAAATGCTCTATGGAGAAGGATGCCGAGAGATATAAGCTAGAAAACAAGTTTGCATGGAGATAGATGATGCGGAAGGATCTTCAAAGTAAGTTATAGCATTCTTTATACAAATGTTTTACAACTGGGTCATGGAAAAGGAAAAATGTTACTGAAAGCCGACAAACACTTTCTAACATGTAGTATGCATTAATCTGTAACGAAGATAAAAATACATGTAGTTCTAGTTAGATACATCAAAAATTCCAGAACAGGAAATAAGACCAGTATTAAGTATGAGTATAGAATTCATCCTTGCATGCTGTGACATATAGTTCCACAAGTAGGGAAAGCCATACTTAGTCCGCTGTAATAATTTACTGTTGAGCTGCTATTTAGGTCCGGTAGCTTGGTTGTGGAAAAATAAATATTGATAATGGGCTCTTAGACACAGTCAGAAATGTTCCCGTTACTGTCAGTTTTCTTTTGGATTCCCATCTATGAACTGGTTAATGTTGCCGTTAATTGTTTAATAGTTGAATTTAAATAAAATGGTAACTACAATTAGACGCAACAAGATACTTGTTGAAAAATAGATGTAACCAAAATTGAAATACAGTTAAAGGTTCTCCATAACCCTAGGATTAGCTAGTGCTGGATCAGAGAGTCCTACAGATTGCAGGTTATCCGTGTTTAATCCTGCAAGTATTATGGAGCTGTCCAAATAAGCGAAGGGCAAAAAGAAAAATCAATTTTTTCTGCATTAATGAGAAATATAAAAAAATTGTGCCACTAATATTTCACTACAAACGCCTGACTGCTATTGTAGCTCCCCTTCATCTGCTACATAGGCTAGAGGCGCACCCCTTGCAGAAGCAGTCAGACCCAGAGGGGTCCCTATAGGCAGACCATTGCAGTGACAGGGGCCGTGGCTCAGGGTGAGGAGACCCAGCTCGCCGTGCAGCATTTTATTCTATAGAGGGTTACAGATAAGCGTGAGATGGGGATGAGACAGAGGGGTAAATGGTATTATACTGGGGGTAACAAGAACAAGCTTTTGCACTTGCTGAGCGGATTCCATAGGATGCACTATGAGATGGCAGCCTCTTCATCAGGCAATCTAGTAGGATTTTCCATGACCCTCCCAGTGGCAGAGTCTACCACAGTCTGGAAACCTAGGGAATTGTCCGACGTTCCAAAGGGACGTTTAGAATGGAGGACTGTGGCCCGGTACACGCAGGTGTTTAATGAATAGGCTTGGAGGGATGAGTGTGTGGAAATATTTTCATTACTCCCATTGGAACCCTTTACTCTAGGCAGGGTGGGATGACCAATAGTAGGAGAGATGAGGATTATGGGAGGTGGTATAAAATGATCCCCAGGATGTTTGGGAATTGGTCTCAGGCCTTTGTGATTTTGTCTAGTCTATTTGGGGGAAGAGTGGCGGGGAATGGCATCTTTTTGGATATATGGATACCATCCGAGAGCCAGAGGGACAAAGTGTAAGAAACCTAAAATCGGCAAGGGATTACCCAGAAGAGTTGAGAGATAAACTGATGCAGGTGGACTTGGGGCAGATTGCAGCTATTTGGTTGCTTTAGGGCAGGGCCCACTAATAGCAAATTAAATATAGAGCCTGCATTTCATGTGTTCCCAGTTCAACCATGATGTTGTAGATCATAGAAAACTATCAATGGAGTAAGAGGTACTGGCATCAGTACATTCATGGCACATATGGTTATTTTGCACAAGCTGCAATCTCTCTTGGGACTGATGAATTTTGCAAAAAAGCAGCATCCCTCTGGTAGGAATCTTTAGTCACAGGTTGTCTAAAGAACAGCTGGTAAGCGGGCCACAAATCACTATCAGGGTAACAGAAGAAACAAGGGAAGAGCTGAAGATCTGGGATGAATTTCCATGCGCTAACAATGGTAGGTCAGCCTGGACTGTGCTTGCCTCAGTGAACCAGCATCTGGCTAAGCTAGTCTTGCAAGTTTCAAGGAATAAAAGACCTGGCAAAGGAAATTTAAGTATGATAGGCCAAAAAAAGATACAAAAGCTGAGAAGTAATAGAGTATGCCGATCGAGAGAGCGAGAGAGAGAGAGAATGTCCAGTGAGAGAGAGTGCGAGCTATGTCTAGTAAGAGGATCCACTTAACATGAGAATGGAAGTTTCCTTTCTCATCTTCAGTTCACAGATATTTTCAGACCAAGTAGGGATTATCTGGGGTTGAAGAAGGTGGAAGGGTTGGAGAGGCAGAAAAAATAAGATAGTAATTTGCTCACAGACATATGGTGACATGGTGGATTATACACAGAGCTAATTCAAGGAATTTGTTTGATTGTAAAAAGGGGAAGGTGAATAATGGTGTCTACATTCCTTTATTAGATGGGAGAGGATCAATATCAACAGGGGATGTCCTGAGGGTCTATGGTGTAATGAAGGAACATGATATGGGGCTTAATGACGTTTAAGTTATGTTAACAAGGGCAGCACAGGTGTTGGATTATATGTGACAATTGAAAATGGTTATTGCTGCAATGTTCTGTTTGTTGACTATTTCAGATCCAGTTCAGTGCCTGGCATGGACGGTGGGGCACTCCTATGGTTCTGGGTGGCATGTTAGGCATTGGTTAGACCAGAAGTAAGCAATTGGGTTTGGCAAAAGGTGTGGTAGTTATCAGAATCGGATGCATAAGGGGGCATAAGATGGAATGATGTGGTGGCAGACATACAGAGGATAATCGTGTGCAGACATGCTAGTAATTCATGGGGTAGGTAATAATTTAGGAGTGGTCCACACACCAAGCCAGTTAGTTGGGAGAGGGAAATATTTACGCTAAGATAAAGTTAGAAAGGGTTATGCGAGCTTGCATCACATGTTTATAAAGAAAACAGGTATGTTGGTGGATATAAATAATCATAACTACCATCTCTATTTATGTAAACGCTGTGGGCAATTGGCTTCGGATCTTGAGTTATAGGAGTGACAATGTGTGAGTGGAAATAAGTCGAACTGACACTGCACAAAAGATGGAATATTCAGGTCACTATAACCCCAGAACTCACATGACAGTTCTCACCACACAGGTTCTCTGCAGCCGTGGATCCAGCTAGGTCAATCTCATAGCTGCTTACCATTAGTTGTAATAACATTGCTTTTAATGTAATTACATTAGATCATTAGTGGATTTATACACCATGCAATATACTACATTCTTTTTTTAAGCTATTTGGCCAAAAACCACTTTGAAGACAAATTATATATGTGGTTCTACAACGTATTTTCATCACATAAACATAGTAATGTGTACAATGACTACAATATGAGTTTATTGTCCATGAATATCCGCATAGCGAAACTGCCTCGCCCAGTTTATTCTTGACAAGTTGTGAAACTAGAAACCTGTTGAAACTGGCCCCAGGAAAGCACACCAAAATACCTGGTGAGACAGCTCTGCTCTACAGAAAGATGCAGCCTTATGACGATAGAAAACAAACTCTCAACACATACATTTACCGGAACATTTACAAATCTACAGCTACATTATGTACACAAAACATATGGAGACAATTGCCAATTTAAATTATTATTAATAATACATGTGTTGATTCATACAGTGCCTTTCTCACACAGCTCAGTGTAGTTTAAAGGGGCTTTTCAAGAAAGAGTTGGTAGATCCACTACTTCAATACCATATATAAGCACTTCTGCCGTCTCTCCAAAGCTCCAACATCCTCTACAGGTCTAGTAGTGCACTCCTGGCTACAGTGGCCATCGCAATCCATACATACAACAGTAATCCACTGCTCCAGCTAACAAGTTATAGAGACCACACGATCTCTGTGCAGTGTCTAGCCCGATGTGTAACATTCCACCTATCCCACTACCACAGCCAGAGCGGAGATCTAGGGAGATGCATAAACAACATTACTTTCTAGCACAAGTGTAATATTGCTTTTCTTTGGTGCGCCAACTATTGGATTGTTTCGTTGTTTGTCAAACAGAACTTGAAACAAGAGGTCATGAAGGTCACAATTTCATATTGTCACGACCAAATAATAAAAAAAAAGAAGAAACAAAAAGATACAAAAAGGATGAAATGAAAGCAAGCTGCTACACTGGCAGAGCTTCTGTCTATACAGGATCACTCCACCAGTGCAATCATCACAAGAGCGCATTTTTACACTTTCAGAGCGGTCAATGTATTTCACGAACATGTTTACCTCTCCAGCACCACTAGAGGGAGCTAACAGACTACTACTATTACTACAATAAGGGTTAATGCAGCCTTATTGTGAAACAAGCATAATAGAAGATACAGTTGAGTTCCGTGACCATATAAAGGCACAAAGCAGCAGACAGTGCTTTTATACAGGTCATGGGGACCTGTATATTCAGGTAGGGAACGTGTTATTCCTTAGGATACATTTTCACTCACATATAAACGCAATACATGCATACACAAAAACGTACTATAATATATCTATATCCATCCATCTCTCTAATATATATATATAATCAGTTTTCCACAGCAGCTACCTCTGTTCCGTTAACAACATGTACTATTATTAAATTCTTGGGAGCCTGGGGATATGTTTTACTCAAGAAACTGGGAGGTGAACTGTGATTTCCTCTCCATTAACCCTCCCAGCTCCAGAATCTACATAGGTGGCCCTGCGCTTATAATGAGCCACACGGTCTGAGCAAGTGGAGTGGGCGATTAATACCGCTTTCATGCTGCCGCCCCGGCAATATCCCGGATTTTTCAAGCCGGGTTTTTGCCGGGGCTCGGAGCGTCCCAGCTCAGAAACACCATTCATACTGCACCTCGGACCCGGGAATTTCCCGGGTTGACCCCATTCATACTGCACAAGTCTGTGCCCTGGCAATTTGTGGGAGTCATCACCAGAGCAGTTTTCATTGGCGGAAAAATGGTGATGTCATTGAAAGGTGACTGGTTTTTTGACGCATAAAGATGATGCAAAAGTGGGTGGTGATTGTTTACCACATTACTTTTCATCATGGCCGTCATTCTCCAACAAACTCCGATTCTGCTTCAGCTTGATCTGCACTCCACCATTTCTCCTAAACTCCTTCTCGAATCTTCCACGGGCTCCCACCGATGACATCATCCTCCAGAGACAGGCAGACAGCCAATCAGCTTGTTTTCTGTGCAACCCGGGTTGAAAAACCCGGGTTGCACCATTCATAGTGCAGGCAACCCGGGTCCGACCCGGGAATTACCCCTCGATAAATCCCGGGTTGAAGACCCGGGTTTTTAGACTTGTACCATTCATACTGCACCAAGACCCGGGTCGTTTGAGCTCGCCCCGGCAAAAACCCGGGATTTTGGTGCAGTATGAATGGGGTATAAGTAATCTGCTTCACTTAAACAGATTGAGCACAGACAGAACGAAGGCACTACCAGGGACTGTCCCTGCTGGAGGGAGAGGCTTCACGTCCTAAGAGACCCAGAGAAACTCCGCTCCTAGTTATATAGCAGGTGAATACACAGCTTACTGTAATAAAAGTAGTAATAAAATATATAGGCCAGGGTTCCTGTTTGAGTGACACTTCCTGTGAAAGAACATACTCTTGTCTTAATGTGTTTTAGATGCTAATTTCGCCTTCAAGTTCCTAAATAGGTAATGTATTAAAAGGTGTATTATAGTATCTCTTCCATAAGTTACAGACAAGCGTGTCTCTGAGGAATTATACATAAAGAGAAAAAAGAAAATCCAAAAGTTCCATAATTTACACTGGAGATATTTATAAATCTTGTGCACAGATAACCGCGCGAAGGCGCTGTAACCCATGACAACTAAATTGTAATTTTGTAAGTGAAATATGGAAAATGAAAGCAAACATCTGATTGGGTGTTAAAGTTTATTACTTATTTACTAACAATATTGCAATAAACTAGCAGAACTTTAGAACTCTGTAAATCAAGATCACAGCCGTCACCTTTACAAAGGACCCACTAATTCCCGTACACCAGAAGATTCTAATACCACAGCTAGTAGCAAAATGAATTACAAGCCAATTAAATCTTCAACATCTTAAACAGAAATCCCGGCCCTGTCACAAATAAAATAAAAGTCAAAGTCAGCACTTCTGTGGACTTTGATCTTTCAAAAACAAGCTCCCAAGAACTTTTTTCACCCTTACTAATAACTATGTATTAAGCTCCAGAGGTTACACCAATAACACAGCCAGATGTCCTGTAGTCAACCAATAGGAATGTGCCACGGAAAGGATCATGGGAAAGATCATCATGTTACAATGCATGCTTCGCATTGCGCAATCATCATCATCATCTTCTACGGAACTGTACCTGAGACAATTTTGTAATATTATTACTAATTGGTTAAAGAAGTTGCTCTAATGTGCTGCATAATCAGAAAAGATTTCAACGCTAAATCCCCAGTTCATATCTAGAGGACTTACGGCAATCATCGAGGACAGCCAAGCTGGGCCTTGTAGTACCACCGCAGCAGAACTACAGGGTCCTTACATAGACATTGGCCACAACACGATGGGCAGGAGCTGCACAATTACAATATGAAACAACTGGATGAAATGACTTGTAATTTTCTGGATGGAAACAACACCCATAGAGGGACAAAGGGTAACGGAAATGGGAGATGGTGGCGAGAGGCCAGCAGAGGGCTGTTATAGCTGTTATGCTGGTGGAGGGCATGAAACTGTGGTGTTCATGAGACTGCTGATGTGGGCACAGGGCTGTAGTTGGTGAGCACAAGTCTTTGGTGGGTATGAGATGTAATGCTGGGCACAGATCTGTATATATAGCTGTTATGCTGGTGGTGGGCATGAAACTGTGGTGGGCATGAGGCTGCTGATATGGGCAGAGGGCTGTAGGTGGTGAGCACACGTCTTTGGTGGGTATGAGATGTAATGCTGGGCACAGGGCTGTAGGTGGTGGGAACAAGACTGCAATACGAATGAAGCTGTTATGTGGGCACACATGTAATTTATGCTAAAGAACTGTGGTGGGCATGTTATACAGGACACAGATGTGAGGACGTGGGGCTATATTACTCATGGCATGGGGCTGCACCTGGTGGGCATCAGTCTGCAATAGAGGGTGTTTATCATTTCCTATACTCTCCTTACAAACTACTCTTTCACTGTGCCATACATGGTGTAATAAATATCTTTTTCCCGCATACTACACCTGTAAATAATTTTCCCCATCAGGAACATGCCCCGTGCTATGTACAGCACATGCTGTACATCTATGTACACACTCTATTTACTTGGCTTTCTTGCCTTATTCCCTACACTCCGCTCTGCAATCTGTACCTCAACCATGTAGTTCACAATAACTGCCCAATACCCACGTTAGACAGCTTTGTCTGATGACATTATCGGATGAATGTATGTGTTTCAGGAGGGTCGGTAGCGTTACCAGATTTAACCCATAAAAACATCTGATAATAAAGTCCACTGTCACATTTCAGTGAAATAATTATTATGATCTTTACCTCTCTTCAATTCTGTTCTTGTCCATAAGAGGCTGCTTGATCCACTGACTGATCAGTCTTTGTCCCTGGGGGGTTTTGCACTTATTTAGTAGTCCTGCCAATGATTGTGTGCCAGTTGTGTCCTCAGCGGAGCCCTTTGTGAGAAGAGAAAAACCCAAAACAAAACTAATATATTAATTAAAATTAAATTTATATGTAACCAAATATGTAGTTGTAACAACTTACTGGTTAGAGACGCGTTATCAATAGCTCTGCTACAGTGCAGTGTATTCAAAGAAGATTTCACGGAAAAGTAGCAAATATAAGATATATGTGCACAGTTGTGGCAGTCTGTTTAATGGAGATATACACCTTGTGACGTCTACTGTATGTTAGGCAGTGACCTTCACCAGTGGGAAAACATAGACTTCTGTACCAAAGTCACAAAGTACAGAAGAGTATTTGAAATCTCATTTCAAATATTCTACCTCTCAATCTCCCTCTGATCTGCGCCTGATCTCTAAACACTCTCTAAAAACCCCTTAAGTGATCACCCTACTCCCATCTATACCACCCATACTGGCACACCGTCACAACTGCCCCAATAGCCACTCTGAGCCACACTCGCTCCTCGACTCAGCTGTGCCCTTTTCCCACTAGACTGTAAGCTCTCATGAACAGGACACTCCATACCGTCTCATATCTACCTTGTATGTCCCTGTTTTATGTATTTCCTGATTTTCACACTGTCCAGTGCTGCGCTGACTATGACACCCTACAAATGGATACAATTACTAATAAAATACGGTTTACAGAAAACAGTTCCTGCGCTGGGACATAGGAATCTGGTGAATCCAGTGAAATGAAGGGATGAGAGTTATGGGCAACACCAGATTGTTTCACCAGAAATAGGGAAGAGACCGCATTGCGCTTTACTACTCTGTGGAAATATATGCTTCTCACATACTTGGTGGACGCAGCACGGTGGCTTAGTGGTGAGGTTTTCTGCCTCATAGCACTGGGGTCAGCAGTTCAATTCCCGACCATGGCCTTATCTGTGTGGAGTTTGTATGTTCTCCCCGTGTTTGTGTGCGTTTCCCATACTGGCTGCTGACAACATTAACACTAAAGAGGGAATTTAGACTGTAAGCTCCGACGGGACAGGGACTAATGTGAATGATAAATATTCCCTGTACTGCGCTGCAGAATGAAATCAGTGGCGCTATATAAATAAATGGTAATAATGATGGTGTTTCCAACAAAGTTTTAACTTGGATCTTGCATGCAAATATTAACCTGTCATTTTATGAACTTGATGGGGCCGATTCAATTCGGCCGCGTTATTCTAGGTATAACGCGGCATGCGCACTATTACCGCTACTGCAGTAAAAGTTGGCAGTATTATCGTTAGTGCAATAATTTTAACGCTGATTTTTGCTCCCAGCCCTCAGGGCCGCAAGCAAAAATCCAGGCTAAAATGATCAATTATTAAAGGGCACTTAGCGCCACATTATTCCTACATCAACGTGGCCGAATTGAATCGGCCCCTATGTTTAAACGCTGAGCAAGTGAGGACTCTGCGGCTAGAGAAAGTCCAGATCCCCAACATAAAAAGGGAAGGCAGACACGGCCACTTCCAATTGAGCTGGCATAATTTGGTCTAAATTGAACCAATCAGTGCATGAGGACATCAGCTACCTAGTTTAGTCAGTCCGATTTTCCCATGGTGATCTGCTCTATAAAAAAAAAAAAATATGACTACACTATTCATAAGACCTAACTGCAAACATCCTACGTCATGACAACACAATATACATTTCACAACAATCATTAAGCACACTGTGAGAATAGAACATAAACAGTTTTTTTGCCCTAGAAAAAAAAATCTCACTCTCTAAAGCTGGGTACACACTACAGAAATTTCCACCAACTTTTTATGCCGAGCGATTTTACATGCGATCGATGTTCCGATCGCTCGGTCCATGGACTGCATACACACTAGCCTTGTTTAGGACGATGAAGGGAAAAGCGGACGTCCCTTTAGCGACTTTTTACAGCCATGTTGTCGTGAGCAATGATTGTAATTTCATACTCACGGTTGTGGATCGGTCGGAAGTTTATACACACTACACAGCGGAAACGAGATTGGAGCGAAAATATTAACCGGTACGACCAACCAAATGAGGCGACAATCATCCATTTGGGCAGACTTTCGACCATCGTGTCACTGCACACACTGACCCCACTTTTGAACGAGCGGTCGTATGTCAGCTGTTTGAGCCGATTATTGGATGAAAACAATGTAGTGTAGTGTGTACCCAGCTTTACACTAAAGCCCGGGAACAACTACCTAATGCAGTTTGTTCAGTCTCCCTTGAGAAGACAAAACAGTCATACTGTGGACACAGGTATCTATGCTGTGGTTAGATACTGAGATCAGACTGGGGACATCAGGGACAGACATTAGATCAAGTTTGTTTCCCAATTCGAAACCGTGAGTTGTCGATAAAAACTAAACATTGTGCGTGAGTCTGAGTTAAATAGACTTGTCATTCTCTTTCATGGCCCCAGGGATTAAATGCGCAAAGGGATTGTTTTGTATACCATTAACCCACTGTGCTCTTATCAGTTAAGCATCATTGTACATATCTGCATTGTACAGGCATTAATGAACAAGAAAAAGAAGCAAACATTCCAGAACGGAAGACTAGGGTTGTTTCTCCCTCAATTCCCACTTAAAAGACAAGCCTGCTGTAACTTGCACTGTGCCTACACATGAATAGAGCTTGCAGCATTCTTTTATCTTTTGGCAGCTTTACATAAATAGCTCAGTAGACCCACACCCACATTTGCCAATAGTTAAAAACAATTTTTACTACAGACGTCGGATGTTATTGCTATCCAGAATCACATGACCAACGGACATACTATGTAAACCAGCAATGGGCAACATGAAACACTTCGGGGCCCGCATGGGAAGCCCTCCAAATTTCAGAAGGGCTGCATGATACCCATATAAGTTAAAAAACTATACATTTAATCAAAGAAAATGCCACCTATCTGTAATAACATACCAGCAGGCATGTTAAACAAGAGTTACAAGCTATAAAAAAAAAATCTGACAAAGCAGGAAGGAGCTGGGGCCCGCAGGGGAAAGCTCGGAGGGCCACATGCGGCACTAACGCCACCTGTTGCCCATTACTGCTCTAAACAGACATAGGAAACCTCACCAACTTAACATAACCTGAAGACTGGACATGATCATAATACAATTCAGTTAGACTGCAAACAGGCAGGTCACTACTTTATCAGGCAAGCTATGGCCACAATAATCCGACCCCTAATGAAAATAAACATTAATATTTCGGAGTCCCACTGTGTCTCTTCTCCCACAGTACAAGGTGTATTCACATAGTTGGACTTGTCTTCCAAGTCATGCTACAAACTGTTCTGCTCACACACGACAGGGGAGCTAAGGCGCAATCAGCAAGTCATCCAGAGAACTGCACAGCACAGTAGGCAGCCTAGACCTGTGCACTATTGTCTGTAGTACAGAGGGACTCTCATATATGTACGGAAAGGTCATTTTCCTACAGGTAACATCTACTATTTACTCATCTTAATACATTTCACCTAATACAGCATGTGGGCTAAGAATAAATACTTATGTCACTAAACATAAAGAAAGCAGAAGTATGTAATTATCAGGTATAATTGGGAATTTGTGCTGAAATCAGAGGCCGATGGCACACCTATGGCATCATTTATTTGAATAGGAGCCCAAGGCAAGTTTACATGAAAGGCTAATCTAGAAAATCACTCCCCAAACACAAACAGAACAATGACAATCCTAAGTGTCAAAGTTCACACCCATCCCGTTTAAACACAGTGACAGCAGTATATATATATATATACACACACACACACACATATACACACACACACACACATACATACATACACACACACACAGGACTCCGAACCAGGGACAGCAGCTTTCCTATGCAGCTTCTGCACATTTTGTGAAATCGAGTGAGAAGTGGTTCAGATATTATGGAATAAGGGGAACAAACTGTATGTAATGCCTGTCCCTGATATTCACTGTATCACAATAATGGGATTTATGTACTTACGTTAAATCTCTCTGAATCCATCTGGGGAACACTGCTACATTGGGGTTGTATGAGGGTGCAGGAGTTGGCAATTAAAGAGTTAACTAAACTTGCTGCTGACGCCTCTCCTCTGCAACCACTACCACCAGCCTCAGTGTAATACCAAGGCCCCAAGGAAAGAGCAACCAACCAAGACCACACACCAGAAGAGCAAAGGGAGGGAACGCAGTGTCCCCCAGATGGATTCAGAGAAAGATTTAACTCAAGTACATAAATCCCATTTTCTCATTCATCCACTCTGGGAGACACTGCTACAATGGGGACATACCAAAGCAGCCTCCCTTAGGAGTGTTCCCACCTAAGGGAGGGAGCCCTCTGATAGCCCAGCGCGCAAAACACTTCAGCCGAACCATGCGTCAGACGACGCAAACACGTTAAACCGATAGAACTTCTTGAAGGTATGAACAGGGGACCAGGTGGCCGCCCGACACAGTTGATCCGCAGAAGCCCCAAGGCGCGCGGCCCAAGACGCCCTCAAGGAACGAGTGGAGTGAGCACTGATCCTCGCCGGCACAGGTTAGTTTAAGCTTACACAAGCCTGCTTAATCATGGACTTGATTTAACAAGCAATGGTTTGTTTGGAGGCTGGCCAACCCCTCTTTTGAGAATCGTATAAAACAAAGAGGGACTCTTTCTATAAAATGATGTTCTATCCACATAAATCCGGAATGCCCAAACAACATCTAAGGATGCAGGTAAAGCAGACTCAGACGAAACCTCTTTAAAAGAAGGAACCACAGTCCTCCTCCAGACGACTTATGCTGGGAGGAGGTCAGGGAGGGGATTGCCAAGAGCTCGATCTCTACATTAATTAAGGAAACTGCCTATAAAGTGTACTATAGGTGGTGCTATACTCCTGATAAGTTGTCTCAAATGTTTCCTACGGCCACTCCTAGCTGCTGGCGGGAATGTGGCCAGAGAGGTACGATGCTACACATATGGTGGACCTGCCCTCGCATAGTTCCTTTCTGGAACATGGTTCTTACACTCATAAACTCTGTGTCAGAACAACAGATAAGTAAGGATCCCTGGTCATTCCTTCTCTCTCGCCCTATACCTGATGAGAGCGCGCCCTCTAACAAGCTTATCTCCCATTTTCTGGCAGCCGCTAAATCCCTAATAGCAAAGCACTGGAAAGACCCTAGGGCTCCCTCTATGCAGGAGTTACAGTCGTACATAGGACATGTCGCAAGCATGGAAAGTATAACGTGCTACCTTCATGATAAATCATATAACTTTGATAAGGTGTGGGCCCCGTGGTACTTTCTAGAAAGCCGTAGCTGCGTTTAGAGTACGGCTCCTCCTCCTGCAGATGGAACATAGCTCTTGGGCCGCCTCTGGACCCCCCAGGCTGGAATTGGTGCGCGGATGGTGAGTAATGTCTGTATGCTACCCCTCTCTCGGGCAGTCATTGTAACTGTGTGTCCTAGCTTTTCCTAGTAATGTTCCAAGTTTGCGTGCCTATCGGTTTATTAGTTATATTGTTGACAATATTTGTGCCTTTCTACCCCCCACTCTCCCCTCCCTTCTCTTTCCCCCACCGATATAAAAGTATAAAACTCAGAGGAAACACTTTGATTGTTAAGATTTTTCTTGTCCAAAATGTTATCTGTACTGTTCCTGTTGTTTCCTTTACAAATAAAGAGTTTAAAAAAAAAAGAAGGAACCACAATTTATTGATTAATGTGGAACCCCAACACAACTTTAGGCAAGAATGACGGAGCTGTCCTAAGGACAGCCCTATCTTTATGAAAAACTAGATATGGGGCCTTGCATGACCTGGCACCCAACTCCGACACCCTACGCACAGACTCTATGGCCAACAAAAAAACATCTTTCCATGTTAAAAGTCTCAATTCAATCAAATCTAACACCAAATTTAAATCCCAGGGAGCCATGGGCGGAACCATAAGGAGGTTGAACCCGTAACACTCCCTGGAAAAAAGTACGAACATCCGGTATAACTGCCAGTCTACGTTGAAAGAATACCGAAAGAGCAGATACTTGGACCTTCAAAGAAGCCAGCCAAAGTCCTGCTTACAAACTTGTCTGAAGGAAAGCTAAGCGACGGACTAATTTGAAAAGGTCCGCTCTGGAAGAATGCCGTTCACAATATTCAATGTAAGCTCGTCACACCCTGTGATATATGCGAGCTGAAGAAGGTTTGCGCGTTGCATCAAGGTCTGCACTACCTTATGCGAGAAACTCTTGGATCTCCAGAGACGGGCCTCAATAGCAACGCCATTAAATCCAGTCGACGAGAATCCTGATGATAAAATGGCCTTTGGCTTAGCAAGTCGGGACGACGAGGAAGGGCCCAAACCGGTCCGTACGCCATTTGCAGAATGTTGGCGCACTAGACTCGTCTGGGAAAATTAGAGGCCATCAGGATTACCGGAAGACCTCCCAGACAAACCCGTCTGAGAACCAGCTGAATCATGGGAATCAGTGGAAAGAGATATCCCAGATAAAAGTCCCAGTCCATAGTCAAGACATCCACCGCTGCTGTCTGGAGGTCCCTGGCTCTAGAACAAAACCTGGGAACCTGGCAATTGTGTCTGGATGTCACTAAATCCAGATGCGGCAGATCCCATCTCTGAACCAACATCTGAAAACCTGAGGGTGAAGGGACCACTCCTCGGGAAGGAACGAATGTCTGCTCAGGAAATCTGCCTCCCAATTCTCGACCTCCGGAATGAACACCACCGAGATGGCTGGCACAAAGTTTTCGGCCTAGGTGAAGATCTGTTTGGTCACCTTCATGGCCTCCGCACTCTTTGTTCATCCCTGTCGGTTTATATATGCGACTGCAGTCATGTTGTCTGGTTGGAGACGTACTGGTCTGCCCTGTAAGAGACTGCGCTCCCTGAAGGGCCAGAAGCATCGCCTTCAACTCCAGAATGTTGATTTGCCGGAGGCAGTCACAGCTTGTCCACAGACCCTGAAGAGGGAGACCGAGGACAACTGCTCCCCAACCCTGAAGACTGGCATCCGTAGTCACAAGAGTCCAGGACCAAGAAAAAAAAAGAACTCTTTTATGTGCTCCAAATATAAAATAGTGATGTGTGACTATTCACTTAGAGAATTCTATGATAAAACTCTGTGATTAAGTGATTAAATTGGGAATAACAATTTCCTATATAAGAATATCGGGAAGTTATACAATAATGAACCTCCTCAGGGGACTTAGCTGAAGGATGTCAATTGCAGACGGAGGGAGTCAGCCCCCGCAGAGAGTCCCCAGTATCTGTCAAGATACACTGAGCACTGCCGAGTACGGGCGCGAATCCTTCCCGCTCTGGAAAGTACCAAGTGCTGGGAGCGACTCTCAAAAAGTCTCCTCTAAACACAGCCAGAAAGTAATCTCCTTCCGGATATACCTCCGATGTACAGAGTCTCTCTTTCCAATGCTCTGATTGGATCTGCTCCTTCTGACCTAGCTGCGGAGATCCAAGCCCCCCCTTTGCCACAGCAGGGGACTTGGTATCTTCCGGTTAATGGCCACTCACCTGACAAGACTCGGCGCTCTATGCCATGGGCAGCGCGTACCTGACGGGAGGAAACTGTGACGGTCGGCAATCCTGCGGCTGTCACAGCGTGAAAATCTCCCTCTTTAGTGAGAAATTTCAGAAACATCCAGACCACCATATGGAACGCTATTACGTCCCCCTCTAGATGTCAGCGCTGCCGGCAGCACTTACATATCCTCACTTCTAATAAAAAAAACAGAATAGAAAAACAAGAATAAAACTACACTAATCTATAGCATCAAGTACTGGACACAGTACCAGACAGCCCAACTCCTTGGGCACTTAAACTACACTGAGGCTGGTAGGGGTTGCGCAGAGGGGAAGAGTCAGCAAGTTTAGTTAACTGTTTAAGTGCCAACTTCTGCACCTTCATACAACCCCATTGTAGCAGTGTCCCCCAGAGTGGATGAATGAGAATTTTTTTTATTTTTGGCAGGTACTACTTAATGTGCTTTATCTGCTTGTCTGCCTGTGCAAGTGTTGTTATCACAGTTTACATTCAATCGCTAAATACTTTTATGTACTGTTCACCGTTTTTCTTTCCCAATATCCATCATCTTAAGAAAATCTGCTCTGGATGAAGGTCTCCATTTTTGTGTGGACTTTTTATTTATTATTATTTTACTTGGCCAACAGTTTTTGACTTACCGTATTTATTTTTTTATTCTTTCAAACAATAGTCATTCCAGTGAGATTGTATTTTAGTTGTTCCTTTATTTACTTTGTGGGCTAAAGTGACCCATCACCGTCACCGACTCCTAGATAACCGATTGGCAGCAGTCCCAGGAATATTGGCTCAACCCTGAATACTGCTGCTTCTACTGTACGTATAGGACTGAGTTTAAGACTAAGATTAAGGAAATGTCAATTATTTAAATAACTTATAGCGGCAGCATTTTAAGCCAAAAATAGAGTGTATTTTCTATATTATGGCTTACCCTATATACAGGTCTAAAGTCTTACGAGAAAAAGAAAAATGGAAACAAATTTCAACATAACACCTAGCCCAGGGGTGTCCAACCTTTTAGCTTCCCTGGGCCACATTGTAAGACGACGAGTTGGTTTGGGCCGCACATAAAATACACTAACACTAACGATAGCTGATCATCGAAAAAACCATAGAAAACATAGTTAACATATTAAACTTACTTGGAAATGAAGTTAGTAAGAGTTAGGAAACCTGTTGCAGAATCATGATTAAAGCAGTAGTCCCATTACCAGCTACAATTTAACTTACCTGCATCTGCCCCTTAGTGGGGTTTGGGGAATTAAATTAAACTTTTTTTTCCTCTCTTTCTGCACCCATGAATCATTTTTTTTATTGACCAGTTTGAAATGGTCACCGATATAGGTAGCATCAGGAGGACTAATAGAAATCTACAGAGATTTGAAGATAGGGTGGCTGGAAAAATGGCTCATGGAGCAGCCTCCAATGAGGGTAACAGTGGGTGATATTTTCACCCTACTCAGCACTGCACATTTAAAATGGTTTAAAATATTAAAAATACAATTATCTCTTAATATTTATATTAGATACATACAGAGAACACAGCTAGTTCATAATTGCATGGTGCAGAAAGCCCAAATTCAGAGTAACAACAATAAGATACTGGATAATCTTTCACTGCTGCTGATAGTTTGCGCGGGTGACTCCTCTGTGCTGCGCTACGCAATGGATGTCGGGTGTGATGACGTCACCCCCGACATTCACTGCGAGCGCCACACGGAGGAGGAGACCAGGGAGGGAGCCGGAGCACCAGCTGACGTGACCGCAAGGTAAGTATTTTTTTTTTTTTCAGCGCTGCCCCCTTGCCACAAACAAAACTCCTGCTGGGCCACATTTACAGGCATGCTGGGCTGCATGCGGCCCGCGGGTTGGATAACCATGATCTAGCCATTTATGACGTTTTACATTGAAATCTAGGACAAGTGGGCTAAAATAGCAGCTTATGGTCCCTGAACAACCTCCATGGGCGATAATAATCTGATGGAAATTAAATCATTATCACACACCCTGGAGAGTGACCTCTGTTGGCCTATCTATGGGGTTATCTTCAGACCACAATAACAGACAGCTGAGACAAGGGGAGAGTGCAAACTACTCAGTGCCGATAGGCATAATACCATCCAATCTTTCTGCTTAGTGGTAGGATCGTTCCAGCAGAAGCCCTATGGAAAGCTGCTCAGGTTGAAACGATATGTAGACCATGGTCATCAGCTGAACCAAGAGGAAACGGCAATGTTGTGACAGTATACAACATCGTAATAAACTTATTATATAAAGCCCATCAATCACTTCCTGTAATAATCATGTAGCCAGCCAGTTCGTCATCAGCTATTTATATAGCGCCACCAATTCCGCAGCGCGGTACAGAGAACTGACAGACTAGGGTCAATTTGATAGCAGTGTGTCCTAAATGACAGGTATAGTGCTCTCGTAGGTGGGAACGCTGATCACTAAGCCAGAAGATTCTTTATAACACTAACTACAAATAAAATTCCATACTGAACAACATTATATGCGCTCACCTGGAAAAGATTTAATGCACCCACTGCTGCATTGTCTAGTTTCATGTACTGACTCAGGTCGAAGCTGGTCAACTCAAACTGCCCAAAGTTTGATTCATCTGATAACAGCTCCAAATACTTCATGACTGCAGACAGAGCCGACATTGCAACCTATAATTACAGGAGGTTACAGTAAGGTTAGCAGCACAGGAAGAATAATGTATACATATTAAAAAAGGAAAAATACATTGATACATTGGTTAATATTGAAACCCAGCACTGCTTCACCAGGCAACAACTAAGTACTGGTCACTAGCTAATTTCATGGCACCTACCAGTCCTATTTATCACGTAGTTTAGAGGGGCAAATCTGCACTAAAACCAAAGCAACCAGTACGTAATTAGCTTTTATCTGTCTAGTGCAAGTCACACAATGACAATCCTCGTACAGCTTATGGGCAGAATAATGGGTGAAGGATAGGTTGCAATATCACAAGGTCCAGGGCTAGGACAGTTTAACCTTTAAGGGACATAGCAGAAAGGTTAGTAGGCAAGGTGACCTTTTTGCAGACGACAATAGGGATCATTTAAATGGTAAATTAAATAGTAGGACATGAGGGACAGACCAAACGGTGGGCGCTGCAATATGATTCATAGACTTGGTGGGGGCAGAACCCTTAGTTAGAGAATTGGTGTTGGGGTGCAGCGATAGCGTAACCTACAGAGAAGATCGGGTATGCCAGTAAAAAACAAGCTGAAAGATGAGGCGGGTACTATAGGCACTGCACCCATGTTTACTTGGCCTGCTACCAACCTGATCAGTGCAGCTTGGCTACACAGGCACTTCTGGATTGTAACTCAAAAATCTAGTAATGGCAGATTCATTTTAGGTTTGTGCCTCATCCATAGTAACGTAAGCTAAATGCTAACTAAGATGGTGCAAGCAAAAGCATTTTTTTTTTACTAAGAACAAAGGTTTTTATTTCGTTTTTTCATATCACCTGGAACGTACAATAGAAGGCACTGAAGTGAGACTTCCAGTAACTTTGAGATAAAGGATATAAGAAATGCTGAATGCTTACAAGGAACACAAATAAAACTATACACGTCTAGGATCCCTCAGTCACTCAGCTCTAGGCTTACCTGTTTCTCCATCTCCGGTAATGCTGCACTAGTAACTTGTTCTCCTTTCTTTGCTTTGAGTAAACGGTTCAGATCTTGTACACAGTCCTTCGTGGTAAACTCTCCTTTCTTTCTATCAGTAATCAGGATCCCACCTCGCTGGACAATCTGTGCATATTAGTTAGTGAACACAGATAATTTTAAGTATAACAACACATTAAAGAGTTTTTCTACTATAAATATAATTTATGAGAGTTTATTGCCAATGGCCAAAATCATTTTATAGTCAGCAGCTGTTATCATAGTAAACATGACAATCTTCTCTGGAGAAACATTTCATGTGAAATCAGACTGCGCACATTGATGGAACCTTTTCTTAGACTTAGGGGTATATTTACTAAACTGCGGATTTGAAAAAGTGGAGATGTTGCCTATAGCAACCAATCAGATTCTAGCTGTCATTTTGTAGAATGTACTAAATAAATGATAAACTAGAATCCGATTGGTTGCTATAGGCAACATCTCCACTTTTTCAAACCCGCAGTTTAGTAAATCTAGCCCTTAGTCATCAAAACCTTTTACATCTGAAGATTTTTTTAATCTAAAAAGAGCTTTCCTTAATTCTGCCATCATACTGCACTGCAGCACACTTAGAACAAGCTCTGTACATGTTTTTATTAAATAATCTATCTGAAGTAAATTTGTTGTTTTGAATTACATTTGCACAATACAGGCCAGCAATCGTTGGCGCTCCTAAAAAAGCTTTTGCTTTTAGTTTCAATATATATGTATTAAACACTGACTTGTACCAACCCCCTTTATCAGCCTGGCCCCCCCTGAATACTTCTCCAACTTCCCCACTGTGATACTGTGACACAAGCTGATCGCATTTCATTACAAAATGTAATATTCTGTCTTAATTGTATCCATTGTTAAAATATAATCAGTTACATTTGATGACAAATTCTAAAAGCAATTGCAGTGTATACTAAATTATTTGCAAACTAGCAATAGTCTATAGATATGCAGCCTTCAGATTATATTGGCACTTATATGTCAGGATCTCTGCTCTCAGTCACGCCTGTTATTGTCAGGAAAATACTGAGTGAGTGATGGGTACCTTGAGTTAATATATGTGGGCATTCTAACCCTAAATCATGCTTCTTTGTTGTAGTTTCTTCTTTCCTGCTCTTCATCTACCATGACAAATAATAAGTCAAATAAGTTTAGGTGTGCCAGTGATTCTGGATGGCTTAACAGTGTCAGTCCCTTGTGGTCTTGAGAAACATAAATACTGCAAGTGATTTTCATAACATTCACCTGTCTCACTTTCCCCATGTCACCAGCAGCATCTCCCCCAGGCATCACACATTCCTTTGGCCCAATCTGAACAAGCAAGGCTTCTAGATTTGAGAATTGATCATTATCCGGGAATTCGCAAACTCCAAGCCGCCTGAACGTTGAATCCACATAACCAACACCAACCAATCGCTGTCCATCAGTACTGACCAACCGGACGCCAACAACCCCAACGGCAGAGGAAATATCGTTGTTTCCAAATAGAATCTCCTCAAACTGCGTGAGGTTTCCTGGCGACGCCTGGAACGGACAAGAATTTACTTTACACGTCCAAGTACAGTTTACATAACAATGGCGAGCGCAAGCAACAAAATTAAAAATGAGTATTGCAAAAAAAGAGATTATTTTTGTTATTTGACAAAGCAATTTAATGTATGCTGGAAAAAGACCAAACACTTTTCTCTGGTCGTATTTATATTTTCTCGTTCCCTATTTAAGAGGTGGACTCCGGAGGGTAAATTTATCAAGCTGCGGTTTTTAAAAAGTGGAGATGCTGTCTATAGCAACCAATCAGATTCTAGTTATTTATTTAGTACATTCTACAAAATGACAGCTAGAATCTGATTGGTTGCTATAGGCAACATCTGCACTTTTTCAGACCCGCAGCTTGATAAATTTACCCCCTGTAATGATTCTGAAAATGGTTTTCCACCCGTTTCTCTCATATCGCAATGCATGGGGCTAATATTTTACAAAAATTATATATTTAAAGTCCTTGTTGGTGCATTTCTGCATTATCGCCGCTTCTCAACAGTATTATATATGTCACAGTGGAGTGTTGCATTGGTTTCATGCAAAAGTGTGGACAGTAAAGCGACACAAATTGAATATGTCTCAGGGTGCTCACTCAATCATCAGACAATTTCGGCAACTATACACCAGGACAGCCGTGTGTATAAAGCACAACGAACACAGAATTGGCATAAAAATTTGCTACATTGACATGTATATAGCATATATGTGCTACCTCTGAAATTCCATTCTATAGGTACCAATGTAAAAATAATTAAACACCACATTTAAAACATGGCACAGTGTGTCTCATCGGACACTAGCCTTGTCCACAATAAGCATATCAGGCAGCAGACATCTTGTGATCCTACAGCTGCAAACAACCCCCACCTGATACAAAAAATTAAATAAGAGGTATAAGTGACAGAAGAATCCGGGAGTGGTGAGTCTGGGACAAGAGACACAGATTAGAGATTCAAGAACATGAAGCAATGTTTACTTATTGGATCTTTACTTTTTCAAAATACGGCGCTATATCTCTAAATCCATCCCCATTTACCACCAGGTCTATTCTCTGCATAGCAGTATGTTAAAACGCTCCATCACATGTCACCCTCGCCCTAAATATTTTTATATATATATATATATTACACCTCAACAAATAAATAATTTGACAGATTTAATGCACTTTTGATCTATACCTTAAAAGCCAGTTGCCAGTCATTGTCCTTTGAGGATTTGCTTCCCGACTTGTTTTTGTATACTTCAACACGGTACTGACGAACAAGAAGGAGGTCCCTCACTACAGATTCAAAGTTCATTTTACTGAGTACCACACTCTCCAGTTTTTTGCTCCCTACAATTAAAAATAAAAATAATTCCAAAGAGATATTTTGGTAATCATGACGTTTAGAGCCCTGAATTATTCCACAATAATGGAGAGAATACATAGAATAAAAAAACAAGTGTCTCATTATGTTTATTTGGTATACTTTAGGATCCCAGGCATAATATAAATATATACAAGTGGATGAAAGGGAATAAAACAAACTTGCAAATAGGTAAACACAATGTTTGTCATTTGTTGCCCAAGGAAATAAGCATGCTTTTATCTTTGACAGCTGAATCAATAAGCACAAAGGTATGGAATGGAAATTACAAGGTGGAGTTATTAAAACTTCATAAAAAGAAAAAGTAGAGGAGTCACCAATAGCAACCAATCAGATTCTAGCTATCATTAGCTTATACAGTGATGGGTAACTTGCTTTACTTTGAGGTCCATATGTGCAGCCCCCCCAGCCTTCAAAAGGGCCACACAGAGGGCGTGAGAGCACAACGCACTCCCTCCTCCGGGAATGCTGCGTGACCTCCCTGTACTATGCAAAGGAGGAAATGTGACGCAGAAGCCGGCTGTCCCGGTTGTCTCATTCAAGATTAAGAGCAGCCGAATGAGGAGCTGTAGGTGATGGCTCAGCAGGCAATTGGCCACCTGTTGCTTACCCCTGATCTAATACATTCTAGAACAGTGTTTCCCAACTCCAATCCTCAGGGACCCCTAACAGTCCATGTTTTCCATATCTCTTTCCTGGAGCACAGGTGTAATCATTACTGACACATTTTGAAAGATCCACAGGTGGTACTAATTATGTCACTGGTCATCTGGAAAACCTGCAGTTAGGGGTCCCTGAGGACTGGAGTTGGGAAACAGTGTTCTAGAACATGATAGCAGGAATCGAACTGGTTGCTATGGGCACCACCTCCACTTTTACTTGTCAGAAGTGAATATACCCCTACATTTTCCTGAAGACTGTGTGGTGTTATTTATATATATATATATATCACATTTATAGACAATATAATTGGAATGACATACATCCTACAGTAAAATAAGAATAAGAGAAACCACTAAAGGGTTCCATGACGACTGCAGGGCTTGTGCTTTTATATAAGCCACAATAGTTTGTTGTACCTCACAACATATGTATACTTTATTTTTATTTCATAGTAACACACAAGTTACAGATTGAAGCTATATGCAGTGCCCCTTCTATCTAAGTGTGCTTTACCCTGACAGTCATACATTCCATCACAGACCTATATTACAATGGAGTAATGTGACATCACTACTCTCCAAATATACGGCTAAACATTACATTTCTAACTCCTGTGCATTAGATCGCTATTCTTTAATAAAGGACTGATGTGTGCACTGGAACATGCAGTTGATGTATAAGACGGAGACACAGACTAATGATAGGATAAACGAGCAGTGTCCACCTGAGCCCAGGTACTTGATGACCCCATTAGTCTTGAAGACTTCCTTAGCGGCAAAGAGGGCATCGCTGCCGTGCACCGTGTAGTAATCGCTCCTGTCAAACACTCGCACGGTAGTGTCGGGCTTGTCCGGCATGGAGAAGTAGAAGCTGATGAAGCCGGTCTCCGCTCCGCTGTCCATAGACAGCTTCTCTTTAGGCTGCACGGCCATGCTGGAATCTCCCGCCAAACACAGAATCACACAGGGTGACAGAAGGGAGACAGCAGCGGCGTCACTCCGGCAACACCGCCCCTACGTGATCGCGCAGCGGAAGGGCAAATGTCACTGTTTGAGAAAGCTTGAAGCTGCAGCGGGCGCCATGTTGGATAAGGGCATGAAGCCACTGCTAGGCAGTCTATCAAAGTTGCTGAGAAATTTTCAGAAAAGTGAACCCCCAGCCATGTCACCCCTTAGCTATTTGTCAACTGCCCCCTCCCCACATACAGATTACCTGCTTATTGAGCCACTGACCTATTTATCAAGCATTTCAGCTGTTTGCACACAATTAAGGCAAATTTAAGCATCATCATCATCATCATCACTATTTATTTATATAGCGCCACTGATTCCGCAGCGTTGTTCAGAGAACTCACTCACATCAGTCCCTGCCCCATTGGTGCTTACAGTCTAAATTACCTAACAGAGAGAGAGAGAGACTAGGGTCAATTTTGATAGCAGCCAATTAACCTACCACTATGTTTTCGGGGTGTGGGAGGAAACCGGAGCACCCAGAGGAAACTGGAGCACCCGGAGGAAACCCACGCAAACACAGGGAGGACATACAAACTCCACACAGATAAGACCATGGTCAGGAATTGAAGTCATGACCCCAGTGCTGTAAAGAAGAAGTGCTAACCACTAGGCCACTGTGCTGCCCCATAATTATCTTATACATTCATCAGTAGCCCACTTATCTAGAGGTGCTGTCCCGGCAAGGCTCAATTCATAAATTGATCCTGTGGGAGAATCCAGCAATGGGCTTCTTACAGCAGCTGGCCCGTCTGTAATATTCTTCCATAGTTAGCAAAGCAAATCTAGATAGATTCACTTAGCTTCAATCAGGGACTGCAGTCTCAGTGGCCCAGGCCCACCCCTACGTATAGCCGCTAAGGGTGGGCTTTTAAAATTCCTGGTGGCAACAATGGAAAAAGGAATGCATGCTCAAAAAGCAGGAGGATGGCGAGATCAAGAGACGGCATGCAAGAAGAGGCTCAGTCACCAAGCCCCCCAAGTCTCAGTAGCTTCAGACTCCAATTATTGGGTTGGTCCCCACTCTGAGTACTTACAAGTACTATTTGTGTATGTTAGGGAATTTAGACTGTAAGCTCCAATGGGGCAGGGAATGATGTGAATGAGTTCTCTGTACAGCGCTGCAGAATCAGTGGCGCTATATTAAATGATGATGATGATGATGATGAGGTGTGTGACCAGTTTTTAACAATATAAAGGTGATTTACAAAAATGCAAAAGCACAGTACAAATGCTGTTTTATTACGTCAAGGGAAGGTAACACACAATCATAAGGGCCCATAGCAAAATTTGAGGAGTGGGGGTGAGTGTCCATCCACCTCCTCTCTACTCTTCTGAGCCTGTGTTTGAATCATCGCTCACACGTCTTCGGCACTATCCTTGCTAGTGTCCTCTCAGGTTCTGATCAACTTATACTAGCCTTATATTGCTAAGCAACCATCCCTGGGGGTAAATGTATTAAATGTGTGATTTCTGCAAATAGACTATGGGGTAAATGTATTAAATGATGATTTTTTTCAATTCGCCGCTATTCGGCGAGTTTGCAGTGGAAGTTTAAAGCTGCAATGGCTTTAAAGGCATTGTTTTGCTTTTAAAGTTATTGCCGCTTTAAATTTTCCCTGCAAACTCGCTGAAGAGCGGCGAGTGGAAAAAATCGTTAGTTGATACATTTAACCCTATATTCGGCAAATTTGACAGCTAAATTTAAAACAGCAATGTCTTAAAGGGCAAAACTTGACCTTAAAGACATTGCCATTTTGAATTTGGATGTCAACGTCTCTGAATATCGTCGATTTGCAGAAATCGACGTTTAATATGTAACACCCCCTCTGGTGTTGTTATTGATGTCTCTCAGTGGCTGAGTGTGTGGAGCAACACTGGGACCCAGAGGAGACAAAGCAGGAGGGTTGTTTAGCAACAAGGTTAGTATGGGAGAATCAGAACCTGTGTGGAGAGGGAGTGTGACAGTTGGGAGATGGTGGAAGACATTTTGCAAGCCAGGAGGGAGAGTGGCCCCAGGTCCTTGGCTTGTGAAGTGGGGTGTGCAGCTCATGCCTCAAGGACACAATTATTTATGTCAGTCTGTAGGGACATGTCCATAGGAGGATCCCCACCACCAGGGGGCACCCCATTGAAACCAACAGAGGGAAAGTGCGATAGCTGCCACCAAGCACAGCATGTTGGAAGAGGGGTAGGACCCCCATGCTGGAGAGAGGAGAGACAGGAGGAGAGTGAGAGGCTGGTAAGACGTGGGGAGATCTGTGAGTGAGAGAGACTATACTAGAGACAAGGAAAGTGACCAGGGTCTAATGAAGAAAACAGCAGCTTGGGAGAGAGGGAAGTGACAGCTGGGAGCTGGGAGGAGAGTAATGGTGGTTAGAGGCAGTTGAGAAGATCCATGTATATAGAAACTGTATATATTTACTATCACTCAACAGTTTAAGAACGTGCTGGAGTGAAGAGACGTTTAAATAAAGATGTTATATTTTGCCATATAGAGATGGTCTGGCGCCCAAATTATTGAAGCATTTGATTGCACTGTACCACAAAGGTACATGACCTGTGTCCCAACATCTTCACAGAGACTTTGTAATAAAATAACCTGCATGTGTGGGGACCACCTGGTAATTTACACCCAAGCCAGGGCTGGAGAGGGAGGTGTAACCTGTGCACCCCACACTACACACCAGGGCAGGGGGCTACAAATACATTTACCCCCTGGTGATTTTCCTCTGGGTCCAAGTGCCTGGGCCACTCATTCAGTTACATGCCAGAGGGGGCATTACATTTAGGTGATTATAATACCCCCTTGAAGTAATGACAAGAAAGGCTAATGCAAGATGGAAATATTACTTTGGATAAGAGTAGCTGTTCCCAAAGAGTTTTCTCAAAGGATTCCGGAACAAAAATTGTACTTTCACATTCTGCTTTATGGCAAATGCATAGTGAAAACTGCTCTGAATTATGCACCACTTGTACTGATCTATCGCTATCCTACTTAGGCAGCCACAATGTTTAATACTTTCTGGAGGTGAATTACGATAACAGACTGAACATTGCTTCTGGAACAGGAGCAAAGCCTTATGGCCAGTCTCAAGGCTCCCTTTGATTGGTGTAACAAGCCACAACAGTCCTATTATATGACTGTATCTTGATAAATCCATTCTGAAGAATTTTAAAGCCTTACAGACTCAACAGTTCCTATATGGTACTGCCTGTATCCACTGTTAAGAGCGTTTTGTCGCTATCCAATAACGATTGTTGAATCTCGATTTGTGTTTCCAACGCACAAATATTTATTCTCAAAAAGTAGCAGAATAATTCAAGTGAAATAATAATAAGTACAGCCGTTACTTATCGCAGGCGCTCTGGATCCAGTATACAGTCATTCAGGTCTGAAGTCTGTGGTCAAGGTGACTGAACACTACATGAGAGCTACTGCTTATATGCAAACAGAGATACAGTGAAACAATGTAGATGGTATAGCTGGCTTCTATTGGTCCAGGCTTCAGGAGGGTCCAGGGAGTTGCACATCATAGGCTGATTCAATCTAAGGAAGCCAAAGGTGGGGGTCATCTCTCCAGGGGATGAGCTCTGTTCTTCCTGCCAGAACTCCAATTACAATCAGACCATTAGCATTTCACAGTCAATATCATATTAAAGGTTTATTCCCTAACATCAATAACTAGAGTATGCAATGTGCAATCTCTTCGCCGAATGCACCGGACAGCTGCTGATGTAAAGGGGATTAATATGATATCAGACATGACATATTTCCCTTAACCTGAACCGTAGGATTCACTAGTATGCATATACCTCCTTTATTAAACATGAATTCTACTATATTTCGACATAAATGACTATGTGTTGCAACTACAATTAATGTGTACTATTTACGAATGTTTATGTTTGTGCAAATGTGTAGAAACTGTTTATTGCCACGTGTTGCGGCTGGATACGCCCTTTTACGCCGTAGCGTGTTCTACGCATAATTTCAGACAAAGACAATCAAGTTTGCTCGATATTAATTGAAATGACTTTATCCAATTTGCTGACTTCGACACCACATAGACTCAGATACACAGAAAATGTGGTTATTATGATCCTTTTTCCACTGCTTTATGATATCCACTCCACATAAATAATTCAGTGATATGTAAAAAAAAAAATTCAAACAAAACATAGTGTGATATTGTTTCAAACATAGAAATATCTATACATATTGCAAATAATTCAAGAGAGTGGCATAAGTAAGTTAAGAGGGAGGTTCTGAAATTTGATAAACTGGCTTAAAAAGGTGAATTTTCAGAAAACACTTGATATTTTAGGGGATGGGGAAAGTCAAAGGCAATACATTGTGATGGTAACCAGTGTATTGTTAACACTGCATTAACTTTCACACATTTTCTGTACTTATCATTAGTTCCATTGGCTATATATAGTAGGTGTAAACCTACCAAGACAAAACATTGGGATATTGTTAGGAACCCCTCCAGCCGGCACAACACAACCCGGAGTCTACTCTGCCAGTCAGGTGTTCACTGGAGCCCCTGATGGTGGGGACAGACTGGGCTGCAGACTGACCGAGGGTCGTGAAGTGTGTACCGGCTGGGGAGAACCCAGGCAAGCGGAGTGAGGTCCAAGCAGAGGTCAAGGGCCGGCAGCAGGTAGCAATTCCAATAAACAAGCCAAGGTTAAGGGTCACAAGCAGACAGGAAGATCGGTAAACGGGCCAGAGGTCAGGGTCACGAGATACACAGGCAAAGTCCAAATCCAGGCAAAGGGTCATACACGGGTAATCAGCAGAAAGTCCAACAGGCAGGAACAAGGCACAGAGCAGGTTAGCAGACTGGCAACAGAAGCTATAACCGGCAATGAGGCAGCAGACCTCATTGCCTTAAATACAGACACAGACCAATCAGGAGTTGGATACACTCCTGCAGGCTAATGCCTGTAATTCAGCCCCCTCATTAAATCAGCTCACAGGCTGTCTGTTACACGCATGCGCCTGGCTACCGCCGGGACGCAGCGCTACTGCAGAAGCGTCCGGCCGTTTTGCCCTGTTGACGCCCGGGCAGGAAGAGGAAATGACGTCCCGGTCATCAAGGTGACGGCCGGGACGCCAGAAGCGAGCCGCGGCGACTGTGAGTACCGCCGCGGCTCGTGACAGATATCAAACATTGTCGTTTTTGCAACATACTGACTGCTACACAGGTTGTAAAATTGCTGACAAGAAGCAAGTGGAGCTAATCATCATTGGGAGGCAGCGAATTAGACCGAATTGGCAGTTAGAAATAGATAAAGGTGAATTTTGTCATGAATTTTGAAGCCAAATTCTGACAAAGAAAATTGTGGGAAGATTCATCTCTAGTTACTTGTACTCTTTTACATCCCATTTATATTGGTACTTTTTGTTTATTGTTCTGTACTGTTATACCCTGTATAGTCTACTGTTTGTACTATGTGCGGCGCTGCGGAAATCTTGTGGCGCCTAACAAATAAATTATAATAATAATATGACGAATATCTGCCCTTCTAGGAATTATTTACAATTTGTTCTTCACTGTTTAAAAATACTGTACATTGAATTTATTTCCACTGCCTTTCATAGGAGCAAGTATCAATTTTATTGGTAAATCTCAAACGTGCCCTTTGGATTTCAGATAGGATAATGTCATGCATGCACGTGCACACACACACACACACACTTCTTCTTCCCCATCTAGCACTCACAGTGGTTTTCAGAAATCTCTATGAACTATTAAATATCTATGATGAATAGTGTCATTAACACAATGTTTCCTATCCAGTAATGAACTATTCCTGGTCAGTGTCTCAATCCTTTCAATTCTCTAGCTCTATATCAGACCATTCTGCAAGTATATTATCTTTAGTGTAAGGCAGCGGAGGCAGGAGGAGAAAAAACAAACGGACTAATCCAGCGGTGCCCGGGACCCAGCATCCTCCTCTCTCCTCACTGAATGATGTCATCACGCTCGACATTCAGTGACAAGCGGCAGGACAGAAGAGGATGCTGGGTCCCAGGCACCGCCGAATTGGTAAGACAGAAGAAATCGAAGAAAGAAGGTCAAGTAAAGAAACGGAGGGGAATGGTGATAGGGAACAGCAATGGAGGGGCAAAAGAATGGAGGAGGGGGCAGAGTGAGTGGATGCAGGGGGCACAGAGTGAGTGGAGATGAAGGAGGGCACAGAGTGTGTGAGGAGATGAAGGAGGGCACAGAGTGTGTGTGGAGATGAAGGAGGGCACAGAGTGTGTGTGTGGAGATGAAGGAGGGCACAGAGTGTGTGTGGAGATGAAGGAGGGCAGAGTGTGTGTGGAGATGAAGGAGGGCACAGAGTGAGTTAGCTGTAAATTATTCTTTGAGAGAAATAGAATTGAAAAAAATATATAAAAATATTGTTTTCCCTTGGATTTATGTGTATTATTTTTGCGAAATAAGTATTTCTGTCCAGACCTAAATACTTAAGTTTTTTTGTACCCAACTACTTATAAAACGGGACTGCTCGGTAATTATTTTGGAGGGGTGTCTTGAAAAAATTATGGAGACTCTAAGGGTGACGCAAACTGCAAAAGTTTGGGAACCACTGGTGTAAGGTATCTGTGGATGCAACTATAGCAGGACACCAACAGGCTGTTTACCTTGACCAACTGTCAGAGTGTACCCAGGTTTAACCGGCAGAGACTAAGGCACCAACTCAGCTTACCAGGCTACCTTCATCCTATCGCCCATGCGCAGTACTGTGGACATGGGAACATGTTTCCACACCCTGACAAATATGTGGCTAAAGAATGCTTAGGTTTATTTTTACAAAAACACTATCAGCTATATAGATCTTGGTTAACTTAATCAAGCTACAGCAGAGTCAACAATACACATAAGGCATACATGTACAGTACTATAACAATATTCTACTAGTCCTAGGTACATCTGTTTCTGGGACGGCAAGCTCTTTTCCCATTACTGTTCGAATAGGCAGTGGTCCTGCTTCACTGTCATCCCGCTTTTCAGCAAGCACACAGATTCACAAGACCCAGAAGGATTTCATGATGAAAGAGAATTTCCAGTCTCCACTGTAGCATTCAATTCTTCAGTAATTCCAGCTGAAGCTGTGACCTCTAGTTAGTCCTGATATCCACCTTGCCTATCTTCTCTCCAGACATGGGGGTATAGTTACTAAACACTGAGCTTGAAAAAGTGGCAATGTTGCCTATAGCAACCAATCAGATTCTAGCTTTCATTTATTTAGTACATTCTACAAAATGACAGCTAGAATCAGATTGGTTGCTATAGGCAACATCTCCACTTTTTCAAACCTGCAGTTTAGTAAATATACCCCATAGTCTTTTATCCAGTCTTTTATTCCCATCCTTCAGGACGGGTAAACGATGCAGAGTTTGAGTACGTCACACACAAAATTAAAATGGCTGCAAAAGCAACAAGTATACGTGGCCTTCCTAGTGGAAAATTCTAAGTGTACATCATTTTTTTGTTAGGTAAAGGTTTTTTCGAGCACCTTGACATGAGCTATCTATTGCCCCCAATCATTACATTCCTAATACATAGGAATTTCAAACAGCAGGGATGTGGTTCATTAATTGCAGATAGATTATGGAGCCTCTACATTTCTTGCTGTCATCATTGGATGATGCTAGAGCTCCCTTATCCACTATTACATGACCAACTCTGAATAAGGGAGAGCCCTCTTAGAATGCCTAATTACCGAGAAAGAGGTTGGTGATGCTGCATTCACCTTACAAACTACAAGATACAGATGGAGGACCTACTGATTTGTACAGAACATTAGTCTCAGTATATGACAGATCTTATGTATTTGCCATTCTTCCCCTATCTATGAGACCATCATTTTTATAAAACTAAAGCTAGGCAAGGACCCTTGTCACTGTAATCCTTGGCTGTCAGGCCGACATGAAAATACTAACCAAAATTATAGCCCTAAAAAAACAAAACAAAATCCCTTCTCGTTACCCATATCATTCATGCTTCACACATCATTAATGTTCAATTGGACACCTATGCTGTATAGCAATTTTTAGAGGACTCAAAACATGGACCTGATTGCTCATGAGATCACCAAGGCCTTTGATTCTGTGAAGTGACCATGACAACAGACCAATAGACAATCTCTGTGTAGACCACAAGCGACATGCATGTAGAACTCATATCATGTCTGAAATATCCAATCTCCCAGGAACTAAAGTCTGGTTTAATCGTTCTGTTCCAGTTTATAAAAGTAAAATTTCTAATGTAGTCCCCAATTACCCTGTTCTGGCCATACCAGACAATTGTTTTGGGTTTTCATAAAACACACACGCTTTGCAATGGCCACTTTTTGATAGAGCCCCGATTTTGATCTGGATTTCCAAGTAAGGATGCGAGGTGACTGGACAAGACTATTCTTCAAATAACTAGATGTGTAGCAGCTTGTGGAGATAGTCCAATAATTTCTCAAACCTGTAACAGGTTGAAAATTATGTAGGTTGCATTGGAAGATCTTCTTGATCTCAGCCCATGTCTAAAATATGTGCTTACAAATCTGATTTTTTTTTATGGTGCTCTTTTTGGGCATACATAGAAAGGTAGACCTACAAGCAGTTTTATAAGCCCCTTTGGCATTTCTATTACTATATTTCCTCTTGCAATCTCATGGACTTTGACCTTCTCAAGATTCACTTCAACGGAACAGTTCCTTTTAAGTCAAAGAATCCATTAGATCTGTGAAGGGCAACAGATGACACTTGGGGTAAATGTATCAGAGTTTTCCGGTGGGTTTGAAGAGTGGAGAAGTTGTCTATGGCAACCAATCAGATTCTAGCTATCATTTTGTAGCATGTACTAAATAAAATGATAGCTAAAATCCGATTGGTTTTTCAAACCCGCCAGAAAACTCAACTTGATACATTTACCCCTTAAGAGTCTTAACCTGCAGCCTCCAGCTCCTTCCTGCTTTGTCAGATCTGTTTAACTTGTAACACATGTTAAAGACACCCGCTGTGTACATTTACAGTTTTTTACCAGTACTGTACAAGCAGGTCTACAGGAGCAATCTGATATAATTGCTAGTAATATGGGCTCCTTATCCAGATTCTTAAAGAATTGTTTATTCCCCCTGTTATGATTAGAAACAATCTGGTACAGTGTTCCTCAGTTAGCTACAGGATCATGTTCAAACTGTACTCAAAGTAGTAGACTTTGTAGTGTTTTTCCAACTTTATTGAATTCAGTTTTGTTTTTTTTACATAAAAAAATTTCAATACAGAATATTTACATAAAAGCATTTTTTGAACTAGTAAATGGTTACACCCCCCCCCACCCCCTCCCCTCACAAAACCTAAGACTGGATTGTCCCCAGCCAGTGGCTTGAAAAGGTATAAAAAAAAAAAAAAAAAAAGAAAAAAAACACTCTTGTTTTAAAACGATAAATTGACTGTTACAGGCTCTCAAGTCACAAAAAAAACCAAATTCACAACATATACATGTTAAGCATCGGTGCTGCGTGGAGTCACCCACTATAAATATCTTACAACATTTCTCCATACAGAGGTTATAAGCTGGTTCCAGTTACAGATTGTACCATGATCAAACACATGAGTATTCAGCATATTGTCAGAGGATCTCTGCACGCTTTATAGAGCCACTTGCATCATCTCTACGAATTCAGTTCTTTCTGCATTTCATTCATCTCCTTCATCTAAAAAGAAACCCAGGACATGAGCATTTCCATGACTTTAAACACTTTTTGTATGATTCATTCCATCATTTCTTGCTGCTAAAGGTTCAGTTTGGTAAACTAGTTAGTCTGTGATTGTTTTGGGTGTAACTAAGTAATTTTCTGGAATGGGATTATCTGGTTACAACACTGCCATAGAGTATTGTCAGGCATGGAGAGCATGCTAAACGTCAATATGTCTAACAATTTTAGTATTTAATTTGTCAAGTTACTTCAATTTGTAGCTAGCTCTCCAGCTGTTCTACAACTACAAGTCCCAGCATTCTGAAACTATTCCACAATAGCATGGGAGCCACATGGCAACTACTATGTGCGTGTCAGAGGAGATGTATGAGACCATTTCCTGTGTATCAGACTGGTTGAGGCGGGAAGGTCCATTGTTCTACATGAATTAGAAAATATTTATTCAAATGAGCATGAATATGTAGCACCGTGTGAAGCAATAGATGAATTTTTCCCTCTTTCGGCAATTCCATCCTTAGATATAAATTTGTACTTTAAGTTATTGTGGACACTGTTTTGGGATTGGGAGTTTTTTCCTGGCCTGTAATCAACACCCCCCCTTTAATCCCATCCCCAAATGCTTGTATTAGGGTATTAATGGAAAAGATATACTTACTTCAGCCTTTTCATATCGGCCCCTCTTTCTTCGTGTCAGGACCTGTTAAAAACAACAAACGACGTTTGAGTGAAGAGGTTCTCAAAAATAGTATTTTGCTTTTATCTATCCACATTTCTAATGTTGCTTGTAAGTTAATCATCCTTTGACATCTTAAAGCAGACAGGTAAACTGCACACTGGGAAGTGGCATTTAGCCACATCACTTCATCTTTTAAGTTAAAGTTTAGTCATCTTGTCACCTATAGTGTAGGGAGCAACTTTGTAGACCAAGCCAGTAGGTAGCCTGTCAGGTATGAGGTACAAATGAATTGATACAGGAAGTGCCTCAGATGTATAACATTTGTGCAACCCTCAAAAATAATACCTCATGTTTACGAGACAGGTCAACTTTAGAGTCATCATTGCACCAGTCATATCACCAGCACTTACTGCCACTATTCATGAGGCTCTAAATTTATAGGTAGTAGACTAGCAAGTTTGTTCAGTACACAAAATGGCTGCCTCCATGTAGGGGGCCAGCCTTAACACTGCCCAGCCCATGCATTTTCTTGTTTGATTGGCCTCCCAGTTATGTCAGGCAGGTTTATATGCAAACCTTTTCCATTGCAAGCAAGTTTCTTAGTCTACTTCTGCTTATATTAGAAAGATAGCGTTAACTATACAGCTTCTGACATTAGACGCAACACACTGCAAATTATACCCCTCAACATTCCCCAGTAATTCACTTCTCAACGTCCTCACACCTCCTTTGATTTCCAAGAGGTGTCTCACCCACTGCTTCTATACAATGTAGAAGAAAGCTGGACCGTGTCTGGGGATGCTGTGGAGGCAGAAACCATCTGCCCTGCAACTTTAACTGGCCTGTCAGCAACAGTTTTAGTTCACTTTAAGTAGCAATTTCATATATAAGCCACAACTAGCACAAGGCCTTCTAATTAACCAAATGGTTACCTGCAAGGACAATAATTGCTTTATCAATTTTAAACTTCTAACATTCTACCATGTCTACAAGTATTAAGTACTCACCAAAACGACTATTCCAGCAACAATTGCCACAACCACCACAACTATGACAGCAATCACACCGGCAGTCAGCCGCTTCATGGAGATTTCATGGGGTTTGTCGTCAATATAGAGGATGAGAGGCTCAGTGACAGCAATGTTGTTGCCTTTGGCAGAAATGGCAAAAGCCTGATCTGTGTTCATGATGGATTCACCCTTGATCTGCATAGAAAGTTTTTACATGATGTTACAGACTAACATTTAGTACAAGCAAGTCTAATGAATGGACAAATACAAAACTATAATAATTCAATATTAATTATATATTTAGGAGTCAGTGCTTTTAGAAGCTTTCCTGGCACCTCTAAATGACTAACCCACTCATGGAGTATTTAACTTACATCTTTTTCCATGTAGTAGCCAACATCTGTAATGTCCACTTCACCTTTAGCTTTTGATGAAGAATTTTGCTTCAAGTCTACGTAGATATAAGGACCTTCAAACTGCCAAGAGAGTAGAGACGACAACTTTGTAATCGGTTTATACTGAAAGCCTTGTTTAGCATGGCTTATGGGGTTAGACAGTCACTGATGAGGTTCAGACATATGAAAGCCAGTGATATTGTGAGCAGCATGGTGGCTTAGTGGTTAGCACTTCTGCCTCACAGCACTGGGGTCATGAGTTCGATTCCCAACCATGGCCTTATCTGTGTGGAGTTTGTATGTTCTCCCTGTGTTTGCATGGGTTTCCTCCCACACTCCAAAAACATACTAGTTGGTTAATTGGCTGCTACTAAATTGCCCTTAGTCTGTGTGTGTTAGGGGATTTAGATTGCAAGCTCCAATGGGGCAGGGACTGATGCGAGTGAGTTCTCTGTACAGCGCTGTGGAATTAGTGGCGCTACATAAATAAATGATGATCTTAATCGTATGTTACATGCATCTTGAAATTGGATGGTCCTATACTGAAGTATAGTTTAGCACATCCCTTTCAAAGACTTAATAGAAGTAGACAGGCTTTTACAGGAGCTGACAACTGTATTACAAGATTGAAATAGTATGTGGTCTGTACAATTCAATAGAAAGTACATGAAGTAGCTTACCTCAATGTTATCAATATATTTTCCAGGGAGATTGTACCTGCTTGTAATGAGGTTTGTTAATGCTCTGTTAAAAGAAAAAAAAAAAATAAGGCTTAAGTTTTCACTCCTAAGGAGTGTGCAGAGAAGGGGGAGGGGAGAGACTTTGTTGAGCACTTACTCTTTCACATCGTCATTTGACCCAATATCCGAGTTATTACGCTTCATTTGAACAACCACCCAACTGTAAGCAAGAAAAAAAAAGTTTGGTCATATCAACAATTCGTTTTCCAAAAATGTATACATGGAGTACAACTTTAACTTTCTCTAGCTTTTCTGTTGATAGCAGCCCAATAATGTGAACTTCAGAACTTCTGACAATCCATAACACAATGTAACTTATAACCTCACCCCTGTAAAGAGTATCCCACCACCAATGTGACTCTTCAATATTGTAGCAAATAAGTCAATTAGATACTAGATTTTTTAGAACAAACTCAAATTACAGCCTGTTTGCTTAATTTACAATTAAACTATAGTCCACATTTTTAATTGTATGGACAGGAGGCTACTATATAGGATAACGGCTGTAATATTGCAACATTTCGGACTATGCAGTCTGCATAAACCTGGACCTTTGTCAGAGGTAGAAGGCCAATACTTACTAAGTCCTAACAAGCTCAGGGCACTTCCTGGTTTGGAGGTCTCCTTTATCTGTTCTTCTAACTCCAGCTGTGTTCACACACCAGCAAGTCTCTGTGCCGTTACACTGTCTAGCTTTGAAGGTGCCATCAGATTCACAGTCAGGATTGTACAGCCCATCGTTGTCAACAAGAGCATTGGGAGGCCTTTCTCTCCGACCTTCTTTCTTTAAAAGGCTCTCTCTCTTCATTAACCAGCATTTTGGCATCACTGGGAAATGAAAGTTAGAAGTGTTAACAGAACAGGGGTGTATTCTAGTTCAACCGCTACCTATCTATTGGGCCAACAATAACGATTACATTGTCCTATAAGCAGGACACACAAGTTGCTTGTCTTGTCCACAAAGTGTGAAATGGCACAAAGTAATTATACATTACAATAATGGACAAACAGTTGACAGCAGTCGTTTTTCTCTGGTTGTCATTTACCTACACATCCAAAGACAATATAGCCCAAGCTTGGTGAAAAGGGTGGGTATTTATGAAGTGTCAAGCATAGGATCAATGTTGCATTGCTGGTGATTTAAACCGTTCTGTTTAGCTGAAACGGCTTGAGCCATCCCTGTATATGCGCATGAGGATACTTACATTTAGTGCAGTCTACTGGCTGTAAGTCTTTGCCTACTCCAAGAGTACATGAGCAGGCCGAAGCATTGCCAACAGCTGAATTACACTGTCCTTTGAAATGTGTTGCACATCTGCAACCTAGGGAAAAAGCATAAAGGTCACCAGATTTAGACATATGCCAGCATGGGGAAAAACAGACAAACCAAAAACACTTAAAAATCCAGTAGGGATTAAATGCTCTTGTGATATGTGCCAGAGATACATTATTCTGACCGTTGGGCAACACTGTAGAGTGATCATACCCTGTAATACACAAAACAGGTACACTTTATAATAACTCAAAATATAAAGGAATAGCAAGTCATTTAAGGTGGGACTATCAAATGTTATGTGGTTTGCAGGCCAAGTCAGTACAGAGACCCAACGCAAAGATTCACTTATACCTTAAAGACGCAAGAACCAGAGAGTTAGTAATGCTGAAGTTTCAAGTTGAGCCAGAATTTCAATGGCTTCTTTTTTTAAAAATATATTGATCACACAGACTATTGAGTGTTCTTTAAATCTCTTTGAAAGGACAGATGGAACACCCACAAATCAAAGTGTTAGCTGTCAAAAAGGTTACATGTTACAGTTCCCAGCAATGTAGTTTAACTCTCATGTTAGCAACTAGTACAATATGGGAAGCAAAGGGGCCAAGTCATGGGCTAAGCAGACTGAGCAAATGCAGTTTGAGTGAACTACACTACTTTCAGAGTATCAAAGATATATATTTTTTATATGTCCTGTTATACACCATTAAGCAGGACATTCACAAAAGGTGTGGGTTTTACCAAAATATTCATATTGAACACATCCTACAAATTGTTCTATATAGTATACACAGCTAACATACATCATGTTGAGAAACATTGTATGCCCCAAAAAGTATATAGGTATATGGGCCTGAGAGACAAACTTCTATATTTTAAGCAGTATTTCTAAGCTATGGGAGAACTCTTCTGAATCAGTTAAGTAGCATATACAAGTAGAATTAAATTGGAGTCAGATACCTGATGTCTACAGAAACCACCCATCTTCCCCACATGCTTAGAAATATGACGATCATTAAGTAGTAAAAGCCAAACAAAACTACATGTACATAGCTACAAAGGTGTTCTGAAATCCACACCCACACGTACGTCACACAGGTGTAGGAAGATGGCGACCAAGCCCACCCAAGGGAACCGCCCGGCGCCATTTTGTCAGCGAGCCGCGCCTCAGCCAGTGTTACCTGAGCGGGGGAGACACGCTGGTCTAAGACCATCTTCCTCCATTAGAAGAATGCCTGTACAAAAGTTGTTTCTTTTAAAAAGTTACTAACTATACACCAGAGATAGGTGTACAAAACCGGTAGCTACAATAAGCCTGACACTACACTATAAAGTCACCAGTTGGTGTAATAGTGTACACCGGGACAATGCAGAGGTAACGGTGCATATAGGAGTCTGACCTCATACTCTTATCAGTAAAACCAATTAGCTTTGTGAGATCTCAGTTACAGACATAGACGCGCCTATCAGCCAGATATCTTATCACTGTGGATACAACCCGGCTGTAAATAAGACACCTGGGATCCAGCAAATCACGGCCAGGTGAGGACACTTCTATTACACAAGATGGTGACCGAGAACAGAAGACGAGCATGGACTGCAGAGCAGTTACTGAGCTGCCATTTAGTCCTAGGTGATCTATGGCAACCCAGGTGTAGCCAGACTCCAATGTGCTGGGCATGCTGTGCCACCGACGGAGAACCCCCCCAGTGTGCTGTGCCACAGACGGAGAACCCCCCCAGTGTGCTGTGCCACAGACGGAGAACCCCCCCCCCAGTGTGCTGTGCCACAGACGGAGAACCCCCCCCCCAGTGTGCCAGTGTGCTGTGCCACAGACGGAGAACCCCCCCAGTGTGCTGTGCCACCGACGGAGAACCACCCCAGTGTGCTGTGCCACAGACGGAGAACCACCCCAGTGTGCTGTGCCACAGACGGAGAACCCCACCAGTGTGCTGTGCCACAGACGGAGAACCCCCCCAGTGTGCTGTGCCACAGACGGAGAACCACCCCAGTGTGCTGTGCCACAGACGGAGAACCACCCCAGTGTGCTGTGCCACAGACGGAGAACCCCCCCCAGTGTGCTGTGCCACAGACGGAGAACCACCCCAGTACACTGAGGCACACCTGGGTGAGAGCACTTTACAGAGCAGATCAGGGTCTCGTATAATAAAACGTGTAACAAGTATCCAACCACGCTCAGCACTTACTTGGATCCTGAGCCTGGGTGATGTAGACCAGACAGACCACCAGGACTGCTCCCAATCTCAGTACAGTAGAGATCTCCATCCTGCTTTTGTGGGGAACCTCGGCCTTGATGTCCTTTCGGGTCTGATCCTTAGGTTCTTTTAGGAGCCTTCACCTAAATTACTTCCTACTTCTCCTCCTCCTTTATGACCAGGTTAGACCGGTCCGACGGGTCCCTCCCTTAATCACAAACAAGGACGAAATTCGCTTGCAACTGGTCTCTGGTTACACCTGGCTGCTATGTACCAACCCCCCTCCACCGAAACCAACGCCGTGCAGCTGGAATAAAGATCCTCGCTTCTAATGAGCACTGCTGGAGCGTTCTCAGACTCTAATCCAGTATGTCCCGTTCTCTGTCACAGTCCTAGATCAATATAGAATGCAGAACTCCAACCCCTGCTCCAGGTGAGTTATATAGGGCGGGTGACGTCACTGACGAAACTCCCGAGTGACTCACCCGGGAGCAGGATGGTGGGCAGTCACCTGGCTGGCTCACCTGGGAGCTCTCTTAGACATAGCCTGTTCTGTGTCTGATGTCATGATCCTCCCCCTACCGAGAGGGAAACTATCTGCAGACTCTCCCCACAGCCCATAGAAACTCATTACTCACCTAGATGAATCTGTTTTAAATTTGTAAATATACTAGGCAGCTATGACTGAAAGGGACCATGTACTTCATGTTGTCTTTGAAGTGACATACATTGTTTTTAGATGTAAAGTATTAAAAAAAAAAAAGATTTGATGTCTTTTTTTGGAAAATATTTTACTAGTACACATAGAAAGCCTACCAATATTAAAGTGGAAGTTCATACATATATACACTATCAGTTTTTATGTAATATGTATGCTTATCTAGTTTAAAAAATATCAAGGGGTATATTTACTAAACTGCGGGTTTGAAAAAGTGGAGATGTTGCCTATAGCAACCAATCAGATTCTAGCTGTCAGTTTGTAGAATGCACTAAATAAATGACAACTAGAATCTGATTGGTTGCTATAGGCAACATCTCCACCTTTTCAAACCCGCAGTTTAGTAAATCTAGCCCCAAGGGTTTTAGGGTTCCTGTCAGAGCTGTAAGTTTTAGAACCTGGGTCGAGAAAAAACATGTCGCTCCCTAGTCCTCAGTTTTAACCAAATGAACCTAAAATATTCATCAACTGCAACCTCCTTCAGCGTTGCGCCCTGGGCGGTCGCCCCTACAGCACAGCACTATTTACGGCCTTGGTCCCTATAATTTAAAACAAAAACATAGCACCCTTGTCTGCTTAGGTCATGAATTCCAACCCATACTTTCATGTAGAATAGATAAGATAGAATGACTTGGTATTATGGGAAAATAAGCATTGTGTAAAGTGTCAGGTGAAAAAAGTGGAATGTTTTGGGATAACTGAGACACACAGAGCCTACAGGCATTGTGCCTCTGTTTATCATTTAATTGTGGGTGTTGGCGTCACTTTGAAACAGGGAGTTTTAGTGGTGACCCCTCCCTCATAGAGCCCAGTTGTTTGCATACATTGTGAAGAGGTGGTCAGCATATAGTGGGCAAGGTGTAGTTAGTGATTAGGTCAGTGAAGGTGAGAGCCTTGGGTATTGGGAATCTGTACAGTGAAGAACAGTATATTGACATAGAAGCAGATATGGTCAGCCTCGGACTGGCCCGCCGGACAGCCGGTCAATCCACCGGTAGGCCCAGCGGGGTTGAAGCTCCGCCCCCTCCGTTGTTAGGGCGGAGCTTGATGTTGAACTTTGTTTAGATGGCGGCGGCGGTCACATCTCCTGTAACCACACTACCGCGCAGATGCAGAGAGCCCAGGCGCGGTAGTGTGTTTTTCAGCAGTTTGAGCAGGGGAGGAGGACGTCCTGATATCAACATACTGATCCAAGGTCAGTTTGGTCATCATAGGTTCATGCAACACTGGACGCAATAGACCACGCCCCCTCTGACGCTGCAGAGTTTCCCCGGGTTATCTGAAGCCCAGCCAGTTTGATCGTGGCTGGGATACAGAAGCTGGATACTGCCGTTTGATCGAGGAAACATATGGACTGAAAGATACCTTTTTAACATACAAAATGTGAGTGTTTTTAACCCCATGTTTTAACTTAATAAATAGAGAACGTAAAACACCATGAGATCTTTCTCTGTTCTCTCCCTGGTCTCCCATATGTGCACTCTGGTGAGGAGAAGAAACAGGTTTAGAGGGGAGTAAAAGTACATCGTGGTGGTGCTTTTTGAAGCAAGAGGACACATTATTCAAATACTGTATGGAATAGAAAAGGTCACATTGATGTAAGTTTACCATCTGGGACATCGGTATAGGTGGAACTAGAAGACCAACATCCTTTAATGACTTTGGGACCGTTTTCCCCTTGACTTATTCATTGACCCAATCCTTGTGTTTCTTTACCCTTCCCCCATTTGCGCCCGTCCTTTGATATTTATATTCTCTTTCATACAACACTGGCAGCATACCAGCATATATGGAATAAATGTGACAGGCTTTGGATGGGCTGTATTCTGTTCATTTTTTTGTTTTTTAAAATTTCCCTTCTCAACAAGCATTCATTGGTGAAGTACGCAACCGTAGTAGCACTGATGCTGTGTGTATGGTCTTTGACGAGTGGCATATTCTGTAAGAGTCCTTAAAAAATAATTATAACAAAGAGTCATTTTAATAATCAGACTGTGTATACAAGATCTGGCAAATGAAGGGTGCTTTTCATGTAGTCTAGTATTCCAATTGCATCCAGTTGAAAATATAATCATTCAGGGTTGTATAATATGTTGGTCTATATTGTATGTTAGTGTAGAAAGGCACATGCATAGGAGAACATAATTATATTTATATATTTTTCCTTTTGCCTATTGTGCATTCTTTTTGATGGTTGTCCTGTTTAGAATTTAGGGGTGATATAGTGAAAGTATTATAGGCATATATCAACCGTATTTAAAATGAAATTAGATGGATTTCACTGAGATTAGTTGAGAATTACAATCACTTGTTTTTTTATGAATTGACTTTTATTCCAGGACATGTCACAGCAACAACAGGTTGGTAACCATTGTACTAAAAAATTAATTGTGCAGTTTATGTCTTCTAATTGATGATGTTATTATTTGGTTTGTGTAGCCCTTGTAATGGCTTTTAATAAGCTCAATACATGATGGGCAATAACAACATATGAGGCGAGGGTTGGAGGTAACCAAATGATGCACTTATCATAAGTAACTGTCTTGGTGCATTAGGAGACGACAGGAGCTGGTACTGGAGTTTCTTCCAAACCACAAGTGTTTTATTAATGGGTCCCATGTAGTTACCTACCAGTAGAATGGGCAAGGTCTAATGCAAAAGGTGCACATTTAAAATAGTGCTATAAGTTGTCCTCCATAGCCTGACCACACCCCCTTTACTGGCCACACCCACTCCTAAAGTTGGCCACACCCCAATATAGTGGGCCCCTATCACTGAATTCCCCCGGTGGGCCCTTCATGCCCCAGTCCGACACTGGATATGGTGTATATATTTTATGGAAATTGCTGTTAAGTGGGTATTTGTTAATTAAGAAAACAAAATGACAGACGTGTCTGTTCACACATATCCTCTGTTAATGTGATTTTTCAACCACAAACTAATGACACATTAAAATAGGGTGAATGGTTTCCCAGGCTCTCTTTCCCACAATTGCATACAAAAAGGTTTACAGCGCATTTAAAAATTTAGAATGCAGTACAACCTATTTCTCATGCGTTAACAGGTGCTACCAGTACAGTGGATTATGTTGATAAAAGCACAATTATTATTGTGCAATTATTAAAAATACACGACTGAAACTCATGTAAAGCACAATTTAGTTTTCATGAGTTTCTATCCATTTTCCAAGCACATATTTGTGAACGAGCCTGAGAGTGTCCCGGACAAGACATGGTTAGATCGATCTACACTCAACACTCAATGTATTCAAAAAGTTAGTATCAATACTATGCTGACATCTTTTTTTTTTTTTTTTTTCAAACTCTTTATTTTACGAAGACACAGGAAAAAAAGAACAAGTACATTGAACAATTGTATATGAACACAAGAAAAGTTTCCTTCAAAGTTTATTATTTTATGAAAGAAGGAGAGGGTGTACAAGCAGAGGGAGAGAAGGTCGGGATAGAGAAGGCTTGAGATGTGTGGGCTGTGGGGTGGGGGGGCGTAAGGAAGAGGAAAGGGGTAAAAGGGAGAAACAAGCATTGAAATCGGAGAAATGCTAACAGCTAAAATATGGCCATTCGTGCCCTGTGTGTGAGGCAAAACCCATCAATGTGATAGCGTATACCTGGAGAGTGCAGGGTCCAGCCTGGAGGATCCAGAGGTGGCTCAGATTCTAGATCGCTGGTGGGTCCGCCACTACAAGAACTTGGACCGGGGCAGAGGTGGATAGACAGCCACAGCTTTCCCTAAGGTACTAAGGGGCCCATATATAATCCAACTTATATGATTTATCATGTAGGTAATAGGTAATTGTCAGGCACCGTCTCAGCACTGTCACTAGTGCTGGAGTGCTTGAACACTTAGCATGTTGCTAGGCAACGGGACGCTTCCGGGACCACGTATGGGCTCACACTGTGCGCGCATTCGCGGAGCTTCACGTCCCATTGTTAGGCAATGGGACGCCTCACCTGTTGGTGGTCAGCGTCTCTGACCGCCGACTTCCCGGGGCCAATGGGGAATTGTTAGCCCCTATTTAAAGCGGCCTCTGGCACCATTAGGGTGCCAGAGTATTGGTTTCTTCCAGCTCCAGCACCTTGTTATTCTCAGTATCTGATCCTGCTGTGACCCGGCTTTTCTCCTCTGACCTCCCTTCTGGATTCTGTTTTGTACCTCGCTACCTGTTCTGGTTTCCTGACTCCTGGATTGCCTTTGACCATTCTTCGGATCTTCCCTTGTACTTCGCTGCCCGTTTGGTTCTGACCTGGCTTGATTGACTATGCTCCGTCCACTCCGTTACTACGCTGGTGGCTGACCCGGAGAACCACGACCTGCGCACCTTCTTGCAGTAAAGCCCAAACTCCCTTACAGGGGTCCCTGGTGAACACCGGGGGTGCGTTAGACTCCGTGCCTCCTTGCTCAGCAGCGCAGATACCAGATAGTATCTATCCCACAGAGTGTGACAGTGGTACTCTCCATACTTGCAATATGCCAGACGTAATTCTGGAGGGCCTGCATAGACGGGGAGTCAGGCTTCTTCCAGTGATATCAACTTATTAGATGGGGCGCTCTCATCAGCAAGAGGACGGCAGAGAAGGAAAGTCCAGGGGTCCTTAGACAATTGCTGTTCGGAGATGGAGTTAATGATTGAGAGGACCATATTCCAGAATGTGACTATATGTGGGCACGTCTAAATGTGGAGGAGCGTGCCCTTTTGACCACAGTTCCGCCAGCAGCTCGAAGTGGATGCCGGAAACATCTTGGAGAGGCTGTCAGGCGTGTAGTACCACCTGTAGTATAGTTTGTAGGCCGTTTCCTTGATTTGCTATCCCCTCTCTGACCTCCTCCCAGCATGTTTCACCACGTGGGGGACTCACGTCTCTTTCCCATTAACATTCTTGACGACCTTGTTTGTGGTATGATATCTAATCATATATGTATGCCTACACTCCTTCCAACCCATCCACATTAACAAATCAAGGTGCCTATATTATCACACGCTGCCAGTATTCTGACCTACCACATAATTGAGTTTCTGGGAGAACTTGGCGAATTGTATTAATATCATCTCAACTTGTCTATACAAAGAACCCCCCTAGTCAGATATTCAATGAGGCTGATATATAACTAATTTGACTAAAGGGAGGGGTTTATTGTATTTAAACCTCCATTGTGATATTGTGCGGTGTGACCGATGCCAGCTAGCTGGCCGGTAACTAGGCAGGAGAGCTGTGTCTAGCCAGAGTTAGGGTCTTCTGGTGTCATCCTGACAAAAGAATACTGTGTTATTTGTGATGTGAAAAATTAAAACACTGTTATCCATATAAAAAGTGGTTGTGTCAATCATCTGTTGGGAGTCAGTATCACAAAATCCATTAGAAAATGGGACTTGTCTGGTGTTTGGTCCAGATAACAATACCAACGTAACATCCCTATTCTCTAGTTTATGTACTAAAATTATAAATCTACCCTTCTTATCTAATGTTAGCTCTTCTACAGTAAGACAGCAATTTTCTCCTATCAAAATGACTACTCTATTTCTTTTGAAGGGCCATTGACCATATAACAATGTGGGTACCTATCATTTGTGAATGATGGAGATGGTTGGATCGCCAAATGTTTCTCTGGAACTGCTACAATATTAGCTTTGTGCCTTGCAAAATTTCTAAGGTTAAGTCTCTCTTTATTTGGGGAATTAATTGCCCTGAATATCACCATGGTCCTGGAATTTTGATTGGTATATTATCGTCAACCTTGCTCAAACTACAGGGGCATCTTTTCTCGCACTAGCATGGGAAACTGTATTCTGAAATACATCTGTTCATAAAGAAGGCATGGAGCATACAGAGGCTAAAGTAAGGTAGGAAAGGAGACTGTGCCTGCTGGGCAATTCAAACACTGAGTGACAGGATCACTGTCCAATTTGGTCACATATGTGGGTGCACAAATTGTATGAGATCTGGTTGTTCAGTGCTCAGACCAAATGACCAGATTGCTTCCGGTTTACACTGGGACCTGTTAGGCTGGGTACACACTACAGAAAATTTCTCCCAATGCGATATTGTTAATGATTTTACCAGCAATTGAAAAAAAATGTCCCGGTCAGCACCCGATTCATGTTACAGACTAAACACGTTTACCTTAAGCTGGGTACACACTACAGGTTTTTCAGCCCATTATCGGGCCAAACACCCGTAAGCTGTTCGGCCTGATATTGCAGTAGTGTGTACACTTACATGTTGACCGATAGTCGTTCCAAAGCACCGATCGTTGGTTTATTTGGTCGGTCGGTAAAACTAATAATCTCGCTCCAACCGTCTTCTGATCCTGCAGTGTCTGTGCACTCACGATCACGATCTTTATAGAGTGTAGAGTCATGATCTTTTCAGCCTATGCCGGATATGAACATGTCCCCTTAATTATATGAACATGTCCCGTTGAATATATATAGTTAGTGCTATAAATGGAATCATTTATCCGTTCGTTCTGAGACTGAATATTTAGTTTCAGAGTCACTGAAGCAAAGGACATTTGTAAACCTATAACAATGCGGTTAATCAGTGTGACAGGAGTGAATGAATGAATGAATGAATACTGTGCTGTCAATGACTACATGACCAGATGAAGAGCACAGATCTGAAGGTAAATCGTGTATGGTGTTTATGAATGTATCGGCAGACTGATTGGAACTCCAGTCGTTTGTAAAATCATTAGTGAAAACAAATTGGACAATTGTTTTTTTAGTGTGTACCCAGCCTTAGCCAGGTCATAGGCTTTTAAGAGATCATTTTCTGAACACATTTTTCAGTGTGACTGATAATGATCTGGTTGCTTTTGACTGAAATTGGGCCAATTCCCTTATATCACTGAAAATATCTCAGCATGTGTGGCTACTTTACTTGTAGCTTATGGATATAAAGCAGTTTACTGTTAGTAATCGATTAATGGAATAGAAAAATAAGTTGTCATAATGGTAGTATTCTCCCAACTGAATGTTGCTAAATGCTTTATAATCTAAATTTGTTAATCCCCTATCTTTGCTTTCCAATAGTTTAAACTGATTTACAGCCGGCCTGCACAATATCTAATCTACTAGAAGGAATTAATTACTGCAAATTCTCATTCCGTAATAAACAATAACCTTTCTCAGGGTCATACTCTACCAGACCACAGCTGATTTCAAAAGTCAGTGACATGAAAAAGTAAAACATATTGGGCCTGATTTAAGTCGGAACGCAACTTGTACGTAAGTATATTATACCACATGGCCATCAGCCATGAACACAAGCCCCTAGGACCCACCAGACCTTTCAATCTCGCACATTAACCAGTTCTGGGGGCTTCCTCCTGGGCCATCTCCGTGTTCTCCTCCTGACTCTTCTCCTTCTTTATCTTGGTCATCTTTGAGAGTTACGAGCCACCACACTGTACACACGTTTCCAATGCACATATCATTTAAAATGCAGATTACAGCTTTAGCTACCTAAAATGAAAAGAAAGCAAAACTAAAGCCGGTTCATCCCTCACATACCAAACATTACATTTATTGCATTTTTATTTTAGAAGTGTCACTGTTATAGTTTATCAATATTTATTTATGAGAGGTCACATTAATGAGCGAACATATTACCTTAGAAATAAAAAGACATACAGTTATATATGATGTAAGTGTATGTGCAGTAATTTCTGTTTTATATTTTAAACTCCTCCATTATGTTACTCAAGTTGCTGGTATAACATTGGATAACCATACAATGACTTTACCAGGAACCTGTCTTGATTTTTTCCCTATTTCACTGCTAATTATATGATACTAAAGAACACATAAAGACTGTAAAATAAGGATTTGTAATACGCTGCAACAAAAATTTGTTCATAAGCAGAAATACTTCTAAAGGTTAAAAATACACTTATGGAAAAGATGTTGCTCTTTATAAATTAAGTACAGTCTAGTCTCTATGCCTATTCACAACTTCGAACACTTTACTATAGATCAGGGCCTGATTATCCAATAGGCTGACTAGGCTGCAGCCTAGGTCGCAAGGCCTTTGGGGGGGAAGCAAATTTTTTTGGAGTGCAAAATTGTGCCAGTGAGAGGTATGAACTGTGATTCATTTTAAAATATAAATAAGAGAATAGTTGTTCTCCAAAGTAAAAATGAAAACATGGAAGAAAAAATGTAGTAAGGTTTTAATCTTGAAGTATGCCTATGGTAAAGGCTAAAGACAATAAGTCATCTTTGGGCGGGCGCTTGAGGATAATCGAGTAGGAGAGACAAGGATGGCGACAGGCCCAAGACTGACAGCCCCCTTCACCCTCAGCAGCACTCTTCATGCCCCCGATTTGCTATAAAGTTATGATTTTAATGAAAACAAAATGAGTGTCAAAGATTGTTGTGTCCCTTTTAAAAAGTTCAGTGGAGCTGAGCTTTTAAAATATGGGAACATAAACATGAGTGGGGGGGGCGGGCAGATTTAAATAAAAGACAAGTCCATTTTTGCCTACCACGTATTAGCCTGGCAGACAAGAGGGCGCTATGAGCATATTAGCCTAGGGCGGCCTACACCCTTAAAGAGGCCTTGGTATAGATAGAAATACTTAAGTAACAGACACAATAGTGGTGTCTACTCTGCACTGGGCTGGTTTTATCTGGTGTTCAGGAGTTAATAATCAGGAATCATGCATTAATCATACTGTAACTTCATTGGAAATTTTCTAATGTATTATCGGGTGTATTTGATGTGAGTAAGCACACTTATATACCCATGTAATAAAACATTCAAGCACACAATGTGACAGGTGTAATTAAGACACCTCCTCTCACTCTCAGGATTAATTTAAACCATAATACTTGGCTGAAATGCATTTTAGGAGGAAAAGTAAAATGACTGAAGGAGGTGGTCCGAAAAGGGAACAAGGCTGGACTTTCAAATTAAGTTTTTTACACTGTTCAACCGCAATTGCACAAAAGCCCTGTTTCATGGGTCAGGTCAGAAATGCAGCATCTGGTTATACTTTTTGTTATACTCTTTGTTATACTCTTTGTTGTACTCTATGTTATACTCTATGTTGTACTCTATGTTATTCTTTTTGTTGTACACTTTGTTATACTCTATGTTATTCTCTTTGTTATACTCTTTGTTATACTCTTGTTATACTCTTTGTTATTAGAGATGAGCGGGCTCGGATTGCGCTAATCCGAGCCCACCCGAACAGTGCGGATCCGACGGGCAAAAAAATGAAACAGAGGCTATGACATCCAAGTCTCACGTCGGATCTCGCGAGACTCGGATTGCATAAATTCCCCGCTTGCAGCCGCCATCTTCAGTCGGGCTCAGATCATGGAAGAGGGAGGTTGTAGTTTGTAGTGGTGCTCTGTCCTGCTGATCAGTCCAGTGGTGCTTTTGTCCTGTGCTCTGTCCTGCTGAGTCCAGTGGTGCTTTGGCCAGTGCTCTGTCCTGCTGAGTCCAGTGGTGCTTTTGTCCAGTGCTCTGTCCTGCTGAGTCCAGTGGTGCTGTGTCCTGTGCTTTTTTTCTGCTAAGTCCATTCATTTGTTATTTTAAAATTATTTAAAAATCGTAAAAAAATGTAAAAAAAATTATACAAAAATAATTTTAAAAAAATTATTAAAAAAGTATAAAAAAAATTCTACTGCAATATATAAATACGCTCACTGTTCCTGCAGTCCAGAAATATTAGTACTGCAATATATAAATACGTTCACTGTTCCTGCAGTCCAGAAATATTAGTACTGCAATATATATAAATACGTTCACTGTTCCTGCAGTCCAGAAATATTAGTACTGCAATATATAAATACGTTCACTGTTCCTGCAGTCCAGAAATATTAGTACTGCAATATATAAATAAGTTCACTGTTCCTGCAGTCCAAAAATATTAGTACTGCAATATATAAATACGTTCACTGTTCCTGCAGTCCAGAAATATTAGTACTGCAATATATATAAATACGTTCACTGTTCCTGCAGTCCACAAATATTAGTACTGCAATATATAAATACGTTCACTGTTCCTGCTGTCCAGAAATATTAGTACTGCAATATATAAATACGTTCACTGTTCCTGCAGTCCACAAATATTGGTAACAGAGATTAAACTGCGTTCACTGTTCCTGCAGTCCAGAAATATTAGTACCAGAGATTAAACTATAATGGAGTACAAAAATTTGGAGAATAAAGTAGGGAAAGATCAAGACCCACTTCCTCCTAATGCTGAAGCTGCTGCCACTAGTCATGACATAGACGATGAAATGCCATCAACGTCATCTGCCAAGGCCGATGCCCAATCTCCTAGTAGAGGGCATGTAAAATCCAAAAAGCCAAAGTTCACTAAAATTAGTCAAAAAAGAAAATTTAAATCATCTGAGGAGAAACGTAAACTTGCCAATATGCCATTTACGACACGGAGTGGCAAGGAACGGCTTAGGCCCTGGCCCATGTTCATGACTAGTTGTTCAGCTTCACCCAAGGATCTAAGCCCTCCTCCCCCCCTCTAAAAAATTTAAGAGAGTTAAGCAGTCATCAACAACACAGCAAACAACTCTGCCTTCTAAAGAGATGGCATCACAAATCCCCAAGGCGAGTCCAAGGGTGTTGGTGGTTGCGAAGCCTGACCTTCCCATCACTGTACGGGAAGAGGTGGCTCCTTCCACCATTTGCAGCACGCCCTCTGCATATGCTGGAAGGATCACCCACAGCCCAGTTACAGATTTGGCTAATGAAGGTGTCAATGTTGTACACCGGGAGGAGGATATTGATGTATCTGGCGCTGAGGAGGAACTTGACGAGGAGGATGCTGATGTGGTTATCTTAAATGAGGCACCAGGGGGGGAAACAGTTGTTGTCCATGGGATGAAAAAGCCCATAGTCATGCCTAGGCAGAAGACCAAAAAATCCACCTCTTCTGTCGAGTTATTTCTATCCCAATCCGGACAACAAATGTATGGCCATATGTACCTTATGTAAAGCTCAAATAAGCAGGGGTAAGGATCTTGGCCACCTAGGGACATCCTCCCTTATACGTCACCTGAAGAACCTTCATAATTCAGTGTTTAGTTCAGGACCTGTGGCTAGGACCGTCAGCAGTCCAGGGACACCTAAATCCCTAGGTCTTGTTGTATACACACCAGCAACACCCTCCTCGTCAACTTCCTCCACGATCTCCATCAGAGATAGTCCTGCAGGCCATGTCACCGGCATGACTGAGTCCTCTTCAATCCGGGATTCTTCCGGAGGATCCTGCAGTGGTACGCCTGCTGCTGCTGTTGCTGCTGGTAGTCTGTCATCTTCCCAGAGGGGAAGTCGTAAGAACGCTACGTCTTTCACCAAACAGTTGACCGTACAACAGTCGTTTGCCATGAGCACGAAGTACGACAGTAGGCATCCTATGGCAAAGCAGGTAACTGCGGCCTTAACAGCTATGTTGGTGTTAGACGTGTGTCCGGTGTCCGCCATCAGTGGAGTGGGATTTAGACGGTTGATGGAGGTATTGTCTCCCCGGTACCAAATCCCGTCGAGATTCCACTTCACTAGGCAGGCGATACCCGGGATGTACAGAGAAGTACGAAAAAGTGTCCTCAGTGCTCTGAAAAATGCGGTTGTACCCACTGTCCACTTAACCGTGGACAAGTGGTTCAGGGCAAACTAAGGACTATATGACTGTGACAGCCCACTGGGTAGATGCATCACCTTCCGCAGCAGCATCAGTAGCAGCATCTCCAAAACGCCTGCTCGTTCCAAGGCAGGCAACGTTGTGTGTCACTGGCTTTAATAAGAGGCATAACGCTGATAACCTCTTAGAGAAACTGAGGGAAATAATCTCGCAGTGGCTTACCCCACTTACACTCTCCTGGGGATTTGTGGTGTCAGACAACGCCAGTAACATTGTGCGGGCATTACATATGGGCAATTTCCAGCACTTGCCATGTTTTGCCCACACAATAAATTTGGTGGTGCAGCATTACCTGAAGAGTGACAGGGGTGTGCAGGATATGCTTGCGGTGGCCCGCAAAATTGCTGGACACTTTCGGCATTCTGCCAGTGCCTACCGCAGACTCGAGCAACATCAAAAAAGCCTGAACCTGCCCTGCCATCACCTCAAACAAGAGGTTGTGACGCGCTGGAACTCCACCCTCTATATGCTGCAGAGGATGGAGGAGCAGCAAAAGGCCATTCAAGCCTACACAGCCACCTACGACATAGGCAAAGGAGTGGGGATGCGCCTGAGTCAAGCGCAGTGGAGACTGATTTCCGTGTTGTGCAAGGTTCTCCAGCCGTTTAAACTTGCCACACGAGAAGTCAGTTCCGACACTGCCAGCTTGAGTCAGGTGATTCCCCTGATCAGGCTGTTGCAGAAGCAGCTGGAGAAAGTGAGGGAGGAACTGTTAAAGCATTGCGATTCCACAAAGCATGTAGCTCTTGTGGATGAAGCCCTTCGTACGCTTTTCCAGGATCCGAGGGTGGTCACTCTTTTAAAGTCAGAGGAATACATTCTGGCCACCGTGCTCGATCCTCGGTTTAAAGCGTATGTTGTGTCTCTGTTTCCGGCGGACACAAGTCTACAGCGGTGCAAAAACCTGCTGGTCAGGAGATTGTCCTCTAAAGAGGACCGTGACATGCCAACAGCTCCTCCTTCATTTTCTTCCACACCTGTTGCTGCGAGGAAAAACTGAGTTTTCCTAAATGACCCGCTGGTGGGGATGCTGAGAACATCTGGTCCGGACTGAAGGACCTACCAACCATTGCAGACATGTCTACTGTCGCTGCATTGGATGCTGTCACCATTGAAAAAATGGTGGAGGATTACTTTGCTGACACCATCCAAGTAGACATGTCAGACAGTCCTTATTTTTACTGGCAGGAAAAAAAGGCAGTTTGGAAGCCCCTGTACAAACTGGCTCTATTTTACCTGAGTTATCCCCCCTCCAGTGTGTACTCGGAAAGAGTTTTTAGTGCAGCGGGGAACCTGGTCAGTGAGCGGTGAAGGAGGTTGCTTCCGCAAAACGTTGAAAAAATGATGTTCATAAAAATGAATTATCAATTCTTCAATCAAGACCAGCACTGGCCTCCAGAGACTACAGAGGGACCTGTGGTTGTGGAGTCCAGCGGGGACGAATTGATAATGTGTGAGGATGAGGAAGTACACACTGAAGGGGGCGAGGAATCTGAGGATGAGGACGACATCTTGCCTCAGTAGAGCCAGTTTAGTTTGTACAGGGAGAGATGAATTGCTTTTTTGGTGTGGGGGCCTAAAGAAACCAATCATTTCAGCCACAGTAGTTTGGTAGGCCCTGTCGCTGAAATGATTGGTTTGTTAAAGTGTGCATGTCCTATTTCAACAACATAAGTGTGGGTGGGAGGGCCCAAGGACAATTCCATCTTGCACCTCTTTTTTTTCTTTGCCAGCTCGTTTTGTGGGGGTCCAAACAAACCAATCATTTCAGCCACAGTTTTGTAGGCCCTGTCGCAGAAATGATTGGTTTGTTAAAGTGCGCATGTCCTATTTCAACAACATCAGGGTGGGTGGGAGGGCCCAAGGACAATTCCAGCTTGCACCTGTTTTTTGGCCATTATGTGCTCTTTGGGGCCTAGTTTTTCAAACTGCCACTGCCTGTCTGCCACTGCAGTGCCGCTCCTAGATGGGCCACGTGTATGTCGCTTAGCTTAGACATCAAGCTACCTCGGTGCAACCTTTTGGACTAAAAACAATATTGTGAGGTGCTCAGAATAGACTGGAAATGAGTGGAAATGAATGTTATTGAGGTTAATAATAGTGTAGGAGGAAAAAAAACAACAAAATAATGGATTTTAGCACTTTTTATGCTTTTTTTAAAAAAAAATTAGAACCCAAAATCAGAACCAAAACCTTTCGTGGGGTGTTTTGGCAAAACAAATCAGAACCCAAAACCTCAAGCTAATCAGAACCCAAAACACCAAAAGTGGCCGGTGCACATCCCTATTGTTATACACTTTGTTATACTCTATGTTGTACTCTATGTTATACTCTTTGTTGAGAACAGGCATAGAGACTATACTGTATTTTATTTATATAGTACAACATATTTTCCAGATGTGTGCTTTTCTCCTTTAGAAGTAATGAGCAGATGTTTATGAACAGATTTTTGTTGTAGCATTGAAAGAGGGGAAAAATCAAGATAAGTTCCTGGTAAAGCCATTGGGCTGATTACTGATTGTCCAATGTTCTAACAGTACTTGGGTAACATAATGAACATGAGGAGGAGGAGTTTAAAATATAAAGCAGAAATTACTGCATATACATTTACATCATATAAAACTGTATTTTTTTTTCTAAGGTAATATGTTTGCTCATTCCTGTGACTTATCATATATCAATATTTATAAAATATAACAGCGACACTTCTAAAATATATGTCCATATTTTTCTATGGAGTCACAATCTTTTCAGCTGATAGTTATAACACATGAAGAGCTCAGATCTGAAGGTAAAATGTGTCTAGTGTGTACACATGAAACGACATGCTGATCGGGACTTTTTTTTTTTAATAGTTGGTAAAATTGTTAAAGATATTGATCTGGGAGAAATTTTCTGTAGTGTGTTTCCCAGCTTTAGTTTTAGGTTCCCTTCATCTTAGGTAGCTAATACTGTAAATTGAATTTTAAGTTATGTGTGTGTGTGGGACACATTCAGGGATCCTGAAAGGGGGTTGGGGGCGGACATAAACTACTGGGGCCCAGGTCTTCTTGGGTGGCCCGGGTCTCCACTGGAAGCAAGTAGTCAGGTAATTATTATTATTTTTTGTTTTTTATAAATACATTTATTTTTTTCTAGGGTGCAGGTGTTCACTGCATGCTCAGAAAATAATTTAGCTCTCCCAAAAAAATGTTTGCTTTGCAAAATATAATCTGAATTGAGAACTGAGTGTGAACTTTGGCAAGCGGCGGACGCCGTTATCTTTATTAATAGCTATTATAAACAGCTTAATATTCTTTGTGATAATCTTTTAAAGAGTAAATATTTCCTGTACATATAGAACCCAGATGGACTATTAGATAACCAGTTTGAATTCTATCTTTTTTTTTTTTTTTTTATGTGTACTTGTCACCTGTTGCTCATGTGAACCAAAATGTATGAATGTGCAGACTATGATTCCACTAGGAAGTAGAGATAGGCCATAGTGCGCTGCTCGCTCAGTGCCGCCACTGGTTCCTTGTCAATTTATAGGCTGCATTCTATTCAGTGGCAGACAAAGGCAGTAGAGTGCAGATTTATAAAACCTCTGTAAAAACTGCTCCAAGGCTGGTTAGTGCAGGACTTTTCCATCCCTCCCCCATTAAAAAATTATTATAAAACTATTTAGGATGAAAGAGTGAAAATGAGGGCACTGGGGGGAAAAGCAAAGTTAGTATGGATGAAACAAAAGAAGATTTTTGATTTTATGGTTTTGTTTTTTTTAAATACTTTTTTTTAACAGCTGTGTATTTGTTCAATTAAAGATTTCCTTTGGCCCGTTTTAGGGATGATGGTTGGGGTTCTATTGACCTTGGCCATTATTCATAAACCGTAAAGTTGCAATCCCTAAGATCTATATCAGGAAATTAATTTATGAACAAAGAACAGGGTCATGTATGAAATGACACAGCAGATCTATATCGCCACAAGGGAAAATAAGCAGTTGGAAGTGCAATGTGCCAAAGTTCCCTTTCTGCATTTAGCCAAGTGATGGTCTCTCTAATGGCTTGTTACTCTAATCGGAAAGATTTGGGTACCTGGCAGCCATTTTAATGAAGCCCTTCAGGATTGCCAGATGGTAGAGACAGAATCAGATAACATAGCTAATGGCAAGAGAGGCCATAAAGCCAAACACACTTAGACTCATGAAGTTTGTGCTCACATACACAAACACCTCTCAAGGATTAAGTTTTTCTGTAGATTCCTCCTAGCCAATGGGATCCATTGGGACCGTGTTTTGGGTTTTTCCACAAAAAACCCTCTGGCTGCTGTTCTTCCTCATTCATCTGCACAAAATCCCTCTCTCCCACTCTTTTGATCATGCATTGTAGTTTGATTGTTTTCTGTTTTTCGTGTTATTAACCTTTTCTCCCCCTAACAGTTACTAGGCAGGCACTGTGATCGCTGCCTCCTTCGAGGGAAAGATGGATCTTGTTCCTTTTTCGTGGGGGATCCTTTGACCTGCTTTGTGTGGGCATGCGTCTAGAGGAGGTGTGGTCACTCTGACATCAGATTTAGTGCCAGACATTCAGTATGGGAGGTTATCCTTGGTTTAGTGGATTCCAGGCTATTTGGCCATCCACTTGTTTGGTTCAAAATTCAGTTGTTTTAGCTATCTTGCATTTTGCTTTCTCCGACACAAATTTAATATAATTAAAACTGTGACCTAATTTTACCAAATTTACAACTGTGTCTGCGTCTTTATTTGCAATTTACAGTACTAAGTTATAATCTATGGGAAGGTGAGTGCATACAAGGCAGCTATAAAATGCAGTGTCAGAGGCGTATTTTTGTGCCTGGGGCGAGAAGGAAAATTTCTGCTCCCTAGCCGTCAATTTTAACCAAATGATCCTAAAATGTTCATAAATATGCACCCTCCTTAAGCGTTGCGCCCTGGGCGGTCACCCCTCTCACACAGCCCTATGTACAGCCCTGTACAGTGTGATGAGTAAAAAAATCTCACTCTCTAAAGCTGGGTACACACTACAGAAATTTCGACCAACTTTTTATGGCAAGCAATTTTACATGCGATCGATTGTCCAATCGCTCGGTCCACGGACTGCATACACACTAGCCTTGTTTAGGACGATAAAGGGAAGAGCGGACGTCCTTTTAGCGACTTTTTACAGCCATGTTGTCGTGAGCAATGACTGTAATTTTGTACTCACTGTTGTGGATCGGTCAGAAGTTTATACACACTACACAAGGGAAACGAGATTGGAGCGAAAATATTAAACGGTACGACCAACCAAATGAGGCGACAATCGTCCATTTGGGCAGACTTTCGACCATCGTGTCACTGCACACACTGACCCGACTTTTGAACGAGCGGTCGTATGTCGGGTAATTGAGCCGATTATTGGACGAAAACTGTGTAGTGTGTACCCAGCTTAAGTGTACTGTCTATTATAAAAAAAAAAAAGCAAACTGAAATGAAAACACAAATTTCCATAGAAACAATGACATTAGTAATTTATAGAACTGGGACACATAAGACAATGAATGTAAACCAATGCCTAGGGCTAAATTATAGGGCGTTGCAAGTAAACATTCTGTGATATGTGTGTATGTTGTGATGTCACGTTTTCACTTGCTGCCCTGTCTGCTTGCCTTATTTGTGCATTGATGAGACACACTGAGGACACCTGAGGATTATGTATTACACACACATACTTCTTATATATTGTATGACACTTGTGACAGAATCAAGGGTGAAGTGTATTGTAACAGGTATGTTTGGCCTAGATTTCTAAATGTGTGTTTGTAGTAGCTGTGAGCTCCTGCAAGACTAAAGGCTTGTGGAAAAGCCGGAAAGGGTCCTAGGGTTTATGGATGGAACGAGTAGGGTGGTTTCCATTCATTAGGCCTGTAGCCGGGTCTTTCAGGTGACCTGCTAACCTGCTGCTAATTAGGATGTGCACCTGAGCAGTGCTGGTAAAAAGCTGCTTCTCAGCACAGTCTCTCTCTCTGCCTGGGGACTGAGGCTGGAGATGGTATCTGATCCCATCACATGGTCACACACTTTATAAACAGACATAAAGGGTCTGATGCTGGATTGTACTGTCTTGGAAGAAATTTACATAAAAAATAAATTGCACATAAAAATAAACTTTCTACATCCATTTGTTCAGGCCATAGCATAATAAGATCTGTGCGAATTAGCACATACATAAATGTGTGTGTGTGTGCGTAAAGCATGGTAACACGCTATTAAGCACATCGTCATACTGTTGTATCAGTTATCATCATCATCTTGGTTTTAAATGTAGTTATTAAAACAAAACAAAAAAGAGTTCACAACACCAGCACTCATAGTCTGGGTGGGTAATGGCACAATCAGCGTGGGTCCCCCCCAAAGAAGCCACAGTCCCATTTTACTGCCCCAGGCAGTAAAATGTATCAAGTTAAACTCTATTGACACAATCTAGCACACTGCAGTATACCAAACAGTTTTGGCATACCAGTGCTTGCTGGGATCAGTAGTGCACCAGCAAAAAATACTGGTCTATCAATTTAAAGTTTATTACCCCACACCCACCAAAACAGGGTTGTTTGGGAAGAGCCCTAGTGCTTTTAGCTTGGTGCTGTTTTCTTCTAGGGAAGGACCCACATTCTTATGGTGGGCCTGATTCGTCTAGGGGATCCGGCCTGTTGATGAACAGGCTAGGACTGGCTGACATTGTGACACTCGGTTTACGATTTGGTAGGCACCCCAATTCCATCCAGCATTCTACTCATGCTTTTTTTTTTTTTTTAGAGTTTTTGCATAGTATACTATATAACGCCACGATAAGAACACATTGGTTTGAACTATCTTTAGTACAATGTATAAGCCATAAAGGTGTCACTGATTAAAGTGTGAAATAATTCTTCCCTTGTGTTGACTTAAGGTTAAGGTTAATTATTGTCCCTAGTTCATGTGCACGCCCGTCTTGTTTCTAAAAACAGCACAGTCAGCTATGCTGGGTTATTGAATCCTGGTTAGACTCATTTGCATGGCTTTCAGGTTGCTTTGGGTGTGGCACAATACACACAGAGTCAGTCCTCTTGGGACAAGAGCTCTGCTTTGTTTACCAAATTTGCTCTTGCACACCATTGGGTTATCCTAGCTCAGGCACTTTTATGCAGAGATAAAACAAGGAATATCTGACAATCTTCTATTTTGTTTCAACATGTACACATATGTCATGCACACTGTCCGGGAGCAAGATATTGGTATAGTGTTGCTGAAATCTACACAATAATAGCAACATTTTTGTTGAATATGCTGTTGTCATGTCTCTTTTGCTCTGTTAAAGAACATTTGCAGATACAGTATGGAGTGATTATCTGCCTAAAACTTTTGTAATCTGGACTGTGTTCTGTTAGCACCCACTGATACTGTGTTACACCTTTGTAACTTGCTTCCCCTTTTAATTAAAAAGTACCTGTAATATAGTTTTGAAACAACGTAACACTAATACTAAAGCCCGAGTAAAAGCCTAATTGTTATGTGCAGTTACACCACACTTGAGGAAATCAGCCCTTGAGCTGTGGCTCCCATTCTAATAGTCCATTATGACCGTCACGTGTCTACATTTTCATAAGTGGGCATAGTGTTACTGGGAAGGGCATTGATTTTTGGGCCATTGAGGTGCAAAAGTCTCAATGAGCGGAGTTGGGAGGATCGAGGACGTGATAAGTGCAAGTTAGGTGCATGAGTTTTGCACTGAAATGCATAAACAAGATTTCATATTTCAGGGCGGTAGAATTTAATGGTGATATACGGATGGAGAAGTCACAAAAAGACTTGAATTCTCTGCTACTTCCGAGGACTCATTACCATCGTTTATTTATATGGTACCACAGATTCCGTACCTTCTGACATAATCATATAGATTGACATACATAGAAAAGTATACGTATTAACATGAGCAAGGGTACAGTTATGCAGTATAATAAATGCATGGATGCAATTAACAGAACAAATTGCATAGAACAGTGGTTCCCAAACTGTGTGCTAGGCGATCTCACAAGGGTTCCTTGGCCAGGGCCACTGGTAACCAAGGCGGGGGACTACTTGGTAATTATTTTGGCTTAGGGGTGCCTTGAAAAAATTATGAAGGCCGTAAGGGTGCCTTGAACTGAAAAAGTTTGGAATCCTCTGGCATAGAATACGGAAACAATTCAGGCTGAGACAAGACAGGGACAACAAGGACGACGGAGAGTGGACAAACATAACTCAGATATCAGGGCTCTTCCCTGTAAATACAGGTTCTCTTTTAGAGTTAGAGGTAAATCCAGCTAGAATGAGCTGAACTCTAAGTTGCAGTGTAAAAATAAGGCTGCTACATGAAAATCAGGCAGTGTTTTCCGTTCCATTGCAGCATGGTTTGTCCGCATACAAATATCACCCTGTGCCTGGATTCGCACCTTCCAGTTATACCTCTGTGGAAAGCACATTTGAAATGTGGACTTTGACCAATGTAATTAAAAGCTGAAATTCGTGCTAATGTCCACACACTCTCATGATTAATCTAAGCCATAAATGACGGTCAGTATTTTAGGAGAAAAATCAGAAAACTTTAATTGAATAAAGGGTGATAGGTTAGACCTTGATGTGACATTTTTGCGGCTTTCCAGAGCATCCGGCAATCTTCAAATCTAGCATCAGACTGGGGGTCATGGCCAAGCAGTGAAGCTGAGAGTACCTCTGCCCTTGAGCTTTTAGGTCTAAACCAGATAAAGTTCTGGTCCCTTCTTTTTTTCCCCATACACCCAGTCAAATATATACTTTCCAGTGATATTCTTCCGATGGCGATCCGCAAAGTGTTTGTAACGATCCAGAGAGTGCTGTAACTTGGACTGTACCTGAGACCAGATTGAAGAGAAATTGTGAACCAAATCTTGGGCTGCCGGTACCGTGAAGACAGGCAAGTCTGAGAAGGTAGGCAGAATGGGATGTCTACTGAATAAAATGAAGAAGGGAGATATGCTAGTGGATTTGTGTAAATGATTATTGTGGGAGAATTCTGCCCAAGGAAGAAACTTACTCCAGTTGGATTGCTGTCCGGAACAAAAGCATCGAATATAAGACTCCAAATCCTGGTTTACCCGCTCAGTTTGCCTGTTGGTCTGGGGATGGTATCCCGAGGAGAACTTTAAATTGATTCCTAGGAGTTTACAGAAAGCCCTCGAAAAGCTAGAAATAAACTGTACCCCACAGTCGGAGATAATCTCTTGAGGGCAACCGTGAAGACGGAAGATGTAACAAATGAACAATGATGCCAATTCAGGAGCAGAAGGTAGGCCTTTGAGGGGGACAAAATGAGCGAATTTGGAAAATCGGTCAACAACAACCCATATACAAGTATGACCAACACTTCTAGGGAGATCAGTGATAAAGTCCATACTCATGCTGGACCATGGGTGTTCAGGGATGGGAAGTGGGCGCAAGAGTCCGTTAGGAGGTTGTCTAGGAGTCTTATATCTTGCGCATATTTCACAGGCTTTGATAAATTTCTGAGCATCATGAATTAAAGAGGGCCACCAGTAAGACCGGGAGAGAAGTGCCACCGTTTTTTTTACACTAGCATGGCCTGCAAATCTGGAACTATGGGCCCAATTTAACAACTTGCTGCGTAAATGGAAGTCAACAAAGGAACAACCCCTGGAAGGAGTCTTGACTGAGGATTGGGTCAAGACCAGGATTTTTTCACCGTTAATAATAGGTTTAATGGGCACAGACGTCTGTGAGTCAGAGGAGTCAAAAGAGCGTGAGAGTGCATCTGCCCTGAGGTTTTTGGAGCTGGGCCGGAAAGTCAAGATGAGTTGGAAAAGACTGAAGAATAATGACCATCGAGCCTGCCGAGCATTTAAACATTGAGCGGTTTGCAAGTAAATGAGATTTTTGTGGTCAGTGAAAATGGTGACCGGAAAGGGAGCTCCCTCTAATAGATAGCGCCATTCCTCCAGTGCGAGTTTAATAGCTAGGAGTTCTTTGTCCCCGATACCATAGTTTGATTCTGATAGAGAGATTTTTTTTAGAAAAGAAGCCACAAGGTCTGAAGATGCAGGCGGAACTCTTCTGGGACAGGATAGCCCCTATGTCACTCACCGGACTGTGAGTGCCATTTCTCCTGTGTTCAGGAACCGTGGCCGTCCGCCATCCTGAGGGTCTGCGCATGTGCAGCCCTTATGAAACCTTCAGTACCTGTTGCTTTTAATTGATTGGATGATCAGGCAACCCTCCCTATTTAAACCACCTGTGATCATTACCTAGTTGCCTGATCTTGGAGTCTCATTCCCCATGAGCCTCTGAAGGTGTTCCTGTGTTTCCTCGTGTATTCAGCTCCAGCTGATTCCTGTCTACTACGATTGTGGTTTTCAGACCACTTCAACTCTCCTGTGTTCATCGTGTCTGCACTCAGCTGATTCCTATCTGCTACTGCTGCCGGATTCCAGTCCGCCTCAACTCTCCTGTGTTCAGCGTGTCTGCTCTCCGCTGCCTCCGTTACTACTGCCGGATTCCAGTCCGCCTCAACTCTCCTGTGTTCAGCATGTCTGCTCTCCGCTGCCTCCGTTACTACTGCCGAGTTCCAGACCGTCTCAACTCTCCTGTGTTCATCGTGTCAGCTCTCCACTGATTCCTATCTGCTACTGCTGCCGGATTCCAGACCGTCTCTACCCTCCTGTGTTCAGCGTGTCTCCCCTCCGCTGCCTTCGCTACTACTGCCGGATTCCAGACCGCCTCTACTCTCCTGTGTTCAGCGTGCCTTCCCTCCGCTGCCTCCGCTACTACTGCCGGATACCAGACAGCCTCAACTCTCCCATGTTCATCATGTTTCCAGTTTTACTTACTACTGCTTCCTGAGTATTGCTCCGTTGATTACCGGTTACCTTCCGTGCGCTGCACCAACCTGATTACCGCTTCCATCCTCCAGTGGTCTCTCCTCCTGCCGGCGTTCAGCCGTTCAGGTATCCCTGCACGTCTCCTTGACAGCCTGCTCTCCTGAACCGCGGTATGCATACTTTTCATTGACTTTGCTATTGTATTGCATATCCGTCTGGACTGTGTTGTGTTCATCTCCGGAGTCTTCCATCTACTGAGGCTATTGCTACTATTGACTTTGTTTCCTATTACCTGGATCTCTATAGTGACTTTGTATACTTCAAGCAACGCTTGTCAGTTATTATTGTTTTGTGGTTATCATCGTGGGATCAAGTTCCGTGTGCCCGTGTATCCTCAGTATTCCATTCATCTCCTCGTGCCCCTCCTCACATATATATAGCAGTGGTACAACTTGCTGAATGCAGACCACTGACTCCTGTTTCCCATTGGCACCAGTTTCAAGTATCCTCTCACATAAGCAGTGGTACAACTTGCTGTACGCAGACCACTGACTTCCCCGTTACCTACTTGCACCTGGAACCCATTCCTGCACTATAGACAGTGGTACAACTTGCTATACGCAGACCACTGACTTTCACTACCTCCTCTCTACTCCTGGACATTTCTCCTCACTATAGCAGTGGTACAACTTGCTGTACGCAGACCACTGACTCTCCTCACGTTTACTTGTCCATCTGGTTCCTCGTGTTCATACATCTAAGTCATTACCAGTTGCTGCTAGTCATAGACTTTCCTTGAGCATTCTCTCACCATCTGCTGATTCTTCTGTTCCGTTGTCACCCTGCTACCAGAGGACCATAGTACCAGCTATATTACTCTGGTAAGAACATCATCTGGTGATATCCTGGGCAAAGACTCCTAGTGCCCGTGACACCCTACACCTGCAGCAGAGGCGTCGACCTCCAGGAAGAAGGGTTTGAGTAAATCAGGCTGAATCAAAATGGGAGCTAGAGAATGGGAAGCACCTACTGCGCATGCGCGCCCGGCGGAACCCGGAAGTATGTCCCGTTGCTAGGGGTCCGTTGGGGGAGACAGGCGTCTGTTCCCGGCACCTAGCATGGTGCAGGGACGGCGCCTGACAATGTCATTTGGGTGGTGGTAACAAATAGAAGCATTCATTGTGCAATTACTGTTGCAACCATGTGTAGGATCATTTCTGCAGTTCATTGATTCAGCTACTATGTTTATAGCAACCAACATTGCTTCTACTCTCTGTAAGCATCAGCTGTACAATTATGCTGCAGCCATGCATCTAATCATCCAGTAAACCTCTGATTGACTTTGCTGGCTTTATATGCCGCTTTCTGTTACCAATTCAGTGCTGGTTATAGTTCCTGCTTCACCTTGTGTGCCCTGTATCCTAACCTGTTCTGCTATTTGTACATGACCTGGATTGTTTAAAGGAACTTCTGTCTTCTTCTGCATTTTGACCTAAGCCTGTTAAATGGATTTGATCCCAGATCTCTACCTTCCCTGACCTCTGGCTTGTTTCAAGGAACTGCTGTCTTCTCCTGCATTCTGACCTCGGCTTGTTAAATGGATTTGCTCTCATATCTCTACCTTCCCTGACCTCAGGCTTGTTTCCAGGAACTGCTGTCTTCTCCTGCATTCTGACCTCAGCTTGCTAAATGGATTTGCTCTCATATCTCTACCTTCCCTGACCTCAGGCTTGTTTCAAGGAACTGCTGTCTTCTCCTGCATTGTGACCTCAGCTTCTTAAATGGATTTGCACTCATATCTCTATATGCCCTCACCTGTTATGTTTTTGCTGCTTTGTGTTTTGTTTTCTGCTCTGTTTCAGAAATTCATTGCAGATTTTGCCGACTTCTGAATTGTTGTGTGTCTGTAGCAACCTTACTCTCCCTGCTTCCTGAGCTGCTAATGAGGATTCCACATTGCAGCTGATTACCAACTCTTGCTATACGCACTAATCATTACTTAACATTGCTCATTAATTAACAGCTGACCAGTCATCACTCTCTGCTCACATGCTTTCTACCTAGCAGCTGATCAGTCACACTTGCTGCTCACATGATTACTACACAGCCTCTGATTGTCAGGACCTGCATAAATACACTAATTACCATTATTGGGCAGCACGGTGGCTAAGCGGTTAGCACTTCTGCCTCACAGCGCTGGGGTCATGCGTTCAATTCCCGTCCATTGCCTTATCTGTGTGGAGTTTGTATGTTCTCCCCGTGTTTGCGTGGGTTTCCTCCAGGTGCTCTGGTTTCCTCCCACACTCCAAAAACATACTAGTAGGTTAATTGGCTGCTATCAAAAATTGACCCTATTCTCTGTGTGTGTGTGTGTGTGTGTGTGTGTGTGTGTGTGTGTGTGTGTGTGTGTGTGTGTGTGTGTGTGATGTATGTTAGGGAATTTAGACTGTAAGCTCCAATGGGGAAGGGACTGATGTGAATTAGTTCTTTGTACAGCGCAGCGGAATCAGTGGCGCTATATAAGTAAATGGTGGTGGCGGTGGTGGTGATTATTGCCTTGCTGGTGTTAGGTTTACCTAGCTTAGTTCCTGCATCTTTATCCTGAGATTTGATTACCCTCTGCTTCTGGATTTCTGGATTGGACCTTGGCTTTGTTTACTGGACCTTACTGTTGGATCTCTGCCTGCCCTTCAAATCCTGGCCTGTTTATTGACTTTGTGTACCTCTCCTGTGCTCTGACCTGGCTTGCTAATTACCATTCTCTTTTGTGTCCTTTTTGTTTTGTGTGCGTCTTGCTCTATAGTTGTGAGTCTCCCTGACTCTACCTCACTCATAACCAAAACAACTATACACTACTGGGATCAAGTCCGAGTACCAGTGAACAGTGTGGTTCTGGGAAAGGTGGCTGCTAATGGTAAAAAACATCCCGCACCATAAGTTCTCTATAGAGGTTATTAATTGCTGATTGTGGGGTTCATAACATTACCTCTGGCTTGTTTACATGAACTGCTGTCTTCTCCTGCATTCTGACCTCAGCTTGTTAAATTAATTTGCTCTCATATCTCTGTCTGCCCTGACCTGTCTTTTTTAAAAGGAACTGCTGATTTCTTCTGATCCTGACCTAAGTCTATCTGTTACTCTGCTTTGGCTTTCACTTGTCTGGCCCTAAGTTCTGCTATTTACATCTTGGTTGCTCACTACCTGCTACCCTGCGCTTTCCACTCTACAGGGCAAGTGCGAGATGATTCCGCATTAACCCCTGCCTGTCTGGCTCTGAGTTCTGCCAGTAACATCCTGGTTGCTCACTACCTCCTACTGTGTTCTGTCCACTCCACCGAGCATGTGCTAGATCAACAATTGCTACTACCCAAGCTTATGTCCTATGGGCCACCGATTACTGTGGAACATAACCAGTTCCTCGGAAAGGGGGCTGCTAAAGGTAAACATCTCACAAAGTGGTTCTAGCAGTTGAAGATATCATGCTACTCTGCCCTTAACAGGTGGGAGTTTGGCTATTAATTTAATGGCGGAGTGTGTGTGGGAGCTATTTAATGGTGGTGCTATTAAAGTATTTGTGGGGTGATGGTGTCACTATTAATTTAATAGTGGGACTTATTAATTTAATGCGGGCTGATGGAACTTTAATTTTATGCAGGGGCTGACTGTGGGGAAGTAAGTCTATTTATTAAACATGTATGCTATTCATTTTATTTAATTTAATAATTGGGGCTGGTTGCAGGGAGGGAGGCCTAATTATTAAACGTTTTGGTGCTATTGATTTAACGTCTGGGCTGGTTAGAGCTAAATTTTATATACCTATCTTTGTTCTAAAAAGGACTCCAATATTCCAGGATCCAGACAAGTAGCAATTCTGCTTAAGACACCAACAGCTGCAGGGAGTGAAAACTGCAAGATCAGGTAGGAGAGAGCAGGATAGTCTGTCAAATGTCCTGAATCTATTGGGGCAAACCCGAATTTGGGTGATTACCCTGCTTGGTCAGGATTTGGTCTGACTGCAAGATCAGTTGGGAGGTATGTCCCGTTTCAAACTGCTCTGCTTGTGAAGGAAGAACTGTGTGCTCTTAACAGTAGTGCACACAGTACTGCCTGTGTATTTGTCTAAAATGATAGCTATGTTATACCATAGAGGCCCTGTCTTAAGTGCCCTGGACCCCCCAGAACCTTAATCCAGCTCTGTGCACGGCTGTGGGACATTGATGAAAGGGGGAATGACAGAAGGGGAAGCAGGATAAAGGAAAGATGATTGAAGGTGGTCATGATGAAAATAGGTTATAATAGACGGGGGTGATTATGGTAGCGTATCATAATTAAAGGAGATGATAATAGAAGAGTGCTTTGATAAAAGAGTTTAAAGATGGGGTGGTAAAAAAAAGTGGCTTAATGATGAGAGTGGAGGGAAAGAGCTTGAGGGGGGGGCAGAGAGAATAATGATGATGATGATAGAGGGAAATGATAATTATGAGAGTGAAAGTGGGGAGAGATGCACATAGCACAATAGACCTGAAAGCACTGATTAATGCTGCTATTTCCATTGGAGAAATTACAAAATAATATATACAGTATATATATATATATATATATATATATATATATATACATTACCACACCTCTCCTGTATAGGGGCAGGTGAGGTCCAGGAGACTCTGCAGCTTAAGGCTGCAGACCAGGTAACACAGGTATAACATTACACTTGAGTTCTGTTGCGTACAGGTCTGTAACATGTGACAAAGTAAATGTAAAAGTGTGATATTTACTTACATGCTTTGAAGTGTTTTATTTCCACAGCTAGTTAGGTTTAGGGGTATTAGGGTAAGGGGTATTAGGGTTAGGAGTTAAGGCTAGGGTTAAGGTTAGGATTAGGAGTTAGGGTTAACCATACCTTTACTCCTAACCCTAACCATAACCTTAACCTTAGCTTTTAACCCTAATACACCTATCCCTAACCCCTGAAATAAATCTTACATTACATGAATGACAGCCGGGTTCGTCCATCACCGCTTTGACAGAAGTCGCGGTTTCAGAGTCGGCAACAGATCGGGTCGTCACATGAAGTCACCTGGATCCTGGTAAGTAGTCTTTTTTTCAGGTCCGGGTACTACTTCTTCGGAGTCCTCATGTCGTCTTTGTCTGTGTCGGAGTAGTCAGTATCGTTAAACTGACTACCACCGTGTCAGTCACGGTGGCTGTGGGAGCAGTCACAACTATAAAAGACTATATTGTGCATATGTGCATTGCAACCAACGTCAGTTAGTGGCCGGCTGGTAGTGAGGGAAATTGCTGTATGGCCAGATGTAGGTTGCCTTGTGTCGTCCTGATAAAATTGTTTGCTGACATTGTGATGCAACAATAAAGCGTTATTTGATTTGCAACAAGAAGTTGTCCATGTGACTGATGTCTGCAGGGTACCCCTGTGACAAGAAGGGTGATCTTGCCACAATGTATATAGATCAAAAATGCATTTCTATGAAAGCAAACATTATTTTTATTTTGAAGAGAAAAGTGGCTAAATAAGAAATTATATAAAAAAATAACTTTTACGCATGTATGTTTCATATATATAAATAAATGTGTTAGCACTAATATTTGCATATCATTAGCAACCTGTTATCCTTAAGGTCTTTTACGTTTTAAGCAATGCCTAGGCACTACCTAAGGAGCCCTTAAGGGCATCAATGATCAGTTTAACAGAGTGTAGACCATTTGGACCATAGTTTTGATACCCTATTGAAATATTTTATTTCTGTTACAGGTATTAGGAGATAACAGACACAAAACATACACACCTCCATAATTGTTCTCACAGTTACTTTTATACACTTTGAGAAATTCAAGACAATTATCAGAGCCTATATTCATATAGTTCTCCCAAGGATATGGATACTTCATTGGTGTACTTTACTCAAGGTATTTAGGTGCAGGCGTAAGGGTATTTTAATTTATTTGTTTTATTTATTTTTTGTTTAACATGTTTAAGACCAGAGGTAGTTTAAACATTAATGACTGGTACAATTTTTGAAGTGTTGTGCTGCATTGGCTTCACTGGAAATCTTTTTTGGAGTGGAACACAAGCGTAAGTGTAACTTGCGATTGAAAATGTTGCACGCAATTGTATGCATATGTACGCAGAATTCAGAGGGGAAGATGCTTCCAGGTCTGAATAAGTAGCAGATGTGTCTGGCTGACAACAGATACACCCCTCAGACCAACTTGCTATCTTGTACAAAAACCTTTTATTATATTTGCAATGAATGCAATTACTATCAAGCACCATTTACATTTGAATAAACTAGATAATACAGCAGCAACAAAAATATGTGTACAAAAATATATATATATTTTTTTAATCTTTGCTAGAACACGCTCGGCAAATCCTAACCTATGGCCGAGCGACTGCTGAAGTCTCTATAATCGTCTGCAATTCATTTGGTTCACTAGTTCAGGTGTTCATCATCTTCACCTGCCCCTGACCATCTGCAATTAAAACACAAGTATGGGCTAGATTTACTAAACTGTGGGTTTGAAAAAGTGGAGATGTTGCCTATAGCAACCAATCAGATTCTAGTTGTCATTTTGTAGAATGTACTAAATAAATGATAGCTAGAATCTGATTGGTTGCTATAGGCAACATCTCCAATTTTTCAAACCCGCAGTTCAGTAAATATACCCCTATGTCTCAGTCTGAATCTGTACGCAATTGTTCCAACATTGTCTATGCTAAAACACCCCTTCCCTCCCCCGTCACGCCTCTTCAAGCATAAGGAGTCGTAAGTGCCAAAAAGTCGCAGGTCTCAATAGCCACATTTGCGTATGTTCACTTGCTGAGCATGAGCAGTGCAACCCTCCCACCCCCCACTAAATCCATAAGTAGCGGCAGTGCTATGTATGTAGCTTGGGATGATTTCCAGCAAAACAGCCAGACAAAGATCCCACTGTTAAAGTGGAAAGCAGCATCAGGCTGGACATGCTGAGCTGGACACATTATAGCAGGGAAACCACAGAGTGAGGTCCACCTGGGAACCAGCTCCAGCCTGGTCAGTGCTGGCTGCAGACTTTGCCGGGGATCCTCAATAAAAATTACAAGGCCCTACCTGTGCCTACAAGCCCTGTGCTGAAAAGCGACGGAGCTCTTCCATAGGGTATAGGTTGGATACCTGAGTAATGGAAAAAAAATTGGACTATGGCAAATTTGCCATCCCATTGGTCCCAGTATAATTGGAATGGGGTTCCTAAAACATATAAGTAAATAATTGATATTTTCTTTTAAATTCAAGTTGAAATAAAAGACTTGATAAAACCCTTCTTTTTGTTAGCAGAGGATTTATGGCAGGGATGCTGATGATAACACTGTGACAGAGCTCAGTGACATGCAGGCTTAACCATGAGGTTGATCTATTACACAGAGATCGGAAGGCACATGCTCAGAAGATCAGTAGTCAGACAGTAATAAACGACATCGGGATCAGACCTACACACACATAGAGATAACAGAGAACACTGATTCCTAATACTTTTATCACTATTAAAAAATAAAATCTTTTCTCTATGTGGCATATTCATTTAGCCCCAAAGTTCCTCCTGTGCACATTTTCAAGTACTGCGGTACCTCAACATTGCAAATTTCTCCTCGTATCTCTTTGGGGGGTTGGTGGAAGAGAAATCTGCAACGTTACATCGCCTTGGAGTGCCTTCACGAACGTTCCAGAGGCACTCCGTGGCTAATTGGTTATGTGTAGTAAAATTATCTCCCCCTTTGCAGTTCTCAAATCAAAAGGAGTCGATGCACCAAAATCTGCATATGGGTGTGTGGATACTTTTTTTTGTACATATGAGCAGTAAGAAAATGCAGATTTTACAATAAAATGGATATACAGCCATCTCTGAAAGATCCAGTATGTATTTATAAGAATAAACAAATGAAGTTCCTTGATGACCCTGTTTACCCAGGAGAGAACTTTTAATGCTGTACGCTCTCCATGCTCTGTGCTGGCCTAGAGGCCTCCAGACATTACCGCATAACAGGTGTTTGGTATGGCAGAAGCTGGCCTAGAAGGGAGCAGATGAGAGGGCCCTATATTACATGCTCTCTCCAAGAGGAACGAGTGTATGGAGGGACCAAATACCTTAATACTAGGTGCACAAGGAACTATGTAATAAAGAATTAAAAATAAAGAACCTGGTGTCAGATTCCCTTTATCTAAGTAGCAGGGGCGCACGCGGGGGGTTTTCTGGGTCTCCAGAAACCCCTCCCCTCCACTAACGAAGTGTCCTACATACGGCACTGTACTATATAGCAGCCGCGGCGCTGTCAAAGAAGCGTCCGCGGCGGTGCTTATATACAGCACCGCTGTGGGCACATGCGCAGCAGCTCACACGCTTTTTTTTTTTTTTTTTTTGGGTGGGAGGGGGGGGGGGGAAACCCCCACCCCCCCCAAAAAAAATCCTGTGTGCGCCCCTGAGTAGGAATAAGGACTATGAAAGGTGGAACTAGAATTACATCCTATATGTCTGTTTTCACACTAAATAACTTAGTAACTATGTAACTAGGTCAGTTCTTTGTTTAGTTTTGCTTGATATATACTATGTTTATACAAACGGTTACATATTACACTATGTTTACTCTTCCTACACTGACTGTTTTCTGGGATCCATTCATGCTCTGTTTTCTTTATTGCTAGGCCCTCTTGTGGCTCAGGATGATATTGCAGTAACTTGTGTACTCCACTTCCCTAAGTTCTTTAATATAAACAATGGAACTTTCATAAGGTGCGTCAGCGATACTGGTCCGCAGTGGTAAGAGTTAACTTTCGGTCTCAGGAGATCTGCACATGCGTGAGTTGGCTAGTCGGTATACGCATGCGCAGTGGGAAAAAAGACAAACCCCTATCTCCTGGATGACAAATGTGAATGAAGAAAAAGAAAATTTCAGTTTGCCATTCACAGTAAAAAAAAAATGCAAGATGGAGCATTTATAAGAATTGCTTGTTGGGATGTCAAGTATAAAGAATTCCTGGACTGTGATGGAGGCTGGGCTTAATGATGCGATTTTGCATAATTAAGCCCCGCCCCCGCTATGAAATGCTGTGAGTTTGGGCAATTCCTAGCTTGGGTCGGGGCCACGGTTCCACAAGGGCATCACCCACCAGGCCCCCTCCTACCGCTATCACATGACCGTCCTTATTCATGACAGTAAGGCAACATCCAACTTCCAGACTGTCTATTACATAAATCAATTTCACAGAATGTAAAGTTTTTATTACATACGTATATTACATCTAAAGCTGGTTTCTTTTAAAAAAAAGTGCGTTGGGTAGTTGTAAAACGCGTTGTATATGCTAGGTCTGATCTCTTCTTTGTGGTGTGACAAAGGCTGTGTGGTTAGTAATGTATCCTTATGTTTTATGCTGTGTAATTTCAATTGCAATTCAGTGTAGTATTTCTGTCAGTCGGGGTATATCTGTGTCTGTAATACAGCAGCACACAACATGGGATATTTCATATATCTTTTATTATATTAGTTGTTCATTCATTTAATGAGCTTTCTTCTTTTATCACAATGTTTTATAATATAAAGTTACAAAGAAAGTAGAATTGTGCTGACTTTCAAGTGCGTTATATGGAACTGTGTGAAATAACACGACAAGTTAAAGGTATGTATATCCTGACACATCATACTGAATTTACTTAGTTCTGAAGTTTATTGAATATGGGCTCTAATATTTACACTAAATTTATAATTTAAGTAAAGTTGTACATATAGGGCCTGATTCATCAAGGAACGTAAATGCCGTTACATGCCGTATTTTGTGTATAATCTGTGCATACTCAGAACCAAACAATACACTTACGTCAGCCTATGATTTCAGGGGCAGAATGGGGAGGGAGGGGGCGTATGCATGTAACCAATGTACAGTAAGGACCAGGGGCGGATCTAGAAAACTACTGTACCCGGGGCGATTTAGGGGGGGCGATTTAGGCCCCGCCCCTTTCTAACATCTTAGGCTGCCGACGGCTGCACACTATGTTTGGTTTGTTTTGCGCTCCTTAATGATTCAAGACCACAGCATGTTACTGTTTTATAAAAAAATTTAATTATTTATTTTAAAGTTTTGTCATTGCAGACTAATAACCCTCTGGAGAACTGCAAAACATTGTCTTGTTTTACTGTGTTCGAATGCTTCACATCTTGTGACAGAAGAGAATTCTCTCAACAGTGGAATGATTGTAATTATTATTATTATCATTTATTAATATAGCACCAATCATATTATGCAGCAGTGTACAAGGAATACGTGTCATTCACATCAGTCCCTTACGATACTGTTTGTTTTTATTGTTTTCTCAAACTCAGCCATGAAAGCAATGAATGCAGTTACTCTCATCAGTATTGAAAGATTTCCAACCCTGCAGTTGAAGCCATTTAGGATCACTAATCAATGTGCTTCAATCTAAAATCAGACAGATTTGCCTAAAAACTGCCACATGACACTACAAAATGCCATTAGCCCCATGGGTCATCATGCTTTCTTATAATAAAATGCATACTTTCTGATTCATGAAAGTAATACCAATAAAAAATTACAAAGCTTCATACCCAGCAGATACTTTCAAACTAGAATCTTTCAAATATATCAAGGGTTTGAACAAGGTGCAGGAGGGAAACATTCTTCAAAGGAAGAGAAGTATTAGAACACGAGGACATGCACTGAGACTGGGGGGAACAGAGGATATGTGGGGAAAAACTACTTCACAGAAAGGGTAGTGGATAAGTGGAATAGCCTCCCATCAGAGGTGGTAGAGGCTAATACAGTAGAGCAGTGTAAACATGCTTGGGATAGACATAATAATATCCTTATAAAGAATAAGGGATCAAATAAGGTATAAGGTTACCATAGGTTAATAAAACAATGGGCAGACTAGATGGGCCAAGCAGTTCTTATCTGCTGTCAAATTCTATGTTTCTATGTAATACAAGAGCGCCATCTGCTGGTAGAAACAAAATTACTTTGTACTTGATGTCTTTGCTATGTCTTTTTTTATTTAATATAAGGACAGAACTCTCTCTCTCTCTCTCTCTCTCTCTCTGTCTCTCTTTCTCTCTGTCTGTCTCTCTTTCTTTCTCTCTTTCTCTCTCTCACTCTCAACATGTGGTGAAAGAGAAAGCATAAGCAGCTCAGTTAGAATCAGTTCCATCATATCACAATAAGGATCATTTACCCAAATAGGGGACATTTTCCTCCCAGGACACCACCGTTACAACAACTCGGTATCAACAAACCCCAAGCACCACCATTGTGACATGAATGAATTATTGAATGAATGAATGAATGCATATTGTGATGTTATTCTCTTATCCAGGACCAGATGAAAAGCACAGACACTTTTTGTATTCCCAACCATGCCTCAAACATATGCATGGAGAAGATGTGTTCGCCGCCAACCGATGGACAGCAGCCCAATGAATAAAGGAGTGGCAAATTACCCAGATTTCCAGAGGTCTCCGATGAACTGCAAATCAGGAGAAAGAGCCCCAGTATCACAACCCGATTCATAAAGCAGATGTCTTAAACCAACATGAAAAGACATGTAATACAAGCAGGAACCATGCTACCCCAGCAGCCTGAGAAGAGAACAAGAAAAAACATGTAATTATGTGAAAAAAAAACTAAGAGCAAAAAGAATGGGTAACACAAATGAAAGTAAAAGCCATAATAACCTTTGGGGCCAATAGGCAATCAGGACCCATAAATACGCGGAAAAATTAGACAAATTCCTTTGTGTCTTTGCAAACTCAACAAGCAACAAGACTTGTGTCACTCTGAGCAGAGAGTTAAGAAAGAGAAGAAAGATAAAGACATACCGTAAAAGTAGAGAAGGCTGCAAATACATTGTATAAGAATCAGATTTCCACCTCCCCACCTGCTGAATGCTGTGAATTGAGGCCACAATTCTAAATGACTGTGTGTCAAAACAACGACTATCCAAACCCAAAAGTTCTTTTGAAAATGACTGTAAATTAGTATGTAGTGAGGGGTGTAAGGTTCTTATGCACAAATCATGAGCCCTCCCCTTTTGTCCTTACACGGGCGTATTCCTGTAAGAATGTAACTGGGCAAATTAACTTATTCCCATTGGACGATAACCTATCACCCTTTGCCAAGTGGATCTGTTTTGGACTTTACTTGTCATGGATGAGTCGGATATACAATGTGTTTGGCCAGCAGTGCTAAACAACAAACATTCAAAACAAAGAAGGTTATTCCTGCCAAAGAAGCCGCCAGTGCCGCCTTAGACTTACTGCTCTTGTATTTATCCCAAATAAATGAAAGCATGCACTGGTGAAACCCTTAACTGTACCAGGCAATGCTGACTGAAACAAGGCCCACTCCCTCCAGGATGCGCTATACATCATCAGCGTGTTAGGATCATCGTCATTGTATTAAGATCAAGTGACAACTCTGCTAAATAATTTGCCCGACATAAGCAGGACAAGGCGTACCAATTATGACTTGGGCTCTAAACTTGTCCCAGTACACCAGCGACAAAGCATTAGCCATAACATTATCTACCCCAAGGACGTGCCTAGCTTGGAAAATAATATTAAATTGCAGGCAACGCAACACCAATCTCCGCAAAAGGTCAATAACTGCAATGAAAATGCACCTTGTTTGTTAATTGCCTGCACCCCACTAAGGTTATCACACCAAGATATAATCTGTTTTCCTTGAAACCAATGACCCCACAGTTCCAGCGCCATGAAAGTTTGGAACCATTTCAGCAGGACCAGGTGGGATTTGGTAACCGCAGCAAACCACTTACCCGGCCAAAGATGCACAGCACCAATCACCATCACAATACGCACCCAAACCCATCACCTCAGCGCTGTCAATGAAAAGCTTCAACTCCCTCCTGAATAAAAGGGGGGCTCAGACCACATTGAAACCCGGTTGAAAACCTGCCGAAATTCATCCCAAACTGCAAGGTTCTCCCTTATTTCAGATAAGGAAATATGATGTAGAAGCCAGCCGGACCTTAGTCCACTGACGCCGGCTCTGCAGACATGAAGCTTCTGACATCCATATCACCTGCTGAGAGGAAAGCGTTAGCGCTACCTGTGTGACCCATCGCATTAACAATGGGTGAGGTGAAGGGGCCATGGCCAGAGTCAGGAAAGTAAGACAGGAAGAGCGATTTTGAACCCCAATTGGGAACCATGGATGGGGATAGTGAAGAAAACACCCAGGCCCCAACCGTGGAAGAGGAAATGCTAGAGGGTGGAGCTGGAAAATGAAAACTGTGGAAAGGACAATGCTGTAAAAGAGGGTGTAGGATAAGTATGTGGCCGCAAGTAAGACTAAGGGAAAGGCACAGCATGCGGCAGGCCTGCAGCCACGCAACTCTGCCAGACACTAGCTTGGAAACTATGCTGAAACCATGCTAAGCTCAGGACACCCCACCGGGGCGCCGTAGCCCAGGCATGCGGGACTGGAGGGCACTGAGGTGAGGGCCAGGCCAGAACAAACCGGGCCTTGGAGAAACAGTAGGTCTTGCTAGGGCAGATGATAGGGCTGATGGAGCAGCGTTGAGCATCTAGCTGCCCCCAACAGAACAAACAATCCTAGTGAGTGGCAATGGGGAACAGTGGGGGTTAAATGCCCAGGAGCAGAGGGAGCTGCACAGAGGACAGTCCCGGCTGCAAGGCAGGTACGTGTGACAGACGAGGGGCCATTCGCCGACAAGGGCACCGCCGGCGGTGAAACTCTGACAAGGCAGTAGGTACAGGGGGAAGGAGGGGAGCCAATGGCCGCGGAAGCCCCAAGGATGGGAGAGGAGGCCTTGGGGAGAGACATGACACGAACGAGGAGAGGGGATGAAAAGCAGTAGGGGGTAAAAAAAAGAAAGAAAGGAAGAAAAAAAAGAAGCATGAGGAAAACAGAGAGACACAGGAGGAAATATGAAGAATGTAAAGAAACAAGAGAGAAAATATCACCAGGCAAAGAGGGACAGACAACAGCAATCAGCTAAGAGAAGGTTAGTGCTACTTATTCTTTCCAACTCGACTAAGGCAAACAGGAGAGAGACCCAGAGCAACCCAGGAAGCCTGCCATGCCTGCTTAACCCATCAGGGAAAGGTCATTTATGGTTTCATCACAAACCTTAGCCTTTTCATTTCCCTTGGTTGTAATAACTTATATACATGCTCATTTGGACGGTATTACTTATATCTACCTAATCATAAAACCCATTTAAGTATTTTATGAGCCCCTTTTGACCTTTTCTAGATTATGTATAAGTATAACTGATTTACACAGTCTGAAATATTGCATACAGAATTGGGTTCAATTAAGTAAACCCACAAGTGTAAATTATGGGAAAAAATGTGCTGTTTGAGATTTTTATTCTGTTGTTTTCTGGTACTCCTGTACAATGGGAGTAAATCCATAAACTATGTATCAAAAATGCAGAGTTTATGTTTTTTAGTTTTAAGTATATTAAAGAACATTTAAAATGCACAAGAAAGTAAAGGAGAACTACATAGATTTACTGGAGAGAAAGTCATATTGGCACCAATAGTCAGCTGCCTATCACTCTGCCATCACCATCAATAGTCTGTAATAGACTGTAGTGGATACAACATTTCACACAATTCTCTAGACTGCATGAAATTTAGCCCTGTAATAAGCTGCTCGGCTTAGACTTATTTTTATCTAAAAATAATAACTGAGATGTGGATCACTTTCATATCATGGTGACACCATGCTGCAACTTCTATAACCCTAGATATCTCAGTTCACTCACCTTAGATGAACGACACCTAGCTGAAACTATCTTACTTAATATTCCTCTAAAGACCATTTGGCAAGCACATAAAGCCACCATCCAAGGCAATTTAATCAGCTTGTCCAGAAAAGGCAAACTAGGGAAACAATAATGCGGCTTGGTAATCAGATCTTGGCCCTAATCACTAATGAATTATTTCATAACCTCTCTCAAAGGTCGATTTAATGCTATTTCTTTCTAATAAAGCAGCAAAAACACTGAACTGATTGCAGCACAAGAGCTGTGATAAAGTGAATATTCTCAAATAAGCTAAAGGCCAAATATTCTCAAAACAGAATTGATTTGACTTGTGTTTGACTGTATTAAATAGTGGAGGAATTACACTACATTTATATCTTCCTTCTATGACATGACGAGAAGTCAGTCCTATAAACTAGCATTGTACACCAACAGTGTCTTAGGCTAGGTACACACTGGAGAATTTTCCGACCAATGTTTTATCTACAATAATTGAACCTGCGACTGAAGGTCCGATCGGTTGGGCGATTCATGGTAAACACTAGACACATTTTAAATGATTTTTTGGAAGACCAACCGTTCAGGCAGCGACATTTGACAGCCATATTGTCGTCTTAAAAGATTTTGATTTCGTACACACTGAAATGACATATGGGGTCTCTGCAGCGATATAGCAAAGAAATTTAAATAAAGGGCTGAACATCACCGGCAATAAATATATATATTTACTTACAATAAAGTCAATAGTATGAAACATTTTGAATGCACATATATGGTTTTATCCAAAACACATCTATAGAATACATTGCTATGTCCTTTTCTTGTAGACTAGATTACACAGATGTATAATTATGGAAGCAAACATATCCAATACACATCTTTAGTTTTTCAAAAGTATGTGTTTTCTAGTAGACTGTACTGACAAAGGTGAATAATTAGGCAAGCAGACATATTCTGTACACATTAATGCAGTACACAGCTACTATTGCTTTTCCGTTTGAAGCACCTAATTGGCAATTGACTGATGTGCGAACACTGCACCACATGGGAGAGATATTAAAAATTTACATACACAAGCCCCGAAAGAAGTCGCAGTTTGAGGAACTATCGGCAGTTGGTCATGGAATCGGCCGTGAATTTATACACATTACATGATCGTAAGGTGACTGGAATGAGATTATCAAACAGTACGACCAACCAAATGAAACGACAATTAGCACTTTGGAAGGACTGTCGTTCATCGCGTACGTATACAAACTAACGCGATATCTGACCGAACAGTCGTATATTGGCTGATTGGCCCAGTAGTTGGCTGAAAACCCTCCAGTGTGCCCCTAGCCTTACTAACCCGTCATGAACACAGATAAAATGAATGTCTTGGATTTTAATATTCCTCTGGCTAATTGCTAATTATCCCTCTGCTAGATAATACCGAAGCAGTACTGTGCAGATGACACAAAATCCTCAACTCAGTGACTGGAGACATTGCCACTGAATAAATTAATATCCTACTTTGGCTATTATTCTATTTCAAGCCCTGCCTGTTAAAATATCCGTCAAAATATTCAAATATCTTTATATATTCGTTCTTACGTTTGCTTCCTACTCACATTCTTGACCTCACTTTCCACATCTCTCTTTACTCCCACAAGCCTCTACTGAGCAGGTGTCGGTATGGTGCAACCAGGCTTTCACTCTGCATGTGCTGGACTGGTGCATGACCAGAGAAGGCTCTTGCTCCTTGTGGAGTTATGGTGATCTACAGACAAGCACTGAAAACCCCATTCATAGGAATGAGAAAATACCAAAATAAAGAAGCAACTTTAACAAACATGCATTTACTACTGATTATCACATTTTACTGTATATACTTTTTGATGTGTAACCTTTACTTCCAAACTATACATCTATATCTGTAAAGGGATTGGAAATGCCATTGTTGATTAGCTAGGATATGTCACTTAACTGCAATCAGCAAAACTCTAAATATGGAATTTATCAAATTAGTGCAAGTTTCTTTAGTTAGGTTGTTGTACCAAAAAGTTTTAATTACTATCAGCGCCTCTTATTTGTTTTTTTGCCCTTGTCAACTTACAGTGTGTTTTTCCATTAATGACCAAACTCAGTTGGATTAAAATCGCACAACCTGTAATAAAGGTGAGTATATATAAATTGAATGTATATAACAGAAAACCACATAACCACATATCCAACCTAAATAGTTGTGAATATAATTACTAAAACTGCTTTAAAGAGACACAGATATAATAATTACACCATCAGACAAAGAAGGAGGAATAGTGATTATTGATGCAACCAAATAGAAGAAGCCAACAGACTTCTTTCCGACAATTACCTGGAAAAAAAAAATATCTTATGACCCTACAAGCCAATTTAGCTCACAATTAGACAAAATACTAGATGAATGACTCACAGACAACATCCTAAACCATCAAGAATTCCAATACCTACTAACTAAACAACCAGAAATCCCCACATTTTACTTCCTACCAAAAATACACAAATCAGCCAGTAGACCTACTCCTTTACACAAAAACTATCACAGTACATAGGCACATTCCTACAAACATACATCATTAAAACAACATTATATCTCAGAGACACAACACACGCACTTAGCATATTCCAACCACATGTAAACTCTCTATAAATAAGCATCCACACACGATGGACAACTTACCCTAGAAGAGGGTACATGCATAGACAGATATCAAATAGATCTTAAAATCTTAAAAATCATAAAATACCTTCTCACACACAACTGCTTCACATTACAAAACACAAACTACCTACAAACTCAAGGAACAGTTATGGGGACCAAATTTGCCATCAGCTATGCCAACCTATACATGAACTCATGGGAAAAAAAGTAATCTATTGAGAAAAAACATATTTACAACATATAATACCCTGATACATTGATGACATATTCCATATATGAGAAGGAACAGATTGTTCACTTAACAAATTAATTAAATACATAAAGCTGAATAGACTTAACCTTAATTTTACCAAGGAACACAGCACCACCAGTATTACCTTCCTACACCTAACACTGTATATAGTAAACTCAAAGATCCAGTTCAATACATTGTATAAACCTATGGACAGCAATATCAATCACAAAAACACGTGGCTCAACCACATACCCATTAAGCAATACAGATGTCTAAAAAGAAACTGTTCAGACAACATTTGCAGCCTCTACCAGCCCTACCGGCCAATCATAGCCAATACAACTCCAACATTCAAGCGAACAACTGGGAAACCATTATTGCTATCTCTCATGGACACTTGTTCTTGTACAAGAGCACACTAAGGAAGCCACATATCAGTGGCAAAATACAATTGAGATTAATCCTACACCTTTTATTTCATAATTACTTTACACAATTTATTCCATGTTAATATTTCATAGTTGTTCATTATCTATTACTATATATATTCTTTAAATATTTATGCATCTCTCAAGATACTTCAACTTATCTCACATATACTTAATATAAAATATTCTCACTCATTATGTGTATATCATATAATATCTGCAATGTATTATTTATTATATCTAGTCTTTAAGAAATGTATATTAAGTTATAGTATATCCATTTATGCTAAACCAGTAGCATTTTAACCATCATGTAACTGACTTACTGTACTTTTATTGTTACTTGTTTTTAATTACTTTTACTTATTGTTACCAATTTATGTACCTATGTTTTTGTATTTTCCATACTTTTACCCAAATCAATTTTTTGTTGCTTCTATCCTATTGTGTGTCTCTCTCTTTTGTCCAACCACCACCCTACACAAACTCTGGTTTTCAACCCTACTTACAATTTCTTGGCCCTATACTTTCCCTACATTATTACCCACGCCTAGACATCCTTATTTAATTCCTTTAACTATAAAACCCCCAACACCTACACTTTCTCAAAATGCACAAACTAATCAAAATAGTCTCACAGGAACATATTTTTGATCTGACTTTCTACTAGCCCCAACTCCCCTCCTACTCCCTGGCTCACCTTAATTTTTCCTATACTATCCACACACAATCTTTATTCTTCCTATTATTAATATATACATTTCTTTCCCCTCAACATATTTCCCTAAACCCATACCTAATTAATATTTGACACATCAGTGGTCATACGTTTTTACACTCCTCTGCCGCTACTCCAATCTCCAATCCCCGATCTACTGACCTAGGCTGTACCCCACATTCACCATACCCCTATTCCTGTACAACAGAAAGCACATAGACTACCCACAGGCAGCGTTCCCCATCTACGAACAGCTAAGTATCCTTATAAATGTTGCACACATGAACATTATTCTTACATGATTCATACTGTTTATATTTGTACTGTACTACTGTGTAATGAATCTGGTGGGACTAAAAGTCCAATCAAGGTGGTGTCTCGTATGGAAATTTCGAAGACATGAATATTCTCTTTATTTATCCCTCACAAAGCTCAACATTCTCATGAAGGACTGCATCCTCCATGTTCTGTACTTCTATCGAAATTGAAACAAAAACTTATTAGAATGGGGCAGAACCATATTGTATCTGGGAATTATGGCGTGCGTTCCAGTGAATCGGAACTTGCATTGCAGTTTTTGGACAAATAGGACATTAGCGTGGTACCACACATTTTGTCTCCTCATGTAAACACTGGAACTTTGAAGTAATTTCTGAATAATTGTTGCAGGATAGCCCCTCTTTTGCCATTGAATACATTTTGTTTATGCAGATATTGTCATATTTTTTGGAGCATTTTCTACAGTCAGAAGTAACGTTTTGTGTAGGCAACAGAATAAACAGAACAAAACTATAACTACTCTAAAGTATTGTACCTGCAGACACTTTGTCATGGTGACAACTGTCTCCAAGTGTCACCAATCCAATTATCACACAAAACAAACAAAATGTCAACACCTTGTGACTGCTGATCTGCTGAATATAAAAGTGATCTCCATTGTAGCTTCCACATGAACATTGTGGCAGCACTTTTCTAATTTATAGAGCGCTTACTTATTTACTTGCTCCAAAAACTTTTACAAGGTGAGGATATTTCAAACGTGTCTGCTGGCTTGTGTGTCCATTGTCAAGATCACTGAATCTAAGTCATCTTTACTAGCTTGTGTGCCCATTGTCAAGATCACTGAATCTATGTCATCTCTACTGGCTTGTGTGTCCATTGTCAAGATCACTGAATCTATGTCATCTCTACTGGCTTGTGTGTCCATTGTCAAGATCACTGAATCTATGTCATCTCAACTGGCTTGTGTGTCCATTGTCAAGATCACTAAATCTATTTCATCTTTACTAGCTTGTGTGTCCATTGTCAAGATCACTGAATCTAAGTCATCTCTACTAGCTTGTGTGCCCATTGTCAAGATCACTGAATCTAAATCATCTCTACTAGCTTGTGTGTCCATTGTCAAGATCACTGAATCTAAGTCATCTTTACTAGCTTGTGTGCCCATTGTCAAGATCACTGAATCTATGTCATCTCTACTGGCTTGTGTGCCCATTGTCAAGATCACTGAATCTATGTCATCTCTACTGGCTTGTGTGTCCATTGTCAAGATCACTGAATCTATGTCATCTTTACTAGCTTGTGTGTCCATTGTCAAGATCACTGAATCTAAGTCATCTCTACTAGCTTGTGTGCCCATTGTCAAGATCAATGAATTGAAGGCCAAGTTCGGAAAGGAGAACATGCCGAAGCCTTCAAAAAAGTGCATAAAAAAAGCTAAAAAAAAAATGCAGTTTTTCATTTCACAGGCATTGACCATGTTCCCAAGGCAACTCATGCATGCAATTGCTGATGGTCTGCTCAACTCGGAATCTGTCCATTCTGCTGATAGAATGGTCAGCTCAAAATCTGTCACTTGTTTTGCTCCACAAATGGATACAGGCCATCTGCTGAAGAACAGTATGGATTTACTGAAAGGTGATTACACTAAATGAGAGGACTTTTCTTTTACTGGGCTGAATCTCTGTTCCACTACTTTTATAAGAACCTGACTTATTGTCCTTCAAATTAGCACATTTATATAACCATATTGTATTGAAGTTTAATTTTCAAATACAGCTCTCCAAAGTTACAGGTTCACATTGTCTAGGAAATGTCAACATGAGAAACTTGTGACAATTATTTTTATGTTGCCTATAAAATGAAGTTCAAAAGTCAGCAATTTAATCAAGTTGGCAGAAAATGTTTAAATTGATGGTGGGCAGTCATTTGTATGCATGCACGGTGTTGTGTGAATATTGACCCCTTTTTCCATACAATTTTACATAGTTAAAAAACGATTTTACTCAGTTTGAAAGTTTTAGAGATATCAAATCTCTTGCATTCCAAAGGCAGGAAACTTGAGCTATGTATTTCTTGTGTCATGCTCTAAGTGTAGATGATTGTGCCAAATATCTTTCTGTTAACATTCAGGCTTCTTAGTGGTATGGACTCCTATAATGTTTCACTTGGTGTTTTTGGAGAGAACTGGGGGGATGTGGAGGCTGACTACAGTCCCATTGGTAGCACACACTCCATTTTATGGGCCTCTGACATACTTTGATGGTCATACTATAAGAGGGAAACCTGCAGTGGTATAAGATGTTCTCTTTTCTTCTCTTTAAATAATAAATGAGATGAGCAGGTTTCCAAAATATAATATTTCTATAGTTTATTAAAAAGATATTATGCATAGATACAGCCATACTGGACGAAGCAGACATACGCCCAGGGTCTCAAAATGTCATTTGACAATATATATTTGATTAAGTCATGCTTTTATAGAAATGTTTCTCCTTATTTTAAAACACACCTTCCCAGCTTACATCACTGCTGGCAATCTAAGTCTCTACCATTAAAGTGACATATTCTTGGAGGGGTCATCTTGACCTTATGTGGAGCCAATATCTCTTTGGCCTTATTCGGTGATATTGTGAAATACTGGAAATTTACTAAAAACATGTCTCTTGTTATGTAATTTATGTATTGTGCAATATGTGCTTTTCTGTTCTCTTAAAAGCACAAACACAAAATTCAAGTTCATTGGTTCATTCTATTGAACTAATTGGTAATATAGGGTTTTGTTAATTATTACTTCGACAGTGATGTTCCCAAATCATAATATGATTCAACTCCAGCACGTTCATTGTGGGACTGTAGCCTCTATAGGAGAGGAAAGAATGCAAAAATCAGCATGCACCCCCCCCCCTCCCCCCTTCAATAGGTTGTTAGTCCTGTTCTGTGGGTATTGGAGTAAAAGTAATATAGTGTATAAGATTGTGGCACTACATGTCACACGCTGTCAGTGCTGACGCACAACACACCCTGCTGCAGTGGGACACGTTATTAAACTGCAAAATTATTATCTTTTATTTATAAAATGCATAGTGACATATTATGCAGTGCTGTACATTGAGGAGTTCATGACACAAATACAATAGATACAATGACATCAAAGAGATGGTAACAATGACCCTGTCCAAATAAGCTTAAAATCTAAGATGTGTGGGGAACACATGATACATACTGTAGCGGAAAAACAATTGTAATTGCTGGTGAGGAAGGTATGTGTGGCTATTAATAGGCAGCAGTATTATCTGTTTGCAATAATAAAATTGTCATTGGTGACTGACATATTTGTGCAGCTGTGGTGTGGTACGATTTGATGGAGAACCGACAGTGGAAGGCAGTGATATGAAACATGATAAAGTCACTGTAGAAATCAGTCACTGTAGAATTCTTAAAACACCAGGCTGCTCGCAACCAACCTTTACTATTTGTCATATCTGAGCTTCCATCCTCTGCTAGTTCTAGAGAAGGCTTTTGCTTTTGTGATGCACAGTCCTGTGGTTACAGTTTGGAGTATCTGTGCATAGCCAGTATTATAATCGTCATCATTTATTTATATAGCGCCAACAAATTCCGTAGCAGAACAGTCATTAATAAAACAATACTGGGTAATACATACAGACAGAGAGGTAAGAGGGCCCTGCTTGCATGCTAACAATCTATGGTACAATGGGAGTTTGATACACACGGTAAGTACTACATCATATTGAATATTGGCCCAGCTAGAATGCAAAGGTAAAAAGTATTGAGTGGGCTGTGTGATCAGTCACAAAACAATGTTGGTCAAAGGGTTGTTGTCTGGTGTTAGCTTTGTAGAGGGTGGTAATACGGTAACCTAGGGAGGTGGTTGAGGAATATTATACGCTTGTCTGAAGAGATGGGTTTTCAGAGAGCGTTTGAAGTTTGAAGACTAGAGGAAAGTCTTGTTTTGTGAGGGAGAGAATTCCACAAAGTGGGTGCAGCACAAAAAAGTTCTGTAACCGGGAATGGAAGGATGTGATGAGAGTAGAAGAGAGACGCAGATCTTGTGTAGAACGGAGGTGTCGAGTTGGGAGATATTTTGAGACAAGTAAGGAGATGTAGGTCGGTACAATCTTGTTGAAGGCCTTGTATGTTAGTAGAAGAATTTTATATTGGATTCGTTGAAAAACAGACAACCAATGTAGCCTGACAGAGTGGCTCAGCAGAGGAAGAACAGTTTGCAAGGAAAATCAATCTAGCCGCTGCGTGCAAAATAGATTGTAGAGGTTTGAGTCTGATCTTGGGAAGACCAGTAAGGAGGGAATTACAATAGTCAATGCAGGAGATGATGAGTGCATGAATTAAGGTTTTTGCAGTGTCTTGTGTGAAATATGTGCGTATTCTGGAAATGTTTTTTACATGTATGTAATATGATTTAGATATAGAGTCGATGTAGGGAACAAAGAATAGTTGTGAGCCAAGGATTACATCTAGGCAGCGAGCTTGCAGGGTGGGATTTATGGTCATGTTATCAAAAGAAATAGAAATGTCAGGCAGGAAGCTTCTATTGGTGGGTGAGAATATTATTAATTTTGTTTTTGAAAGATTGAGTTTGAGTTGGCGAGAGGACATCCAAGACGAAATGGCAGAAAGACAGTCAGTAACGCGAGACAACATAGATGGTGAGAAATCAGGAGAGGACAGATAAATTTGTGTATCATCCACATAGAGATGATACTGAAATCCAAAGGAGCTTATTAGTTTTCCAATAGAAGTGGTGTAGATAGAGAATAGCAGAGGACCTAGGACTGAGCCTTGTGGTACTCCATGTCACACGGCGCTCATTCAGCTTCCATAACTGAAGACTAAGACACTCACCTGTCCCTCATTACGTATACCTCAGCGCCTGGTGTTGGTTCTGCATATGCGCAGACTTATTACCTGTCTGTCTATGGCAGTTTCCTATTGGTTCCTAGTTCTGGCTCTAAACTTGAAAAAGCACTTCCTCCCTTTCCTCTGGGCCTGTTGATCCAGTTACCTGCCTGATTAGGACCTTGTCTGTTTCCTGTGCGTCTACTTGGATCGTCAGTGCCTCTGCTGTGTGTTGCTGTTCCACGGGCTATACCGCTCAAGCTGCACCTGTCCCTGCTGTGTTGCTGTTCCACGGGCTATACCGCCCAAGCTGCACCTGTCCCTGCTGTGTTGCTGTTCCACAGCCTATACCGCTCAAGCTGCACCTGCCCCTGCTGTGTTGCTGTTCCACGGGCTATACCGCTCAAGCTGCACCTGTCCCTGCTGTGTTGCTGTTCCACGGGCTATACCGCTCAAGCTGCACCTGTCTCCTCTGTGTTGCTGTTCCACGGGCTATACTGCTCAAGCTGCACCTGTCTCCGCTGTGTCGCTGCTCCACGGGCTACATTGCTCAAGATACACCTGTCTCCATTGTATTGCTGCTCCACAAGACTATACCACTCAAGTTACACCAGACTCTGCTGAGTAGCTGCTCAACGGGCTATCCTGCTCAAGCCACTCCAATTTCCATATTTGTGCCATCTAGATCATCTAATCTGCATTCCTCCCTGTGGTCCGGCTGTACTACAGGTTGTATCGCTCAAGCTGCTTGACTTCATCTACCTTTTGTTGGCTGGACTGTTCCTACTGCATTTGTCGTTATTGTGTTGCTGTATTACGGATTAGCCTACTCTGGCTGCACTGATTGTGATTATCCTGCTGGCTGGACTGTTTACTGCACCTCTCTTATTGTGCTGCCATATTGTGGTCCCAATACTGAAGCTGCACTTGTCGCTATTATCCTGCTGCTGGACTGTTCATGCCACTACTGTTCTTATTATACCAATATACTGCTAAGCTGTATCTACTCCTGTTACTCTGCTAGTGGAACTGTACATGTTGCTGTTATTCTTCTTGTGTCAATATACTACAGACTGTTTTGCTCAAACTCCTAGGGCTAGATTTACTAAGCTGCGGATTTCAAAAAGTGGGGATGTTGCCTATAGCAACCAATCATATTCTAGCTGTCATTTTGTAGTATGTGCTAAATAAATGAAAGCTAGAATCTGATTGTTTGCTATAGGCAACATCCCCACTTTTTCAAACCCGCAGCTTAGTAAATCTAGCCCTTAGTCATCATTAAACCACTACTTGAATTGTTTATCCTGCATCTATCTTCACTCCGCTACTTGGAAGTAAAGCTTTCATCTCAATCATCTTCAGGTGTGTCCGCGACCTACGGACGGACACCGCTGAGTCCAAATCACCTTGCGATCACTGGTGAATACCATCCGTCCGTTAGACTCCGCACCCTGCTAGGAGTAGCGCCAAGTTGGGCAGGTCCAAGAGTCCAGTGTACGAAACCGTGACACTCCAACTGATAAAGGAATTGGAGCGGAGGTGGGTCTAGAGAAATTAACACTGAAAGAGCGATTAGATAGGTAGGATGAGAACCAGGATAGGACAGTGCCTAGGGATTGTAGCGTTTGTATGAGGAGAGATTGGTTAACAGTATCAAATGCAGCAGAGAGATCCAGGAGAATTAGAAGAGAGTAATGTCTTTTAGTTTTAGCAGTGATCAATCATTGACAACCTTGGTCATCGTAGTCTCTGTGGAGTGTTGAGAGCGAAAGCCTAACTGAAGAAAGTGTGTGAGGCGTGTGTAGGCAATTCTCTCGAGAAGCTTGGAGGGGCATGGGATCTGAGAGATGGGGAGGTAATTTGAGAGAGAGTTTGGGTCAGAATGTAGTTTTTTTCAAAATAGGAGTAATCACTGCATGCTGGAATAGTGATGGAAAAAAACCAGTAGAGAGAGATTACAGATTTTAATTAGAGGTGGAATGAGCACAGGAGACAAAGACCTACCAATTTGTGAGGGAATGGGATCAAGAGGACAGGAGGTAGAGTAGGAAGATTAAAGGAGAGTAGAAACTTCCTCTTCATTTGCTGGATCAAATGAAGAGAAGGTGTCAGAGGGTGCTACAAAGGAAATGAGCTGATTGCTTGTCGAGGGAGATAATACCATTTCAAGCTGGATCTTATCAATCTAGTCCTTGAAGTAGGAAGCAAGATCCTGGGCACTGATGGTAGTCAGAGGGCTTGAGGTGGGAGGCTTTAGAAGAGATTTAAATGTGTTACAAAGGCGTTGGGGTTAGAAGCCTGAGCATAGATGAGAGATTGGAAGTATTATTTTTAGCGTCATGCTTGCTGCTAGAAAAAGAACCCAGACTGTTGTTTCCCACGGTCAGTGGGAGCTGCAGACCCCAAGGAGGCAGTGGAGCTCATCAAAGGAGGAATAGAGATAGCAAAAGCAAAATCTTACTCTGCATTGACATTTACAGAAGTGGAAGTTGCTCAATCAATTTATAGGCTTTCACATTGCAAATACTTTTATCCCCCCCCGCTGTTCTCAACATATTTCCTTAATTTATTATTGCAAATATGGCAAAATTACAATATCCTTACTATAAAGAGGAATGTTTCATGTACTTTTTGCAATATAAGAATATTAGACATTATGATTCAGAGTTGGACGTACACTTGTTTGCGTACTATATCTTATGTGAAATCATATTGCACATGCTGACAAAACTGAGCTTATTTAATTGCGCAGAATTCATACCCGAGCACATCTGACACTTACAAACCCCTATGACTTGAGAGGTGGAACGAGGGAGGGAAGGGGCATCTAACGCAGCCATATACAATATTCAGTCAGATGCGGCTCATTCAGACGCGGACATTCATGTAAGTACGCTTGTTTTCAGCCGTAGCTTTTATACCTGGCTACAGGGTTTTGCTAGCAAAGCAGCTGTCCACAATTGTTTATTGTTAATTACAATGAAACTATGTTGTGCTAGGCTTATGACATCGTATATGCTCGCTCTACAGCCATGGACTTTGCAAACAGTATTTAAATGTTCTAAATTATTATTCTGCTTTTTTCCCCCCTTTTTTCAACTATTAGTAGCGTAGGTGTTTTAAAACAGAACGTGATTCATTTTGCACCTCTCAATAAGGCCCTATGTTGGCGTTCTGTGATCTGTATAAAATCACTCAACTTCCCATAATCTTATAAACTAAAGGACAGAATGCATTATGCTCCATATACTCTTAATAATGGGAGAAGACTTTGTAACAGTATTTACTGACTTATTAAATGGATAAACCATACTTGACAACACTCCCGGAATGTCTGGGAGACTCCTGAATTCCAGGTGGATCTCATGGACTCCCGCGGATGTAGGGCATTGTCCCGCATCTGCCCACTTCCTAGTGAAGTGAGCAGGATTAGAGCCGCCTTGACGCGATTCTCAGGGAATCACGCCATTTTGGCCCTGATTCCCTGAGAATGACACGATTCCCTAAGGCCAAAATGTGGGATTCGCCAAATCCCGTCCCGTCCACACACCCCACCTCCTCTCCCGGAGGGGAACATGAGAAAGTCAGCAAGTATGGGATAAAGTAAATAAACTGAAAAGAATGCAGAAAGAAAGTTTATGTGCTGCATACAGTCAGATGAAGGGGAACCCATAGTAATACACACATACCAGGGAAAGTCTATAAAATCAGGTAGCACGTCAACGATGAAGAACCTCTACTACACTCGGTGACGTTTCTATGGGGAGAATTCTATAAAAGTGGAGGAAGCAGAAAGTGGAGATAACTGTCCTAAAAATGGAGTTAAAATAACCATAATCTACGAAATAATATAACAACAATTTAACCTACAGGTCACAAAACTGGTTAAAAACTTCAGATGGTATTTTTTTTTATTATTTTTATAGTATATTAATATTCATCTCTGTTTTTATGGCAGTTACATCCACTCTCTGCATCCTCCACTTGTGTAGAACCCTTCCCATAGAAATGTCACCTCTTGCAGTACAGGTTCTTCACAGCTGACTTCTAGGTTTACAAGTGTAATCCAGTGACTCTGGTTGCATTACATCAGTCCAACGCTGTATGTTCTATTCCATATATCTTAGCAGTGGGATAGTGGTTACCAAAGTTATCATATTTTGTGAATGTAAAACACAAACGTGATATGGGAGTCACAGTGGCCTCAGGGGGTAGGCTAGGATAACAAATACACAATGATTGGATTCTCGGATTTAAGAACATTCTGCATTGTTGAAAACAACAAAACCTACCCTTAAAGGTCACAATACAGTTTCATCCCTCAGTCTGAAATGAGACATGAATCTTCTAATATCTCTCTGTCCTGCAGCTGTAATTCAGGCATCAGTAGAACAAACAAGTAGTGGGAATGGTGAGTTGATTCTTATTATATAATATTGTTTCTTCTTAGTGTTGTTCCGTTGGTGCTTCTCACAAATGAACACTGAGATGCTGGGTATACATTCATAATTTGATGTATCGTTTCTCAATCAGTTCATTTAAATGCACTGGTAAGTGCTCTGGTGCATGTTTTTATCATGATATACTGGTAAGTATGAATATTAATACAGTAATTGTAATTAACCAATATTTTTCCATTTCTTTTTCATTTTGGTATACCTTTTATATTGGTATTCTCTCATGTTGTATTTTGGTTAGTTTATATGTGATTCTTATAATTTTGTTTTTGTCATGTTTATACAACACTGTTTTTATGTTCAATTTGTGTCATAGCAGTAGATCCTTTTGTGTGTTAATCAAGCATTTGACTACTTCTCTGTTAAAGAAATGTTTTACATAATGTAGTGTAAGTTTATCCAAGATACTCATTTTCATTTTTCATGATAACTTTAATAAGAGTAATTTAAAAAAGATTTTCATGATAAATGTAAAAGTTATTTACGAAAGAGCCAAGAGCAAAATATAGAATGCACGGAGCTTTTCTTATAACATAAATCATACCTCCCCACAGGGCCATCTTTTCCATTGGGCACGATGGGCAGGTGCCCGGGGGCCCTACGGGCAAGGGGACCCCATAGGCAGGGCTCCTAATTAGAATAAATAATCCTGCAAAAGAAAAGACCTGCAAAAAAAACTATCTCTATCTCTATATATTTATATCTATATCTGTATCTCTATACATCTATATCTATATCTATCTATCTATCTATCTATATATATATATATATATATATATATATGTAGGGGCCCCGGTGCACTGCTTTGCCCGGGGGCCCATAATGTTGTTAAGATGGCCCTGCCTCCCAACTGTCCCGAAATTTGTTGGGACATCACAATTTGGCGCCCACAAAAGGGGTGGGGCTCAACAGAGAAGTTGGTGGAGTTATAACATATTAAAACATATTTTACATATTTTGGTTATTTGTGCGAGGAGTTCAGGCGGAATGGGTGAGAGGTTTATTTTGTCCCGCTTTCTGAATTCTAAATGTTGAGAGGAGTGGTAAATGTCTCCACTTTGTGCATTGATCGGTCCATGCTGAGATGACGGTGTTTGGATCTGCCTTTGGAAATCTTGTCTACTTTTGGGAGAGTCTTTGTTTTCTGCTGGAAATTGTTCAAATAGTTACTTCAAAGTTCTGTCTACTAACAAAGCCAGGTAACCCCCACCTCTGAGGCCCGCGATCACCCCTGACATCCCCGTTCCCCTCCCAAAAGCGCAGAAGGAAGGCCTCCTCTGAGGCCAGTCCAACTCTACTGAAAGCAGTGAGGTGGGCCGAGAGGCGAGAACGGCATTGCTGGGACCCTACCCATATTTTGCCCGGCCATGTCTCTGTTTGTGCATAGGAATGGTTATTTTTTTACATGGTGGAAATGATTCTAGAAATGTGCTTTACCAATATAAAATGCATCTGGAAGGTGCAGAAGAAGTTGGATGGAATGTTCAGCACAACTTCTGCTCCCCATCACCTCCAATGATATTCAAGTGCTTCTACCTGGAGACAAATCCTCTGCAGCCTCCTGCTAAACGGGGAACACATCCTAAATGTGCCTTGTCCCCCTTTAATTTAAATTAAATGATCTCATTCTACATAACAAACTCTGATTTTTGCATGGGGGTGCAAAAATAAACCCATTTATGTGCTTATCTCACCTTTAGTCTTTTATTCCTTTGTGTATTAGTATTGTGAATAAGCCATTACAACCCATTACTTTAGACTTTTAGTTGTTGACTGAAGTCTTAATGACACCTTTACACTAGCAACTAGTTGTACTGAACAACGTGGAAATCACACGGCTTACTATGTTGTGTGCCTATTTGCATTCTACTTATTTTGTTAAACTAGATTATTTTGCTTTCTTTGTAACATGTATTGTATATAAAGAAAAACATGTGCAAAATTATACACAGAATATAAATAATGGTATTTACAGGAATACCAAATCTCTTACATCGATTTTATTTACAGGTCAGTTCAATGAGATGCGATGTTCTGCAGTAAACTCACGCCTACTGGCAATTACAGTAATGAAAATTTGGTTAATTTTTTCATCGCCCATATAAGGTACGACCAAAAATCATTACCTTCAACAATACGTAGGTAAAATAATAATTGTAGTAACCTCACGACTAACTGAAATTGGATCTATAGACTTTTACGTTTTGTTTCCCATATTCAATGGTAGCACAGTGGTTAGCATTGGCGACTCACAGCTCTGGGGTCATGTTTTCAATCCCAACCAGGGAGTTCCATCTATATGGAGTTGTTATACTCTCCCTGTATCTACATCGGCTTTCTCCAGGTGTCCTGACTTCCCCCCAAAATCTAAAGTCATAATGGTAGGTTAAAAGTAACACTAGGGGCCTGATTCATTAAGGATCTTAACTTAAGAAACTTCTTATTTCAGTCTCCTGGAAAAAACCATGGTACAATGCAACGGGTGCAAATTAGTATTCTGTTTTGCACATAAGTTAAATACTGACTGTTTTTTCATGTAGCACACAAATACTTGATAGCTTATTTGTACACTGAAATTTAAAGTTGATATTTGTGTGCTACATGAAAAAACAGTCAGTATTTAACTTATGTGCAAAACAGAATACTAATTTGCACCCCTTGCATTGTAACATGAATTTGTCCAGGAGACTTAAATAAGAAGTTTCTTAAGTTAAGATCCTTAATGAATCAGGCGCTAGGACAACAAAGGACAATATATTATAAGCTCCAATGTGACAAAGACTGATGTGATTGATTAATTATTCTATGCAAAGTGCTGCGTAATATGTAGGCCTTATATAAATAACTTAATTAAAAAAATGTACATGTCAATATTGTATTGTGGTGAAATGCCAATATGTGATCTCTTCTAAGAATAGTTTGCTCTGGGCATGGCATGCTGGGATTGTAGTTCTATAACAGTCTATCCCTATCTTCTAATACATGGAAGATACCAAGCTCTAGTATAAGCGTTTTATTTTGCCTTGAACGTGAGGCGACTGCATTGCTGAAATGATATATTTTTAATAAAGTATTACTGAAATAATTCTGATAAGCTTCAAATAAATCACGTGACAAACTTTTATTTTGACATTTTATTCCATATTTGTTATCTTTGGCTCAAAGGCCATTCACAAGGGTGGCAAAGAAAGTGTTTTAGAAAGTACTGAAATGTGATCAGCTCTGCTGGAACGGGCAATAAAAACTTTTCTCATTTTTTTAAGCTTCTTCTACTCGAATGCAGAGGTCCACATTTAGGGAGGACATTAAATAAACCATTGCAAAGGTATTTCTTCACGCCGATGCCAGGGAAAGTTTCCATTAAGCTTTTATTGCAGCCAAGAGATCTTGAAATAACCCAATTCCAAAGTTCCCTGAGATAATATTTCTGTCAAGCATGATGTGTAGGTGAGTGTTACCAGCAAAAACTGTTTTGTTTGTTTCTTCTTATTCGAAGTATCTGTCACAGGTAATTTTAACTGTTTACTTATGTGGCTTAGGATGGAAACTCTGCAAAGTTGAACTCTGTCTACAAACATTTATCACCTATTGGTTCCCCGTAAGTGGTGCACTATACCTTCTATAGGTCCTGGACAGTGACCAAGTCATGGGGGTATATTTACTAAACGGCGGGTTTGAAAAAGTGGAGATGTTGCCTATAGCAACCAATTAGATTCTAGCTGTCAGTTTGTAAAATGCACTAAATAAATGATAACTAGAATCTAATTGGTTGCTATAGGAAACATCTCTACTGTATCAAAGCCGCAGTTTAGTAAATATACCCCATGGGCTCCATCTATACTCTGCAACAGTTCCTCTTTTACACATCATAGAGGTCAACTGGGGTGTAGCCTATCAGAATGTGGGTGTGGCCATGGTAAACTGGTTCATAATTATTATTATTATAGGTTGTTTATAAAGCGCTAACATATTACGTAGCACTGTACAGGGAGGGAAGGGAATCATAATCCAAGTTGTACAAGATATAGTTTGGTGAATCAGAGATGTAGCTTGGATCAGGCCTACTACTTTGAGTTAACCTTTTCATTACAAAAAGCAGCAAACACCAGGTGCATTACTATCGACAGAAAACTTATGCTACACAAATTTTGCAATAGAAAACAAAGAATATATAAAAAATAAGAAAGTCTCCTCAGGTTCATAGTGATATTATGCATGTTTCTCATGCCCTAGTTCTTGTCAAAGTCATGCATTCATTGTTGAGTTTAAATGGGTACGTGCTAAGCACCCTGAAAGCCCTGTTCGATGGGACACCATCCCAATCATCCGTATTATAAGACACCACTAATTACAAACAGAACAGTCACCTCCAACACTGAGCTTTATGAATACATCTTACATAGTCGTCGAAAGCCCCAAGTTATAGAGACTTGTCCATTGAAAATTTTGTCTCTCAAAATGTCTCATTATTAACTAACTGCACAATACAATTGTCTTTCCCCCTCTATCTCTGCCTATAAAATGCAAATCGTATTATACTTTTTTCCCTGGACTTTATAACATTATAATATATAATATTTTTTTTAGGGGAGATGAGTATTTAAAATACATAAATGTACATTATAATAAAAAAACATATTGTTAAATCCTGACATGATGGGACTTGTAGTGCTCCTCAGTCTGGCTAGTCTGAGACAATATCCCATTTGTATCATTTATAATTGATAATAAAAATAATGCACAGATTTTGTTTTTGTTATTCAACTAGGAATCTTTTCAAAAGTTACTTCCGAGGCTTCTTTTATTTATGTTAAGAATAAGAAATTGATACTCTTGTCTGAAACAATTATCTGCGCAGTTGTATCAGATGTGTAGTTATGATGATGTATAATTCTTATTACCTTTGTTTGTAAGGTTTTCGTGGTTCCTGCTGGCGTGGTTGTGGATGAATGGAAGTTATGTTTTTGCAGGTAGGAAAACTATGAATTGTTTTGTGCTAGTTTTGCTTAAATAGTTACTGTTTGTAACTTATTAGAGTAGTTATATTGATGACAGTTTGCAGAAAATACGGTTTAATATTGAGGACAAAACATATTATAAGTTTGACTGTTGGATTGTAAATTTAACAGATTTACTAAATATATAATGTTCATGGAGATTCATTAGATAAAATAAAATTATAAAAATATGAATCTTCCACCATAAGCAGCAGTTTAGAGTGTGATCTGTCACCCCTGTAATTCTGACATTTTAGGGAGGGAAGGGGAAAATTTATTTTTATATGGGCTAAAGTGATTGAGAAAGAAAATTATTATTATTATTATTATTTTATTTTATTATTTTAGACTCCAAAATGTTTTATAGTTCTGAATGTTAAATTATGTAAAACTCATGTGCTCAAATGAACTAAATATTGGCTATTTCCACCCCTGGAGATGTATGTGATAAGGTTGAAGCAATACAGGATTAGGACACCGAGGGGTATATTTACTAAACTGTGGGTTTGAATAAGTGGGGATGTTGCCTATAGCAACCAATCAGATTTTAGCTGTCATTTATTTAGTACTTTCTATAAAATGACAGCTAGAATCTGATTGGTTGCTATAGGCAACATCTCAACTTTTTTAAACCCGCAGTTTAGTAAATCTAGCCCGAGTGCTGATTTGTCGCTATTTTGAGATGTTATAGGCACCCAACCAGGGCTAAATAAAATTACAGGTAAGTTAATGTGCTCCAAAACACAACTGTAACTACTGTATACAAGAGCTATACCTGCTGCAAATCACTTGGAACAGACATAATTTCAGAATTCTTTGGGGGAGATTCAAATAGACGGGAGGTGTCCCCAGAACGTCCGTGAGACGCCTGGCGATGGAGATTTGACAGAATCCTCTGCTCACTTCTCCTCGCACTCCGTAGAAGTTTGCGGGAAGATGGGCAGAGATTTCTACCATAATTGCCGGCAATGTGCGCGGCACGATGTCCACATGCCACATTGCTGGCAACTGAATCACCTCCTTAATGATACATTTTGGATAATGTTGACATTATCCAGTTTCTGAAATGTTCCCATTGTAATGCAGCATATTAAATATTTGAGACGGGAGAATTAGGTATATAACACTAGCGTGGTCTTTAGCAAAATTTTGTCCAGCTCGCATTCCAAATCCATAAAAAATATAGTTTTGGCCTTGCAGGGTGCTTATCTACAGGGATGGAATCTTTTGACTGTTGCTGCTTCTGGTATTGATGGGTACTCACACTTAATATCCTCTATTGTAAGTACCATAAATAAATTATTTCACAATAATATTTGTTTTATCTTTCAGACTTGTGCACATCAAGCGGTCTCTTGTGCCATAAAGATGCGACGTGCATGAGCACCGCGACCGGAGACTCCTTTTGTGTTTGCAATGCTGGATATTCTGGCAGTGGACAAACATGTGCCAACATTAATGAATGCTCAACTTCACTGCACCAATGTCACCAACAAGCCACATGTGTGGACACCGTAGGAAGCTACACGTGCCTGTGCAAATCTGGCTACACCGGAAATGGCTTAAATTGCACGGACATAAATGAATGTGCCACCTTCAATGGTGGGTGCCACTCTGATGCCGTTTGCACCAACACACCTGGGGATAGGAGCTGTCAGTGCCGGACAGGATACACAGGAAACGGGGTCACCTGCTCGGATGTTGATGAGTGTAGAAAAGCAAATATATGTCACTGGAACGCTACCTGCACCAATAATCCTGGATCTTATAGTTGCTCTTGCAATGCTGGGTTCAAAGGTAATGGTAACTACCTATGCCTGGACATAGATGAATGCTCAGACAGCCCGGGACTTTGCTCACGTGCATTTGGTTTCAATGGATGCAAAAACTTACCAGGATCATACCAATGCACATGTTCATCAGGCTACCAGAATACAGACAATAAATGTGTGGATATTGATGAATGTGCCAATAAGTTATGCAGCCCCTTCTCAATCTGTACCAATTCCCCTGGGTCTTATAGTTGCATCTGTAAAGAGGGATTTAATGGGAATGGCTTGACTTGTGTAGACATTAATGAATGTTTTACAGATAACAAATGCCACTCACAAGCCAACTGCATCAATTTCCTGGGTAGTTATAACTGCCTGTGCACAACCGGGTTCTCCGGTAATGGATTTGTCTGCTCTGATATAAACGAATGTCTACAAGATAACATATGTCCGGTTGAGTCAACATGTCAGAATACGGAAGGCTCATACCGGTGTGAATGTGCCTCCGGCTTCATGCTCAATCAGAGTAGATGTGTTGATAAAGACGAATGCAAAATTGGACTTTGCAGTCCAAATGCCACATGCCAGAATTACCCTGGAAGCTTTAAGTGTTCATGCAAAAATGGCTTTGCAGGAGATGGGTTAACGTGTACAGATATCAATGAATGTGTACATAACAATGGAGGCTGCCATGGCAATGGAGTATGCACCAACCTTCCAGGGTATTTCTCTTGCAGCTGCTCAAGTGGATTCCAAGGTGATGGTGTAAAACAGTGTCAGGATATTGATGAATGTGCTGCTAATAATGGGAACTGTCTGTATGGGGCAGTTTGCCTGAATACACCAGGCTCATATCGGTGCCAATGCACCACTGGTTTCCAAGCTATTAACAATACCTCATGCGAAGATATTGATGAATGCAAGACTGTGAGTGGGATCTGTCAGCTGAACGCACAATGCTTTAATACTTTTGGATCCTTCTATTGTAAATGTAAATCTGGTTTTACAAATAACAATGGGCTTAGTTGCAATGACATCAACGAATGTCTGAGCAACCCCTGTCACATGCAGGCTACCTGCGACAACACATTTGGTTCATACGATTGCAGCTGCAACAAAGGGTTTGAAGGAAATGGATTTAACTGTACTGATATCAATGAATGCAAGAACACATTTACTTGCCATCAAAATGCAGTTTGCTCTAATTTCCCAGGTCTTTACGAATGTCATTGTTTACATGGATTTGTTGGTGATGGCTTTCTATGTGAAGACATAAATGAATGTTCATCAAGCAATGACACATGTATCAAAGACACAGTCTGCATCAACTCTGTTGGCTCCTATGTTTGCTCATGTTTAAATGGAACGCTTGCACTTAAGGGCAGCTGTGTTCCCCCAAGTTCTGCCTGCAATCCGTCTTGCCACCCAAAAGGTCTTTGTCATAATATAGGCAACAGCTACAAGTGCGTCTGTGATTTTGGATTTCAGGGCGATGGTGTCAATTGTATAGACACCGATGAATGCCTAGAAGATGTGTGCAAAGATAACACAACACTTTGTGTTAACACCCCAGGGTCGTACATGTGCATCTGCAAACCAGGTTTCAAGCTTAACAACTCTCAGTGTTCAGGTAAAGACATGTAATAATTAAGAGTAAAGCAAAAAAATTAATCTAATATACATCGGATTCTGGCGATATAACGCTTGTATTAAAAAATGCCATGTTACAAACCTATATTTGAGCAAAAGTGTCTGTTTTAAGGATTTGTGGGTTCTTCTGATGGGGGGACCGGGGCAGATTCTGAGTACAAAAGTTACCAGGATCTGGGAGCATGAACGCACCTATTTACACACCCACAATATATTGTTTTGTGAGATGATATAGTTTAAATGAGATGCCACTAATTCCGCAGCACTGTAAAGAGAATTCACTCACATCAGTTCCTGTGCCAATAGAGCTTACAGTCTAAATTCCCTAACATACACACACACACACACACACACACACACACACACACACACTAGGGTCAATTTGATAACAGCCAATTAACCTACTAGTATGTTTCTGGATTGTGGGAGGAAACACATGCAAACACTGGGAGAACATACAAACGCCACACAGATAAGGCCATGGTCGGGAATCAAATTCATGACCCCAGTGCTGTGTGGCAGAAGTGATAACCACTAAGCCACTGTGGCTAACCACTGTTAAGTGTTGGAGAAGACACAATTAAGGGGGGGTTCCATGCTTTGCTACAGATCGGTGGTAATCATTTTTACTATTACCACCATTCCGACACGCAGAATTCCTGCAAAAAAAAAAGAAAGTGTGAAAGAACTAAAGAAAATTAAACAGACTTACCATGATTCCGACGCTGGAGATGACCGATGGAAACAGCATGCTGACACTAAGCCTTTCCGATGAAAGAACTGTGCGGCACTGCAATTTGACATCATTGCAAAGTCTGTTAATCTAAATTTAAAGCGGCAACGTGGGGACCCCTAAGGTTAAGTGTTTAAACACTTAACCCTACATTGTCACTTTAAATTTAGATTGACAGACGTTGCGATGATGTCAAATTGCAATGCCGCACAGTTCTTTCATCAGAAAGGCTTACTGTCAGCATGCTGTTTCCATTGGTCATCTCCAGCGTCGGATTCAAGGTAGGTTTCATTTTCTTTCATTTTTTCACTCTTTCGGATTTCTTTTGCAGGAATTCTGCATTTCGGAATTCTCACTATAGATATATCGTACCTAACCCCTACAAATGGGGCGCAGAGTATTTTTACTTGAATTATTACGAGTAAACAACAGATCCTGGTAGTCACGACTTTTGAAGTGATGCCTTTTGCACCTTCCAGATGCACTGTTATGGGAAATTGAATTTCTAGGTGAATTTCTTACACTGTATAAAACACATTTTAACAAACAAAAGTGACATGTAAAAAAGACAATCCGAATGTTCCCTCACTTTTACAGTATGAATAATTTAAGATACTAATGAGGCTAAATCAAGCAGTCTTCTGGGAGAAAAATGGTAAAAGTCGCAATCAATGATGGTCTGGAAGTAAGCAGGACTTTGAAGTGCTATTTTTACTGTTGCCACCATCTGCATTATAAGTCAGACTTGCAATCCCATCGAAGTAGTCACAAATTGATTTTACAGAAGGAGTTCCAAACAGCACAATGATGATGTTAGTGTGCAGCTATGTACATACTAGGTGGTCAATTAGTCATATTTTTGTCAAAAGAAATGATCTGTGCTTTTGCTCATTGTAAATTACTTTTACAGAGTACCAGCTTGGTGCAAGTGTAGAGATAGGAGTAGGGTAAAGGTATTTACAATATGCAATTAAACTATATATTATTAATGCATTGTCACCTAATGACTTGTTCATCTCTGATCTCTGTCATAGATATTGATGAATGCACGACCAAAATCCACAACTGTCATTCCCTGGCTGACTGTCTCAACACAATGGGCAGTTATGAGTGCAAGTGTAAGAATGGATTTCAAGGGAATGGACTAAATTGTACAGGTAAGTTAATATAATGTGTCCATCATTTCATGTTCCAAATATCTGTAATAAATATCACAACAAATGAAAAGTAAATGAGACAAAGGGAACTGCAACTTTTAGTAAATTATTTGCTCCATAATAATGTAAACTTTAATATCAAATAATAAACATCTCCAAATTCTCCTTCTGGATTATCTTTGCAATGATCTCACTTCAAACCCCCTTAATAAGGTGCCATTTCACAAACAATGTGTAATTATAAGTATAATTGATCACGGTAGTGTAATTGTTCTGAGTTTTCAATTTCAAATATGTTGCATTTATATTAGTGCAAAAAATAAAAGTTACCTACACCATGATACGATATATTGATGATATTTTTTTTTCCCTGCATTTGGTCCAAGACCTTGAAGGGTACAATTTTGCATTAATAATGTATTTTAATTACTGTACAGCCGCTGTTAATTGAGAATATTTATTTTAATAAAGTATAGCTTTTAGAAATTAGGTAATTGCATAGAGAAATATTAACATATAATTAATAGCATGTTTATTACTAGGTAGGGGATATCTGGGACCACTTCCTATTGTAAGCTATGTCAGAAGAACTTTAAACAGTGATAGTGTTCAATTCCAGCTTTTATACCAAGACATAGCAACAACAAAAGCATAAGCAATGACCCCAAAAACAGTGACCCCAGAAAATATGACAGCGGTGCCCTGCCCTACATAATATGCCAGAACAGTGACCCAACAGTATGTACCAGCACAATGCCCTGGACCACACAATATACCATCACAGCGACCATGTACAGAGCCCATTTCTGTGATCAGCATATAACCTAGATGGAGCACTACTAATTTAGACATTGAATTAAATTTGCCGATGTAACTCTGTTCAGGTAAAGATGGGCAGCACAACCAGCAACCAGCGCACAAAAAAACAGGGCTTCTATCATGCCATCCCTCTAAAATATTAGTGGTCTATTTGCACTCTAGATACCCCACTCTCATCTGGCTAGGGTACAATAAATACCCTATTTTCAGTGGGCTGGGGTACAATACAAACCCCATGCTCTGGTGGCTAATATATATATATATATATATATATATATATATACACTGTGGGTAGATAGATAGATAGATAGATAGATAGATAGATATTTTACTGGTCAGTGTACAATGCAGTGCCCAGTCTCAGATGGCTAGTGTACAATACAGAACCCATACTGTGTTGATTATATCTCTACATATGTGCTGAAGTATTATGAGTGTTATTTGGAGGTATTTAAAATCTACTATTTCATGTTATGTTGCATTGATTTTATTCACATGGAGAGTGACATAATGCCATAATTTCCTGACGCTTATTTTGGTAACAAATTGTAGACATTGATGAATGCCAGGCACATAACGGAGGATGCCACCTGTCAGCTACCTGCACAAACACACCTGGAGGTTACAACTGCTCATGTCTACAAGGTTTTATTGGAGATGGCATGGAATGCCTGGACATTGATGAGTGCCAGGACAATACGAACCTCTGCAGTAATTATTCAGAGTGCACCAACACTGCTGGTTCTTACTTGTGTGCTTGTTCCGAGGGATTCCAGGGTGATGGACTCACTTGTTCTGACATAGACGAATGCTCTGATGGGCCTATATGTGGAAACAACTCACACTGCGAGAACACTTTTGGGTCTTATTTATGCTTCTGCCAATCAGGATTTGCCTTTACAAATGGCTCCTGTATGGATGTGGATGAGTGTATGAACCAAACCATTTGCCACGCACATGCCAGCTGCATCAATACAGATGGTTCATTTCTTTGTCGGTGTAACACAGGTTATTCTGGAAATGGCAGCGATTGTGAAGACATCAATGAGTGCGATGAGCAACCTTCTGTGTGTCCACAGAATTCTATCTGTTTCAATAGTGTTGGATCTTACAATTGCACATGCTGGGATGGTTATGAAACCAATGGAACCACGTGTGTTGATGTTAATGAATGCTTAAATCCTTTCAGTTGTTACCTCTATAGCGAATGCATTAATAACATTGGCTCATATTCTTGTGTCTGTGCCAATGGCTATACTGGAAATGGGTCCTTTTGTGAAGACGTAGATGAATGTATACAGGACAATGTAACAGAACCTTGTCACAATAGTTCCCAGTGTATTAACACAATAGGGTCATATTTTTGTCACTGTGATGTTGGTTTTCACAGTGCTGAAGGATTCTGCATAGATGTTGATGAATGTGCATTGGGCATAGCAAATTGCAGTACATACTACAAATGTATTAATACCATTGGGTCCTACATCTGCCAGTGTAAAGAAGGTTTCATCAACGATAGAAAAAGTTGCATTGACATTGATGAATGTCAGTATAACGCCACTGTGTGCCACAAAAGGGCTTCTTGTTATAACATGCCTGGAACATATGTGTGTGTATGTCAATCAGGATTTACTGGAAGTGGAAAGATGTGTGAAGATGTTGACGAATGTCTTGTAAGCTGGGCTTGTCCTGATCACATGATTTGTACTAACTCACCTGGTTCCTACCATTGTTTCTGTGATAAAGGATACCAACCCCAAGACAGTAGCTGTGTGGATATCAATGAATGCTTAAACAATACACTCTCGTGTGACTCCACAGCCATTTGTGTAAATGTACCTGGATCGTATTTTTGCACCTGCCCTTCAGGGTATATTCAGAAAGCCAACGCATGTGTTGACGTTGACGAATGTTCGATGTCTGCTAAGAATTGTCCCCAGCAAACAGTGTGTGAGAACACACCAGGGTCGTACTTCTGTAGTTGTGCCAAAGGTTTTATATCGAGCGGGGGCATCTGCACGGATATTAACGAGTGCATGATAGCAAACAGTGGTTGTCACCCCCAAGCCCTCTGCAAAAACACAATAGGAAGTTTCTACTGCCAATGTAAGCCTGGATTTCAAGGGGATGGACAGAAATGTAATGATATCGATGAATGCAATTCTTCTGATGTTTGCTGGGAAAAATCCTTCTGTTTCAACATCCCGGGATCGTACGAGTGCAGATGTGGTCAGAACAACAGCTGTCTGCATTATTTAGGCAATGGTGTGTGTTTTTAATCTTATTTACATTAACCCACTGTTATTCAGCAGAATAGACTTCTGGGTAATGGGATTCACAGACTGTCTTTAGGTGGAGATTGTCAGACTAGCCTGTGTTATGTTTTAAAAATACATTTGACTAAAATGGCTGCCATGCAGGGGTGGAACTATAGTGGGTGCGGCAGCTAAAAGGCCAGGGGGACCGGAAATGCTGCTCCACCTCAAGGCCCCTCTCCTTCCTCAGACCTTCTCTTTGCTTTCAAAAGAGCAGCCTGCAGCCTATGTATATTATGGGAATAGGAAGAGTTGGAGAGCAGCCAAGCACTGTCTACAATTATAGCCACGCCCCCATGCATGCTGGTCACGCCCACTGGTGGCGTGGTGTGGAATCCCCCCTCTACAAATCCTGTGTTTATCCCTGGAAAACGACCCTTCTGAGGCAGAGAGGGGGCCCCGGGAGTTAGGAATTACATCGCTGGGCCCCTACCCAAATTTTGCTATGGGATCCCTGTCTCCCATGTATGGAGTTATCCAGAAGTCTATTCTCCTGACATGAATGTCTTACTTTTCATATTATCCACAAGGACCATCTTAAAGTCTCCCTAATTTCTCTCCTAGTTTCATTCAGGCCGTTTTATTCACGGAACTGTGGGGGTCACTAACAGTTAAAAGGGGCAAATGTTTAGGAGCCCATAGTAGGTTTAAGCAATTGGCTTTGATAGTATCAGTGCAAATATAAAGCTATATTTTGCTATGGGTTATTGTGTTTTGTTAATAAATAAACCTTTATGCCATATATTGAATTATAAATGATTGCATTTGATATATTTTTTATGCCAACAAAGTTTATGAAGCCAAACAAGCAAAAATAAAAACTATTTAAATGAACTCTTTAGCAATTGAACATTTGCAATCATCACAAAATCTGCCTTTTATTCTATTTACTCTTTGTCCATTTTTCAACAGAGAATTTATTGTATCCATTTGGAGTCGTTGTCGGTGACAAAAAAATTGACGCAATCGGCAAAGATGTTAATTCTCCATATATAATGCCATCGATGGGATTCCCTTTTCTTGGTCAAACCTATCACAAAATTTATGTAAGTGTTACAAACTCCCAGTGTACAGAGACAATGTGAATATATATATATATATATATATATATATATATATATATATATATATATACATATATATATATATATATATATATAAATTATAGCAATCATTTATCATTATCTGTCTTTAAATTAAACTGTATATTCACTTAAAACATCCTGAATATGTAGATCATTTAATTAATAAAGAGGTTTACAAAAGTCAAACCTAAAACATCCAAATACAGAATACAGGTATTTATTTAGACATTTTGTTAAATTATTTTACATTTTTCAATTTATATGTTGTTTTTTTTATTGACTGCATATATATTGACATTTTTATTATCTGATTTTATGTTACATTTGCAAAGCCTATAAATAATATGTACATCCATGGACAGGTATCATTGTATACATTTATACAGTGCTTGAAATACTAAGAAGAATGATATCTGCTACCTTTTCGCAAAAGCACAATGTATATGATCCAGAAATGTATGTACTACTTGCAGCAAAAGAAGACATTGTATGTCCTATAAAAATAATTCATAAATAATTAGCCCAAGTCCCAAATAACATTGCAAGTGAATATGCAGCTACTGAAAGCACTGGATTCCATTTACAGACCCATTTCAGTACATTGTACTAACGCTAAAAATGCACAGTTCAGCACAGTGGTGCTCCCGTTTTCTCCCATACTCCAAAAACATGCTGGCAGGGTAATAGACAGGTTAAATGATTGGTTAAGACACATTTACTATGTATGCATCTTTTTGACAACAATATTTACCATATCATCATTAATTATTTATATAGCACCACTAATTCCACAGTGCTGTACTCACTCACATCAGTCCCTGCCCCATTGGAGCTTACAGTCCAAATGCCCTAATACACACACACATCAATTTGTTAGCAGCCAATTAACCTACTAGTATGTTTTTGGAGTGTGGGAGCAAACCCCATGCAAACACAGGTAGAACATACAAACTCCTCACAGATAAGGCCATGGTCGGGGATTGAACTCATGACCCCAGTGCTGTGAGGCAGAAGTGCTAACCACTAGGCCACTGTGCTGCCATATAAAATCTTGAGCCCAGTGTGTGCTTTGTGTTTACAAATATTGTTAACTTTCCCCTTGACCAATGCTGGCTTACCAAACAGCTAGAGATCAAAGTTTACACTGTTTATTATGCAATAAGACATAGTAAAGCAACACAAAGAGCACTAGTTAGAAAATAGCACTAATTAAATAACACTAATCCATGACCTTACTCTATAATGTCTTTACTATTCAGAAACAAAATCAATCATTTTTGATGTCTCAATTTCAGTTTTCAGATAATGGACTGGTTCAATTTCAACCTGTGAATGTCAATGAAAAATATTTGTTTCCCAATCCTTTTGATAAGGGATTTCGAGGAGATGAGAAGGTAGCGATGCTCGCTGTCTTCTGGGATGACGCGGATCTCACCCTGGGCAATGGGGCACTCTGGTACCAGGTTTGTAATCACTGACCTTACTTCATCAGTGAAACTTGTCTCCTATCCACTTAATAATAATAACATTCAAAATTAGAGATGCACGTGAAGGTCAAAGTTTATTCATTTCAAAAAGTGATTGTGGTGGCCATTTGTAAACATACAAAAATACATGACACGTAAGCTGATAGTTTTTTTTCCTTTATTTCCCTACAACTGGTAAATAAAGTATTCTGAGCATTAAATTATTCTTCTCTAGATCTTTATGCTTATTTATCCATATTCTTATCTCTATTTGTCCATAATAATTTTTAAACTTAGCAAAAAAAAATAAATAGAAAAATATGTCTTTGCCTAATGCACCACTGGTTACAGCTTCATCTCTTTTTTTTCCGTTTAGATATATTCGGAGAAAGATCAGAAAGACCTCTACTCACAAATAATATTTAACAGAACCGATGAGGAAGTGAACAGATATTTCAATAGGAATCTAACTGCCAACTATACTTCAAGATGGATCCTGAAAATAACTTGGGACCAAGTGTTACCAGTGTCTTTCCAAAAAATATCGGTCACAGAGGTAAAACAACCAATATTTTTATTAATTATCATAAAAGAAATTATTACTGAGTTAACGGTACTGTTGACTTGTGTGTGACAAAATGGCAGCCAATATAACCAGGGTCGGTACAAGTGAGCAGTGCACCCAAGTTACCCCCTCCAGATGCCCCCTCAGGTGTTGTACCCAGCACCCACCCATCAAACACAACACAACCAATTACAAACAAATTTGTAACCTAACAATACTAATATACATATCATCAAGCGTTAAGTGACATTCAGCTGGTATACGGTGATATACCATACCGCCACTTCTCCTACTTCTCCTCCTGCCTTCATTATAACACTATCACATTCCATTCACGTACATTTTCCATACCGTCACTTCTAAATTTCCACTTCTATCACCGGCTACATTAATAACATTCTGTATATGCTAAACCCTATGGACAAACAATTTACTTTGGATGTTGTACTATGATACTGAAACACCTCACCAACTTCTTCAATATTTTTAAACACAAGATATGTTATAGATTTCGATATGCCCCCCTCCAATACCCCCCCCCCACCCGTGTAATTATGACAGAGTAGAAGAGTTTTTTTCACATATTGGGGGAGAATCAATTAGTCGTGAAGTGTCTACGGAACGTCCGTGAAACACTTTGCAGCGGAGATTTGACAAAAATCTCCACTCATTTTTGCCCACAAGGGGAAATGAGCAAAGATTTCTACCGTAATTTTCGGTAATGTGAGCTGTCATTTTGTAGAATGCACTAAATAAATGAAAGCCAGGATCTGATTGGTTGCTATAGGCAACATCTCCACTTTTCTAAACCCGCAGTTTAGTAAATCTAGCCCATGGTATACGACATGGTATACGACATAAAGCTGGTCTCCGGATACAACTGTATACAAATATTTAACCTGTGGCGCTTCTGAAGAACAATACTACAATATTACTTACTAGACAAATACTTGATAGCTTATTTGTACACTGAAATGTAAAGTTGATATTTGTGTGCTACATGAAAAAACAGTCAGTATTTAACTTATGTGCAAACAGAATACTAATTTGCACCCCTTGCATTGTAACATGGTTTTGTCCAGGAGACTTAATAAATAAGAAACTTCTTAATTTAAGATCCTTAATGCAAGGCTGTAACTAGGGTTGTGCGACAGGGGCGATCGCCCAGGGCGCAACACTGAAGGGGGCTACAATTTAGGAATATTTTAGGGTAATTTGGTTAAAATTGAGTGCTAAGGGGGGGGCGGCATTTGTCTTTCTCGCCCCAGGCGCTAGAATTCCTAGTTACGGCTCTTCCTTAATGAATTAGGCCCCTAATCTTTCAGATAGTATAAAACAAAATTAAAATAGTAATTTCATTTCTTTGTGTTTTTCCTGCTCTTTTTTTACCTCTACATATAGACTAATACCTTCCAGTGTATATTGACCACTGATGGGACATTGTCATTTGCATTGTTGAAATATTACAACATGTTATGGGGTCCTAAACAGCGAGTGCATCACAAAGCATTGATCGGATACACAAACGGAGAAGGCATCTACTACAATGATCCACAAGCATTGAAGAATAATACATATGGGACAGAAGGCAGATATCGGCCTCATAGGGTTCCAGGAAACACAAACATTACTGGTCTGTGGGCCTACCGGTTAGATGCGCCTATTAACCTAAACAAAACTAACTACCACAGAAAGTGCTGGAGGTGGTATTATTCGGAGCCGGATAGTTCGGCGTGGGACATTGGCTTGCCATCATGTCCGTGCCTCAAGTCCCAGGCTGGTAAAGATTACACCTTTACTTCTGAGATCCTTCCACCTACCAACGCGTTCCTTGTCAGGACATTGCGGGGATCACAATGCAACGGGACCACCTTTCTGTCTACACTTCCCAATCAGTATGCTGCTGGGCGAAGGTGTGTCTATGACTCAGAAGGTTATTTGATCAATGGATTCAGTGACCGATACCTTGTATACGACTCAAATATTAATGGCATTCAAGACCACATAGGTGGGTAGAAGTGTTTTACACTTAATTTGTACAATTAAGTTTAAGTTGGCGACATTATGGATAAATGTGTAAAAATAACCACTTTTTGTGATTTTCAAATACCTTCTCTAAAAATGTATCCCTTTAAAATAACAGAGTAGCTGAAATAAAAGTTCAAAACCATAATAACTAAATGCTGTAAAAAGACATGATTATATTATGTTCAGATTTGTATACTTATATTATTACATTAATTTGGGGCTGGATTGACATCACTGGAGCCCATAAGAACCATTGGCACCTGATGTCCTTACCCCATCCACAACTCTTTTACACCAAATATTCTCTAGCATCACCAGTTATCTCACGGAACAGAAAATATCCCCTGCTCAGATCTCATATCTATCTATCTATCTATCTATCTATCTATCTATCCATTCATCGATCTATCTACCTATCTCATAGCTATCTATCTCATATCTATCTATCTATCTATCTATCTATCTACCTATAACATATCTATCTATCTATCTATCTATCTATCTATCTATCTATCTATCCATTCATCGATCTATCTACCTATCTCATAGCTATCTATCTCATATCTATCTATCTACCTATAACATATCTATCCATCAATCTATCTATCTATCTATCTATCTATCTATCTATCTATCTATCTATCCATCCATCGATCTATCTACCTATCTCATAGCTATCTATCTCATAACTATCTATCCATCTATTGATCTATCTACCTATATCATATCTATCTGTCTGTCTGTCTATCTATTTATCTATCTATCCTTATGAGGGACAGGAAGACACTGGCAGACAAGGAAGAATGATCTACACTAAGGTATTTAATTGTTGAAAATCAGATCTCATATTTATCTAGGAGATGACTGTACAACTCTATACTGTACAATAGCAAATGTGCGGCTTTCTGACTCACCCGAGCTGGCAGGGGTCACTTAGAACCAAGGTGACCCCCGGCTATATACCCTACTCCTCAATTTAAAAGACAAGTATCTCAGTGTCTGAGTTGGCAGAAGGTGTAAGTGGTGCTCTATGAATATGCCATTGGCATTTCTGTTTAACGTGATACTGTTGTTAGTATTTCACTAAAACATTTCCAGACAACACAGCGGGGTGCTCATCAAGAACTGGGGTTTAACTATTTACCCTTCACCCAAAAGGGCTCAACTCCGGAACTAAGCACAGTACAGATCAGCAGGTGCAAGATCTAAGGCCTAACAGCCCTGGGGGGAGGGATGTCTTATCTAAGGAACCTTCATCTTAAACTTATTTTGCCTTTTCTGTCTTGTTATCAGCACCCGTTTGCCTAATGTATTTCAGGACTTGTGCCTCGGGAACAGCCTCCCTCTCTAAAGTACAGTATTGCAGAGTTTTTATCATAGTCTTTTAGTAATTGCGTATTTGTTACAACAGATAAAGACCTGCTCCCTTTCCAGTGGTGTTGTATTTACACCCCTCTGTGTCATCTGTTTTATGAGAAAAGGCCGCGTGATTCGTGCACAGAGTACTCATCTCCAGGGCTGGGTGAGTCACTAGTATTTTTAATTGTACAATAATAAATATAATAACAATAATATGAAGATTTATGAGAGAGTTCATTTAAATGGATTTATTCATTAAAACTTCAAAAACTCTTTGTATGCCATGCTACATGTTTTTCAAAATATTATTGATATTGTTTTAGTTTTGTGTTCACTATTAGTTTTTATCGCTTTGCCAGGGGCAATTCATGCCAATGAAAATAAGGAGGCAGATTCAGCAGTTATAAAAAGCTCCTCACATTGTAGCTTTAGGGAGAGGAATAAAAAATGTAATTACAGAAGTTCCTTTCATTTTATTTAACACACTATTGGTAGGGCCAGTTTCTAATTTAGTGGTCTATTGATCAAAGAGCGTTAAAGGCCGGCCAATGTTTGCAATTTCTTTTTTACTGAACCTTGTTAAAGGAACATTTCTTCTTAATCTGTTTATTGATCAAATGTACAATGGTCATATGGAATAGATTTTTTTAAAAGTTTTACCAAGTACATCCACATAAAGGATTTATAAACAAATAAAGAAAAGTCGAAAAAACAAAACTGTTGTGTGCAGTTCCTAAGCGGGTCATAGTATAGGAATTTCCTGCTAGTAGGGACCAATCAGGACGACAACTGAGAGACCCAAACTTAACAAATAATGGTCTTCTCTCCCATGTCTTATAACCAACTCCTGTGTCACCCAGATTCGGCTAATTAACATGGCTTTGGTGAACCCCACAGTGCGGGATCCCTCCTGATAACATTAACCAGAATGCAGGTTATTTACTATAAATAGACCTCTTCTAAATACAGCAGCAAGCCTTGGGTTCTCTTCCTGGTCACTTTGGGGTTTCGATGATTAGCGTAACATGTAATAAGGATGCCCAAGGTACCAAAGTACATAAGGACTCACTCACACATAAAATATCACACTTAAAACTACAAATGACATGAATTATTTTCCCACACTTGTTTAATAAATCTTTGCTAAAAAAAAACAAAAAACTTGCTGATCCAATGAATTTCAAACACACACAATATCAACGGCTGATTCCCTCAGTCCTCCTTTTCTGTCCCTTGCCCAACATAGTCCATATGATAATAGTAAAAATATAAGTAAATTAAAAAATAAATATAAAGGATCTCAAAAGCTAACACAGCACATGCACATTAACACTACTTGTCCATGACCTTTTCATGTGAAAACACAAAAGGGAAACTTAAATGGATCTCCTGGCCAAGAATAATCCAATTGGCTATTGCACCAGTGACTCTTAAATACAAACTAAATCAGACATAGCTGCAGTTAGTAACGGGTGTCCGGATGTGATGGAACCTCCAGAGTTTCCATGTTTTGTTAGTGATTGTGAACTCATTGACACACAGCTACTTATATTGTTGTGTGGATATTGATCAAGACAAAACAGCACTGAAATTCCACATACATGCAAATTATAATGTGGGCAGCACGGTGGCTTAGTGGTTAGCACTTCTGCCTCTCAGCACTGGGGTCATGAGTTCAATTCCCAACCATGGCCTTATCTGTGTGGAGTTTGTATGTTCTCCCCGTGTTTGCGTGGGTTTCCACCGGGTTCTCCGGTTTCCACCCACACACCAAAAACATACTGGTAGGTTAATTGGCTGCTATCAAATTGACCTTCGTCTGTCTGTGTGTATGTTAGAGAATTTTTACAGTAACCTCCAATGGAGCAGGGACTGATGTGAATGAGTTCTCTGTACAGCGCTGTGGAATTAGTGGCGCTAAATAAATAAATGCTGATGATGATAATCTAACTTATCAAGCTATTTGTCTAAAGCATCACCCTCTTATGTGTATATTATCTTCCTTGTAACATGAGATTTTGATGGTTCTTATTCATGCAATCACACATAGCTATCTTAAAATTAGCAAAATCTAAAATTACAATATATTTATTACAGCAAAATTACCCTTTTTGTTTTACTGAATACCAGAAATGGGAAAATATATCATTTACACTTGCTATAATCTAACACTCACAGCATTACCCATTGTAGCTGCTAACACCAGCAGCATCTTCCTCAGGATTCTAAAGCCAAGTAAGCTTTGTGTTCAGTCTACGGGCTAGATTTACTAAACTGCAGGTTTGGAAAAGTGGAGATATTGCCTATAGCAACCAATCAGATTCTAGCTTTTATTTATTTAGTACATTCTATAAAATGACAGCTAGAATCTGATTGGTTGCTATAGGCAACATCTCCACTTTTTCAAACCCGCAGTTTAGTAAATATACCCCTAAGAGTTTATAGGAAAGTCTGATTTATACCTTGTTTCTATATGTGATATTAAATAAATGCAAATAATTAAATACTTTGCAAAATAAATTGTATATTAGTTTCATAATTTCATCATAGTTACTCTTTAAGCAAAATAGGGCAGCACTAATATATCAAATGTTTCTTTGCTCAGTAAATTTTCTTTTATGACAAAGGAAACTAAAAACTAGATAGTTTTGTATCCCCCTTGCTACCTTGGCTTCAGCCTCAAGTAATTATCTAGCCTGACTCTGGTGTAAGAGTGAGCGCGTCACCAAGAGCTACTTACTCTGCATGTATTTCTGTGTCATGACCTCCTGCCTCCACTTCTGGCTTCTCGCTTTTGTACATTTTTTTATGATATGAAGATTTATTCTTTGAAACGTTTTGTTTTCCTTCATTCAACAACAGGGCAAGTGTATGGCACTCTGCATTTCTCTATGTTTGACGGACAAGAATATACATTTAAAGGTCTCGGAGAATTTGTCATAGTCAGGCTCTCGTCTGTCAAAGGAGCGAATGTTTTCACTCTCCAGGGTCAAACCGAGAGATGGCAAACAGAGAATGGATATGCAAATACCACCGCACTTGTGCGATTAGCGGCCTTCTACCAAGGCACCCTTAAAGTACGTGACTAGTGCCTTCACATTGATGTACAAGTCCTTCAGTTGTTTAATCCATATGACTAATGTTATATTTTCTTTTGCAGGTAGAATGGAGAATATCTGACAACAGGAAAGATTTACACATTTTGGTGGATGATAAACAGCTGGAATTTGGGAAAGGTCTGCTGTTAAAATGAGCTAAACATTAGCAATTCTTATATACAGTAAATATGCAGCATTGTGCGAGAGCCGCCTAGGGCACAATATGAAGGAGGGGGGGTGCGAGGGATGAATATTTTACATTAATTTAATTAGAACTGAAGGAATGTGGGGCATCACAATCGCTTCTTGGCCCAGACCAGGGCCGGATTAAGGGAATGGAGGCCCCTGGGCTAAGGGGACTTCCATTCCCCCGTGAGAGCCCCCCTCCCCGTGATCTTAGCCACCCCCCCCCCCGGTGAGCTGAGCCGCCCCCAAGGCACTTACCTCCTTCTCCTGGCATTGCAGTCCTTCCCCAGCGCACTGTACGCTCTTTACTGAGGAGATCTCGTGAGAGTGAGACTCACGAGATCTCCTCAGTAAGGAGACTACAGCGTACCGGGGAAGGACCGCATTTAAAGTGCATTGATCGCGGTACGGGCGCCCCCGACCGATCAATACTGCTGCTGAGCACTTTCAAGGGCCCCCTGGATGCCCGGGGCCCCTGGGCTGTAGCCCAGTTAGCCCTAGGGTTAATCCGGCCCTGGCCCAGACACCGACATTTCCAATTACAGCATATCTCACAACTGTCCCGATTTTGGCAGGACAACCCGATTCGTGGGCTGCAGAAGGGGCAGGGCTTAACAGGCATGTGGGTGGGGTTTTACCCAAATATGTCCGTTTGTGGGTGGCGTTTGGGTGGACCTGGGATGGGGCTTATTTTTATCCCACTTTCGGGATTCTAAATGTTGGGAGGTATGGTCATAGCTCTGTAAATATGCCTCACATGCGACTGTAAATATCTTAATGTGACATCACCTGCAATGTACTCCCTAACACGCTATATATTTAACACCTGTTGTTGCTACTGGCTTACATGGTACTACACTCTATCCGTATAACAGTTATGTTGTCTCTCATGCGATGCTGTTCCTGTCTATTTCATTTGGACTTTGTGGTTTATTACCTTTCTATTTTGGATTTTTTTTTGTGCAAATTTGGAACATCCCCAGCAGTGAAAAATTAAGTTTTAAATAGAATGATGATTTTTCACTTACTAATATATAATTATATTGTAAAATGTAAGTAAAGCCAATAATTAGCATTAATATAGGTCAAAGTCTTTGTATTACTGAGCTAAATAGTATTGGTCAGAATTAACCTGATATGACGAAAGTACAGTACTACCTCCACATTCTATTGCAGACAGCTAACGCTCCCCTTTATATCTTCAGGACAGTGTATTGATGGGCTCTCATAGAGGTCAAAAAGCTTGAGAATTCAGTCTTCTAAGTTACGATGGTTCCCCTGTCCCTATGTCTGAATCCACCAATCCACACAGTGCATTTCTGCGAAGCTGTCACTCAAACTCTGGCTGCTCAGGTAGAGAAGCCCCTCCCTCCTAACATGGCAGTGGCTCTGCTATCAGGATGAATAGGAGCGGGCCTGGTGCTGTTGCTATGGGACCATGGTTAATGGGTAGCCATCAATCTGCTGCCTAGGTCGACACTCTGCTCTTCTGAAAATGCGGGAGGGTTGCAGCAAGAGGGCAGCGTATATCAAGTAAAGCCCTGACTGGACTTTAAGTTCCAGAAGTTCAGTATTTTGCTATGGTGCCCAGTGATGGAATATTACGCCCTTAATGGTGGACATATTTAGTTAGGTATAAACTATGTTATTTCATCTTATTATTCAGCTCAGTAATGCAAAGGCTTTGACATATATTAATGTCAAATAGTAGCTTCAGTTGCTCTTTGATTTTTCATGTCTTTCACTGTTAATAGAGCAGGAACCCGGGAAATCTGCACTGACAATAACAGACTACAAGATAAGCTTAAAAAATCCCCTTTGTAAGGAAATGTCATAGATTATTTTTATTTAGTTTTACATATTTCACTTCCCCTTTTAACTTTTTTATTGAAAGAGAAACTAATTGTAACAGCTCAGCATTAATAGCAAGTGACAATTACAATACAGCAGTTTAATTTCATTATATTTGTTCATTTACATTTTATGTTTTATATATTTAGTTTTGTACTATCAACCAAACATAATCAGTAAATCTCCTAACCCTCTGTTCTTCTATAGAAATCTCTTCACTTCAGCCATGGTTATCAATGATCAGTCCATTTTCTGACAGAAAAAAAATTGCCCATAAGAAAGAAAAATATAGATCTATAATAATACTGACGCTACTAAATTACACTGGAATGAACCAAACAAATGTTTTGGTCCTGAATAGGTTCATGAACACCATGGAGTAGATTTACTGAAGCTTCAAAAATGGAAAAGTGGAGAAGTTGCCCATAGCTACCAATCAGATTCTAGCTATCATTCCCTAGAATGTACTAGATAAATGATAACTAGAATCTGATTGGTTGCTATAGGCAACACCTCCACTTTTTCTTTTTTGAAACTTTAGTACATCTATCCCCTATTTTTAATCTTTTGTCTTCACGCTTCTATTGCTTTCACCGTTTCTTACACATTTTAAAGTAGCATAAAAATGTTTCAGTAACATTTTTGGCCGTCAGTAATTTTTAAAAATAGCGAAAGTAACAAATATGTCCAAGGGTTGGAGGGTTGGCAACTCTTTCCAGCCTCAAGCAGTCCTTCATTTAACATAACTGCTTTTAATTTAATTTATCTGTCTGCCCTCAACTTCTCCTCTACATCTGTTTTCCACATTTTTACACAAATTGCACCTTCTGGCCGAGACAGATTGTCTTAATCTTAAACAGAAATCTATACAATGTTTTTCATTTGACCTAATATTACAAAATTAAAGATACTACATTCTCTTGCAGATATAATGTACTTCGGCCAGAATAGTTTTGCCCTGCTCAAACTAGAAGACAAGAGGTTTGTCATTCTGTACGCATGTGGCCTGCAAGTGTCCGTGGGGATGGGCGAAGGAGGCATTTTACAAGCAGCCATCCATGTACCTCAGACATTCGTTCACAAAACGCTGGGTCTGCTGGGATTATGGAGCGCTAAGAAATCAGATGACTTTACACAGTCCAACGGAAATGTTTTGTCTTTCCAAGAGGGCACCGTACCAACCGAGGAAAACCTGTATAGTTTTGGCCTGTCATGTAAGTTTTTGGAAGTAGAGTCATTTTAACATACTGATGAGATTGAGAGGGTAACAAAGCTGTGTAGTCTATCCACGATTGTGTACAACACAACTGTCAGCTCATGCATGACATACAAAATTATTGGTTCATTAATGTGGAAATATATAATTACACCATTTCCTCCCAGAATCAGTAGAGAAGTACGCGATGTTTCATAAATAAGGGTTGTTTTATGTCAGTGAGTGTTTATATATTTACAACCCAAAAAAGCTTGACATGTAAAGAAAAAATTAAGTTTCAAACAAAGAATGGTGAACTCAGTATATTACAGTAGATCTATATTTTACATAACTGCATTACGCATCCTGATACTGTAATATAGGGCCTATTTATGAATGGCTGTATATGACCCCTGTTAATTATTATAAAAGATCATCCTGGGACAACGCATATGATAGGAGGATGTCTCAGAGATGACTGTGCATCACTAATTACTCCGGGTTCTGGAGGCTTCAGGGCAACCCCCTGGGTAAGCGCCCATTGTGAATTATGGTGACTGCGATTTAATGCGATACTTAGCCTAATGCAGGAGATATCTATGAGCTCTGGTTTATGGCCCTGCCCAATTGGGGCTTACAGTCTAAATTCCCTAACATACACACCCAGACACACAGACAGACTAGGATCAATTTGTTAGCAGCCAATTAACCTACCAGAATGTTTTTGGAATGTGAGAGGAAACCGGAGCACCCGGAGAAAACCCACGCAAATACGGGGAGGACATACAAACTCCTCACATTATCTTTGCACTATGCTGCCTATCAAAAGCATAAAAAATCTGCCTTATTTCTGGTGGTTTAGGGGCTTTGAAATCGACACACATCACAGACTGTTTTACATTCAAGCCTCAAAACGCCCTGTAGTAAATGCAGTGGTTTGGAGCACTAAACAGTCGGAAATTTGTGGCGAGTTTTAGTAAATCTACGCCTTGGGGTTAGATTTATCAAACCTTGAAAAAAGGAAAAGTAGAGATGTTGCCCATAGCAACCAATCAGATTCTAGCTATCTTTTTCTAGAAAGTACTATATAAATGATAGTGTCTGATTGGTTGCTATGGGCAATTCCTCAACTTTTCCTTTTTAGAAGGTTTGATAAATCCCTTATTTTCCTTGGCATTTTCCTTATGTCTTCTATAATTTAGTGGAAATTTATATATCAGCACTTGAGATGCTTTATAAAACATATGTTATGGATAATGTCATATATTGGGATAATGTCAACATTATTCAAATCATTGTCAACTAGGAATGTGAACATGGGTAATATCAAATATACACAATGGTTTGCATTATCCTGCTGATTCTACCCTCCATAACTGGAGATTGGAGCTGGGAGCAGTGTGTTGTTGGTGTAATATCCATTGATTTAGCCTTTGACTAAGGGATCTATTTACAAATATATGGGGATAGGGCTGACTTTCCAGGGTCGAATATATCGGCGACAGAAAATCTCCTATGACCATAATTTATTATTAAAATGTTGCCAGGGCAAAAATAATAATAAACATTAAATAGTTAAAAATATGTTTAAAAGAGTCAAATATTTTAAAACAATTGGCGAATATAAGCTTTATTCAAATAATAAAGCATTCCTTATCTTCTGTTATAGCCATCCTAAGATGGTGACAACAGAAGAATTGTGATGGTGATTTGCATCCGGAATCGGCTAGATCCGATGAACCTTACCACCGGTGAGGTCTGCAGCTATCGCTGGCGGTGAAACCTTCATGTATAAGACTTAGGGGTAAATTTACTAAACTGTGGGTTTGAAAAAGTGGAGATGTTGCCTATAGCAACCAATCAGATTCTAGCTGTCATTTTGTAGAATGTACTAAATAAATGATAGCTAGAACCTGATTGGTTGCTATAGGGAACATCTCCACTTTTCCAAACCCGCAGTTTAGTAAATATACTCCTTAGCCTTATATCTGTGAAAACACCCGTTTTCAAAGGAGATAGGGCTTTTTGTTATTCAATAAATAGACCCTAAATGCACAAAAGGTTCAACAACACATTAACAAGGAGAAACATCAGCAAGAAAACTAAATATATTCATAACTGCTTCTCTGATTAAATAAAATTGCAACGTTTAAGTATATTTAATTGTGACTGAAAGTTGTTTATTTGAGCTGTTTTAAATCTTATTTTTCTCACAGGGATTGTACCATCGCCGGAGAGTCTATTTGTTATGAAACAAAGTGTGGAAATATGGAAAGCTTTTAAGCCTACATTCACTTCAGTCTTAATGAGAGCGGTGTCGCAGACATTTTTACACGATGCTAACGAGACCTGTTCAGGCTTAATGCAATGTATACATGACTACCTTCTGTCTAATAGTAGCGCTGTGGGGCGCCAGACTAGAAAAGACTTCAATGACTTTAAACAGCTGGTCACTTTATACGGTAAGTGTATAATAAGGGCTTTATATTGTTTCTACACAAGAAATACACTGTTATCGGGTCATTTGTATGAATGACATTCACAAAAAGTGCAGATCTGTGAATATTAATCAGACCAATGTATCACTTGATTGACATTCAGCATAAAGCCCATTAAAGCAATTTCAGGAAAGAAATGTTTGGATTGGTTTGGTTGACTGAAATTTATTCATGATTTTGGTTTTGTTTATTATAATATTTTACAACTGGCGTGACAGCTGGTGTCATTATATAAAAATAGTTGGAAAGCACTGTTCTATGTAGTACTTTATTAACCTGCTGCAGTAGTGCTACCTGCGGCTGCTCTGTTCTAGAACTACATCTCCCAGCATGCTATATTACTCACATGACCTCCTCTATGTCAGATGACATGTTGACTGTCAGGGGAAGGGAGCTGGCAAATTTTAGCCTGGGGGGCAAAATCGAAAAAATGCAGGTAGCCGAGTGACCCAGCCCAGGGGGTAGATGCCACCCTGCCCCCCAACCCAGCCCGCCCCTGTCAACTGCGAACTTATTCTGTAGCAGCCAAATATTACATTTTAGAAACTGATCATTTATAATCATTTTCAACATTTTATTGTACTCTAATTCCTGCCGTCCTCTCATTCTGCCTCATGACAGGAACTCCTGGCTAGAGAAATGAATTGATACTGGTGAGGTTGCACAGCAAACATTATTGAAAGGATACCTGCTAGACAGGGCCTATTTTGTTTACTAGAGGCTATTTAAAGACTAAAGCCTAAAGGCTATTTAAAGCCCCCTCCTTGCTGTTGGCCTATGAGAGACTTCAGTAGGTCAGACGATTAGCATCTTAATCACAGCCACTGCCTCCCCCATGGTGTACGTCAGCACTCTAAACCAATGAGAAGTGTTGTTATAGGGAAGTGGGTTGGCAACAGCTGGACAGAGTGCTACTCAGTAAGTTATCAGAATACGGAGCACTCTTCCTAGAAGCCACTTTCACAAGTGAACCAATGAATGGGGAAGCATTTATATTGGAAAAGATTTTGAATATCCTGTAGATAGCAAAAGAGGACCTGTCTCTAGCTGGAGGCAGGTTATCCTAAAAATTAGGTTTGTCAACTGTAGAGATGATCAAACTGGTCGCTGTTTCATTCTTGATCTGGCTCAACGAATCGTTTCAAATTTTTAGAACCGGTTAAAAAAAATTGAGAAAATTGGACTGGTTTGCACATGTGTGACCCATCTCAAACTTGTTTGAGTTACATTTCAATAAGTATGGCTGCTTTTTTTTTTTTTTATAAATTCTTTATTTATCAGGAAGAGAAAATACAACAATGCACCTTATCGATGAAGCAACATAAATATTCATATAGTTACATTTAATACAGTAATATGTTGTCAGCGTAACATATGCAAGGTCTAGATGATAGAGGTCCATCTGTCAATAAATACAATAAAGCAAGCAATCCAATTCTGTTTCCTCTTTCTCTTTTTTTTTTTTTTTTTTTGAATGAATCAAAATGAACACAATTTGACACAGGTGAAGAAAAGAAAAAGAAGGGGGGGCTGACAAAGATAGGAATAGGGGAAAAACAGGAGGAAAGAAGGTAAGGGGCAGGAAGAGGGGAAGAATATGAGAAGCTCTTCGAATTATCTTCAAATATTCTCGCGGTGAGTGTTGGTAACTGTCAGATCATATCCCTGGAAAGGTGAGGGGTCTACCTATTTAAATTGCCTTGTATAGGAATTAAAGGGGGTAAATTTTTAAATGTGTATCCCTCAATCGATCGAGGTTGGAGTACAAAGAAGGGTCTTAAATTCTTCGGTTTCCTTAAACTTCAACCAGCTAAACCAGATGGCCGTGAAATCTGAGTATTTGTCATTTACAGAAAGAATAATATCATCCATTGACATGTAAAATTCCACTCTGGTGAACCAATCCTTAATTGAAGGGGGGGATCGAGATCTCCAGTGCATTGGAATAACTGCTCTAGCTGCATTGTTTAAGTTTTTTAAAAGTAAATTCTTGTATTTAGATGAGGGAATATTGGAAAGAGATAGTAGCCAAAAACCCTAGTCAACAGGAACTTTGTGACCAACAATAGTCTTAGAGAGCCTAATAACTTCATCCCAAAAGGGAGTAATACGAGGACATTCCCACCATATATGCACCAAAGAACCAAAAGCTCCATTACATCTCCAGCATAATGAGGACATCTGAGGGTGATATTTATGCAGTGTGGAGGGGCATCTATACCATCTTGTCAGAAGTTTATAATGAGTTTCCACAACCGAGGCACTCACAGAACAACTATGTGTGTTTTGATAAATCTTGGGCCAAGAGGTTTGTGATATATAAGGTGCTAGGTCACGCTCCCATGGACCTGTATACGATGGAGCCACTTGAAATATATCATTCATTAGGATTTTGTAAATACCTGAAATGGCATGAGAGGGGTATGGCTGCTTTTTATTGTGCATGGCGATCAAAAGGTTAAAATACTGCTCTATTAGTTAAAAATATTATTTTGGTTGTGTTTAAAAAAAATAAAATTAAGAAGCAGGAATTTTAATGTGAACCTAGAATATCTATCCTCAAACGTGATCAACGAACGTTGGCAAAAGCAAACTGTGAAAGGTGAACGCAAGCTGCAGAGTCCAAACTGCGAGTTCAAATCGCGGTCCATAGCCGTTTGTACCACGAACATGTTCAGGGTTGTGGAACCAGTGAAACTTGATTACAGCATCTGTACATCTGCCGCACAGTTTCAACATACCTACATTTCATATCATTTATCTCTTTCCATTCAGGAAACGGGGCCCCAAGACTGCTGGGTCCTTCTGTTCTTCAGCTGAAAGTGAATACTACATTCAAGGTTATGTTCAATGCAATAGATCCAAACAACGATACAATTTCTTTTTCAATTGTAAAGCCTATTCCACCAGGAGCCTCCATTACATTAAGTAAGTCACTAAGATGTAGTACATTTTGGAATATACAGTGCCTGTTTATAGGATCCATGCTGCGTCAGAGATCTCTAGCCTTAGTTGTCTAGCGTAGGAGATTATGACATAATTGCAGTCTAGCAGCATAACTAATCAATCATGGCAGTAAAAACGAATAAACATTAAAGGGGTAGGAAACCTTTGGGCTTAACTCTGAAAACATACTGGTAGGTTAATTGGCTGCTAACAAAATTGACCCTAGTCTGTCTGTCTCTGTCTCTATCTGTGTCTGTCTCTGTCTGTCTGTGTGTGTGTGTATGTTAGGGAATTTAGACTGTAAGTCCCAATAGGGCAGGGACTGATGTGAGTGAGTTCTCTGTACAGCGCTGCGGAATTAGTGACGCTATATAAATAAATGGTAATAATAATAATAATTACGTTGCCAATTCTTACCTTTAATAAGGGACACATGTAAGTAATGATTTCTTCAATTTCTCATTATCTCACTTGGTCCCCAGCCAGTCGCAGAACCTAAGTAATTCATATTTGTCAAACAAAAAAGACCAGAAAGAGGTCTACGTATACAGTAAGAAGGCGCTCCAGTCCACTAATCTATTTGTGCCAAATAAAATATCATATAGATAATCAACAGTGATATTCTCATTGCTTGGCTAAATATGCCTTTATTCCAGGGATCAAATGTTGGCGAAATATTAAAAACACAAATAATGAGTATACAAACAAAGAATGATAGATTAAAAACTAGATGGATCCTTCAGTGTACCTCAAAGCATATATATTGGAATTGTTAGTATCACTAATACTGGGATTAGATTACACTCTACTGCTGTAAATTTGTTCAATATATCACTGATCATCCAATTATAGATATTAGCAGTGTTGTTGTAAAGACCCAGTGGATATCTAACCCATTAACATTAGTTTTACCTAACCTCATAGAAAAATATATCTTATAATCTTCAGATAAATTATATATACTCCAAAAACATACTGGTAGGTGAATTGGCTGCTATCAAGAAAAAAATTGACCCTTGTCTCTCTCTCTATGTGTGACTGTGTTAGGGAATTTAGACTGTAAGCTCCAATGGGGCAGGGACTGATGTGAATGAGTTCTCTGTACAGCACTGCGGAATCAGTGGCGCTATATAAATAAATGATGATGATGATGATGATGATATATGGCTTGCAGAGTAATCTATATTCTGCTACCAATCTTGCTGGTCATAGAGGAGCAGTGATTGTCAAAAAGAAGTATATAGTTTGTGCAATAATAATAATAAGGCATTATGTCTCTTTATATATGTAAAACGAAGATGCCTTTATCAGACCATGGGGTATATGTATCAAGCTGAGAGTTTTCCGGCAGGTTTGAAAAGTGGAGATATTGCCTATAGCAACCAATCAGATTCTAGCTGTCATCTTGTAGAATGTACTAAATAAATGATAGCTAGAATCTGATTGGTTTTTCAAACCCGCCGGAAAACTCTCATTTACCCCCATATGTTTTCCCTAGTCTCACATATTAGTAATAAAGTATTACATTTTATTCCCTAAAGGACAACGGTATCATGTCTCCTGATTACCAGCATATATAAAGATGTGATATATCTAATCTAGACCAATGTATATGCCATATTTAGAGTTCCTATATCTTATATACAGGACATTATTATTTTCTAATGTAATACAATGTAACACGTGATTACCAACATATATAAAGATGTGATATATCTAATCGGGAGACATGATACTGTTGTCCTTTAGGGAATAAAATATAATACTTTATTACTAATATGTGAGACTGGGAGAAACATATGGTCTGATAAAGGCATCTTTGTTTTATATATATAAGGAGACATAATCCTTCTTATTATTATTGCACAAACTACATACTTCTTATTGACAATCACTGCTCCTCTATGACCAGCAAGATTGGTAGCAGAATATAGATTACTCTACAATCCGTATATAATTTATCTGCAGATTATAAAATACACTTTTTCTATGAGGTTAGGTAGAACTAATGTTAATGGGTTAGATATCCACTGGGTCTTTACAACAACACTGCTAATATCTATAATTGGATGATCAGTGATATCTTGAACAAATTTACAGCAGTAGAGTGTAATCTAATCCCAGTATTAGTGATACTAACAATTCCAATATATATGCTTTGAGGTACATTGAAGGGTCCGTCTAGTTTTAAATCTATCATTCTTTGTTTGTATACTCATTATTTGTTTTTTTTTATATATTTTTAATATTTAATAATTTTTTTAATATTTGATCTCTGGAATAAAGGCATATTTAGCCAAGCAATAAGAATATCAATGTTGAATATCAATATCTATATGATATTTTATTTTGCACAAATAGATCAGTGGACTGAAGTGCCTTCTTACTGTAGACCTCTTTCTGTTCTTTTTTGTTTGTTAGATTACTTTATATTGAAAAAGCACCCTCTCAAGGATATATTTGACATTAAGGGCCAGATTTACTAAACTGCGGGTTTGAAAAAGTGGGGATGTTGCCTATAGCAACCAATCAGATTCTAGCTGTCATTTTGTGGAATGTACTAAATAAATGATAGCTAGAATCTGATTGGTTGCTATAGGCAACATCCCCACTTCAAACCCGCAGCTTAGTAAATCTAGCCCTAAGTCATATAGAAATTCTCTGATGAGGTTAGTCCTGTTCCTTGTGCGATAACCACTCTCTTATAATTCATATTTGTGTAATGCATATGTTTCCGTATTTAAGGGATGAGCAGTGCCCAAAAATTGTTGGTCCTTGGGGAAATTTGATAAAGAGGTTAGTGACGTCATGGCATGACGGTGTTACGGTCACACCACTTTTTAGTTTCCAATATTCACAATATCTTTCTTGCTTCAGCCTACTATTCCTACCATCAGGGCCGCCTTCAGAAAAAATCAGGCCCAGTACGGGCCCCCGTGCCCCCCCCCCCATGAGCGCCCCCCCCCCCCATGAGCAACACATACTTACCTGGGGCCCGCCGCTGGTCTCCGCTATTCTGTCTTCAGCCTGGCTGTCACCGTGACAGCCAGGCACCAGAATCCGATCGCAGGGGTGGAGGGTTCATTCCCCCTGCGATCAAGTGCTCTGCCTGTGACAGATCACATGATCGCAGGGGGAATGATTCCGCCACCCCTGCGAACGGATCGTGGTGCCTGGCTGTCACGGTGACAGCCAGGCTGAAGACAGAATAGCGGAGACCAGCGGCAGGCCCCAGGTAAGTCTTTGCTGAGCTGTTGTACCGGGCCCCCTGGTGAGCCCGGGCCCGGTACAACAGTACCCCCCGTACCCCCCTGATGGCGGCCCTGCCTACCATGCTCTCTATGTCTCCTCCTAATTTGGTAGCCTTCCAGACATCACAGAAAAGTAAACACTTTGGGCCACAAGCTGAGTACACCATATGCCTGTTTGTTTACGTAAAATATGCAAATCTGTACTGTGAACGGCCACAAAAAATGTGTATACAGATTTGGTGGCACCTTATACATCCTGTGCACCCTGCTTTATAGGCATGATGCATTGAGTGCTATACTTGTGAGCGATTTCATTCACAAAAAAATTTCACAGATGTTCCTCATTGTGTGGGTGGAAGGAAGAATGGCTTCAATTAAAAAAATCTTAGGAACTCATGTCAGGGAAAAATTTAAGCTGAAAATACACAGATCTGCCACTTTCCTCAAAACCACTCAAATGTGCTTGCGTGCCATAAAACTATTATATAATAACAATTAAATATATCCAAACACGTACACTGGTATGTTTGGTGTAGCCCTCTTTATTGTTTAGGTTCAATAACATAACACATTGCAAACATCATATCACATCATAGATGTGTATTTTATCAAACCGCAGCTCCTTACAGACCCAAGCTGCCCATTTAACAATATTGTTTAATCCACACAACCTTATAGCTTTGTTAAGATAACAACATAAGCACTTAACACCTCAACATCGCCCCCCCCCCCCCCTCCTCACAACTTGAACTGGTCAGTAACTCTGACAACAGCTTAAGCAATAACCCTACTTGAAATATTATCTCATTAACTACTTATTCGCAAACAAAATGATAAATAAGGGAAGGGAGAGCAGGGCAGTAGACTTCTGGGGTAAACTGTCCCTAATTTTACCAACCCTAAATCTATCTAATTTTTCATCTCACATCACCGGCAGCCATCCAATCACATGTAAGTACCAACAGGAAGGAAAGATAAAGGCATTTAAATGGCCTCAATGGTCCACAGATTACACTGTTGTAGTTGTTGGGAAGATCTTAAACAGCCTGTTCATGCAGAGAGATATAAAATGATTTCTGAACTAGAACTTCTCTGCTGGGAAGTGGAAAGTAATTCTAAACATAGGAATAGAAAGACACTTATCATTCTATAGGAAACGTTTTGAAGGTGTTATTTCTACCAACGGATGTTTTACAAAGTACTGAAAAGAGGCACAAGCATTTGCACATGACATATTCAATGTTTTTGTGTTATTGTTTTTTTTCAATCTATAAACAACAAATAAATACCCTGCATAGGTGTAAATGTTACTTGCTATTGACCTTGATGTTTATTGCAGCATATAATTTAACCAGCCAAAATGTCTGTAGATATATTTATTTATTTATTTATTTATTTTATTTTATTAAATGTCGATGTGCTTTTGAATTTGTGAAGATGTTTCACCACCAAGCATGATTGACCAAATCCTCCTGGGTGGGGACAGCATTGCATTGGGAGGAGGCAGTACTTGTGATTGGCTATATTATAACAAGTATTACCGCATTGGCAAATTGCTTCACCCCCAGCATAGTAGGTTGTTTTTTTTCCTCTGTCGAACCTTCTGGCTCAGCGATTTTCAGCTATATCACAAAGACATATAGTATACAGAGAAACGAGACATTAATTAATATACCTGTATTGACAGGTGGTCAATTTACATGGACTGTCCAGGATATCAGCCCAAGGCAGCTGAAACTACAAGTGAACGATCAGCTCTCTGGTTCCATATTCATCCCGATGGTTCAGGTTTGCAGATGTGCCAATGGTGGAACATGTGATTACGGAATCATTATTGAAGATTATTTTGACAGCAGACATCAGGTAAATCTTTCTTCATCAAGAGTTCTAGATTTATCTTCAGGTAAACCCAACCTGTGTCATTAAGGGTCATTAGGACAATGGGTACTACAGCGATGCTAGAAGAGTTTAAAAACTACTGCTTAGTGGGTCACTGTGTTGCTGACTTCTTAGCTTTCCTATGCTTTTTCCCTCAGACCATCAGTACAAGTCTCATCATCTCTGTTCCCAAGAATCCAAGTTCTAGCCTCACACACTCTGTAGATTCCTCTGCAAATTACTTGTCAGCTCTGCCTGTTTTGCATTGAAGTCATATTTGCATAATATGTTAATAAAACAAAACACAGATGCATTAAGTTCATCCTTTCATCAATTCTAACTGTGTTGTTCCAGAGAAAGATATAATAAAACCGCCTGTGTGATCGCCGCCAATTTACCCTCATAGGGGGGAGGAAGATTCCTTCCCGATCCCCAAAAATGGCAGTCGAAAAAAATCCCAGATTTAACCACTCCCATAATGTCTTTACTAATAATAGCTACAGATACCTTTTACTGCAGAAAGGTATCAAATCCATTTTTTTAAATTTTCCATTATAACCTAATGTGCTTATGGAACAAAAAATACTGTGCACTCCTAATTTACCCCTTCCATTCCCTTTAGTGATAAGTTTGGCCTGCTGTGAGCCCACTCGAGTTCTCCTATGTCCTTATTACAGTCAGGAGCACAAAATAGTATCCTATATACAAGATGTGGTCTAACTAGTGGCTTATACAATAGTAACAATGGGATTACATCATGTGCATTTATCTCCCTTTTTATACATCCTAAGATTTTATTTGCCTTTGCAGCTGCTGCCTGACACTGTGCTGCTACTCAGCTTTCTGTCAACTATTAGTCATAGCTCCGTTTCCATCTCTATTTCCCCAATTATATTGCAATTAATGTAGCGTAGTTATTACCACAGCCTAGGTGCATAAGCCCGTTATCTACAAAAACTTTCATCTGTCTTTTCACGGCCCAGTTAGCCATTTTATCTAAATATTTCTATAGTAATTTATTATTATTAATAACTATAGTCCAATCTGAATATGTTCCATTTATAACGACCCTTTATCTTCTATCCTTTAATTGGTTCTTTGAACATAATTATTTAACATAAATATTAGTAATCTTCTCTGATGTAGAACACTTTCGAACGGAGGGTTTGAGGGGGGGATGGCGTGCGCTTTTGATGGGTGCAGGCGCATGGTATCTAAGCTCCATATCTCAGCAATCTAAAAAAGCAAGAGTACAGCGCCTTCCTCATTGTGCTCCAGGGGGCATTGGGGGATATTAACGCCGAGGTGGCCACAATTGGATTATGAATAGACACACATAAGGTGAAGATGGATGAAGTCTGCTATTACCAAGCAGTGGTAGACCAGGAGCTGTCATCCCTCTGCTCTGATATAGAGGAAGTAAAACTAGAAGACATCAAGAACTGTAACTGCAGGAGCACTGTGTGGATCAAAGGAATCCTGGGGGTAAATTGATCAAGCTGCAGGTTTGAAAAAGTGGTGATGTTGCCTATAGCAACTAATCAGATTCTAGTTATGATTTAGTATATGCTACAAAATGACAGCTAGAATCTGATTGGTTGCTATAGGCAACATCTCCACTTTTGCAAACCCGCAGCTTCATAAATTTACCCCCGGAGTCAGTAGACTACTAAGCACTCCCTTCATTCTTCCATTCGTAGAGCAATTACTTTGCTAACTAAATTGAATTCCACACAATTTTATCACTGCTGTTTTCTCAGGTCGTCGGCTGTATTTGTCCAGAAGGATTCTCAGGGGCGTTTTGCTTGAACCAGTCAACACCGTGCCGGGGAGAACCATGTTTTCCTGCAGTAAATTGCCTAAATCTAAAGAACGGAACTCAGTTCTTGTGTGGTGTGTGTCCAACTGGAACCGTCGCCAGTGCTAACGATGGAGAGAAGTGCTTCTTGAATGGTGAGTCTTTTTCGGTGCAAAAAATCTATTACATAAATGCTCTAGGTTCATGTTAATCAAACAGGGAATAAAAGGAGTCTGGGGTCCACTGATCTTTCAGTACGGAGCCCAGTTCATCCCACTTGTAAGTAATAGTCACAATGGACCTGATTTAGGGGTATATTTACTAAACTGCAGGTTTGAAAAGTGGAGATGTTGCCTATATCAACCAATCAGATTCTAGCTGTCATTTTGTAGAATGTACTAAATAAATGAAAACTAGAATCTGGTTGTTATAGGCAACATCTCCACTTTTTCAAACCCGCAGTTTAGTAAATATACCCCTTAGATTTTGATGCCCCAAATGTAGGTGTAAAAATTATGTTGCAAAAATTGTGGTCTTGTGTATTTTGAGTTGCGCATATCTCAAAAGAGGTTCAACTGAAAACACAGCAGTATTACTATTTTAGTAGTACGTACACCCAATAATAGTGCAGACAGTGTTAGTTATAAATCTGCATGTTGCATACCCTATTTGTATACAATGATACCTGCCGTCAAAATGGAAATGACAAATATGAAATCCGAATAGACGACTACAACATGACATATTTCTACAATAGTAATGAATGCAGTACTGTCAGCTGGGGGCCAATGCACACACAGACACTTAGAAGAGGCTAGACAGTGTCTTGCTGGTGTTGTTATCATCATAACTAGGGCTCCACTACCCACAAAACACATGCCACGTATACCACGTATACTACGCTGCTGCCAATTCCATTACATATTGTGATTCCACTAGGGTTCTCCTTTAAGAAAGATTATTTTTTTTATATATATTGAATATCTACAAATGGAAAATGTCCCAAATTAGTCACATAAAATTGAATACATAAAATGTGCACATTTAATAGTAAATTAATTGGCTGTGTTGTAACAAATGAGCATTCAAAATATTAAAAAAAAAAAACAAAAACGGTTCATTTTGCTGAAATGTTACACCTTGCTCTGTGATATAGAGAGAAGCTCTTTTGCAGGTTTTTCCTTGTTTAGCTAATTTAGTAGCAAATATCTCTATTCATACTGTAACTATTTTACAAAATGCCACCCACCATATTACTATAAATGGCTGTGTTCAAGGGCTGTGTATATGAGACTGTGTTTCTTCACATACATTAACCAGGATATTTTTATTTACCTCCAGATCTTTGTCTGCCACCCTATCCATTCCCCTGTCATGAAAACGCTGACTGCATCAGTTCCAATCCTACGTACACCTGCCGCTGTAAGCCAGGATTCATGGGAAATGGGCAAAATTGTTCAGGTATGTGTGAATGATTGATTAGTGACAATCGAAATATCAGATTAAAAATAACATATCTTTAAAAAATAGTAGGTGCCGACTGAGCGGTACCAAAATGGGGTATTCCACTGCATTAAATTAAAAAATAGTCTTTCTTTTTCATAACACTCCTGCTTGTCCACGTACCCAATAATGCATTTACAATGATTTGCACAAACTAGTACTAATATTTAATAAAAGCCGTTCTTTTACACGTTCAAATAGAGGTTGATATTCTGGAGTAGAATATTTACTTTCAAAGTCAATATATTTATTATCAATCTTGTTAATATTTTTACGTATTTTGGATGGGATCAAGCTTTGCACCAATAACCACAGTACCATGGAACAGTTATGACTTTAAGGAGATACATAGATCAGGGAAGTGTGGCCCACAGTGCCGAAACTTAATTCAGCAACTATAGTGCCATAGGATGCCCATCTCTCATATAGATCGTACTAGCAAATGTGACCTGTCGGTCACCTGTGGCGAAAACACTGAATGTGTTTATGATGGTGGGAGTAAGGCAGAAAACTTGCATCTATGATGGAGATTCAATTCAGCACGATGTGTCTCTGGAACGTCCACGGAGACACATTGTGCCGATGTTATGGCAGGAATCTCTGCTCATTTTTCCTTGCACCCCATAAAGGTGCACAGAAAAATGAGCAGAGATTCCTATCGTAACGGCCGGTGATGTCCACGTGGCAGAGATTGCCAGAATCTCTCCCTATCTGTTATCTTTATGTATGCTATTCATACTTGTCTACTCTCCCGAAATATCAAATTTCGGGGAGTCCTCCCGGATTCCCAGAAGAGCAGGCACCTTCATGGATCCCGCGTGGAGGCAGGCCATAGTGACGGAAATTGCTGTGCAATGCCATAAATGGCTACAGAGAGGCGGTGTTAGGTGATGCCATCACCCCGTCAACTCCCGCACTTGCCACCTGATCTCGGAAGGGACCAACAAAAAGTTGCCAACTATGATGTTATTTGATATTAAAACTGCTTCATATGAAGTCTAGAGGTAATGTTTAAAGATATTAAAATATATATCCCACTTATAAATGAATGTAACTTAAATGTATTTTTTTTTGTTGCTTTTTTGTGGCTAACACAGTGAGATGTATATATACTGGATATAGTATTAGGTATTAACTCAGAGGGTTGTCTATATTATCTATGCATGTCATATTTTTAATCCTTTCCCACTTAGCCATTCCCAATAATGTCACACCCCTCCAAAAATAACTTCACACCTACTTATTGGCACAAAGTCACATGCACTGTATAAAAGGGTTAATATTACTGTTCACTTTTTTCTCATAAATCAGTGCTTGATTTAGCCTCATCTGTGGCTTAAATTTGAATCTTATCTGTACCATTGGAATGTGAAAGATGTATCCCATTAAAGTTAGAGGACGAACCCCAATATAAAATATGCCCCCTCGTCATCGCTCCGCAAGATGAAATGTCGTTTTTTTGGACCTTCTGCTAATCCACAAATGTCATCTTGCTTTGCGCTTTGACAGAAATCTGGATGCCCAAATTGAGAGGTACCACGGCATTAAAGAAGAGGATTATGCATTGTACATTGGCCATTGTGCTCTTTATAAATGACGTCCAGTATCTTTTATATTATAAACCTGTGTAATGGCCTATATCATTAATACTGTACTAATAATACACTTACAATATCCTTCTGTATCCTTAAATATTAAAGGTTTTATTTGCAACAACGCATCAACTGAATGATACATTTATTTTATCCCCTATTCTAGATATTAATGAGTGCCAAACCTTGTCTGCATGTCCAAATGCTAAATATGAATGCATCAATAGTCTTGGCTCATTCAGATGCTCTTGTCGTTACAAAAGTGTGGATGACTCACAATGTGGTAAGTAGACACTAGAATTACAGCAAAGTGTTCAGAAACTTTCACAAGTGCATTATAAAATGTAAAATATAGATTAAATAACACAGCCATAGAGATCACAATGTGATACCAGCATAACTTGATAATAAACCAATTTATCTTCCATAACTTTTACATTCCCTCTACACAATCAGAAAAGAAAACTGCCACTAGTGTCCACAATCCACATTTTGACATTTTTAGGCATTACCCCCTGTAATGTCATTTGTGACGCCATATTTCCTGCTCGAGAACACTGTTCTAATGGCTGAAGATGGTAACATTTTAAAGCATTGCTATCAATACCAGGGGGTAAATGTATCAAGCTCCGATTTTGCAAATCCAGCTATTTTCTCGGGAGAGTTGAAACTCGCAGATGTATGAAGCTGAGATTTCATGTAAAATTGCCAGAGTTGTGTTTCTGTCAAAATCGCTATTTCCAAAATCGATAGAGATTAATCTCCAGACTGTTTGCCACTCCAGCTATACAAGTCTCAAATGTATGAAGCTGAGACTTAGCAAACTCTCCTGAGTTTGCTTAAAAACCCGCCAGTTACGACACTCTGCATTCTAGCAGCGTGTTCAGTAAACACATCACTGTTACACTGTCTGCCTATACAGCTGGAGGTCCGGCAGCTGTCAAAACTGAAAAAATAAATACAAGTGAAAGAAAAAAAAAAGCGTGGGGTCCCCCCTCTATTCACTATTAATCCTAGGGCTGCCAGCCTACTGCTGGTTACGTGAAAATCTGGGAAAATATTTGCATGGGGTCCCCCCACTCTTCACATAACCAGCACTAGGCAAACCAGCCGGGGTTGGTGGCACTATAGCAGGGGGACACGCGGCAGGGTGTCCCCCTGTCATAATGACAAACCAAACCCAGGCTGTTCAGCGCTGGGCTGGATTCCCAAGGGAGTGGGGTCTGCAGAAAAAAATGAGCGGGCCCACCCTCTAGGGACACCCAGCCCGGTGCTGAAAGCACTGACCGGCACACATCAATGACCAGAACTGATGAACTGCCCACGTCCGGTACCTCACTTGGATAAGCTCACACAACTTCTTCCTTTGCTTTTCAGCCCAGCAGGAACCATACTGTCCAGCCAGTATCTGACTCTACAATGCATTACTTCTCCTGTACAAGCCTTCTTACTTGTCAGGGTTCCACGCTCGGAATCTTTGGGTTGGATAGGGCTATCGCACTCCCCAGAGACAAGTGTCCAACAAACAATACAATATCAGGCAAACAGAGAGTACAATAGTCAGATGACTCATTGGAGTGTGGAGCTCTTAGTTACACCTTTGCTTTAATCTATTAGTGGAAAAGACCTATTTTCCCTTCTTTTGCTTATACTTGTCCCAGTTGACAGTGACAATAGTCATGGTATCAAATAACATTCATAGCGTGAGTATTACTGCATATTAACTTTGACATTTTTCCCTTCTAAGCTACAAAAGGAGGTATGGAATGGGCTTAGCTATCATTAGCGGTGCCAGGTATCCACATTTCGTCACATCTCACTACCAAATATCTTCAGTTCTGATAAGCACCTGAAACATTTATTCGCATATTATTAAAGCTTTAATATAAAAAAACATATTTTGGGGTAAAATGGATCGAAAGAAGTTCCAGCACATTCACCCACCAAATACACGTAAAGTCACTATAACTGCAATGTGATGGCTACTGCCAGTTGCTGAAATATTCACTTTCATTTCCACAAGTGGACATCATTAATTATCTAATGAGAGCAACTATTTTACAACAATGGTGCTTTAAAGGTCTGAGATACTTTAAACACACTGGGCCTGATTTAGAGTGGAACGAAAACATAAGCATTACTTGAGATTAAAAAAGTTGCATGCACGTGTATGTGTGTGTGTACATCACATTCAGAGATGAAGACACGTCCAGGTCTGAGTGAGTAACTTGAGGACATGTACAAAAACCTTTAATTGTATATGGTAGTAAACCTGAATAACCTGATACAGCAGGAACAACTTCTCTACATGTGTACAAAAAAAATATTGTTTTACATTTTTGCTCGGCAAATGCTAATCTATAACTGAGTGCCTACTAAAGCCTCAATAAGTGTCTGTGAGTCATTTGCAAACCTCTAATTACAAGCAGTTTGCTAGTTTGTGTGTTCGCCATTATCATCATTGGCTAATTACCCCCCCGTCCCCCCCCCCACCCCCCATGACAACCTGCAAATAAAAATACTTTTTCAGCCATACCGGCGACTATGTCCCAGTCAGAATCTGTACGTAGTTACTTGAACACTCCCTTACTGTACATTGTCTATGTTTGAACACCCCTTCCCTCCCCGTCACACCTCTTCGTTTGTAAAGAGTCACACATGCCACAAAGTTGACAGGTCTGAAGAGCCGCAGTTGCGCCCGTTCACTTTCTGAGCATGCGTAGTGCCAATAAATACAAAGAAATGCTACGCAAATGGGCGTCTGCCTCACATCGATTCAAGCACATAATCATTAGCGAGATGGCCGGACCACTCTGAGGGGCTCATCTGCAAAACACACATGATGAGCCAGAGCCGTAACTTAGAATCTTAGCGCCTGGGACGAGAAAGACAAATGCCGCCCCCCTAGCCCTCAATTTGAACCAAATTAACCTAAAATATTCCTAAATTGCGCCCTGGGCGGCCGACCCCTGTCGCACAGCCCTAGTTACGGCCCTGTGATGAGCACCTCTAAAACGACCTGGTTTTGCATCACTGATCTGTCAAATGTGGCTAAATAATGCAGTAGCACGCAGTCACAAGTTCAGCAAGTTAATCAGAGATATTTTATGTCACTTTATCAAGGTATAACAAACCAAGTGCAACAGGCTTCTATAAAAGCCCAATGATTAGAAAATTACGTTTAAACTCCAACTGTAATTGCCAAGATGATGACTAAACAAATAAATGGTGCAATAATTAAAACCATGTTTTTTCCACTCCCACAATAGCTGATAGAGAAAAGCAAAGAAAAAAAAAGATACAAAACAGGAAAAAAAATCACAAAAACACTCAAACAAAAAACACGAAAAATACAAACTTTTTTATAAACTATTATAAGTAAAAACAGATTACAAATACAGGTCCTATGGCATGGACAAAAGAAAAATAAATGACAAAACAAAAAAAAACAACATGAATAAAACAATCCTCATTCACCATAAAAGAGTGAGATCACATAAATAATTACATGGTCCAATATCAACTGAACAAGTTGAGACAATTGTTTGTAATGGAGTAATAAATTATTGCCACATATTCACATTTATGAAAATATGCAAATATTTGAAATCCCACCTGTTGCCCCTGTACGCCTGGAGGGGGGAGGTGTGATACACCGCACAGATAGAGTAGTCTTACCTGTTTCTCATTTTATTGAAAAGGTATTTGTAGGAAATCCCTGCTTGACTCCCGACAAATACATGAGAAAACTAGGATAAGCCGCTTGGCACGTTTATGAAAAGGCTGTTTAACTTAAAGGCCCATGACCTGAAAGATCCTGTGTAAAGTGAAAAGAAGTCAATTTCTACAAAGGATGAAGTGGTTGAGAACAATAGAACCATGAAATAGAATGACATACAATATCAGTGCAAGTAAAGATTGCCTGAACAATGGCATTCAACAATGGTATTGAAAAGAGACAGTAATGACAACACATGATAGTAATGCTCAATAGACAAAATAGCACTGGTGAATTGGCAGGTTGACAGTACTTCCAAATGACTCTCTATTATCAATTGGATCAGTTATCTGGCTTTGTAAGATGAAGCTGTGTGTCAATACCATGTCAAATGTCACACCCTTTTCTAAGAACACTAGTTGGACGTGGGCTTAAAGAGGGCAAAACTCAATAAATAAATAATCCTACACCCTGAAGTGGATAATGTCCCATACAGGCAACATGGACGAAATGGAACAGCTAGCACTTGACAACTGTGAACTCTGAATCAGGGCTTGTGCTGGCACTTCCAGCCCCCCCATGCTGAAGTTCTCACATACCTCTCCACACACCCGCATGCTTATAATGATCCCTACTATGTTCAAAACAGGGACTTGGATCTCAAAGGGAAACGTCGCCCGCACCGGGATAAAAATTCCAGTGCATGCGGGGTGGTGGGGCATCCCTGTAAGCACCACGCTATTCTGTCGTGCTTACCGGGATTACCGTGTTCCGCTGCCCCTGCTCTGAATAAAAACTTATTCTCTGAGCTGAAAAAGATGAGGTAGTATTATAGATTGTTGGAAGTCTGTGCAACAATTATGATGAAGAAGATAAAGAAATAATAATAAAATTCTTATTGAAGACAATGAAAGTTTTCATTTTCATCAAAGAAGACAATTATAATGTCAGTCATTGTCCCAATAATAATAAATATGAGTATGCAAGACAATGATTTGGGTATTCCCATATGTAATAATTCATGAGACGATAGTGAGGAAGGTACTGACCCTTGAATGAAAATAAGAACAGATAGGTTCAAAAAAGGGGAAGGATCAAACAGACTGCAGTACCAGTGATTAGCCCCGTTTATAGTGCTGTGCAGTATATAGTGTATCAATCATGCTTGCCGTGGACACTGGCCAGGTCTGGAAACCTTTTTAAACATGGATCAAAGACCTGTATGGTTCTCTGGTGACTCTCTCCTATAGGCAGTAATGTTGTAGTAGTGGTAGTAGCAGCAACAGCCACCTTGAACAAAGAAAATGGAACATGACATTCTGTGAACAACTTTTAGAATTCTGGACTCCCTCTGAACCGTTTGTACTTGATCCCTTTCTCTGTAAATCCATCAGCCATTTTGCACTTCATAAATGACCACCTGTGTAGTTAAAACTCCCCTTAGCTTTATTGACGGCAAAAATGATATCAATTTACATATAAACCACAAGAGTTCTATAATACATAGGAATATCTCCCGTCATGAAAGAGAGGTCAGCATTCGTTTTGCACTGAATGCTTTTTTAGGACTGATCATATAACACTATTGTTTTGCCAAAGAGAACTGCATTAAAGTTCAAAATACACAATTGCATCAATATCAGGCTTATCTGCTATATATTTTTTTGCTGTTCTGTTTCTTTCCTTTTAATGTCATCTTTGCATCACGCTATTTTACCACTGGAAACCACGCTTTCGTAAACCATATAATTGATGAGCGCTGAGCTAATTGTCATTCATTTCCCTCATTTAGGTAAATTTAACAGGCGTAGTGATAGGTAATGCATCTAGGGCTTAGAGCGGCAAGTGCTATATAGAGCTCATTAAATATTGTTCAATTGTTCCAACATGTCACTCACAGACATCTCCTTCCTGCAGTAAGTGGCTTATGCTGGCTGTCATTGCTTGTTTTAATTTATGCTTCAGTGTTCTTGTATAAAGTGCCATGTAGAAAATACTTTTTTTCGCAGTGTGAAACACCAATACTGGAAGCCAGGGTTTTGCTATTTAAAGCACAGTAATTGCACTCTTTAGCTGCATTCGTTTAAATTTCCCCTCAGCAAGTGATTTTCGCTATGTTTAGCTTACAGTGAGCTGTGTTATATAAAAGCTAGGACGGTCACAATCCACATGCTGGTTTCTATGGTTTTATATATCTGAACCATTTGCTTAGTGATATAGGAACTATATAAATTGGTTAATCACCTGTAATTTTCAACACTGCAATAAAACAACTACACTTGAGTTGAACAGGCGTGTGGTGTGTGCTTTCTATCATTAGTTAAAAAAGTATAAAATATAGTATATATTTTGTGGGTTGGATACAATCAGGACAATGCTGCCTATCGAATCACTGAGGGACAATGGAAGCAGCCACTTATTCATGAGAATGCTGCATATGAGTTCAATTACAATAAAAAAAAATTATATTAATAATGTGTCCTGATAAATCCGGTGATACTATAAAACTTGTGTTTTAATTATTGTTGTCTTCTCTCTTTATAGGTGATTCCACAAATCCACCAGGTATGAAAAAAATGTCTATGCTTTTTGTGGTGTTTTAATATTTATTATTATTGAACTAAAGTTTCAACAGCTAATAGACGGGTTAGCCCATACTTACCAACTTTAAAATGTTGGTATCCAAGAGCCTGGGTGTGATGGGGGGCGGGCCTCCAAAATGCGCGTCATTTTGGACCTGCCCCCGTGAAGTCATGATGCAAACGCGTCATTTGACAGTGGGGACGGGGCCAAACGCCGCGATTCACCGGGAATTGCGGCGTTTGGGACCTAATTCTGGGCACTTCCTAGTGAAGTGGGCAGATCCGGGAGATTGCCACACTCTCCCAGGAGTCCGTGAGACTCTCGCAAAATGCGGGAGTCTCCTGGACATTCCGGGAGAGTTGGCAAGTATGGGTTAGCCAACCTGTGGTTCTCCAGCTGTGGTGGAACTAGAAATCCCAGCATGGCTTGGCAACAATCCAGATGAGATCACCCAACTGAGAATGAGTCTGTCTGTGAAAACACGTCTACTTTATTATATTGCTTTAAACATTTTATCATCCTCTGTCAAGTATTATAATAAAGTAGACTTGTTTTACATTCTCTGTTTACATTTCCTCACCTAGCTGGATTGTTGTAGTTTGTACTCTATGGGGTCTATGGGCTTCTGTAACTGTGGAGGAAACAGTGGTGCATTTACAGTATTTCCACCATATCTGTCTTAGTACATAGACCACAATGCTCCTCTATCGCTTCCTGTAGCCGTCTGCTTGTAGGAGAGCTGGGGGAGGAGTCAGGGCAGAGCCACAGCACACACATGGTATTGGTAATGAGATTTATCTGTACGTGTAACACTCCCACCTCTGTGTGTGCCAGAGTCCTCCAAGTAGTGGAACACAGCTTTCTTCCAGAGCTGCGTTGTATGTAACAAACAATTCTTACATATGGCACAGGTCCAAAAACGGAGCACTGTGGCGACTCACAGGCTAATACGTTAGTACACAGAGACCTATGTTTGGATTACATCTAATGTAAGGCCAAATAATATTTTGAGCATTGATAAATCTCCCCAGGAATTCTATTAAGCGTAAAACACATGCCAAAGTTATATATAACAAACTTTAGTTTTCACTGGATTATGGCAAATTCAAGTATGGTGGCTGTTTATGAACAGTCTATGCTGGAGATATTACAGATATCTCTGGTGTACCGTTTTATTCAATACTGCCATCCCCATAGTTCTCTATGGGGACGGCAAAACAAGCTTTTCGGAATTTGCCCTAGGTTAGTATCGCCATTTTCTTCTTACTAGAGATGCTTAGACTCGGTTCCTCGAAAACCGAACACACCCGAACTTAGGGGATCCGAGCTCGGCTCGGTACTGTCACACTCCCTTGGAATTGAAAAACTAGGCAAAACGTCATTGTGATGTCGATGGATCTCAGATCTTTGCGAGTTTTGGATTCATTTTTGAGATCCAACATCACGAAGGGTGGGAGGGAGGGCGGACCCCCATTTTTCTTTTCTGTCACTGCTGTGTGCCAATGTGTCCTAGATGTGCTAGGAACTGCCGTGTGTTTGTGTCATTGCTCTGTCGCTTACCATCCAGCCAGGTCGCTGCAATATTTGTCCGAAAGTGAATGAAAATAATATTGTGACCTGTGAGGTGGTCTAAATTGACTGGAAATGACTTGAAATTAGTGTTATTGAGGTTAATAATAATGTAGGAACAAAAAAAGAGCAAAATTATGTGATTTTAGCATATTTTAGGATTTTTTCTAAAAACAAACAAAACCAAAACCAAAACACGAAGCTAATCCAGATCCAAAACCAAAACCAGTTTACGGGGGTCAGTGAGCATCTCTACTTCTTACCTCATTATAAAGGCCAGCCGGAGAGTGCAAAGTGCCCAGTCTAGGACATAATAGGTAAATGCGCAGACTTATGGCCGAGTATGTGCAATTAATACAAGTTTTTCACCGCTTCACTGGGACAGATGCTTATTGGAGGCACTATCCCAGCATGAGTCCAATGATAGATTGATCTGATAAAGCATCTCTTATCACTGTGAAGAGCAGCGATAAGAATTGATAACTAACTAGCTATTTTGGCGATTATTCATAAATAGGGGCCTGTAGCCTGTACAAATGTAAAACAATCATAGTAAGAGACACCTACATGTAATAATATATCAACAGGCATATTAAACAAGTGTTACCAGCTATAACAAAGAAGTCTGACAATAAAGCAGGAGGGAGCTGGGGGCCACAGTTGAAGGCTCGGAGGGCCACATGGTGTCCATCACTGCACTAGACAGAGTGATTGATGGGGTTCAGTGCACATTCTTCCGCAAAGTGCGATATTAGTAAATGAACCCTAGTGTCTTGTACGGGTAACAGTTGCATTTCTGGACACATGCTGTGTTCCTGTACTGTATTCTTTTCCCAAAAATTTATTAAGAATGAGATGATCTTCAAGGATTTTTTATTTATAGGTTGGAATATATTTAATTGCACTTTGACTTGGCTGACGTGGAACGTTACTGGAAATATTTCTAAGATAAACACTGCCTCTTTCCAAAAATATTCCAGGCAGTATGAAAAGACTGTAAGTATGCTTTAATGAACTTTAATAAGAGTACAATGAGCCTGCAAACCCCTTGTTTCCGTATAAGATAGCAGTGAAAAATTGTGGTTAGTCATTTTGTTTTGTACAGGAAATGAAGGTTATTTATTAACTACAAAAACGGCAAATTGTGCAGTAGCACATAACAAACAAACAAAAAGAAACATAAAATTCTAGTGCAAGTTAGCCAATAAAAAGCTGATTGGTTACTATGTGTAATAAAACACCTTTAGTGAATAGTAAATCTAAAAGCAAGATTCTACAATAATTGTGTGCTACTATATTGTGAATGTGTAGTGACAATGTTATATTTTTAAACCTGTCCTACCCGGACAAATGAGTGGGAGCTGTGCAGGCACATTCTTATACCTTCCTATGATGACATAAGTCAGAAGGGCTATGTTGCCCTTGCTGGGGTATGGGTGGAATTTTGGTGGATCTGGGCATGGTCTAATGTGATTGTACAATTAGGAATATTATTACGTATGCCTACATTAGTAAAGATGGCAGCCCAGGGCACATGCCTGTAGACTCTAGAGCCAGGGTTGTCAACATGCGGTATGTGTATCCCTATAGGCACTAAAGACAGATTAAATGGGTTCTTCAACCTATTAGACTTAACTTAAATGACCAGTAGGTATATATATATATACATACAGCAGGGGGTACTTGGTATCAATGTAAACACAATTGGGGAAACCTGTCAAACAACTCTGCCATAATTAAACATTATAAGAAACCATGGTCAAGAGATATATATATATATAATTTTTTTAACATTATTATAAAGCAAAAGCAAAAGTCAGACAATTAAACCTGTGAGAAAAGGACTTTGCTACAAATGTTCGCGTTGTAAATCTATTTATGACCAATGCTATGGTTCATTCTTTACTAATCTCTTCTTTAACACAGCTAGAGAATATCTTATCACTTGGATTTCAAAACAAGTTCTACAGCCTACAGTTTAAGGATTCCCCCAAAGAAGGATCATTTGAATATAGGATTAATGTCTCCAGCGATACCCCACATTGGTTTGTAAAGGATTATTTAACTCGAGTTTACAGTTACTATCAGTTCAACAAATCTTCAGTTGAAGGTAATTCTTCTTTTATTAGTTTGCTTATTATTTTGTTGTGTCAGTTTTAGACAAGCTACTCAAAGTCAGCAAACAATATAATTGTAAAGATATTTTTTTAAGAGGGTCATGTTGCCAAGTATCCTGGTGAAAAACCCCAATCTGGCCAGGGGTCATCAGATTTAGGTCACCTCATTATGAGCATAGAAACAGGCAACAGACACAGTTCTCAGGGTGCCCGTGAGATGTAGAAGGGTATTAGTCACTTGGATGAATTTAAGGTGCAGGGTTAGGAGCAATGTTTGATGTAGGGTGGGATACAGGGTGAGGAGCAGGGGGAGGTGCAGGCTTAGGTGCAGTGTTAGGAGAAAGGCGAGGAGCAGGGTAAGGAGCAGGGGGAGGTGCAGTATTAGGAGCAGGGGGAGGTGCAGGGTGGGGTACAGGGTGAGGAGCATGCTAAAGAGCAGGGTTAGGAGCAAGGGGAGGTGCAGAGTTAGGAGCAGGGAGAGAAGCAGGGTGAGGAGCATGGTAAGATGCAGGGTTAGGAGCAGGGTGGTGTGCAAGGTAAGGTGCAGGGTTAGGAGCATTGTAAGGTGCAGGGTAAGGTGCTGGGTTAGGAGCAGAGTGAGGTGCAGGGTTAGGAGCAGGGAGAGAAGCAGGGTGAGGAGCATGGTAAGATGCAGGGTTAGGAGCAGGGTGGTGTGCAAGGTAAGGTGCAGGGTTAGGAGCATTGTAAGGTGCAGGGTAAGGTGCTGGGTTAGGAGCAGAGTGAGGTGCAGGGTTAGGAGCAGGGTAAGGTACATGGTTAAGAGCCAGGTAAGGTGCAAGGTTCGGAGCAGAGTGAGGTGCAGGATAAGGTGCAGTGTTAGGAGCAGGGTAAGGTGAATGGTTAGGCGCAGAGTGAGGTGCAGGGTGAGGAGCATGGTAAGATGCAGGGTGATGTGCAAGGTAAGGTGCAGGGTTAGGAGCAGAGTGAGGTGCAGGGTAAAGTGCATGGTTAATAGCCAGGTAAGGTGCAGGGTTTGAAGCAGGGTAAGGTGCATGGCTAAGAGCCGGGTAAGGTGCAGGGTAAGGAGCAGGGTTCAGTGCAGGGTTTGGAGCAGAGTGAGGTGCAGGATAAGGTGCAGGGTAAGGTGAAGGGTTAGGAGCAGAGTGAGGTGCAGGGTTAGCAGCATGGTAGAGTGCACGGTTAAGAGACGCGTAATGAGCAGGGTTCGGTGCAGGGTTAGGAACAGAGTAGGGTGCAGGGTCAGCAGCATGGTAGTGTGCACAGATAAGAGACGGGTAAAGAGCAAGGTTCGGTGTAGGGTAAGGTGCAGGGATAGGAGCGGGGGTTCAGTGCAGAGTGAGGTGCAGAGTTAGGAGCAGAGTGAGGTACAGGGTCAGCAGCATGGTAGTGTGCACGGTTAAGAGCCGGGTAAGGTGCAGGGTTAGGAGAAGGGTTCGGTGCAGGGTAAGGTGCAGGGTAAGGTGCAGGGTTAGGAGAAGGGTTCGGTGCAGGGTAAGGTGCAGGGTTCGGTGCAGGGTAAGGTGCAGGGTTAGGAGCAGGGTTCGGTGCAGCGTAAGGTGCAGGATTTGGAGCAGAGTGAGGTGCAGGATCAGCAGCATGGTAGTGTGCACGGTTAAGAGCCCGGTAAGGTGCAGGGTTAGGAGAAGGGTTCGGTGCAGGGTAAGGTGCAGGGTTAGGAGAAGGGTTCGGTGCAGGGTAAGGTGCAGGGTTAGGAGCAGGGCTACATGAACTGTGATATGGGCCACACCACTTTGTTTCTAGTAGTCCCTGGACTGCGAGGGCTTGTGCAGATATAATTGCTTAAGTGTACAGTGCAGGTGGTGCAGTATGACATCACTGACCACATACATACATGGAAAATAAGAGCACACCTTCCTTTTTTTCACTGTAACACTTTATAAAGTACAGCAAGCCAGGAACCATATATGCACCTTTAACTTGTGAATAGAGAAGGCTTTTAGTTTGCTGTGTATGCGGTCAGTGTACTTCAGCACAGATATGTGTGATCCTCCATAAAACATCTACACAAAACAAACAACTTAATAGATATAGTATGATACAAATACACACAGATAGTAGTTGCAGTATATAGTGTATTGTGTTGACATTTCTTAAAACTAAAGATGACAACCCACATTATAATCTGATCATTCAATCCATTAGTTTTTCTTAAAAAAAATATTAAAACGTTGTCACTCTTGAGGGGGACAATCCAATACGATCAATAATAGGATCATTGTCTGTGGAAAATTTTGATCCAAAACGAATCGGCTAGAATTTGATTGACATACAGTATGTGTATCGTAATTGTCCAATTAGCAATCGTACAACTCTCCTACATTACCCATGTGCGGAAAATACCTCTACCTGAAGATTACAATTGCAATGTGCGTGTGAAGTGATTAGTCATAATTAAATAAATAATCTGATTAAAAAGAATATAATTAGAAATCTATCTGCTTCAAGTTTATAATGACAAACAATTATGTGTAAGTGGTGATGTAACAATGTTCACATTTTTATTTTTACATGTACTTTATATTTAGATGTCAACGAATGTGCCGCTAATGAGCAGAACTGCAGCAGCTCGGCAGTATGTGAGAACACATATGGTGGATACAAATGTGTCTGTAATTCAAGTGCAAAACTGGAAGGGAACCACTGTGTGTCTGGTAATGGAACTTCTTCTTTTCAATCTTGCTAAATTTATTTATCAAAAATACTAAAATATTGATCTATTTTGCTAAAAAAATATATGCAAAAAAATAAAAAAATCTATCAAGTAGTTGGCATTCCAGACTGGGGTGCAGATTCTGCTGCCTAGGGCGGCAACTTCATACATCCAACAGTCCCGATGTAGGTGGGACAGTCCCGATTTGAGGGCTCTGTTCCACCATCCCCATCAGGACAGCTTTGTCCTGATTGATGGGACGGTTGGGGGAGATTCTGTTGACTGCAGTGGTGAACGGATACTGTGTGCACGGTAATGAAGGGGTTTGTAGGACAGAACGGGGAGCTTCAGAAGTGCTAAGGATGCCCCAGGGATAGGGCAGGTGCTTAGGATTGGGAGGTATGCAACTGAGATTACACATTATCTCACCCGTTATACACACTTCCACATGAGATCTGTGCCCTTTAAAGCACACATATTGTAATGTTTATAAAACACCCCTTTCCCTGAGCTACAGGGCCTAATTAATTAAGGCACGCAAATGCCAATATCATCATCATCATCATCATTTATTTATATATAGCGCCACTGATTCCGCAGCGCTGTACAGAGAACTCACTCACATCAGTCCATGCCCCATTGGAGCTTACAGTCTAAATTCCCTAACATACACACACAGACTAGGGTCAATTTTTATAGCAGCCAATTAACCTATTAGTATGTTTTTGGAGTGTGGGAGGAAACCGGAGCACCCGGAGGAAACCCACACAAACACGGGGATAACATACAAACCCCACACAGATAAGGCCATGGTCGGGAATTGAACTCATGACCCCAGCGCTGTGAGGCAGAAGTGCTAACCACTTAGCCACCGTGCAGTATTGTGCCATACTTTGCGTAACATCGCTTTGTGCATGCTCAGGAATGAACCATATGCCAGAGAACGCAGCAACGTCCAATTCATCTTTCAGGACTAAGGACCCTTGCTACAACCTACTATTTCAGTGGCAGAAGGGGGAGGAGTCTGGGAGTACGCCCTTTGTCAATGTACAGTAAGGACGTGCCAAGCTCCAGCGCACACATCAGCGTCTGATTCAAGCTTTGGGCATCTCTGAGATATGTGATTTTCAGTCGTGTCTTTTGCACCAGCTACAGGTCTAGTGTAAGTGCTTATTACTAGTGATGACGGCAGTGTATGCATGCTAGAACGTGCCTCCACCTGAATCTAATTCTGGGATTCACGGTATCTTAGGTTACAAGTACCAGGGATGCAGAAAGTTCCTCCTCCCCTATATCGCTTCCTTCATTATAATAAACCACGCTGATAGAATGTATACTGAAGAAAACTTTAAGAATATTGTACAGTATCTATAATTTCTAGAAGACTAAAGTAAAAATTGATTATGTTACAAAAATAAGTATAACACATGAAAACTGAGCTGTTTTTATAAACACACAGCATATCCAATTGATGATAGACAGCTATCTATCCTCCCATATATACACTCAATTGAGCAAATTTAATAATGTTCAATTTAAAATACAAGTAGTTAGTTAATTCATTTGCTGCGCTCTAAACATATGCACATGTTCAGAAGATGGGGAAGGCATTTAACGATCCACACAGAACATTGTTACAGATAGTCCATACATATAAGTTTATCTTGCTTCCTTATCGTTAGTTATCAGGTTTAATTTACTGAAGAGTTAACTACATTGTTCTCATTACTAATATTTTACCTTCTCTGTCAAGGTGATAAATATTAATCTCCGGTGTTAATTATTTCTGTGGCAAATTTATAGATATACGTCCTCTAATATTATTCACTCCTTTTGGTGCATTGAGTAAAAGACACTCCAAGAACATATCGCTGTTAATTATATGATACTTATGGATCCAAACATTTATACTGTCTTTTAAATTGATAATGGGTATTACTATGAAATCAGTTAGTCCAGACAAATACTACTACTTGCTAGAGCAGTTACTCAGTTTCTGTTAAATATATTTTTATTGTCTTTTTCATCCATACATTTAAAACAACACTTATCTGTATGCAAATACGGTGATTACATGTCTTCAAAGGTTTCTTAAAAATCTTTTGTTACTACTCATAAATATCCCCTAGAGCATCCTCTTTAAACCCCTTGCCCTCACCTACAAGCGCCTCTCCCACTCCACTGCCCCTTATATCTCCAACCTCCTCTCCATTCACACTCCCACCTGTTCCCTACGCCTATTGCTCCCTGAGAATGCTACTTCAGGTGACCTTATTATAGGCAGATGCAGGCAGGGCCGGTGCTAGGGTCCATGGTGCCCTAGGCATTTTTACAAAATCGGAGCCCCCCCCCCACAAAAATCGGCGCCCTCCTCCCTCCTCCCCCCTCACCCCGTCTTTCCTTACATTGTCTCACCACCGCCGCCTCTCTGCTCCGTCTCCTCCCCTCCACTCACTGACACTAGTGAGTGGAGGGGAGAAGACGGAGCAGAGAGGCGGCGGTGGTGAGCAATAGCCTCTTCCCCCCTCCCCGTCCATCTGAATGTTGTGCGGCGGCCGTGACAGGTATGGTCAGCGGTCGCCGCACAGTTTTAAAGTCGTTTACCATTCTGTGGCACCCTCCAGAGCCCGGCGCCCTAGGCAAGTGCCTAACCTTGCCTAATTGGAGCACCGGGCCTGGATGCAGGGACAACCACCAATCAGAGAGCACAGCAATACATATAGTTTCATCAGCTGGTCCTATCTCTGGCGAAAGGGAAGCACGACGAGTTCTCATATTCTGTACATGCATAAAGCAATGCACTGCACACAAGTACGTTTTGTCATATTAAGTACCTGTCGCTAGAACTTGAACAAAACATATGAAAAAAATTATTTTAATATGAGTTACAAACATACCATCGCCCTCGGTCAATAAAGTATCCTGCAAAAACCTGGACTGCATCGGAATTAAATCAATTTCTGTCTCCCTGACTATAACACCAGTTTACATCTGCATTTTAAGCAGACATTATAAAGAGGGAGCACTGCATTTAGGATGTAATGTTTATATATTTAGGGTGTTTTTGCACAAACTTTTCACTAAGTTAAGCTTTCTATATAAGTCATTTTTGTGTGTTTTTGGGTTTCGTTGATGCTTTTGTCTCTGTGAAAAATGAAAGGCCGTCAGTACCAGTGGTGGAAGTGGGGGGTGTGTACGGGGGTATTCCGTACTTCCTTCATCGTAAAATTATAAAATTCCATTCACTTACATTCCCATTACATTTTCCATACTGCTAAATCTACATTTCCACTTCAGCCACTGGTCAGTACTGTAATTAATTGTTACATTTGTGTTGACAAGACTTCAGAGTTGAAGATGCTCCATTGGCTGAAATCATCAGCGACTCCACCGAGCGAAACAACCTGATCATGGGCTTAGTGCTGGGGTTCGGAATACCGCTTCTCCTGCTCTTATTAATATTTATCTACTGCCTCTGTTTCAAGAAAAAAAGTGGAGAAGCCATGTAAGTTCTCATCCAAGGTGAAATAAGATGCTCGTTAATAGCACAATGTTTGCAGTAATTTAATATTTAGATTCCCCTTGAGTTTGTAATTTTGCTGAGCACTCTGTTCTTCGATTCATGTGACTCAGGGAGCGTTCAAACCTTTTATTTGCGTTTTTGACATTTACAAGATTTTTGGCAGAGAAAACATGTAAAAAGTGCATAGAAAATTTAGACAAATAAAGAGTCCATTGTCCGTTCCCAATGACATCTTAAACTTTGAACTCAGTGGGAATTGTTTGGGCAGATCAAGGCATGTCTATTACGGCCATATTGTGAAACATATAGCAAAATGATCCCAAAGCAGTGGCGGATCCAGGGGGGGGGCGATCGGGGCAATCGCCCCCCCTAGCAGGGACTTGCTGCTGACGGCTGCACAGTATGTGCAGGTCCGTTCGGCAGTGACAGTGTGCTGCCCCCCCTAAATCGCCCCGGGTATAATAATTTTCTAGATCCGCCCCTGTCCCAAAGCAACCTTTGGGTTCAATAAAGGAAATATTTTACTTAAGTTATAGGAGTGTTTTAATTGTTGATGTTACTCTTATATTTTTAGGTAGGTTTGATTTCCCACCACACATTGCCCTAAGGGTCATTACTCATAATAATAATAGTATCTAACAATGTTTTCTCCTTACAGTCATAATAATAATAGTAATTATGATGAGAATGATCTCTATTTCCTGCATAGATTTCATTCCTTATTTGTCTTAGATTAGACTCAGTCCAACAGTCAATGACAGGGTGATATACTTAGATATCACATAGATCAACCACTAACTCATTTCCAGTACTAACCATTGTAGTTGGCTGCCATAACAGTTTAGGCTCTAGGCCAGTGTTGCTAACCTGTGACACTCCAGGTGTTGTGAAACTACAAGTCCCAGTATACTCTTCCAGCAATGAGCTGCTATATATTGGCAAAGCATGCTGGGACTTGTAATTTCACAACACCTAGCGGTAAATGTTTCGAGCTGAGAGTTTTCCAGCGGGTTTGGAAAACCAATCAGATTCTACCTATCATTTATTTAGTACATTCTACAAAATGACAGCTAGAATCTGATTGGTTGCTATGGGCAACATCTCCACTTTTCAAACCCGCCGGAAAACACTCAGCTTGATACATTTACCCCCTGGAGTGTCACAGGTTAGCCAACACTGCTCTAGGCCCTTGCCTTGGTTGCCTAGTGAATAATTTGGATTTGTTTCTGTATTTGTGTAACATCACTCATTAGGAAATGATCCACAGTAGAATACATAACAGATCCAGAGAAAATAATTCAAGACATTAAGCAGCTCAGTAAATTCTTATGTTTCCTTTCCAGCATCGCTTCTGCACCAGACGAAAGTCTCGTCCGGAATATAAGCACCTGTAGAAATCAGTCCTACTCAGATTCACCTATGTTCTACAAGGTCCACTTTGCTCTTCCAAGTCAACAGGCATAAAGGTTAAAAGCTTTTAAAAGGCATAAAAGTTACAACTTCAAAGATACCCTATAATTTGTCTGTTTACTAAGGATAAAGAGCAGGTTTGCTCTAGAAATATACATGTATTACATAAGACCCAGCACCTACATAAAGTGGAGGTAGCCATTTTGTGGGCTTAATCAATAATCAGCTTATCAATTTACTAAGAACTGTGCCTCATTCATCAGCGTTGTCACAATAGCCGCACACTCTTTTAGTAATCACACACCTAATACTCCTGAGAATGGCATGTGCAGTAATGTAATATACACATGATATATAGGAGCAACGTATTGTTTAAGTAGCATTAGTACTTCCTTTGAACTCATGTCCTTGTTTGGAAAACCAGAAAACAATGTAACATTTCATAATAACACAAGCTCTCTATACACTTTGATTGAGGCAGTAAAGTGAGTCAACAGAGGGAACATTAGCAGTATAATGAAATATCTCAGTCCACTAAACCCCGCTAAATATAAAATAAAATAGCACGTTGAATTCACTGTAAACTCTACACTGTATTAATTTTGATGAATGCATAAAAGTACTTTAATTATTTAATTATCTTTTATGTTCCTACTCCTTGATGCAAAGTTTGAATGCATTGGGAGCAAATACTATGCAATATATTAATAAAACAATCATTGGTTCACATTAAATATGTCTTTAATTTTTTTACGATTTTGTGTGCAGATTATTTTTATATGGTAGCAGCGTTTGATGGAGTCTCCCTTATATATCTGAACCCTTGGATGAGACGCATCCTCCAGGGGCATTGGCTGTATACAAGAGCTGGCATCCACTAAAATCTGCAATTTAAATAATAAAAGTGTAGTGTTTTAATCAGGCCATTGTCTACTGCTGGACCTTCCATGGCAGCGGTTCATAAAATAGTGTCCAAAGTTCTGTATTACGCTATAGACAAACATATTTCTTTATTCCTGCCTTCATCTGTAATTTAGATTTATGTCAAAATGATATGACATGTCAGACTGTTGTTACCCATTATTCCATTATGATACCCAGCTACTTCGCAGTTGTAAAAAGTTGGTAATAACTTTAACACTAGAGGGTGCTAACAGCTCTTGTAAAAAATATTTACATTCTGTACTATTTATAAATATTCAGACAGTTGGAAAATAAACTGTTACATATACAAGTGTTAAAATATGCACAAATATGCATGTAGCCTAAATTGTCTACACATCACATGAACACTGGTGCTTGTAAATTGATTTAAACAAGGAACCCCTACAAAAATCAGTGTATGTATTTGTCAGGGTCTTGGACAAACTCTATTTGTTGGCTCTGAAGACAGGAATGATTACATTCACTATACACACACTCCAGAGAGAATGTTAGTACTCTGATATTTAATAAGCACTAGTGAGTTACTCAGCAGTCCGGAATCTAGAAGAGATTTTGGTACTCTGATATTATGAAATAAATAATAATCCCTAGAACATTTCTTAGCAGTTAGGACTACCAAAAAGATGTTGGGACTCTAATATTTTAAAATAATTCAATAACCACTATGAATGGGCATCAATCAGGACCACAGAAGCTGGCACTCTAATATTGGGAAAGAATTAGAGTGGAGTATTTGGGGAGTGTTGCTCATGCATTACCCATACTTGCCAACTCTCCCAGAATGTCCGTGAGACTCCTGGAATCCCGGTACGTCTCCCAGGACTCCCAGGAGAGCAGGCAATTCTCCCGCATCCTTCCCACTTACTAGTCAAGTGGGCAGGATGGTAGCCTCAATGGCGCAATTCACCACAAATCGCATCATTTTGGCCCCGCCCTCATGACAAAACATTGATTTTTTTGCAGGGGGTGGGGCAAAATGAAGCGATTGTCAGTGCCCCGCCCCCTTATGCCCTTCCACCAGGCAACCTATCCAGCATCTCCCAGGACTCCACAACGAAATGTTGGCAAGTATGGTATTACCTGGACGAGAAGCTATGACTTGTCTGGTTGATGGGCAGTGCGTCAGACTTACCTGTTATTAATAATATATATAATGTAATGTTCTTGATGTTTGAGTTAATGATATTTTTGGCTGCAGCAATAGTGGTGTGGCATGTGAGGCCACAGCATAACAAATGATGGTTCCATTGATTTTCTGTTGTGACTCAACTCTGCTGCTGATAATTGGTAAACGACAGGTATGGTTGCCAGCAGCTGACTCTATTAAGATCTCTACAATGACCTAGTACATCTGTCTCTACTTATTACAACCATCCCACTCTGCCAATAGCTGCACAGGATTGCCAGTCGCCAGTGGCTGATTTAATATTGGTGGCTGATAATACTTCTTAGGAAATACGTTTAGGAAACGCCTTTCTGTGGACTCCAGATGCCATTTTGTTGGTGACCACTAATTCAGAATTCTATTGCATGGAGTTCTGAATAGAGGATGCACAGCGCAGACATGTTTTGGCCTCTGTGGGATCTGGCCACCAGTTCCCCAGTGTCTGAACGTAAATGGAATGGTTCAAGTGGGAATAGAGGGAAAGAAAGTGATGGAAAGAAGTAGAAAGAGCTAGTAATGTGTTAGGGATAGAGAAAAGCGTGGGAGGGAAAGGAGAAAAAGTAAACAGTTGGGAGTATATTTATTAAACTGTAGGTTTGAAAAAGTGAAGATGTTGCCGATAGCAACCAATCAGATTCTAGTTGTCATTTTGTAGAATGTACTAAATAAATGATAACTAGAATCTGATTGCGTGCCATAGGCAACATCTCCACTTTTTCCAAACCAGCAGTTTAGTAAATATACCCCTTGGTCTGACGCAGAGAAAAGTTAAGAAAGATTAACTGATGCAGAGAAGAGGAAAAAAGGGAGGAGAAGAGGGAGGAGAGACACAATGAGGTCTATTTATTAAAAAGTGGCTACGATAAAATCTCCTACCGCCATAGTTTACTAAGAAAATATCGCCCGGTAATATAGGCTGTCAGGGGTAACAGTAGACTTATGGCTTTGCGGGGCCATTCTTGGTGGTTCGGCGCCTGTGTGACCTGACTTGCCAGTTCATGCATCTGCAATGGAATTCGAAGCCCTGATTTGAGATTTCAGTTCCACTTGTAAGAAAACAAAAAGTACAAAAATATGTTAATAGCTTCCACTGGAGACTCCTGGCTAATCTCTATGCTGGCGGGGGCCTTTCGTTAGTAAGGGGATGAACTAGTGGAGGACTGAGCAGGGGCAAATGCAGGATTTGTAGAGGGGGGTTTCCACACCACGTCGCCAGTGGGCGTGACCATCATGCATGAGGGCGTGGCTATAATTTTAGATAGTGCTTGGCAGCGAATTGCAGCTCTCCGTCAGCGTGTAGAGAAATTTGCCCGTGTCTTCCCTATGCCAGGATTCGAGGAACGTTAGATACTTGTCCAGCTCATGAGAAGAAGTCTGCTCCATACTGCACTCTGTCATCTCCTGTCCTTTCTCTTTACTTTTACTCTTACTCTCCAACTCTTCATATTCCCATAACATACATGGGCAATGCTGCATGCACTATTGTTAGGTGCACGCAGCTCTCCCTTTTCAAGCAAAGCCGTGTGAAGTGGTGGAATAATCCAGCCACCTCAATTATACAGTGCCCCAGGCTTGGAGGGGGTTTCCGGGCACTAGGAAATTCTCCCTCGGTTTGCCTATGCTGAGGAGAGTCTAAGCACAAGAAAATAATCTGCAAACTGAAGGTCCAGAATAAAGACAGAAAATCTAAAGCTAAGGCTACAACACCAGCAAATCTAATTACTGCAGCATTTACAAACTGCTCATTTGTTGAAAAGCATCAAACTGTTACATACTACTGGTTCTTATAAGCTGAGAGATCACTTCTGCTGCTGGTGAAACTTAAACTCTCACAAGTTAGAAATAAATATTGTTACTCATTATCATCTCACTTCAGGACTCCAGGAGACATGTTGGCTCTCTAATATTGGCAAATAATTAATAATCACTAGTGTGTTTATCCACAGTCACTGCTCCAAAACAGATGTTGACACTCTGATTATTGCTAAAGATTTAATAAGCTCTAATGCATCTCAGCACTCTGAGCTCCAGTGGAGATACCGGTGCTCTTGGGGAAGATTCAGTGATCCCTAGTGGGTTTCCCTAGTGGGTTTCTTAGCAGTCAGAAGTTCAGGAGAAATTTTGGCTCTCCGATAGTGGGAGATAAATGCAATAAGGAAGATTTAATAAGCATCAATGCATCTCAGCAGTCTGGACTCCAGAAAATCTCTTGGCACTTTAACATTCGGAAAGGTTCAATCAGCAATATCACGTTTCTTATCAGTCTGGACTCCAGGAGAGATGTTGGCACTCATATTGGGAATGATTCAATAAGCACTTGTACAACTCTCAGCTGTCAGGATTCCAGAATTGTAGCTACCAATCTTTTATTGCAAAGAAGATAAACTAAGCTCTAACACATCTCTCATGATTAGGGGACAAGCTAGGATTCCTATTGTCCACTATTGTGTGTATTGTGAACCGTGTAATGTTTAATATAACAATATGTAATCAGGTCCATATTTACCTTTTTCTGCCTGCTTAGGCCACTTTATCTCCACCCCTCGCCCCCCTGCCCAACCTTCTAATCACTGCAGTGGTCTATGCCCCATCTCCCCCCTACATCTAATCTGTATTAAAGAAATACATTTATTCTTCCATAAAATCCTGCTCTTAGGAATGCATAAGACAAAGTGATGACTATGACACAAGTGTCAGTTTACCCACCTGCCATTGCTGCATGGAACGTGCATGGCCAGATGAAGATTTGTGTTCTCCTAAATTATTAAGTCTAAACCAGCCATGTTCATGCTGACCCACAATACCCTACAACCAGGGCTGGCGGAACAGTGTAAACCCAGTGAGTGCGGCAAGAGGGCATCGCACTACAGGGGGACCCGGTCAGCTTGCCTGTCCTGACTTGGGCAGGTTGGCAGATGCCGTTCTGATTGGGCCTCGAATAGGGTTTCACGGCACATGCGCCAACCTTGGGCATGGGGGCACTTAGGAACCCAGCAATGGCAGTGACTACAATGCCTGTGACTTGCCCATTCTTTTGACTTGATCAAAGAACATATGGCATCAGGGTTGCCAAATCAGAAATGCAAAAAGGGACCCATGGAATATACGCAATGCTATGTTGCACTGCAAATAATTCAGATGCAAATTGCATGACCGTAGTCATGTATAGAAGAGATAACATACAGAGCACTCCCAAACTGATGTACATAAAATTAATTTGGGCTATTTCTCAAGCATAATGTGAGGGTGTTACATTCTAGTATTTAAACACAATAAAGTTATTTAACTACAGAAAATGTACATTATTAATAATGTTACAATGTATTAAAAGCATTTAGTTCTTTCACTTTAATTAAGCTCATCTAACAATATATGTTTACGTGCACATAATTACTGTTATTCTCAAATTTTGCATGTGTTTTATTACCGCTTTCATACTGCCGCCCCGGCAATATCCCGGGTTTTTCAAGCCGGGTTTTAACCGGGGCTCGGAGCGTCCCAGCTCAGAAACACCATTCATACTGCACCTCGGACCCGGGAATTTCCCGGGTTGACCCCATTCATACTGCACAAGTCTGTGCCCTGGCAATTTGTGGGAGTCATCAGCAGAGCAGTTTTCATTGGCTGAAAAATGGTGATGTCATTGAAAGGTGACTGTTTTTTTTTCTTCCACGGGCTCCCACCGATGACATCATCCTCCAGAGACAGGCAGACAGCCAATCAGCTTGTTTTCTGTGCAACCAAGGTTGAAAAACCCGGGTTGCACCATTCATAGTGCAGGCAACCCGGGTCCGACCCGGGAATTACCCCTCGATAAATCCCGGGTTGAAGACCGGGATTTTTGACTTGTACCATTCATACTGCACCAAGACCCGGGTCGTTTGAGCTCGCCCCGGCAAAAACCCGGGATTTTGGTGCAGTATGAATGGGTATAAGATGTACTAGTTCCTTAGCAATTACATTAGTGAGATACTAAACTTTTATTATGGATTATATTTAAAACAAGTTGGATGTATGAACTGAATTAATCTGGATGTGTATATCACACCACAATGTTTCCGCATCAGGAGACTCACATCACCACCCTGCTGTTGGGGGCACCTTGCACAATCTAACTCTCCCACTCACCTCCATGCCCCTTGTCACATCACAACACCGCCCCCTAGTGTCAAGATCACATGAGTGGACACTGCCTCACAAAATATCAGCACACTCATCTCCCACTGAGAACATTATGATGATCTGATTGGATATGAGCGGTTCTATCCTCGCCCACTTTAAAACTGAGGACATACTAGATGTGCAGGAATGAGTGAATATTATAGGCTGGTCAGACCCTTGTCCAATGTACCTTTTAAAGCACCTTCTCCACTGTTTTTATTAATACATATTTTCTAATCCTTTGTGTACAAATATTTATAGGAATATATTTAAATTTATTATCAATTATAAATATATTTATTTATAGCTCTACTAGATAAATCATATAGGAAAGGTTTATTTATAAATAGGGTTAGCGTGCCTTTAATATATCCTACCTGTTTGTATGATAATAGTCTTACCCTCAGTTAAATCACATTCATTGGTTAATATAGCTACATCTATGATTTTTCTGCTTTCCTGCAGCGTACCTGTTGACTGTTTTTAGGATTACACTACTGGTAAGACTATATTAGGTCATGAGTTCTGAGATCCATCCACTGTCTTTATACTGTGCTCCATTCTTTAGAACAGACTGTATCATTCATTTTATCTCCACTTCCTGCATTGACTGATTTTAAGTAGTTTGATATGGCCCACACAACAAGCTCATTAGAAAACATAGTAAATTAACTGAATTGTATATCTAGCAGGAATTATGTCTTGTATGAGTATACACATCACTATGGAGCAGCTAGCACTTTAATATACACATATAACAGACCAATTATTGTTACTTTGCTTATTCAGCTACAGCGACCTTGTATTTCCAGCAATATGAGCCAAATCATTCATTACTTTACACTCCTCCCATCCTGTTTTTCATTATCTTATGGAATGTGCCACAATGATAAGCGTTAACTACCAGTATCAGGCTGCTAATGGTCTGTTTTACACTGGTGCCCAGTATCAGGACATGAGAGGTGCTATGGTAGCTCTTATTGTGATGCTGTCAAATTAATTCATTTCTAGATTTCCTGTATTATACAGCGAACACATACTTGTTTTTTTCACATTTTATCCTGATTCTTTACTCTTTGCTTCCATCCACATTTCATTTTCATTTTACAGGGTAACTCCACTCAAATACTGTATGATTTTGCCTAATTACTTTCAGTTTCTGCAAATATGTTATGCTTAACTTACCCTTCCCTTAGGTGCCATTGTTATTCTAAATTATAACAGTTATAGGGAATGTCTGTATTGCTTATGCTAGCAAAACCTACTGTCATTGGCATTTGAACACACAAAAACAAGGTTATTAGGCAAACTATGGTGAATGGGCAAAGTGAAATCTTAAGGGATTACGGTAAAAAGTCAATGTGGGAAATTAGTCTGCTTGAAGTCCTCGTCCTACAGAGAACTACTATAATAGTGACATTATGATACTGGTAGCACTAGCCAGATGCTCTACACTCTGCCCAACAAGAGTCCCTGGAGTTCCTAAAGTTGTAGCACTCATGGCACTTGTGCAGTTCTATAGTGCATTACAGTGGGGGAGGGCTGGGGGTAGAGCTAAGTACATAACATAAAATATACCAGCAGGCAAACTAAAACCTGATGGCACTTAATAAATCAACCACAGTGAGGCATAAATAATTCAGCTGTTATAATAAAGGGAACCTTCTATTTTACCTTAACAGCTAAACACAAATAAAATTATTATTAAGAGCTTCAAATATTTCTTAGTCCTTGTTGGTAACAGTTCTCAGGTTGGAAGTGACACTGGGGAAAGAGGAAAACTTACATGTAATACAAGCAAAATACAAAACAAGGAAAGGCAAAAATGTAAAACATTTAAGAAGCATAAATGCAATAATACCAACAAGAAATAGCATAACAGGGAAGAAAGAGAACAAATATAACGTACAGTACATAGCATGCAAGAGGCATAATACAAGCATTCGGGTCCCTTGCTTTTAACAATCAAAACAACTTTATCTTATACTTTTTATGTGGATCAAAAAAAAAACCTTATCTCATTTCCTGTTTCGTTCCAGGTTTCTACACAGTCACCGGCGTTATTCATTTTACTGTTTTTGTTTATGACTATTTTTCTCGTGCTACATGAAAGCTGACTGATTTCATGCTGCGTGGTGCTAAGCAGCAGCTTATTACTGAGGTTATTTGTGACTTGTGATTGGTCAGGTGGACTGCTGACCTACACAAGTCATTGTTTCCTGTACTGTGCATGTTCCATTGTAGTGTGGATGTAGGCAATTTGTTTCCTATTAACTAATCTCTATTTTATTGAAGGGAAAAATACACCTGCCAGGAAAGCACAGCAGATGTTAAGTTTGTGTGTTCCCTATTAAGATGCTCAAATGCATGAGATCGGGTGTTCATTAGAGGACGCTGCATCACCAGAGCGTGGATCATTTAAGTCTAGTTGCACTCAGCTTAAAGTTGACCTGTCATGTACAGATCGTATATATATGTACAGTAGGCCCTTGCGGAAAAGGCAGAGAGACAGCTTTTCTATGACGGCGTGTATGTCAAGCATTTTCTATCTGCAAAGGAAAACTAACTTAAGGATGTTAGGCTGCCGGTTTGATAACTAACTTGCAGAACAGATGACAGAGGTCTTCACCTTTAGCAGCCGCCTTTCCCATAGAGCTTTATGTTCTCACAGGTACTCGGATGCCCCCAGAACTTAACTCGTAGAGTAGTGCAAGTTCGTTAACAACACCGCGGCGGAAGGTCAGAGGAGGATGAGTAGATGGTAGCGGATGGTCAGACGTAAGCCGAGGTCAGGGGTCACAAGCAAGTAGAATGGTCAAATAACACTCCAAAGGGTCAGGGTCACCAGCACGACAGCAGAATCCAAAAACAAGGCAATAAGGTCACAACGAGAGGTCCAATAGTAAACAGGCAGAGTATCCACAGGAAAACTGGGACAAAGCAGGAGTAGGACAGGAGCAGGCCAGCAACACACAGTATCAACGCTATAACTGTCAGGGAGGCTAAGCCCTCCCTGCCTTAAATACTGAAATTAGCTTTGCCCTGTAAACATCCCCAAGCACTGTTTGATTAATGACTTCACTTGCTTAATTAGCCCACAGGCTGTAGCGCACGCACCCGGCTGCTCTGAGTTTCCGGGGCGCAATAGCTGTTCATTCGGCGACCAGTCATTGCCCTGGCACCGGTCGGGCCGAACACAGGAAGGGACATCCCGGTCGTCATAGAGACGGCCAGGGTGCTAGAAGGAGACAGAAGTGATTTGTGGCGGTGCCCGCGGTCACCGCGGTTCCTAACAAAGGAATGAGAAAAATGCACTGATATTAGTGAAGACGAGGTTGTCATATGTTAAATTAACTGATTGTGGAGAGGTTTGAAAAATCAACATTATTTAACGGAGAAGGGACTGAATGGTGCATGTTACATCCACTATATTGTACTCTGTGATAGGACTATCAGGATTACACAATGTTCTGTATAAACAGGGCCTAAATATCCAATAAACTGACGAGGCTGTAGTCTAGGGCGCAAGGCTTTTGGGGGGGGGGGGTGCAAAATGTTTGGGTGTGCAAAATTGTTTCAGTGAGAAGTATGTACTGAAATTCATTTCAAAATATAAATAAGAGAATAGTTGTTCTCCAAAGTAAAAACCATGCAAGAAAAAAATGTAGTAAGATTTTAATCTTAACATATTCCCATGGTAAAGGCTGAAGAGGATAAGCGAGTAGGAGGGACAAGGATGACGACATGCACAGGATTGACAGCCCCCTTTACCCTCAGTAGCACTAGTTCAATCCTCCGAAATGATTGACCAAGATCGCTGTTATCCTTTTAAAAAGCCAAGTGGAGCTGAGTTTTCGAAAACACGGGAATATAAACCTGAGTGGGATGGTTGAAGGAAGCCAATTTGAAATTAAGGACAAGTTAATTTTTACCTACCATGTATTAGCCTGGCATGGAAGGCAAGGGGGCGCTATGAGCATATTAGCCTAAGGCGGCCTGAATCCTTAATCAGGCCCTGTGTATAAAACTGGTTTAAGTCTAGGCAATGGGACAAGGACTAAGGTGGATAAGTTTGTGTGACTAAAGGATACCTGTAAACAGTGCCAGTTTTTCAGATGGGTATAGTGTGCCCAAAAACTGATCTGTTCTCAAACAAAATAATCGCCTATCTGTCCCGAATTTCCAAGCAGTGATGCCGATTTTTGCGCCATGGACCCTAGCCCCGGCCCTGGCAGCCGCATATAGACACACGCAGCAACATGCAGGTCTTTTGTTGTGCATGGAAGTTCCCTTTCTGACAACGACAAGGCAGGACATGCAGCTCACAGTTTTCGGGCCAAGCAGTGACTTCAGGTACAAGGACCAGCTGTAAATTTGGAAATATTATAATTGGTGTAGAACACATTTTATACCACAGATTCACCATAACTTACTATATGGACTCCTTTGGTTCATTATTTTATACCATGAGGAAATTAAAGACAATTTTCCTGTTCTTTTAACATATAAATTGGCAGTAAAAAACAACCTACCCATAGACTGCACTATGTGTGCCTCATGCATTCTTGATTTTATTTCTATATGTATCCCAACCACGTCTCCTGGCGGACTACCCCGTGGATGGATCACATTTTCGGTCTTTATGTTACTTTTCAGTCTTCCACCCTCCAATATGTGTCCCCTAATTCTACAAATCCTCTTATTTTTAATAAATATGGCCTTACTGCACTGTAGTCACCTTTCTAATATATTGGAATGAATAATATCAACTCTGTCCAGAAAACCAGCCCTGCCGCCACTTAATAGAAAACAGACCCGTTTGTATTCACAATGTCACTTGCTCCATTGTGTCACTCTTTCTGTGCTTTAGGCACACCCTGACCATGGTGCCCTTGGCAACTGTCTATTGTATTGCTGTTGTTATTTGGTTTTGCTTTTTATAACCTTTTATTTAACGTTTGTCATATACAATGATCAACAGGTAAAAGAGAAAAAACATATCTCTTACAGTCAAGTAGATCGAAGATTTTACGATGTAGATTACATTAAATTATGTTAAAATAACAATTAAAAAAAATAATAATTAGATCGGCTGTAACAAAATAAAGACATATTAAGTCTGATTCAGGGCATAAAGAGTATAGAACGGTAGAGATAACGAGCAACTTAATTAGGGCTTGAGGTTTGGAAAGTAGGTACTTGGGGTAAGGGAAGGGCAGATCTTCTTTATGATATCTCAAGTTGTAAGGGAGTTATATTTATGTAGAAGAAATAGAGTTCTGTAGTGGGAAAACTCTTGTCTAATTAATAGTAACCAGTATTGTGGTAAATAAGTGAAGGGAGGAGTACCAGGGATGTCTTTGGTGGAATAACCATGCATAGGCAAACCGAGGGCGGGTTTCCTAGTGCCTGGAAACCCCCCTCCAAGCCTGGGGCACTGTATACTTGAGGTGGCTGGACCCTGCCTCCACTTCACACAGCTCTGCTTGCAAAGGGAGAGCCGCGTGCACCTAACAGTAGTGCTTGCAGCATTGCCAATGTATATTATGGGGTAAGCCAAGCAATGTCTAAACTTATAGCAACGCCCCCATGCATGCTGGTCACGCCCACTGGTGGTGTGGTGTGGAAACCCTGTGGGCCCTTACCTGGTTAAAAGTATTATCTATATTGCGCAGATGGTAAGTGATTTCTTTCATGCAGGTGATAATCCAAATATAAGATCTGAGAGATCTTGGGGTTGATCCAGGTGCTTCCATGATTTGGCAACAAGACATTTAGCGCTGCTAGGATGTGGGATGCCAGTTTAGCAGAGTGTACACTGCAGTTAGGAGGTAGCAAATAAGAAAGGACCAAGGGTCTTTAAAGACAGGGCACGGAAGGAGGCCATGAGATCTCTGACTTCATCCAAGTTGTTGGAGACCTTTGCCACCAAATTGGCTAGTTTTGCTTAATGGTAGCACCGGTCCTGGGTACAGGGATTTATTAGAGCGTTAGTATTTATAGATTTACACACATTTGTGGATACAAACGGGTCTATTTTCTATTAAGAGGTGATAGGGCTGCTTTTCTGGCTTTAAATCTTGGTGCAAAAAAAATGTGTATTGGGTACTTTTTGCAATTGCCCCAACAAGAGTAGACAGAAAAGGTAGCATTAGCAATAGGGTGTCGATGAATAAATGTTAAACTGCTAAAGGATGAAGGAACGTCAGATCTGCAGACCTCAAATCTCACCCGGCATGGATCAATCTTCTCACTATTGAACTGTGCTGTAAGGAGATAATCTTTAATCCCATTACTGGCGCCACGCTACCCAGAAGCTGCCACGTGGAGTTTGTTTTAGTGTGTGAAACGCCAGCTATATATTATAAAAGGACCATTGTCTACCCTAATATTACAAAGACAGATCTATAAAATCCTTGTTATTCTAAATAGGGCTTCTCTCCTGGACATTATTAATACCATAAATCATGGTGGTACCACTGTATGATGGGAGAGTTTGTCACCGGAGTCTTTTGTTTGTAACTTACCTATTATATGTGCACGCTTTAAACCAAGTGGCCAGTGATACATGAATGATTTGTCTCATTTAAAAGACCCCCAGGTAATTTTAACCCAGTTGAAGAAAGGTATGGGAAAGATGTCTAATGTTTGTGGCTGTTTTAAGACACCATGGGGGGAATTCAATTGGCCGCGTTTACTGCCGAAAGTAACACGGCTTGCGCACTATTACCGTTACTACAGTAATGGTGCGCATTATTACCGTTAGTACGGTCATTTTTAATGCTGATTTAGCAGAAATCCGAGTTTAAATTACCATATTAACGGTAATAGAGCGCAGGCTGGGTTACTTTTGCCAGTAATGTGGCCAATTGAATCCACCCCCCATGAAGAAAACTTTGAGTTATTAGTGAATTTTAATGTATTTAATATTTTATAATAACCCTTAAGAAGCAGTGTAAAATTACTATTTCACAAAAAAACATAATTGTTCTTTTATTTATGTAGCGCCAACATAGAGATCAGCACTGTACAATCAGAGAATCAGCTGGTGTTTTGCAATTTTGGAGCTTGAAATTTAATTTCTCTAACGCACTGTTAGAAGTATTTTAAATGCCCTGGAAGTGACGCCGAGGGCGCAATGCAAGGGTGAGGTAACTTCCAACAGGGGGGTGGCAGTCTTAGTGCTTGCGCCAGTCCTAGTAGTACCCCTTTAATTTGTCAGAGATACCTCGTAAGGAACACGTAGCAGGGTTGACAAAGTATGCTCCAGTCAATCATCAAAATCTTATAAGCCTTATATAAGTTTACACTGCAACATAGTACAATGAATTTGATAACAAATTCAATGGTCTGCAAGAAAGCATAATCATAATCAAAACTGCAAACCACCAGTAGATGGCAGTATTACTAAAGAAAGAGAAAGTAGTTGTTCATAGCATAAGCCATATGGTTCACAGTATTCATTCTCCAGAGATTTCATATTTATTTATGTATTTTCTTGTGAATACTATTAATATAATATTATTATATAATACATAATAGGAACTGTCTGAATTGTGTGTCTTCCTTTTTTAATGTAAAATATCTGCTACGATTTTCATGTTAGCTGCACGTGGTATGTTGGAGATTTACATGATACTTTTGCCACATGCCACAGATCACCCACAACACTCATTTACCCCACAGATTGGGTGTAATATATTTGCAGAGGACACAGTTAATTCTTGCTGATAGATAATGGGATACCACTGCGCAACTGCCATCATTCCAGTTATTTGTTGCAATGAAAGGTGTTGTTGCCAAGGCAACCTGCATTTAAAACACTGTGAAAAAAGATGCTGGAATTAATTGTGATGATTAAAGGAGATCCACACTAAACTGAGCTGAGTCACTATGCCACTAGGGGGAAAACAGCAGTTTACAACTGGGAAAGTGATTAATCATTTCACAGTGATTTGCAGACAAATTTTCAGGAACCAGACCAATTATGGTGTTGGACACTAAAATTTCAGGGTGGGCTCACAATGAGCCCAGGTAGCCTAGATCCCTCCCACCTTCCTAGGTTTTTTTGTTTGTTTTTTAAAAAAATATATGTAACGCCCCCTAGTGGCGTTTTAGTAAACCATGTACCCCAGTGATTACAGGAGGGGTCATATTGGGGGCGAGTTAGGTGTTTCTTGTTGCTATGTTCACAACCCAGCACAGCTTTTGAGAGACTAAGTCAGAAGAAGGGCTGTCAGTGAGGGGGTTTGGTGAAGATTAAGGAGAGAAATTGCTGGGAAAATGAGACAGCCAGAGACACAAGGCAGGTGGGTTGATGTGAAAGCTGAGGACCTTGGGCAGTGGAGGTGGGTGTCACAGGGTCCCCCAGCATTGCCCAGGAATGGGTGAGTGACGGCCGCCATCTAGATACAAACACTACTGTCCCGTAAGTAAGAATGTGGGAGCCCCATAAGGGGAAGGACCCCAAAAGAGAAAGTGGGGTAGCTGCATGCAGCTCTGTTGCTGCATATACAGAGGGAAGGAGTCCTTAATCCCAGAGAGGGGGAGAACCCCATATCACTAAAGAGAACCCCAACAGACAGGGGGAAATTTTGCAAGAAAGAGACCCTGGGTAGCTACAATGGGATGTATAGATGATGTGTTAGAGCTTGAGGGGCTGAGAGTACTCAGAGTGAAGTGTCAGAGCCAGGAGCTGAGAGTACACAAAGTGAAGTGTTAGAGCCCAAAGAAGAAATCATCCCCGCAGAGGAGGGGTGAGCTGCAGTTGAGAGTTACACTGCGTGTCAGAACTGCATTGAGAAGCTGCCTGTCTGTTAGCATCCATGTGAGTGCCCCGGCAGAGAAGGGGGAACTGCAGTAAAGTATGGAGTGCTTGGTTGTAAGAGACGTGTGAACTATGTTATATTATATCTAGGTAACATTAAGAACTGTGCAGGAGGAGTAAGGAGATATACTTGCAACCATATTCATTTTTCTCATTAAGAACAGTGCTGGAGAGAGTAAGGAGCTGTATATATTTCTGTATTGCTGCAACCATTATTGTGCTGGAGGAAGAGGAGTGTAAATAAAGAGTTCAGTTTGTGATAGAGATGGTCTGGCGCCCAAATTATTGTGACTTTTATTGCACTGCACCAATGACATCACCTGTGTCCCACTACATACAACGAAACACCTGCATGTGCAGGGACCCCCCTGGTCATTTACACCCTCAGCTAGCCAGGGCTTGAGAAGGGGGTACATTGTGAAACCTTTGCACACTACACTACATACAGTGACAGGGGGTTACATATATAAATATAAAATAGGGGGAAAAGTTTTTAAAAACGTCTTAAGCGACTCCATCACAACTGAGGCCTATGGCCACTCTGCCTCTGCTTACTGCATTATCTATAACCTTCTCTCTGATGTCACACTGTCACTGTCTCCTGCTCTTCATATATTACCCTCACCCCATCCTAAAGGCACCAACTCCCAGCTCTCCCTGTCCTTAGATCACCTTAGTTAGTGCTGCATTTAGTCCAACTCAAAGTCCAACCCATTCTTTCATGCAGTAGACTCCAATAGCCCAGAGGTGCTTCTCCAAACCCACCCCCCTCACTGATCCTACTCTAAATCTGCTCCTATTGTGTGCTACTCACTGTACATGTACTATATTATCTCTATTACCTATGTGATTCCTGTATATGTATATAGATATATATATATATATATATATATATATATATATATACTGTGACCCCAATTTGTCTATGTACATACAGTGTGACTACCACCTGAATTGTGTACTATGTGAGTGCCCATGTGCTGCTGAGTATTATGTAATGTTTGACCACTATATATTTGTTATACATTGTGTTTTTTTGCTATGAAAGTGCGTACATATTTTGCAGTTGGTATATTTTGCAGTGGAAGTGAATGCGCGTAATACAGAATGTGCCATATTATTCATCACCCTCACCATCACATTCATTCCCAAACAAAAACCCCCAACAGCCTGACTGCACTATATATTTTCTTAAGTACACACATCTACACACATTGATACACATTATACAAACATCATATGCAAAAAAAAAAGGCAATAACTAAAATCACCAACATGAGTACATAGTAAATACACATACTTCCATGTATATGCACACTGTGACACGAGAACCCTTCCAATGACGCACACGACAACTTCTTGCTTGTACTTTACTTTTTAATTGTCAGGAAGGCAAAGTAGGTCACAACACAAAACTCCACACACTTTCTTGCAACCTTGATGCTAAGTTAACGCAGACCATCTCCCTAGACACTGTCCAATTTGTTTGATATTGGTCACACTGCATAATGAATAACTCAGGCTTAAATACTTTACACTCCTCCCCCAGCCATAGTTTCCTGGTCTTTATAGAGGAGTTCTCTTCAGGTGCTCTGTTAGATTAGTCTCACTGCAGACACACTCTGCCAGCTGCTGCTAGTTGTGCAAAAAATTTGTCACACATATGTCCTCCACCTGTATATCCTTAAGCTAGGTTTACTGCTTTACAAATGTGTAACCCTGTCTGTAGCCTTGCCCTGCAGACTGTCAGCTGAATACCTAACTTCTTCTTGTAGAGGCCTGTGGGAAACCACTCCCTTTCTCACATATCCTTCTCCATAGGTGGCACGGACTTCATGAGGAGCGCAAATTTTTGTGACGAAGCATCTGCATTTTTGTACGAAAACTCTGGTCTCTGTGTACTGTAAATCTAAAAAGTTGCAGCGCCAAGAACCAGTGGGTTACCTTGACATTTACCTCCTGGTTGTTCTGCATCCACCACAGTGGTGCATGATCTGTTATTAATGAGAATTCTATGCCTAAAAGATAATAGCACCAAGCTTTTGTGGTCCATTCTATGGCGAGGCATTCCTTATCTGAGGTTGCATTTTTTTTTTACTTTTTTATTTTTAAATATTGAAGTAGAAACACAAGCAATAAGTGGGATATTAGAGTAACAGGCATAATTAGAATACAGTACAAGAAAAAGCCGAGCATAGACATGAGAAAAAACAACAGGCATTGCAACAGAAGTATTAGGGTAAAAAGGAGGTGGGGTGGAGGAAAAGTGGGGGTTCTGGACATCGCCGGTGGGGAAAAATATATTGTAGAAAGACAGTGGGCGTGGTCTCAGGAGTGGGCTCAACTCGCAAGAGCCCAGTTGCATAATTTTGTTCCATCAGAAGTAACTTCCGAGATACAGGACAGGATTCTCTATTCCATTCTTCTTCTGCAACAAGGCTGCTCCTAAGCCATCACAGTAGGCATCGGTTTGCAGGAAGAACCTCTGGGTAAAGTCAGGTGCTTGTAGCACTGGGGTGGAACAGAGGGCTAAGCGAAAATCTGACCAAGCAGCCACTGCAGAGTCAGTCCAGGCTTACCAGTCTAGACAACTTTTCTTTAACATATTCGTAACTGGAGAAGCTCTATTGGCGAAATGGCATACAAATCGCCTGTAGTAACCTACTAAGCCTAGAGAGGTTCTTAACTGTGATTTCTTTCCTGGTCTTGACCAATTTTTGACCGATTTCATCTTAATTTTACTTGCCTGTGCACGACAATGTACCCTCCTCTAATAGCTGTGGCACACTTTTCTGTAATAGCTGTCATGCCCGCGGACCTCAATGAAGCTAAGGCCATCACGACTTTGGGCAGATGTGACTTCCAATCTGGAGTAAAATATCACTATGTCATCTAAGTAGGTGGCTGCATAAGCTATATGGGGTCCTAGCAATTTATTTATGGCACTTTGGAAGGCAGCAGGTGCCTGAAGCAACCCATAGGCTAGGACTTTATATTGGAAGAGACCAATAAGGGTGGAAAATACAGTCTTTTGCTTGACCGAAGAAGGGGCACTTGCCAATAACCCTTTGTTAAGTCAAGAGTAGTCAAATAACTGCTACCAGCTAGATTTTCCACCAGTTCATCCACCCATGGCATAGGGTAGTCAGCGAATTGGGATACGCTGTTTAACCGCCTAAAGCCATTGCAGAATCAAATACTCCCATTGGGCTTTGGGACAAGCACAATAGGACTGTTGAACTCACTAGTGGATTCCTCAATCACTTCCATCTTCTCAATTTCCTTTCTCCCCATAGCCCCTCTGGCTTCGAGAATATGGTACAGCTTTTGCTTCATGACAACTGACAATGTCGTATTCAAAGTAGTGCTCCCAGGAATGGGAGAAAAGACTTCCCTGTTCCACTGTATTATTCCTCAGTCTGTTGTTTTTGCCTAACAGATAAAGCTGGCTCTATGGGAACTTCAGTCTCATCAATGACTGTAATAACTTAACCAAGGAGAGGTGTTCTCATCATACCAAGGATTAAGGAGATTGATGTCGTATATTTTTTCTTCCCTTCTCCTCCTCAATTGACAGACCATGTAATAGACAGGGCCAACAGCCTCTAGGATTTTATGCGGACTTTGCCAATGAGCAAATAGTTTTCTTTCCTGAATTGGGATCGAGACCTTGTCCCCAGGATTGAAAGATCAAACTACAGCAGTTTTATCATAACTTCACTTTTGCTGTTCCTGAGCCTCTTTTATATGTACAACGGGCCCTATCTTTCCCAACCTCGCATACATGTACCAGATTTAGCTCTCTGGGGCATTGCTGCTCCCACCCTTCTTTCAACAGATACAAGATACCCCTTGGTTGTCTCCTGTACAATAACTGAAAAGGACTAAACCCTATTGAGGTTTCAGATACCTCATGGGTGACAAACAACAAATATGGGATAAGAGTGTCCCAATCTTATTTCTCTTGCACCACGGCTTTCCTCATCATGTGCTTTAATGTGCGGTTAATTCGCTCCACCAAGCTGTCTGTTTGTGGATGGTACACAGAGGTGTGAAGACCCGTCACCCCTATTAGCTGACACATATTTTTCATCGACTTGGACATGAACAGGGTGCCCTGGTCAGTGAGAATGTCCTTGGGAGTTCCCAAACGTGCAACAACCAACAAGAGCTCTTTAGCTATGGTGCTGGACTCTATATTCCGCATGGGAACTACATCAGGATAACGGGTCGCATATTCAATCACCACTAATATATATTGGTGTCCACAAGGTCCATACCTATATGTTCACAGAGGACCTGAACTGTTGGTACGGGTATGAGAGGTGCCCCATACATGAGTTTGGGGCAGGTTCTCTGACAAATTGGACGAGACCGGCTATATCTTTTCACTGCCATCTATATATACCGGGCCAGTAAAACCTGAGCAGAACTCATTCCTGTGTGTTATCTTACCCCAGGTGTCCCCCACAGACATGTGTATATTTTGCTTTTAGCACTAGAGGTACATGAGAAACCATTAACTGTTCTACCTTTTTTCCCTGTACAATACCAATGCTATACAGAAAATGATTTTTAATAAAAATATATGGTATTCCTTCTGCAGGCTGAGTAGCTTTTGCTACACCATTCACCTCAGTTACATTTTTTAATGCACATTCCAAAATGTCATCGTTAAGCTGGTCGCAAGCAAAGTCCTGCAAAGAAAACAAAGCTGATATTGCAGACCAATCCGTATCCTTACAGAGAGGCAGGGAAGGCTCATCTAGACCGTCACCAGCCAGGACTGCTTTTGATTGTCCAAAATCACCCGAACTGTGACACTGTCGTGGAAGTCCTGCTGTGACTCCCAGGATAGCATTCCAGATTGGCGGTTCCCAAAGATCAAGATCCAAATACTGTGCTTTCTTGATCCTTTAAGACCTGACTTCTGACTGTTGAGTTAGCTGCCTACATGTCCAGAAGGACATGCTCACAGAGTACCTCTTTAAACAGTGGGAAGTCTCACCCCAGAATAAGCAGATATAGCAGCTTAGGCGCTATGGCAGACACCACCGTAATGGCAGGAAAAACTTCACTAGCATTTGGTCACACTTAGTGACTGCCTACTGTGTAACCTTGCACAATGAAGGGATTGCTTGCAGACAGAGATGATTGAAGTTGTGGTCAGTTTTTACCTATAACAAATTTTGTGATGGAACAGGCAGAGGTGCGAAATTCCTGTGATATAATCTTTGAGTTCTGCTTTTTGCTTGTCCATTCCACAGACTGGCAATTTCACACTGTCGTACTTTTGGAATTTCGCGGAATATATTGTCTATGAATAGAGCTGGTTCCATGATGTTCAATTCATTTTGCTCTGTGGTGTGTTTGGGGAAGGAATAGCACAGCAAAGCATTTAAAAAATATTAAATACAGCTGTTAAAATGCATACACATTATATTTCTTGACCTGGTATACCAGAATCATTTTTGTCATTAGTAGCTAACACACATATTGATCACTATGAGATTTGCTCTGCCTTGTAACTGTTGTATTCAGTAATTGACCTTGACAAATTTATAAACGGCGTCTGTGGTCAGTTGCACTTGCCGGTCCGGCTCATAACTGTCTCAGTCTCTGTGCGCACAGAGTACTGCAATATTCAATGCCAGTTATGGGCAGAAAGCTGTAGCCCAGCAGTACAACAGCTGAAAATCAAATAATTGTTCTTCATTTATTTTGCCACAATTAATAATATTATAAGTAATTATAATGTTTTGCCCACTAGCTGGTAGTGGCTAACACAGCTACTGATCACTGTGAACTGATATGTCTTATAAGTGTTGTTTTCAATAATTACTCACAAACCTATAAACAGGGTGTCAGTGACTGTGTCAGACTATTTGCACAGTGCCATACTGTAACTGAATACTGCTCAATCAGGACAATATCAACACAGTAGGTGCACACCAAATTCATACCATTTGTTCTTGATTTGAAGTGATTTTATTTTGTGCACCAGAATTAATATAACTAGCACTGGTTATTAATCTGTTTCGCCCATTAGCTAGTGACTAAAATACCTATTGATCATTGTAGGAATTTCTCTGTTCTTGTTCATAACCATGTAACCATGTTCACTATTTCAGCACTATCTTCCGATATATATCCTTTGTTTGATCTATTTATAATAAGTTAAATTAAACATGCCAAAACACAAAATGAGTGGTAAAAATGTAAATCGAAAATGTAGCTCTTAAGAGAACTAAATTGTAAGCAATCAAACTTAAAGTGACAACTGCTATATCGATACTTTAAACAGTCATAATAGAAATCAATCTAGCCATGAAAAGGCAGAAGGGAGAAAATAGTCATGTTGAATTTATCCACATAAGTTCTGTGAATCAAGCTGACTTACACATCAGAAACATTAAAAGATTAAAGTGAAAGCCATCTCCTCCCTCAGCAGCACCGGAAAATTAGAAGGATATAATGCCCATATGTAGTGTCCCTGTTGACACAAACTGAGAAGCACCAACAACTTCAGCATTTGGTCAAAAAGCAAGACATTTTTACTGGTGTAACTAGTGAAGAAATAAACTGCACTTGCCAATTATTTAAAAAAAGTTATCAGCATTGAAAGCCAGAAGTACAAAATAACCCTATTCTTACGTGGTAATGCAAGGGTCTGATTCTGAAGATAATAACTGTGTCTTGAAAATGGCTTGAAAAAGAGTTCACTTACATTTGGATAAAGATACAGGTGTTGAAAGTGGTGTTGGTGCTGATCATAGATCAGTTAGTTTGCCATTGTCACCCCAGTTATTACCTCATTACTAACATCCTCTCCCATTCTCACAACATCCATTCTACGTCCTCCCTCCATACAGTGCTGCTTGGTGTAGTGATGGGGATGGTGATGATGATATATACGGTACAATGTATGCTTTTTGAATTTATCAGTAGTGCTCTTCCGAATTCTCATTAGTATTACTAAAGCTGTTTTATATACCTATTTATAATCAGGGTATATTTGCAGTTTATGTTTTTATGTAGTGGCTATAAAAACTATTTGTCTATTTGTCATTTTTCACATTTTAATGTGTTACATCATGTTATAAAATTGGATTTATTTAGGAATTCGTACCACTGATCAATACAAAAGACTATGTAATGTTATAAAAGAACAACTGTAAAACTTTTTCTTAATTAATTACAAAGTGGGCTTGGTGAGGATGATAATGGATTAGGTTAGTTTACTATTTTCTCCCCAGATGTTATCCCTGAGGTTGACAGATATCCTACCCCACTCCCCAACATATAGTCTCATGAGCAAAGCATTACATTCCATACACAAATTGCCATTGTAAAAGTTGAATATAAAGGTCCCCACCAGATGGAATGAGCCTTTCAACAGGCTTCATCAAAAAGCCACCGACAAATATGTTAGAGCATTTAAGGCTGTGGAAATCATTGGAGGACTTATCCAAGTTGCTTGCACCCTTCAAGTGAGATGCTGATCTTAGTCTTCAAAGAAGAACTGAGGTAGCCATGAAGCCCATGACCAAACAAATAGAGATCCGCAGTCTTCTCGGGTCAGATTAATCATTGATCTTAAATTTGGTTCTGTCACCAAAGTTATGGCCTTCACAGAAACCTCATTCCTTTTTGATTTGTGTTAGCTGAATTCTAAATTTGATTGTGCAGACTAGCTGGCAGTTTTCAAAATCACTTACATTTTAAACTCTTTTCTGGTCTCGTGTGCCAAATTGCTGTCTTATTAGCAGGAGCATATTAACATATTTAAACCTATTATGAACTACTGACAATCCACCAGTGACAGTAGAAGTAATTTAAATAGAGACAGAGTCTAATGTCATCCAAGGTGACTCTCAATCGGATGAAGAATCTTGAGATTCAGGAATAGCAGACAAAAGCAACTCATGTGCTTGTAGGGTCTTTATGTGATCATCTGTAACTCCAGCTGGAGCAGTGGTCCATGCATAAATTCCAGTACAAGACTGAGTGGCACGTGTTAGGATCCTGCTTGTCTTTAGAGCACACTTTGCACTGATGTAACAATCTATGAATGCTAGGATACAACACACAACAAGCATTGATCCATTGGGACAAACAAAATTGCTTTCGCCTTACTCCTATTGTCACTTCCAATCCCTCTCTGGTGGTGATGGTAACTGCTGTGGAGGAACAGGGTCGTCTATCGATGAAGAGTCAGGTTGACCACACGGAGACCTAGCTAGTGCAATTCTTAGCAGGTAAGGAGCTCAAACTCCTCTGAGGTGCAGCAGGAGAGGTACTGACTGAGCCACTCTGGCTTTGGTCACATTGTAATGAAGCAGATACATTTTGGTCAAACTCACTGTTGTGACTCAGTATCACATCTAGGTGCATCTCTAATGCAATTTTGCCAGAGGACCACTATACCCTTAATCTGCCCCATCAAACTGACGTTGAAAACGATTCAAAGTAACAATCTCTAAGTTACACACTGTCCGAATATGAGGAAATCTCACACATAGAATGTGGTGCACTGGAATCGCTTCCTACATCGTGATACATGTTCTGGCTCAGGGACAGGAATAGCAAGGCCAGTCTGAGAACTGGAGCCAACAGGGGTCTCCATTCTGAGGAGTCAATGATATGGGGAACCTCCTCTTAATCCTCTTTGCAGCACCAGAGACAATGGTCAATGGGAACAGAGTTAACATATCTAATGCCTATAGTTCAATCACTGACCCTAAACACAGACGCAACAGTGCTAGCAAAGCCACTAATGACTGTGTCTGAATCACATGGACTATGTAAAAAAGCCTGACTGCATCAAGCACAACTGACTGCGTCTATCAGATTAAAGATTTGCTTAGCTAGTTCCTCAACCTGTAGTGCTGTTACTCCCTCTAAGAGGGGAATTCAATTAGCAGCAAAGTGTCTCATGGACGCTCCGGAGACACTACAGGAAGGAGATTTCATAGAAATCTCCGCTCATTTTTCGCAAGGAAAATTGATCGGACATTTCTACCGTTATTACTGCCAATGTGCGCAGTGCGATATGCGGAAATTGAATACTCCCCTAAATCTCTGTTACTTCCAGATACAGTAATTACTGCAAATGAGGATGAAGGGGGTACACCTCTCCCAGACTGCACTATGCCACAACCCATTACACTGTATCAGGCTCATCTGGCAACCACTGAAACGACTATATAAAACAAGAGGTGGGACTGTCACCAAGCTAATACTTCTGCACACTTCCCGATGACATCTCTGCAGATCCAAAAATCTGTTTTCAATCTAAACCTCCTGCCAGGAGTGGCCATTTTCACATTTGAAATAAAGGGGTTCTCGTTCTGTACCTCTCTCTTTCCTTCTCTCTTCCTACTGTCTTTCTCTCTCTCCTTTTAACTGTTTTCTCCTTTTCACACTTTTTCTTTTTTACACTTTTTCTCTCTCTCTTTCACTCATATTTCCACACTTTTCTTTTCTCACTTTTCTCTCTTTAACTCTCTGTAATGTGTGCTTCATATAGAACTAAAACTAATTTACAACTCTGCCATAAATTCAAATAAGTCTTGAAATACTGCACCAATCCTAGTGGATGTTTGAGCAGAGTATTCAATCTAGGAGAGGGGTAGACTGTACTGAGCCAGCCAACCAGGATTAGGTTGGACTGAGCCAATGGGCAAGGCCCAGAGCAGGACTAAGGAGGTGGGGCTGAGCCCCTCAGTCTCATGGGGCCACGGTGGACCAAGCAGCAGCGTCTGTCCAGGGACAGGTGCTGCCAGAGCTGTTAAGGCAGCGGCTACTAAGTGTTGCAGTGATATTACTTCACTACTGTGATGCTTAAGGGATTCTGGAGCGTCTATAAGCATCTGCATACAGTGTGAACTGAAGACTGAAGAAGAGAAAAGAAAGAACGGAGAAGAAAGAAGAGGCTCGAGGTAAGCATATGATCAAGGGTGGTACTATTATTAATTACAATTATCAAAGGGGCACTACTAGTAATTTCAATAATCAAAAGGGTACTATTATTAATTTAGATCATATGGGGGCATTTTTATTAATTACAATTAGGACAGAGGCACAATTATTAATTACAACCATTAAGGGGGAACTCTTATTAATTTAGATAAGAGTGCATTATTAGTTCAGATAAGAAGGCACTATTATTAAGATAATCAAGAGGACATTATTATTCATTTAGATCATATAGGGGGACACTATTATTAATTTAGATCATCAAGGGTCCTAATAGTGTAGTATATTTAGAACCATGTAACTCAAAATTTGGTAACTCTCCCTGAATGCTGGCACTATGCTCTTACTTTTAGACCATATGGTCACTCCTGTCTTAACTGCATACTTACCAACTTTTGAAAGTTGGATTTCGGGAGCCAGCCGGGGGAGGTGGGCGTGACGGGGGGTGGGGATCCACAATTATGTCATCTTGGCCCCGCCCCCGTGACGGAATGACGCAAACGCGTCATTTTACAGCAGGGGGGCGGGGCCAAATGCTGCGATTCCCAGTGAATCGCAGCGTTTTGGACCTAATTCTGCCCACTTCACTAGGAAGTCCGTGAGACTCTCGCAAAATGCGGGAGTCTCCCGGACATTCCAGAAGAGTTGGCAAGTATGCTTAACTGCTCCTGGCCCTTCAAAGCCTTAATCCAGCTCTGACAAGGCCTTTCGAGGCATGTGCCACACATTTCTTTCCTGGCTTTGCGGACCTCTTTTCCTTACAAACAGCATATCATAGCTTCATCACAAACATCATTACATGTTTAGCGTCAGATGGAAGCTTCTTTTCTTTTCTCTGTTCATGTTTTCTCTCCTTTTTACTTTTTCTTTATCTTTTTTTACACCTTTTCTCTCTCTTTCTCATTCTTTTCACTCTTTTTTTCTAGTCTTTTTATCCTCCTTTTCACCGTTTTCTCTCCAGTTGGCCTATTTATTATTTAGAGAAAAACACTACCTGGTGAAAATGCTACAGAGATAAGTCTTCCCCTCTCTATCAAGCCATATAAAGCCTTTTTTTTTTAATACATTTTTTAAACATTTCTTTAACACTGGTGAAGTAGTTTTACTGCTGTCAGTCAGTATCACTGAGGTGAGGTTTGTATTGATAAATAAAAGTGAGAAATTGCTACGATAATCAGCTATAAACAACTAGTTCTATCACTGAATATTAATAAACAGGCCGCAAATTGGCTGCCTTCACACATTAACATTTAGGGTGACTAAGCATATTATAGTGTATTCCACATTTGGGGCCTGATTCATTAAGGAAAGTAAAGCGACAAAATGAGTAACTTTGCACCTGGGCAAAACCATGTTGCATTGGAGGGGGAGGTAAATTTAAAATGTGGGGACAGATTTACAGTTGCGGTAAGGCCATACTTGCCTACTGTCCCAGAATTTCCGGGAGACTCCCGAATTTGGGGAAGTCTTCCTAGACTCCCGGAAGAGTAGACAACCCTCCCGGATCCTACAAAATGCCGAAATTCCCAGCATTGCATATTGGGGGTGGGGCTTAACTGCATTATTAAACTCCGGCCCGGCAATTCAATGCCGTGAATTTAGGCATTTTATAGAGGAGGTGTGGCTATGGTGACGCAAAGACACAGGTCACCATGCCCCCTCCTAGGACCTGTGCTCCTGGAGGACAGAGTCACAAAGCCGGCAACTATGGGTAGGGCATGTCCTAGATCAACTTTAAATTTCATTGTAACTATGAAGCTATCAAGTATTTGTGTGCTACATGAAAAAACAGCCAGTATTTATCTTATGTGCAAAATAATAAACTAATTTGCACCCCTTGCATTGTAACATGGTTTGTCCAGGAGATAACTTGCTTATTTTTTTTAATTACTTTCCTTAATGAATTAGGCCCACTATGGCTTGCCAAGGACTGAATGATTCAATAAGGGAGAAGTTTTAATGGAACAACAATGAAAGCGCAAATTTGGCATGGAGTGGCGCACACAGGGGGGGTTTCTGAGTCTCTAGAAACCCCCCCCTGCGCTAACTAAGTGGCCACTGTCCTATACAGCAGCCACGGCGCTGTCAAAGAAGCTTCCACGGCAGTGCTGTATTGTATACAGCACCGCCGCGGACGCTTCTTAGACAGCGCCAGGTTTTTTTGGGTCGGCGTGGGGAAATTCCCCCCCCCCCCTACAATCCTCCATGCGCCCCTGGCATGCAACAACAAATTCTGCTGGAGAAAAATTTCATTTTGCAGATCAATTTTAAAAATTTTGCTCATCCCTACTTGCAGATGTGACTATTGGATATCAGTTGTTTATAAAATCCAGCACTTAGAACTGATATGGACTTGATTTTTCCTTCTGATGAAACTGTCAGACGTGATTGTTCTGGATCCTTGTGACACCGTGATTGCTGCATATTGGAATGATGTATAGAGAAAACACACAAGCCGGACAACAAATACAAGCTGAGTGGTAAGACTGAGCTATACCGGGCACCATTAGCTATCAGCTAAAATCACCCTGGAGAGACTTTCATAGTTCCATAAGACTATCTTTGTTTACCAGAAATGAATCTTTATTTTTTTCTCCCCCTAAAAATTCGAAACATCTTTGCAGCATTATGAACTGTGTGTCAAGTGCAGTTTTAAAATGTTATATGGTGGAACAATACTAATTGCCACTACCGAATTATTTTAATAAATGTGATTTTCTATATATGCAACTGGTTTCTGTATATTGGTTTTTATACAATCGAATGTTCCAATTTGTGCTGTCATACCAATTATTATTGCAGATTTGCAGGAATAATTTTTGAAAAATGGCATTAGTGCACCCCTAGAAAACATATCACATACATTGCAATCCAGAATTTTCTTTCTAATAATGCAGTTTATTTTAAGCTAGTTATCAAACTGTGATTCTATACCTAGAATAACAAGTTTGATGTTTAATCTTTTTACTCTTTAGTTCTGAGAAAATACATATTTTTAAAAACGAAGTATGGAAACATCAATACCTTCTATTTTAAGAACTAAAAATGCTCACATTATTTTTAAAAAAATGCTTCTCAAACTGGTTTGTCTAATCTGCTGTTGGAAAATTTGCAATAAATTCTCAAACTTTAGACTAAAAATGCAAGCAAAATGTGATCAAGACAAACAAATTTGACCAAGTTCAAGCTTCTTTGAGATGAAAGCACCAATCCTATTAAAAAATTAGGTGTTTGTTTTTAACATGCATCACTTTGGCAGGCTATAAGAAGCATCATGGTATTCACCATAACTTGCTGTTTAAAGTAAAAAAAACACTTCTATTTGGGATTGCTGCTTTGCTACATTTTATAATAGTTTTATCGTTTTTTCATGCAAAATTAGAACTTAAACCCGTAATGTTTGCTTTTCAAATTAAAAAACTGTTAAAAATACTATAAATATAGCCATTTTAGCTTGAACAGGAAACATTTTCTAGTTTATTTGAAAGGCTTAAGCTGAAAATGTGAACTTCAAACCGTGAATGTGAACTTTGAACTGCAAAAACAATGTTTGTCAGTTCAAATTATTTGCGTATCTCTCGTTCTTAGGCTAGGTACACACTGGAGGTTTTTAAGCAGATTATCGGGCCAATCACCTGATAAACGACAGCTCTGCCACATATCGCGTTAGTGTGTATAATCACACCATGAACGACAGTCCTTCCAAAGTACCGATTGTCGTTTCATTTGGTTGGTCATACTGTTTAATAATCTCATTCCAATCACCTTCTGATCATGTAGTGTGTATGCGCTCTCATCACGATCTCCATAGAGTGTACAGAGTCGTGATCTTTTCAGCCGATGCCGGCATTGAACATGCCCTGGTGTATAAATGAAGAGAGTGCTGTAGATGGAATACTTAGTTTGTTCGTTCGTTTGTTCGTTCTAAGACTGAATATTTCGTTTCAGAGTCACAGAAGGTAACGAAATTCGATATGACATGTGGATAGCTATAACAAGGCGGTTAATCAGTGTGATAGGAATTAATGAATTAATGCATATTGTGCTGTAATTCTCTAAACAACTATAGGACCTGATGAAGAGCACAGATCTGAAGGTAAATCGTGTGTAGTATGTATACATGAATCACATGACCGGTCGGACCTTCAGCTGTAGGTACAATCGAATAGACAAATAATATACAGATAAGATGGTAATGCAGATAAAATTATTTACAGAATAGTGAGTGAAAGTGATGGTAGTGATCAGCGGGAAGTAGGCCTGAGCTTAAGAAAACAAGGCTAAGGAAGCAGGCCAAGAGGTACAGAGGGTGATGGAATAGTAGAAGGAGAACACAAGGAAAGAGGGCCCTGCTCCTGAGAGCTTACATCCTAAAGGAAAGGAGGAGACACATATAGGGTGGTATTGTTTGGGGGAGTGGGGGTGAATACAAGGGAGTTAAGGGGTGCTGTTCTAGAACAAATTAGTCGGAAAATTCTCCAGTGTGTACCTAACCTTAGACTCCTTCCAACCCAACTCACTGTAACTCTGATGGACGCACTTTTGGGGGAAACCAAAATTGACTGGCTGAAACTATTAGAGCTGTTTAAGTAGCCAATTGTTTGCTTAAGGAAGCAATCGGGTGATAAATTATCTATGCAAATCCAAATAGGAAGAGTGGAAAATATGTAGTTAAGTGACAGGGCTGCAGGATGCTGAACAATATCCAATTGAGTGATAAATATGGTTAGAGATCAAGGTTTGAAGCAAAAGGTTGAACTTAGTTTCCTGATGCCTGAATAAGAAGTAGAGGTTAGAGCAGAACTGCATCTGAGTCAAGATTTGGCTTCTGGATGTGTTCCAAGAACAGGGAGTAATTTAAACAAACACAATTTTCTTTAACTTTAAATAATTGACAGAAAAACATTTCAACCATCAAATTATCTGGTACTTTACAAAAACAGCCAAACACTGAAATTTGAAAATAAAATTCTCATACATCAAGTTTGCTGTTGTACTGAGTCATTTGAAAAATAAGTATTTTTTTGTCCAGACTGACCTTGCAGTTATTGTCTGAAAACACGATGTACAATGCAAATGGGGCCGTCTGATTGGGTCCCTTAGTTGTGTGCACATGACATACTGTATGCAGAGCAGCAGTTACCGAGGCTGTTCAGGAAACCTGCAGAGCAGCAATGGAATGCAGCCCAATACTCAGCCAATAGCTGGTAGGGCCAGGTGCAAAATTGATTGCCATTATAAATTTAGAACTGTCATTCAAACATTTTAATTTGTCTAATGCTGCACCGTATATTCCATCTTAAAGTCTTGCACCAGCACAAAGACTTCTCCCCCCGGACATTAGTAAGTGGAGCCGCTCTGTAAATTGTTACCTTGACAAAATTCATGTCTGAAGCATTTAACTCCTTCCCTACCAAATAAGCATGAATTATCTGCATCAATCTTATGTTTAGGACAGGTCCCAGCGTTTACCCTGATCCTACAAATTCAAAGTGACTCTTTAAATCAGGATTATTAATGACTACACTCTACCGTTATATTGTTATAATTGTATTTGGTAATATAACATTGTTTTACTTATTTTACATGGGTTTATTTTGCTCCTAATCATACTGAATATTTAGGGCCAGAGGTTTGTTTTATACTCTGCTCCCCAAAACACCCTCAACCCTTTAATTTGCAACCCAGCTGTGCTTGTGAATTTATAATACAATTGTCCTAAATCATTCACAACAGGGGGATTTATGTGCTAATCCTTGCAGCTTTAGAAACAGAGGGTCAGCCTGCAGACCCAGCTTGCTGGAAGATGGGGGCAATCGCACCCCAGGCATGTTCTAACAAATGCTGATCCTATGGGCTACTGGGGTGTTTAGGGGTGTTTTTATTAGCCCTAAGTCCTGCTATCGCCACAGGTCAGGAGCCTCTTTTGTTGCTTCCCGTGGCAAAGCAGGGAGAAGCCTACTTATCGAGGACAGTGGCCGTACATGTACCCCGCTGTCCTGTAATTGCTAACGCTAGCCAGGGGTGCCCACAGGAACAGTGTTTTATTATTAAAAGTTTATTTTTTATTACTAGAATCTGTAAGTTCCAGGGAATAGCTTGGAAACAGGTAAGATTCCTCATACCCCTGCCAATCGGTATCATCGGGGACAATTTGTTAATAAATTGCTCAACGATAGAAAATCTTGTTATCAGAGGAGTCTTAATAAATAAACCCCTAAGTTAGTTCCTGATCCCCTATGTGATAAATGTGGGACAGTCCTCTCCTTGTCACCTGTGGAATCATGTCCTCATTTAGATCACTTTCAAAGTTTACCAACAATGGCTTAACCCTTTCCTGACACTCACCATAGATCCTGTGGCAAGAAGCTAATCTACTTCAGAACCATTCCAATTGATGGTAATGTAAATTGCAGTAACTGAATTAACCCTGTGGCCTCGGCTTAGATCAATGGGTATTTAACTAGTCCATTATGTAACTTATTTCATAGGCATCTCTGCAGTACGTTGCAGTACCAACATACCAATAACACTGCATGTTAAATGACAACAACGTGCATTGTCCGAACTCTGTATGTATTTATTTTATCTCCAGTAAGCAGTAATAGCAATCTGTTTGTGCTGAGAATTGGTGACACAGAAAACGGCGCATACAATAAATCTGCAAGTCATGGCTGCATTAACAGGACAAGGGGAAAAAAAACAGCAGTAATATACTCAGTCAGCTGTCCTTGCTGTAAATTGCTCTTATAGTACATTCCCTGCATTGGTTTTCCAGAAGATGCTGCACCTGTCTGCTCTGAGTGCCTATTTCACCCGGCTTGCTGCATTGCAGCACTTATATAGAGAAGGCATCATCCTCTTAAGGACACACTGCTAACCCATCTCTGCCTGCATTTCTCCTCTGACAATTAGACCTAAAATGTACCGCAGTACACTGCTCATTTACCAGACAGCAATGAGCTAATGAAGTAACAGTCTTTTTTTTTTTTTATAGCAGTAAAGTGTTGTTCTAGCTGTGATGAGCCAATTTATAGTCACTAAATCATTCATTCTATGAAATATCACAATGTTAATAACAAAGCCTACATCTGCCTTCTCTGCAGAGCTATTCTATCCCCGTTTGGTCACTATAAACATTAATGACCACTTTTAGGTCTCTATGCAAGAACAACTTTTTAAGGTTGTATTCTGCGTTCTGATTCATTTATAAATCTATTTAGGATTTTTAAAGAGAGTTCTGTATTTAACCAGTTCTGCAAGTAATGGGGCGCAAAGGAAAATCACACCTGCAGAAAATTATTTGCAGGAACAGAGTTTAAAGACAACATTGGGCTAGATTTACTAAGCTGCGGGTTTGAGAAAGTAGGGATGTTGCCTATGGCAACCAATCAGATTCTAGCTGTCATTTTGTGAAGGTACTAAATAAATGAAAGCTAGAATCTGATTGGTTGCTATAGGCAACATCCCCACTTTCTCAAACCCGCAGTTTAGTAAATCTAGCCCACTGTCTCTTTCGAAAAGTGTGTATTTAGGTTTATGCCACTTGCTTAATTGCTTTATTTTATTTAATGTATGATCCTGCTCCCTCCACTGCTCTCAGTCTCTAGCTTTACCTTCTAAAATCAGGGGCATGAACAGAGCCTGTAGGCATCATCATCATCATCATCATCATTTATTTATTTATATAGTGCCACATATTCCGTAGCGCTTTACAATTGGGGACAAACATAGTAAACTAATAAACAAACTGGGTAAAACAGACAAAGAGGTGAGAAGGCCCTGCTCACAAGCTTACAATCTACAGGCACACGACATATCCCGCTCCCCATCCATCAGTCACACATATTTTACCTGGATCATTATGTAGCTCTACAGGCCCTATCATACCGCAGAATATAGTGGGAGTCTCTGTCCCCAAACAAGTTAATGTTTCTCATTCCTTCAAATCACTTTTCTTTGCTAATGACAGATTACGTGCCAATAACGAGCCGTCTCTCAGCTGCCGGCACCCTTAGACACAAGCCTACTGTTCCTGTCTGATTCCTGCCTTGCTTTAAGTACTCTGTGCTGCTGTGATCATTAAGGCAATCTGATTGGCTAAAGATTGTGTAATACCCATACATTTTTAACCTGAGGGCACACAGATAAGCAGGACATGATGATGTGTAATAAAATGGTGCACTGACACTAGTCAAATCAACGATCAAATAAAGGTGAAAAATATGTAAATAATATTGAAAGTAGCAGATGCCATAAAATTAACATATTACATACACGCTGTAGTTTTATGTGATGTCAGGCAAATATATGTTCCTGTGAAATAATACTTAATATGTGTGTAGTAGAGAGCCTCCCGCTCCACAGTCTCGTGCTGTTATTTGGACTATATTTAGTAGGGAGCCTCCAGGCCTTAGTAACAGCCATGTGGACAATTGTACATCACTCTCTCCAGTGGCGTAACTAGACATTTGTGGACCCCTAGCAAACTTTTGAAGGGGCCTCCAACATTTCTACAGGGGATACTCTCCCCACTTATCCTACATCTAAGAAGACGTCCATCTCCTCTCGTTGTCTGCCACTACACTGTGCGCCACTCTGGGCTAGAATATCAGAATTCCCTTCCCCTTAGAGCAGCATTTACACAGCATTCCAGGGCTTGAAATGCCTTGTGGTGTTGGCGGTCACACAGCTTACTGAGCTCCCTGCCACCCGTGGACTCTGCGCTTTCTGGCAAATGGGCCCAAGGCCGCACAGGTGCGAGGTACACAAGGCCAGGCAGATGAATTGCCCCATAACAGTTGCTACCCCTGCATCCCTGGTAGTTATGCCCATGAGTTCTTCCCTTCCAGGTTTTGTAGTTGTTTCACTGACCTTTGCTAAATCAGAGTTTCTATGTAGGGAGGTCGTCAATGGTATTTTTGTCCATCCTTTAATGTTCAAGAGAAGCTGTATTAATATAATGCAACTGAATTGAAGCTGTAATCGCTTGCGTTTAGTTTTGCGGATGATAAGGAAATAAACCAGCGTTTTATATCAACAACCCTCCAGACTCCCCTCAAACCTTCCTGCTACAAAACATAACAATTAATGTTGTAGATTGACAAAATTACTTATGTATAATTCTCAGAAGTGGGGGAAATCAGAGTAAGAATATTCACTGAAGAGTTTGTTAGTACAGACAGATGTCAGTTTATTATTGTATAAATATAAATTAAGACACATTTGTAATCTAACAATAAACAAAATAAATCATAAATAAGAAACAAAGACATTTGCCGGTCAGAAGTGTCATTAAAAAGAAGAAATTGGGACATTTATGAAACTGTACTACAGGTAAGTGTGCAGAAAAGGTGGGGTTGTCCTTAGAAACCAGACATTGTCTAAGCTGCACTGTTACTTGTTAAACAGGTATTTAAAAATGTCCATCATTCTCTCAACCTTTAAGATGTAAAATATTATAAAGCACACTTACTATATATATATCAACAAATACCACGAGCAGCAAAATATCTTAAATTGTGAGAGGAAGCCTTGGGGGTTGGCGGCGGGTTGGCGGGTTGCCTCCCGTCTGTGTCTGTTTCTGGGGATGACTCAGAGAAAAGTGGTGCTTCAATGAACAAATCATACTTCTCTCCCCAATCAACCAAGGCCATTCCCTGAACTGCTCAAACCACACCCACCAAATTGTACTGTCACACCTCCAAAGGCAGCAAAAATTAGGGGTTCATAGGGTCTTCCTGGCGCTTTAACGTAGAACACTTACTTGCTTTCCTCCACTGCCAAATTTTAATACAAGTCCCAGAATTGTATGTGGCATAGACACCAATATCATGGGCAGCACGGTGGCTTAGTGGATAGCACTTCTGCCTCACAGCGCTGGGGTCATGAGTTTGATTCCCAACCATGGCCTTATCTGTGTGGAGTTTGTATGTTCCCCCTGTGCTTGTGTGGGTTTCCTCCGGGTGCTCCGGTTTCCTCCCACAAAAACATACTAGTAGGTTAATTGCCTGCTATATAATTGACCTTAGTCTGTGTGTGTGTGTGTGTGTGTTAGGGAATTTAGAAAGTAAGCTCCAATGGGACAGGGACTGATGTGAGTGAGTTCTCTGTACAGCGCTGCGGAATTAGTGGTGCTATATAAATAGCTGCTGCTGTTGATATTAAGAAGGAAGACTGTAGGGAGTGTGTGTGGTATATTTAAACATGTGTGCAGGAGACCCAAAATATAGTCTATTGGGATACAAAAAACAGAACTGTGCCTCCAGGTGACCCATATGTTAGGGATCATTTGATTTTAACATAAAACTAGCGATACTGAGTCAGCCACTGCCCAGTGTGAAATGGTTGCGTAAGAACATACAATTACAGAGCAGCTTCTTTACACTCAGAAATGGGACTTCACATCTGATACATTAAAATAGAAAAGAAATCTTTTCATTTTTTTTTCTTCTGCCTTTAAATAATATATTGTACATTAAATCACAAAAACATATTTGTGATGTTATAGGGCCTGTTTACAAAGTAAAGCTTTCAAATGTTGCACACAACATGCTGACATATTTTTTGAAAGTCGATTCTAAATCCTAAGGGGTCTGTTTATCACCCATTGTATCTTGGTCATGTAAGTTATCATTTCTTATTGCAATTTATTAAAATTGATTAGCCAGGACAGTGGCTTTGTTAGGATCTCTTTCCTTACATGTTCTTATGACCGTGCACAATTTGCGGTTTGGAGGAGCACAAAGCCTGCTGGGGAGATCCCTCTCCTGCAATGCTCTCGTACTAAGGATCAATGGCGCCACTGACTGGTGTCTGGCACTATTTTGTAAGGCTGTGCGGTGGCCGCTGAGCTTAACTTCAAAAGCCCCGGACGCCGCACAGCCCCCCATCCCCCCCCCCCCCCCCCCTGCACACTACTGAATGCTCTGTCCCTCCTCTCAGCTCCATTCTCCCTTTCTCCCTCCTCCCTCCTGCCCCCTCACTGCCTGTCGGGTGGGATGTCATCATCACGTGCCAAAAGTGTCTGTGAGGAGCCCGGCGGAGAGAAGTAGCTGACTCTCTGAAGAAATGACCAGGTAAGTAAAGAATGATGCGGGGGGTGGTCTGTGTGATGGAGGGGAAAGCGAACGGGCTCAAATTATCACAAAATAAGCCACAATTTTGAGGCGTCATACAATGAGAAGGATTTCTGTTGTGATGGAATTTCCTTCATTCTCTGCATATACAATACAACACAGTCAGCGACATAACTATAGTATCATGCACCACTGTGTAAATTATAGACATGGTCTCCTTCCCCCATGCACTCTTTACTAGATCCCTCTGTACATCTCACTGCAGCCATCCTAACTAGTATATAAATTAGATCCTCCTGCTAGTATACAAAGCTGAGCTAATCTGGTAGCTAGTATACTCCAATCTAGTGGTTAGTGTACAAAACCAAGTTGGTGGCTACTATAAAAAGGTAAGCTTAGTTTCGTGGCTAGTATAAAAAGCCAAGTGTACAGACTAGTGTACACAACTGACCACAATGTAGTGATCAGTATACAATGTAAACCTAATTGGTAAACTGTATTAACACCCTATTAAGTGGTAGAAGTGGGGGTGTATACGGTGGTATGCCATATCGCCACTTCTCCTACTGCCTTCACTGTAAAAGGTAAAACTTCCATTCCCATTACATTTTCCATACCGCCACTTCTAAATTTCCACTTCAACCACTGGCCCCATTGCCAACAGTCGCTCACGTCAGAGGAAACTGAGCACTCACATGCTGCTGCTGGAGACTGAGCACTCACATGCTGCTGCTGGATGCCATTCAATAGAGTTAAGCGAAGTCGCATTGAAATTTCATATAAATTTTGCAGAGGCCATTTATCAGAGGGTGCAAGGATTCGGTGATAGAATCATTAAGTCCCACTACCACTTTACCATTCTATGCCATGCCATTCCACACTGTATTTTCAAATGTGCATTTTGTACGATTTACGGTCTACGTCCAGAGCTGGAAAGATGACTGTCAGTTCATTCTACTCTGTGGTGTGGTTCGGTTATGACTTAGAACACTTAAGGCCAAATTACCCCAGTAAAACATGAAATTTCACAATAAATTAATACATGAATAGTTGAAAAATTTGAACTTACATTGTGTAATAAAATATGTATTTTCATTTTTTTATGTTTAATTCAACTATTTCTATATACCCCCTCTGCAAGCTGAAATTACTAACAGACCCCTTGGCAGATATGAGGACACAATAATAATTAGTAGAGAAGGGGATAACGAGCAAATATAACCTTAAAGAAATATTTTATGCTATAGTTCTGTTCTGTCTTGATACAACAAGAATGCTGGATTCATATGAGTGGTATCATTAAAAATGATTTTCTTTTAAAGGGGTATAATACATGCTATTAGCAAAAATGTAACTATTGCTGTCCATTAAAAAGCTTCATTGTAATCCTTAGGGACCGCACCAGCAAGATCGGCACTTAAAGGCTATGAAGAAAATACTATCCAATTTGCTGAAGACAAGTGCCATCATAAAAAATACATTTATATAATATAATAAAGACCATATATTTTCCAATTAAATAAACTGACTTCAATTAAAGTTAATTTTCCATAATGTATTACAAATATATATTTTTGAAGATGATTTACCTATATAATATAGCACACTAAACCAGTTTATGTAGCTATAATTATGTCATGTCTCTGTTAATACCTTTTGGGTGGGCTGAGGGAATGGAAACACTTGAGACTTCCATGGAAAACCATTTTTCCTCAACATCCCAGATAATTGCGACAGTGTCTGACAGCACAGAAGAAATAACATCATATCATTTGATCTCTGCTTACTCAAGCCACACACATGTTGCCTAGCAACTGCACAGGGCAGAAGATTAAACATTTCTAACAAGATAAAACCAAAAATAAAGCACGCGGATGCACTCTATGTCTAATATAAAGCCATATGCAACGCTGATAGCCACTTTAAAGGGGTTATAAAACATGTTATTAACTATAGAGGAGGTGTTTATAGGCCTGCGCTTTTGCCTTTATTGCAATTCCAATATACCTTGCTAAGCAGGACTGGTACTTGAATCATTAATGTGATGTGGCGATGTGACATTTTTATTACGCACCCAAGGACAGTGCTATGCTTGGAGTTCTAATTCTGATACAAACACAGCCTAAGAATTACAGTCTGTTAATACAATGAGAAGCAAAACTTTTCATGAACCTGAACAACATGTATAGTTTGTTATGGTACATTAAACTCAAATACTAACCTTACACATACCTAGGCTATGACCCTATTTTCCAGGGAATTTCTTTATTCTTCATCAACAATGGAAAAGGGCCAAAGTAGGTGTGGTTTTGGCATACCTTCCAACTTTTGAAGTTGGGGAATTGGGATAGCATGCACACAAACGAGAAGCGGGCGTTACCAAGGGGAGTGACTAGGTCACAGGTAACATATCTAACACTTTCGAGTAATGGCTCGCACCTGCCCCACTCAAATGCAGGATAGAGCAGTGAACAGGACATTCCCACCACGGTACAAAGCTGTCTGCGGCAGGACAGAGCCGTCCAATTGGGGACAGTCCCGAAAAATCTGGACAGTTGGGAGGTATGGTTTTGGGGCGGACCTGGAAGTGGTGTTGGGCAAATTTGTGGTTTAGCTCATTTTGTCGCCATTTTTGAATTGAGAATGTTGACACTTAAGCCGGAAACCTTTCGCTGTCAGAGGTCTGTTAACGTTTTACATCAGGTGGTCGAACCAGTTTTTCACATTTTTGTGTGCATCAATAAAACATGTATTACAGACTCCAACCTTCATTGCTGCCCTCAGATCCACACATTTTCTGAAAGTAGAAATCTTGTAGAATTTAAGCTAATATCCATTATTTACACTCCATACTATGCTCTTCAAATTGTTGGTGATGATAGATTAAAAAAAGTACACAATAAGCGTTATCTACATCTAAAAATGTCATAAAAACACAATGTAAAACCCAAAATACCTACTAAAGTGCATAGGATTTGTGTGTGCACTCTCCAAGCAGCCAAAACCTCAAGCCTGCAACCTCCTAAATAGGATATTTATGAATATTATCCGAATCTTGAACTAAACGGATTCCAAAAGCCTGCTACTATGAATGTGCACTTCACCCACCGTGTTTATCTTGTACAGTGTTCACCCGCCATGCCCGGATCCCTCCAGAACCTATGCCCGCCACCTCCTAACTCCTCACTAACTCGCTCAAAACCGAATATATGTGTGCTATGGAATCCTTGAGGCCACTCTCCGTCAAATGCTCCCCATCCAGTCTATAAAGGCAATTCCTGTGTCTTATTAAATAAACTTGGCACTGTTATAGGTTTCAAAATGGCAGACTTTATACTATGCAGAATAAAAGGTATTAATTCCATAAGCCAAACTGAAATTACAAAACAAATCAAGAATCCACAAACACAGGAAATGTTCCCTCTATTGTTATTCACAATCTTCATGCAGTGTACCTCAGATATGGGTGGGGCTACCAGGATGGGTAATCTGATATATTAGGGATGTGGTTTGCTGGATCAGGGCGGTCACCAGGCGTGTCAGGGAGGTGGATGGGTAGGTCCAGATTTGGACAATTTTTGTTTGTTGTTTTAATATTTAACCAGGTTAGGTTACAATAATGGTCAACCAGTTACCATAAACCTTGTTTAGGGACAGCACATGGTTTTTTAATGACTGCAAGATGATGGTTAGACGTATTACACCTTCTAAAAAGAAAAAGTGTAGATATTGCCAATACCAACCAATCAGGTTCTAGCTATAATTTATCTAGTACATTCTAGAAAATAGTAGCTAGCTTCTGATTGATTGCTATGAGCAACACCACCATTTTTGTCTTTTTAGAACGTATGATAAATCTACCCAGAGAAGTGTTTTGGCCAACATGATGGTTGATAATGTCAGACCATGGTTGAAATTTATGTAATGCGGGATACATGTTGCCATCAACGTGGACTTTTAGTAGAGCTTGGGGTCAAAAATAAGACTTTATAGCAAGAAATGTGAAGATGAAGGTCATAGTACAATGTCCTGCAGAACCTTTTAAATACTGCATAGAATTGTATTGCATAAAAGGAGCTACCACAGAAAAATAAGACTGGCATGTATTTTGGGTCATTAAATTACTGCCTCCAAGGGGAGATTCAATTAGCCGCGAAATATTTCGTGGGCATTCCAGAGACACCTGCGACAGATATTTTTACAGAAATATCCGCTAATTTTTCTTTGCGCCCCATAGAGGCCGTAGATCTCAGGAACATCGCGGCTAATTGAATCTGCCCCTAAGTATATAAAAATCATAATTGCAACCATAACATGCTTAATTACATTTAATGGCTACTAAACCTTAAATAATAGGGTCCTTGTATGACTGAGCTGTACAACTCTATAGTTGCAACTCAACTCTATTTTTTAATCTAAACTTCTTTGATTGCTCCAATTATTTAGAGGAGCATCTTACTATATGCACGCCAGACTCAGGACTTCCATTTGCCCCATTTTTCCCGGTGACAGTCCTGGATTTTCGTGCTGGGACTATGTAATATTGAATTCTTATTTCCCTAGAATTTGTGATAAAGATATGTTTGTGCAAATATGTTTTCATAATTGTTTTCCTATATTCACTTCCCAAAAAGGTAGCTTGGGGTGGTTTTGATTGACTTGAATGTCAAAATATATGGGTGTCACAGTGTTTTTGTCTCAATATGACAGGAGTCCTCATTAGAGCTTTTGTATAACATTGGAAACCTTTCACAGCTGATAACATGGGACTAGATATATTTATGACAGCATTATAAACGGGAATATTTCCTAATAGTGTCCCGAGTTTCTAAAGTATATATTTATTAAAGGGCAATAAGCCCTATCTCCGGCAAAAACAGGTATATTCCCGGCAATAAAGCTTCATCCAATACATCAAAGGGTTAACACCAGCGATAGCCGTGCTATCAACCGGCGGTAAGATTCGCTTCGCTGTCTTGGTGAGATTTTAATCGTGGCGGTAGTTTAGTTTCACCAATCGCAGCGATTAGATAGAAAGTCAGCCTTTTCTTTACATTTTCATATATAGACCCCAAAATCCTGTAAAAATATTTGTGTTTATATTTGCCAGGTGTTTTCTCTTTTATAAATTGACTAGATATTGTTATTGATCAGTAAGGAAGATTACAAATGGCCCCAATCTGGGTTTTAGTCATTTCCTTTACACTGTTTTATTAACACTAATACATCTCCCTCCTTTCACACAGCTGCTCCCTGTTGAATATTTCACTGTTAGAAATCCTTGTAGGATTTACTCCTTAATTACAGGCTTTGTGAATGAACAATAAACGTATGTGATAATAATAACATCACTATATGCACAGATGACACAGAAAAAAAAAATTATATATTTCGAACAAAATGCAAATCCTTTGTTTAACACAGTGCTAGATTTCTAAAAAGAATAATTACCAATACCTGACAGATCCATATCTAGTACAATCCACAAATTGATCCATTAAATCTACAGTATGTGCATATGACAAAGCTCTATTATGTTACATACGTGATAATGCACGTAAAATAATCCCTTGGTGACTTTACAATGCAGATCCCAAATCTCTTCTTGCTTTACAATGCCGACCCCAAAATGTCTGGTTTCTTGCAGAATCCCAAATCTCTGCAACCTAAGCAATGCAAACATCTAGCGACCGCCCTTGATTAAGTGGCTCCAGCAAAACTTTTATCTCTTCGTTGACCACGACCTCAGCTGCGGCACTCAGAGGAAACCAGCTGCTTTCAAAAACTCTAGTGCAGAGCAGAACGCCATTAGTGAAAGTCTTGTACTTCCTCAACTATACAGCTATTTAACACCCCAACTGAACTTCTGCGAACACTTCCAAATAAATATACCTACAATCTATAAACAACTTTAACAACTTGAGTACTAAGTTCAAGTTGGATTAGTCCTCTACATGACACCTTAAATTGCCAGGGACGATTCCCATTCATCCTCTGTATTTAAGGGGTTAAGAAAACCAACAGGTCACTTTCCAACATGAACTCTGGGTTTTTATAATACTGTTGGAGCAAAAGAATCTTCCTCCATTAGAAACGTACATGTGTGTGCACGCCGGGATCACTGCATGCCTGTGCACGTGTACAGTCTATTGCAATCAATGGAAAATGCCAGGGATAGCGCCTCTATCTCCCTATCCATGGCACTTAGAAAACTGAGGGCATCCTTGTTTGAAAGAGGGGAGTCCCTTGATTTTGATCAGCAGCCTTTAGATAAATAAGTGATGAGCCTAAAAAGTGATCAGCACAGGGGTGAGAAATGCCTCAGCTAAGAGGGAGCGAGAATTTCACTGAAACTTATCCAAAAAAATTGATTTCCCTTGATTCTCCTACTAACAATATTACAGTACTGAAAATGGCACAGTTCGTTACATTGTGACTTCTCTCTTTCTAGTTTTAAGCCCCTTACAATTCAATTATTTATCCACAACAGAAAATCCTTAAATAATGGAATCTACTGAAGTCCATTGTTTCCAATATACAAGTCCACTTAATGTGTTTGGGACCACAGGACTAATCATTTGCTCCAATTCCACAAATGCCACATTCAGTCTGAATGGCTGATGTCTACACGTATGCCAATGTGGTTTTTGTAGACCAAATTGTCAGATCCATGTAAAACAATTAAACTGGCTGATGTAATTCTCATGGTGTGCCCATATCTCCCAACATTTGAACTTTGTTAATTGAGACGGGTGGTATATTTACTAAACTGCTGGTTTGAAAAAGTGGAGATGTTGCCTATAGCAACCAATCAGATTCTAGTTATCATTTATTTAGAACTTTCTACAAAATGACAGCTAGAATCTGATTGGTTGCTATAGACAACATCCCCACTTTTTCAAACGGTTAAGTAAATATACCCCAGTGTGTTTGAAAAGTGTGGTGCAAATGCTCTTTTATAATTCATGAGCTCACAGAGCACAAATACACATGTTTTTATGGGTAAAGTCTTTTGTAGGTGAAGATGGTGCCATCTGCAGGGGTATACTGTAAGTCTGCATGCAAAAAGCATTGGGTGGATCAGGGGTGTTCTATGCTAAGTGGAGTTTAAGCACACATGTTCTCCAGTGTTGCACTTTAATGGGAAAAACTTAGAATGACACATGGGTGAAAAATGTCATTAAGTAAAGTTGAAACTTTATAGAGGCAGGGGGACAGCAGACACCACCCAACACCCAACAGAACTTTTATTTCAAGGGCCAATCAAATTTCATGTGGGGGCTGGGAGACGAGATGCTTAACGACGTTATTTTACAGGTGCACTATGATGTGTGGTGCTCAACCACTGCTCACAGAAGATAATCTGAAGAGCCAGGGGACGGTCACCTACAGACTAAGGGTCACCCTCATTTAATGTGGCACCTTACAATTTATTGTCAATAACCCTACACTTCATGTATTAAGAAGTCCTGTGATGGGGTAGGAGGGCACAGATATCCCCTGTCATGGCTTTTATATATTCAGGGGCAACCTCATTTGAAAGAGAATAGTCCCCAGCACTACAGAAAACATTAAACAGGCCATTGATGGGGTGCTGTAATGCCCAAATATGCCCCATCAAGAAACTGTAGGGACACCTCATTTGAAATAGGACAGACTTCAAATTACAATTGTTTTTAATATTACAATATTACAAATTACAATTTTTTTTTCCAATAAATTATCAATTTCAAATGCATATTTATTTTATCACGTCTAGAATCCTGCTCTTTGCTTTTGGAAAGGTGGATTGATGCCAAAGCAAGAACCACAAAGTGTTTCTTGGTGGTGTTTAGAAGAAGAAAAGACACACACATTTGCTTTTAGTTCACTTTCATGCAATTAAAAAAAGGCAAAACTTTTGTGGTCATTTTGGGTAGATTTTCTTTGCCGTGTCATGAGGTATAATCAAACTAATGGGATTTCATGAAAATGAAAAAGTCTTCTGAGAAAACAAAACAAGGTATAATTTGTATACTGCAAAAACAAATGACTGATATTGATGTTTGAATGTGTCTAGACCAAAAAGTGCGAAATTAGGTTCAGCAGAGGGGTGAGAAGAACCTCAGCCTTGATGGGGTTAGTATGAAAATCAGCTCCACTTTTGGGACCCATGTCACAGTTGTGCTTTGGTTTGTGAACTTCATTGACTGATAGTTTTCAGAACTGGCTCTTGATGGTGAAATTAAAGAATACACCCTTTCATATCACTGGCTGTGGAACAGTACAGTGAACCAGTGTATAGGAGGTAGACATAGCATCTGTGTGGAGTTTGTATGTTCTCCCAGTGTTTGCGTGGGTTTCCTCCAGGTGCTCCGGTTTCCTCCCACACTCCAAAAAAACATACTAGTAGGTTAATTGGCTGCTATCAAAATTGACCCTAGTCTCTGCCTAACTGTCTGCCTGTGTGTGTATGTTAGAGAATTTAGACTGTAAGCTCCAATGGGGCAGGGACTGATGTGAGTGAGTTCTCTGTACAGTGCTTTGGAATCAGTGGTGCTATAAAAATAAATGGTGATGATGATGATGATGATGATGATGATAATAAGTTAATGAAAGCAGCCACAATCCACTTACTGCTCGGTAACTTCCTCAGTTACTAGTACTACTGGAGTAATTTTCAGGGGAACCATGCAGGGAAGACAGACCAGCTCAAAATTACAAAGATACCCAAAAGACCATTCCAACTCCAGTTTTAATAGTATTTGTATATGAAGAAACTTGGTTCCATGGTATCTAAGAAATGTACACCTTCCCATGGGGAATATTATGGGTAGTTCTGTTACCCATGGGTAAAAGAACAACATGATAACTTCCCGATTGAAGTTATATTTCTATCACTTCGATTATGAAAATGTCACTTGCTACACTATGGTCTTCTTCAGATCTTATCATTTTCATTTTGCAATAGCCTGTGCTGAATCGGTACATTGATTGATGCTGGAAGAAAGGGCTGTGAGGTTTGACTACACATTCAATAGGGCCGGCGGTTGGGTTGGGGCATTGTGTATTTCAGTGTAGGTGTTGCCCATAGCAACCAATCAAAGCTAACACTTTCTTGCATGTACTACATAAATAATCAAATATGATTGGTTGCAATGAGCAACACCTCCACTTTATTCTTTTAGAAGGTTTGATAAATCTATCCCCAACTGTCTGTTGAGAGTGAGACACTCACAGAACATGACCTGATACATGTAATAGTGCCCTACAATTGAATGCAGCTCAACTGCTGCACACTATCACATGCTTAGCACTTAACTTAGCATCAATACATTGATTCATCAATAGTAAAACATGAAGGAAGATCTATAACAGACCATTACGCACCAGGTGAAATGAGTCAAGTTGGACGGTAATAATTATAAATCTCATTTATCAGACTATAGCAAAAATGCTTCTCAAACTGACAGCTATGCTGTTGCATAGTAAGAATTCCAGAACATGTCGCAGATGGTGAGGTTTCTTCAATAACGCAGCTCTACACTCTCAATCTATTGCAATCTCTTATATCAGATGATTTGATTTGTTACAGAATTGTGAGTTTGTGCACCTGCGGACCCTCAATCACATGAGCTCATCAGCATATGTCAGGTTACAACTGCAGCTGAATGCAAAACGGAGGTTGCCTGATGTCTGGGTCTCACAAGACAGGGAATGGGATGACATGGAAACAAATCTACATTATTGTGGTTATAACTGTGCAAATGGAAACTTCAATCTGCAACAGTTTACATAAAGTAACATTTTTTGGCTTTATATAGAAAACTATTTCTAAAGATGGAATTGATGTCACTTCACAAGTTTGATGTTGATTCACGAGTCTCTTTTAGTTGCCGTCATTTTGGAATATTTGACAGATTCACTTTGTGTCTAAGCCAGAGCATCCATTCAGGTAACGTGCAATACCGTCTCCGCGGACTATGTTTGCGGAATGTTATAATAGTCTGATTTTTGGCATTTTAAATTCCTTTGCAATAAATGTGAATTTCTAAAGTCTAGAGGTTAAGAAAAGATTATAAGAATTGCATCTAACATGCAGGATAAGGGGATTCTATTGTGCTACTGGACAGTTGGCAACTATGGTCTCTGTTTGCAGCAAATCATTATGTAATTCATTGAATGCACATAAAACACAGTACCATCCTCTCCAGCAAGATGGCACCAAAGGTATCCAAGTCATTTTTCTTTAGCAGGAAATAATGGAATTTTACTGGATCATCACTGCAAAAGAAAACATGGACATTAAGGAATATTTACAAATTGGGGAAAAAAACAGCTGTGCAGCATAATCTATTTCACACAAATGCCCCTATCTGAGCGGCAGGTGTACACACTGGTGCGTGCCACATTTTGGAGGTCCCCTCTAAAGCACATGTGGACAAATGACACCATCGCAGTATTGCCTAATATCACCTTTGGACCAGGACATTAATTTTAACTTTATCTTTTTTCTCCTAAAATAATGATCATTATTGCTTCATTTAAGAAGTAATGAGAATTAGCGGTCTGTCTTTGTTTTAAATGTACATTTTAGTTTTTTATTTATATTAGCTATTATTATTCACTGAATAAAGAGTGTACAAAAGGCATCCCACTAAAAGTAATGGCATGCACATGCTTATGGCCAAGAGGATGTATAAAATAGTCATTTTACACTTCCAAAATGGCTCTGAAGTCATTTGCTAAACTGGCAATGCCCTCTACATGTGCCTCTACTTGAAGTTTATTAGCACATTGACTATTTTTAGTGTGCGTTTGGATGCCGAAACACATACACCACTGTGGTATTCTCTATGAAGCAAAACTCATGTCCAGCTAGCTGCTCTCATGCAAAACATTACTCCACCTGCATCAATGCCATTTTGAGGGAGGAGAGAACGGGGCAGCCTATGCCTACTGTGGCCATGCCCCTATCCCGCTACCTGCAAGATCAATGTTAGGGGGTATGTGTCACAAAAGTAAAAATTGCTTATGTGCTGCAGTTCTGCAATATTCTGTGATTTACCCTTATTTAGGCTCATGCAGAATTGTAGGTACATCTCCTTTCTTGCCGTTTTTACTCCTCATGGTTGGAGAAACAGACCAGGGGAAGGAAGGGGTGGGCAAGAGTAGGCCAAGTACAGTAAGGGTATGTTCGCGTAATTACAACTCATGTAGACCTGGATGCGGGTGTCTATACATTAGTCCAGAGGCGTATCTCTTGCGGGTGCTGAAGGGGTGCTGCAAAGTGACATAATTGGCTAGCTAGTAACTTCTGGGGGTAAATGTATTAAGCTCCGGGTTCTTCAACACCCGCGAGTTCGGCGTCTTCGGCGTTTAAATTTAAAACGGCGCTGCCTTGTAAAGGGAAACATCCCTTTACAAGGCAGCTCCGCTTTAAATTTAAACGCCGAAGACGCCGAACTCGCGGGTGTTGAAGAACCCGGAGCTTAATACATTTACCCCCTGATTGACCCTCCAGCTAATGTACTTTTAATTCATTAGTGAGGCTGCTGCATTATATGAAGTTGTGGCCGTCTAGTCACATTACTTATTTGGTTTTCCCATTTGATTTTTTAAAGGGAAAACAATATATGTGTATATGTAATTTAATTTGTATTTCATGTTTACTAGTAACAGTCAAGACACTATTCTCTTTTTAGAATATGACATTGCATTATTACATTGTGTACAAATAGTACCCTCAAGTGATACAAGGAAAGCTTAGGCTGGGTACACACTACAGAAAATGTCTTCCAATGCGATATCTTTAACGATTCTACCAACCACAGAAAAAAATAAAGTCCCGATCAGCGTGCCCATTCATGTGTGCACACTATACACGTTTTACAAGATTTACATCTGTGCTCTTCATCTGTCATAACCATTGGCTGCATAGATTGTGACTCTGCACACTATATAGAGATCTGTGGACACTGCTGGTCCTGAGTACATACACACTGCAGAATTGGAACAACATTGTTCCATTGTTGAACGACATTTTTAGTTCAGTGTAAAAATCAAATGAAACGGTACAATTTGTTTTGGAACAATAATCGTTCATCGTTGCAGTGTATACACTAATGCGATATTGGGACACACTCTCATTTATTGTGTGATTGGACAAAGAATCGGTTGACAACCTTGTAGTGTGTACCCAGCCTTCCCATTGCTTCTGACCAGTCTTTGCAGATATGAGCATGCAGTGGGACTGATGGCTCAGACTTGGGCATCGGTTCCGCTAATTAGAATAAACAAGGCAAAAAACAAAAATCAAGATTGAATTTATTTTTAAATAAAATGTATTTTTAAATATTATTGAATTAAAAATGCTTTATTCTCAGAATAAAGCATTTTTAAAATAACGACTATCTGCCCCTATTTGCTCCTAACCGACATGGCAAAAAAACAGGTTGTTTGTTAAATAGGTAGGTCTATCTCTGGCGGTAAAAGGGCTCTTCAGCCATTGATAAATATGCCTCATAGCGGCACATAAAATTGACATGATTTGGGGGGGGGTGGGGGGGGGGGGTGTCTGGATGGATCAAAGGCATGGTCTGAATTGTCTCTAATTTCCAATCAGGAATGGTGGCAATTATGCAGTGTTTAAAATGTATCTGTCACCTAAACACATTTATGCAAATGAGGTTTATCAATTAACTGGTAATCAGTGACATCACTAGCCCCAACACCACTGGTGTAATTTGTTCAGGACAAGCCAAGGAGAAGCACTGATAGCATTATGTATGCTAGGTTACAGCTCGATCAAATCACTAAACTAATACAAATAGAAAATCCCAATTTTTTAAGGCAACCTCAAATCTTATTCTCTATATATTTCACAACTAAATAGTGCCACCTCTATTGTTCTATATTGTCTATTGATCCTCCAGTTGTACTCTAGTACATGAACACACTGGAGGTCATATATCAAAAACCACTGATGTGCACTGCAAAATGCCTTGGATATGCATTGAAGTGCCTTGGCCAACCAAGCACACTTCAAGGTGACCTCCGTTATCTAGAAGTGTTCCTGTGTGTGCAGAGAGCTGGGATGTCAATGAACTCAACATCCCTGAAAAGAGGTCACTATGTCAAAAGCTCTGGAAACAGAAAATGCATCTAGCCTACATACAAGACACTCAAACCCATAAACTCACTCGTTTCAATCATCCCTATCTGTCAATAATGCAAAAGGCGTAACTAGTTTAATGGCCTGGTTTGTTCCATTTAACCTAGAAGAATAGCTGAAAAATAGTGAAGGCAGATATGTTATGGTAAGAGGTACCATTCACTCCCATCTGTAAGACTTTATATGCCCAATTCATAGAAGGTTTCTCTTTAGAGCAACTGGGAAACTTTACCCATTCATCTGCAGGTAGCTCTGTGAATTGCTACTTGGTGCTGAAGGTAATTTGAGAATCATTTTACTCTTTTCACTTAGTAGATATCTAAAGAAGATCCAAATACCAACTACTTCACATTTTACTCTCCTCTAACAAAACCTACAGCAGAATAGCTCCTTTTGCTTCCACAACTCCAAAAGCTAGACTCAAGAGAGAGAGAGAGAGAGAGAGAGAGAGAGAGAGAGGGGGATTCATAGGTGAATTCACTAATAGCCACTGTTTGATCTTAAGTATTAACATATAAGCAATTGAAGGTGACCCATACATTAACAAACCTGACTATAGCTAGAGCACTTAACTGGTGCCCTTTTCATGAAGTCAATTATATGGCACTGAGATGCAGTAGATCTTACTATATAAATGGTAGAAAATGTAGCAATATTCTTACCTCTGCTCTGAAGAAATAGAGATCTCTATGGCTACTTAACTTCTTTATTCAATCAATCTCATGAACCCCTTGGGAGGCAACACTCCAAATGATAGTTATATTTTCTGCAGCCCGACTAATCTTCCTCTTTCGACAGTCTTCATCTGCCTCACCTCTCTGTCAAGCTCTACAATGGCTCCCCCTCCATTACAGAATCCTCTTCAAACGCCTCTTTTTACCTTATAAAGCCCTCTCTAACTCCACTGCTCCTTACCTCCCCAACCTCATCTCCATTCAAACTCCGTCTCGTCCTCTACGGTCAGCCAACGACTGCACCTCCTATCTGGTCAACACGTCATTCACGCATTGATGATTTCTCCCGTGCTGCCCCCCCTTCTCTAGAATGATCTCCCTCATTCTATCTGGATATCCCCTAGCCTGCAAATCTTCAAATGCCCCCTTAAAACCAATCTGGTAAGGGAAGCCCACCCTTCCTCTGTATAACCTGCTCCCTGCCCTCCTCTTCCAATCTTCACAATCCTTCTTCACTAACCATACTATACTATAACCCACTCTCATTATTCCTCTGCTTCTACTTCCTCTTGCTCATCTCTCCCCTCAAAGTTCTAATCCCCTCGCCCTATCTCCACACTCTGTGTCTCCTGTCAGTCTCCCCCTCCCCTCTAGATTGTAAGCTCCCTTGAGCAGCGTCCCTTATCCTGGTGTCCTCTTCCTCCGGTTTACATTTGCCTTTGACTCCCCAGACTCTTTTCTACATCTTGACATCCTTTACTCCTGCCCAGGACTTTGATCTACTCCTTTGTCTTTACTGCTCCATCATTTGATCCTGTTAGTAGCTTCCACACTGCTGGACAGGGGTCTGCCTCCTTAAGTTCACTCACACCTCCCTCCTTCCCTTCCCATACTCTCGTTATTCTGGAACTACTTTTACCTCTTTGTCTTGTGCACTTGCCCTCAGCAGATTTTGTATTTATTGCACTTTGTTTTTGTACTGAACTGTATGCTGTGTTATGTTTTGTCCCATTCTCTATATGTTGCCTCATAAATGAAAAAAATAATAATAATAATAAAAATAATAACAATGTAGAGATATCAATTGTTTCATCCAGATCAGGCAAGCTTAATATCTTTCGCAGGTGTGGTACAAACACAATCAAAACTATTGATTTGACTCTCTCCATCTAGCCAAACACCATTACCTGATTGAATTGTCTGGAGAAGTAGAAAAGGTGTTCAACCAAGTGGACTGGACCTTATGTCCTACAGGGTGTAAGATTATATCGTCTTCATTTAGGCTGCTTCCTTGGTGTTAATCAGTAGGAATAGACATTTGTCTACACATCAGAAATGGTTAAAGATATGTCTGTCACCTCTCCCCTTTATAATTATTTTGACCCATAACCTTTTTTCTTTGTTCAGTGCAAAATTACATTAGTGTTAGGGTATCAAGAAGCTCACCCTAAAGTGGTACCTTTACCAATGACTAATTGTTATCCATTACTAAACCCATGATTACACTGCCAAATCTAATCAAGAAATTTGAAAAATATTAATCAGGGTCACAGCCAGGGATTCGGTACACAGGAACAGCTAAGAGATATTAATTGGTTAACACCAAGGATTTTCATACGAAGGAACAGCAAGAATTGTGGTCAGGGACTAAATTATAATTATAATTTATTCTAATTAAGAGCCCTGCCTATGGGGCCCCCTTGCCCGTGGGGCCCCTGCCCATCATGCCCAATGGAAAAGATGGCCCTGCACTGGATAGCAACTGACCTAGGATTGACCTGAGGTCTGCGGGTGAGGCAGAGTCATGGTTTGAGACAGGCAAGGGCTGGCAGCACAGGTTCAAGGTCTGAAAGATAGCTGAAGGTCAAGGTCAAAATATCTAACCGAGGTATGCAGAATATCTGTTGCTGAATCACCAAGGTGTTGTGTTGACGCATTATACAGTAGGACTTCAGGAGCATGATAAAGAGCGGGACACTGCAGAGACACAATAATATGGCCAATCTCTCTGCACCTGAAACATATATGAACCATAGCTCATAGTTAGCTGTTTGTATAGCTAGCCCTGATGACATAGCTAACTTGGTCCTGTGATAAGGGTTAGGCACTAACACAGCTGCAGTTTGTGACATAGACTTTGCCACTCAGTAGCTCTTCTTCTTAGGATAGTTGATTAGAACACGATCAATAGTTGCTCTTTGGGCGTCAGTCAGACTTGATACAGCCCCTCCTGGTTTACCACACATGGATACGCCTATCTAGACAAGAGTTCTATTGACACTATTTATCCCTCTATCTATGCTAGTAGATACGTAACCCATCCCTTTTTTCAAAGGTAAATAAATGCTGTTTCATCACTAGTAGCAATGTGGGATGCTAAGAGTTCACCAAGGCAATATAATACGGATTGTTTTATTGCTGTGCTTGTTCCCAATTGTATAGCGATATGGAATTTACTACATGCGCCTCCTTGCCTTTTCCTTATTTGACCATAACACCTGCCCCTTCCACAACACCTTGGTGATTCAGCAACAGATATTCTGCATACCTGGGTTAGATATTTTGACCTTGACCTTCAGCTATCTTTCAGACCTTGAACCTGTGCTGCCAGCCCTTGCCTGTCTCAAACCATGACTCTGCCTCACCCGCAGACCTCAGGTCAATCCTAGGTCAGTTGCTATCCAGTGGTCTGAACCTGGGGGAAATGAACTGTGGATGTCTCTCCCCTTGCAGGGCTTCCTGATCAAGCCCAATCACCCATTAGAGTCTGAGCCCTGGGTGACCCAGAGTCAGACGCCAACTGCACACACTCATGGTCTGTGACAGACCCAGTGCAATCGTCTCGAAACAGAGCAAGGACAGCTCAATAGATTACTGCCAAATATAAGGTTATTGCCATATAAAGATTATATGCAACATAATGACCTGTGGACCCTAATAATGGATAACCAGCTTTTACTGCCTAGGAGTAAAGGATAGTAACAAAGGTTACATTGCTGCATTATAGTTAATCGATTTTGTACTGAACCCAAACGCACTTGTTTTGTAAGAGGTGTATGTTTAATATTTGTTGCATCAGAACAAATTCTATTCATCGTAGCAATTCTTTATTTCCAGCATGTTAATGTGATGTTTTATTGTGTAAATAAAGTGAGTGATCTCTGCATTCAAAATAAATAAAATAAATATAGTTATTGATGGTGGTTGAAAGTTCAATGACATTGGAACAAAGGACTGCTGGGGTGGCAGTTTATACATTGCATTCCCCAGCTCATACTGTAAATGAACAATGTAGGGGTAATGCAGGGACTATACAGGTGTAAAGCTGGTCATACATGTGGTGATTTCAGCCAATGCAGCCCAAATTAGTCTGAACATGCCACACCACTACCCACGAAGAAGATGGCCGAGAATGAAAGTACAATGAGGCAGTGAACGCAATCAATGCGTGTGTACAGTCATCAGCCAAGCAATGGGATTCAACTGTTGGACCTGACTGCCAAATGACTGGATCTGTCCAATGCATGTCCCATGACCCATGCATGTGGCCAAATTATGTGCAGATCCTGCTATTTGGTAATGAGTCCTGGTGCCGAAACACGGTTACACAGAATTTGGCTGAGCTAAAATGTTATGCTACATTTAACATTTTCATAGCTGATGTTAGTCAAATTTACCTAAAAATAGCATTTTATGAAGTACATAAATGCACAAATCAAACATGAATTCAATAATCTTGTGAGGGCAAAGTTAATGCACTGTAATGTTATGTATACTTTGGGCAGCACGGTGGCTAAGTGGTTAGCACTTCTGCCTTACAGCACTGGGGCCATGAGTTCAATTCCCGATAATGGCCTTATCTGTGAGGAGCTTGTATGTTCTCCCTATGTTTGCGTGGGTTTCCTCCCACACTCCAAAAACATACCAGTAGGTTAATTGGCTGCTAACAAATTGATCCTAGTCTGTCTCTGTCCATGTGTGTGTTTTAGGGAATTTAGACTGTAAACCCCAATGGGGCAGGGACTGATGTGAGTTCTCTGTACAGCGCTGCGGAATTAGTGGCGCTATATAAATAAATGGTAATAATTTGTGAATCTGTATTTTAAATGATTATAGAGACTGGACATAAAACCCTCACCCTGGTTTTGCCGTTACTCTTACTCTATAACAATCTCCCACAGGTGGGGGATGAGGACTTATAGAAACAAGTAGCCTGTTTTCTACTTATTGCTAACGATTTATTCCATTGAAAGCCGGGGGATCAGGTTTTGACATCACCACATGCTGCACAAATGTGTCACATTTGAATTATGTTCTTATGATATACTTCATTTAAATTGTGCCTAATGCCTTAATTAAATCACCCTTCCTTTATTCTATTTTGCCTGTCTGGTAATATATACGTAGCTCTCAGTTCTCCCAGAAGCTTTCAAACATAACAAAACAGGGACATGAAATGCTGACATTATTCCAGGAGATTAAAAGGCAAACAGTGCTGGGGAAAATTGGGCCAAACGCTTACAGATGTAAAGAGTGGCTTCAACCTACTCGCGCAGTTAGCATGTATGGATATATGTGGGTGGTGAGAGATGAAGGAGTCACTACAGCTAAACATAGCTGCTATGTAGAAGCAAGATGAGGATATTTTTCTTTCCTGCTAGCAGATTGGCAGTTGCTGATTAAAAGTAATGTTTACCTTAATGTTACCTTAACTACTGTAACTATTTAACTACCCATCGTGTAACAATATTATATGTCTGCAATAAACATTAACTTAAGCTGGGTGCACACCTACGCAATTATTTTGCAGATCACACAATAATTGACCATATGGTCCAATATTGCAAGAGTGTGTACGTTCCCACGATCATGTTTTAGCGTATCAAAACACATCGCAACGTTTGATAACTTCCTAAAACTAGCGATCAACGATGAAACGATGTCGGGCAAATGTGGATGTGTGTACACACTCACGGCCAGCGATATAGGCAGATATCTGTAGAGTGTACAGCAGATGGTTATGACAGATGAAGAGCACAGATCTGAAGGTAAATCGTGTCGGTGTGTACGCATGAATTGGCATGCTGATTGGGACTTGGTAAAACCGTTACAGAGGTTGCATCTAAATAAGCTTGCACAGGTGGGTATCCAGCTTTAGACAGAGACACTATCTTTCCCTTTGTCCTGCAATCCATCAATGATCACTCATTCAATCATAGACAAGACAATGAGCGAAGAGAGAACATGGACACAGCCTTTTATTCAAATTCTTGACACATAAATCTTAAGGGGAGAGGCGTACTGGGCAACCAATGGGCCACGTATACCGTGCCAGATAATCCAAACTCCAAGGGTCCCGTCTTCAGTTCCCAATCAGCTGGCCACTCGATGCTCCATCCTGGTGACAATCTAAAACCAGGGTATAATAACACAAATCTGTGACAACCACCCCAGGACCGCCGCCCAGCCAATGCCCCAAATATAACTGTATAACCTGCTTTCGGGAAGGACAACAAATAAGCCCCCTCCCCTTAACCACTCCGCAGGCTGTAACAAACAACATAGGACAATATCTCCATCTTAAACATCGCCATCTATTTGTTCTCGTCTCATTTTATTTATAATATAATACAATACTTACCTTGTTCTTATTTATTATAGGAATGTGGTAATAACCTTACTTTACAAAGGATATGCCAACAAAAATTATGTGGGCTATATGGGAAAACAGACAGTGGTAAATTTAGTTTGTTTTGTGGAAACGTAGGAGGAAAAATTGAGTATGAGCAATGTTATTATGTCATATTCACTCACAGTTTCTAGGTATGGTTTGAGAAATGCAGGAATCAGTTTATGTGCTCGACTAATTCATGGATTATAAAGTGTTGTTTTTTTTTACTAGATATATTCTCGTATAAACATCACATGGAATTACACAAGGTGCATATGGACATTGTCACATTCTAAGGGGTCAAGGTACATTTGGAACACAGTTATTAGGGGATTAACTAGCAAATGTTAGGCCGGGATATCTGATAAGCTTTGAAAAGCTAGATTTTCGGGGGACACTTAAAGTCAGGACGGATCAGAGACTTAAATATTTTTCAACACAGGTCTGACAAAAACAAGGAAACATAGGACACAAGCCTTAGAGGAATATTATACATGAAGATTACTTATTCTAAAAACAAGCTCTGTAATAATAATTTTGCTGAATAAAACAAAAGCATCCCTATGTCTGATGCTTTGTGAAAAGTATTTCATTTTTCCTTGGCTAAGGAAAATCTCGTTCATTTTGGACTATTTGGTCATACACATGTGGATCCTATGAAGTACAGTCAGACAATGATTGTACAACTGTCTGACTGTGGTCATCCAACCTGATATTCTGCCAGTCCCAAGCTGATAAGATATTGATTTGGATTGGCACTCACTTTGCACCCGAACCCAGTGTCGGACTGATGCATGAAGGGCCCACCGGGGTAATGCAGTGATAGGGGCCCACTACATTGGGGTGTGGCCAACTGTAAGAGTGGGTGGGGTCAGTCAAGGGGGTGTGGTCAGCCCATGGAGGGCAACTTACAACGTAAAGAACAAGGACACCTGGTAAAATATGGTATAGTCCTCAATTAGAGGGGTGGTTATGCAGCGTTGCTATCTATATCTAACATATACTTCCAGTGGCCGTTAAGACCTGATAAAGAAAGCGGTGTCCATCCGGAATGTACCAAACACTAATAGGAGAAAATTCCACTTAATACAGCGTTAAGAAATAATGTTGTTCAGCCGCGCAGCAGTCCCGGAAATGGATCTAGTGTTGCTAGGCGCTTGACTAGAGAGCCTCGTCGATAGTGATGAGACCAATGAACAATGATGTGTAGTGGGCATGTTCGCTGCGATGCTGCTGTACGCCGACATCTGAACTCCGGTGTTCTCAGTAAGCTCCGCCCCAACAGTGGAGGGGGCGGAGCTTCAACCCCGCCGGGCCTACCGGTGGATAGTCCGGCTGCCCGGCAGGCCAGTCTGAGGCTGCCCGAACCTTCAGCAGTTTGAGGCCAATTTCAGTCTATATTTTGGTTTATATTGCTGCATTTGCTTCACACAGTCGATACATCCAATTTGTGAAGCAAAACATCAAACCCTTAGGGCTAGATTTACTAAGCTGCGGGTTTGAAAAAGTGGGGATGTTGCCTATAGCAACCAATCAGATTCTAGCTTTCATTTATTTAGTACCTTCTACAAAATGATAGCTAGAATCTGATTGGTTGCTATAGGCAACATCCTCAATTTTTCAAACTCGCAGCTTAGTAAATATAGCTCTTAGACTCCTTGGTGTCTAATGATTAACTCCTTGGTGTCTAATAAATTACCCTTATAAAAGTTCAAGTCTCTGTGTTCTCACAAATTCACGTGACCGTTTGGTCAAAACGCTACATAGTTGAACATTGTGGTTTATGTTAACTCTGATTAAAGTAAATTGTGATAGATTAATTTTAAGGAAGAACCTAAGGATTCCTAAATAAGAGTGTCAGCTCTTCACAAAAAATCTTGGTGGTGGCATAATTGGTAAGACAAAGCTTGTGTGTGGCACAGATAGGGAAGGAGTTAATCATTTTAGACAGATCAGGTGGTTGTTTAACCCTTCGTCACACACACGTCCACACAGGCTCAGGTGAGTGCTGATTGTGAAAAATTTGACTCCTAGAGGTATATTTACTAAACTGCGGGTTTGAAAAAGTGGAGATGTTGCCTATAGCAACCAATCATATTCTAGCTATCTTATATTTATTATGTTCTACAAAATGACAGCTAGAGTCTGATTGGTTGCTATAGGCAACATCTCACCTTTTTCAAACCCGCAGTTTAGTAAATATACCCCCTAGTGAATTGCTTTTCTCTAGTGACTGCATTGCAATGAATATTGGCTCAGCCAACAGAATGGATAGCTTCATAGCTATAGAGTAATATGATGGGTACAAATAATGAAAATATCAAAGTTTGTGCTAATTAATTTACCCATTGCAACCAGCACACGCACACACACTCTATGGCTAGTTTGATGATGTCATTGACAGCTCAAGACAGCTGGAATATGTCCAGGAATCAATATTAATGCTATCTGGACCCAAGACTCCTGTGATGTAGGATATACAAGGCTTTGGCATCCAGGTAAACCCCAGTGACGTTATCACTGGCGCACCCATGCAGGAGTGAGACCTATTGAATGGTCCCAGACAAGTAAGTACTCCAGAAAAAATGTTTGTTTGTTTTAGTTGTAACTTTAGCTGATGTGTCAGTTAGAAGCAAACAAGAGCTGTAACAATTCAAATGTATGGTCAGTGTTCTCCGTGGCCTAGTGGAGTATACAGTTGAAAACAAATAACAAAACATACACAACCTCACGTCTAACCCCTATACCCTTCCTTAAACTATAGTAACAAAAACATATTAAACATTTAAATAAAACATTATTTACTGAAATTGGTAAACACATTTCAGGAAACCGTATTACAGGTGCCTCTAATAATCATTAGTAGATTCATGAAAAGGTGTAATGTATTCATTATAATACGAATAATTGTTTTAAATAGCCTGTTAAAATTTAAACAATATGTCTAAAAGGTAAGAAGTTTATTTTAATTTAGCAAGCACACAACCAAGAAAGATACTAAAAAAAAAAAGGTTAATAAGAGATTAATGACTACTTGTAAGACAAGAAGACTTAAAAGAATAACTCCACCCAAAATAAAAATAAAAATATTTTAGGTACAGGAGGAGGATTTAAAATAAAAAAAACACCTGTTGTCGCCGGAGATATGTTATCTTCCTGTCAAAGGCGACTGTCAGGTTCCTCCATCCAAATGCTTTGCACGGGGAATCCTATTTAACAAGGATGGTGGCTGTACATGCAATTCTCCTTTCACTGCAGAAGATATTCATAGAAAAAAATACTTTATTTAAATACAGCATTTATTCAAATAAAAAATAGGGAAAAACTATGTTTGGGGTTTGTTTCTGTTTTTTTTTTGTTTTGAGCAGCATGGTGGCTAAGTGGTTAGCACTTCTGCCTCACAGCGCTGGGGTCATGAGTTCAATTCCCATCCATGGCCTTATCTGTGTGGAGTTTGTATGGTTTCCTCGTGTTTGCGTGGGTTTCCTCCGGGTGCTCCGGTTTCCTCCCACACTCCAAAAACATACATGTCGGTTAATTGGCTGCTATCAAAAATTGACCCTAGTCTCTCTCTCTCTCTGTCTATGTGTGTTAGGGAATTTAGACTATAAGCTCCAATGGGACAGGGACTGATGTGAATGAGTTCTCTGTACAGAGCTGCGGAATCAGTGGTGCTATATAAATAAATGGTGATGATTATACATTTTTAATGCTTTATTTTTCATGTGTGAACCGACAAGCAGGGTTATGTATGTGCAAATGCACCAACACTGGACGGACGAACGGTAACGATTACCACAACTCCGACAGTGAGGAGACCTACAAATAATACCGAATTTAGGAAAAAACGATGTCAATTTAAATAGAATTACTTGAAAACCGACGCTGCACATCTCCGATGCCCCAGCATGCTGACCGCAACTTCTTCCGAATGAAGAGCTCTCTGGCACTACTCTTTGACGCCATCACGACTTCTATTAATGTTAATTTAAAGTGGCAATGTCGGGTCCCCGCAGGTTAAGTGTTTAAACACTTAACCCGGTGGGTGCCTTTAATGTGCCCAGGACGAAAATGAAATGAGAATGGACTGAACTACTGGTAGTGTAAACGTATCTCCATTGCCCAGGTTTTTGTTACAGTTTAGTATTACAGGAGCCAATGTGTTAATTAGGACTGGGGGTTGGGCAAATAAGACCTCTTGTCAATTTTGTCACAGTGAAGCTCCATGGTTCAGTGCTCCTACCTCTTGGTCTGGGTGTCCAGCTGTCACTTAAAGGACAACTAGACATAAAGCCCCAGTTGATCTAATATGGAAACAAATATTCACAATCAACCATATATATATATATATATATATATATATATATATATATATATATATATATATATATATATACACACACACACACACACACACACACACACACACACACACACACACAGACATTAAGGCAGTATTATATGTAACCTTGTTATCTACATCCCAGCTATTTCAAGTATTTAAATGCTCCTTGCAGTATATTGTATGCTATTAGGAGCCGGTTATGGAATAAAAGTTGCATTTTAGGTTCACAAGTCCCTTAAGATCAGAGGCATAAGGACTTTCAGACAGCTATACATATACAACATTATAGGGCTTTGGCTGATCGGAACATGTGACTTGACTGTAAGCAGCCTGTGCCCTAATATATGTAAGCAGACCGCAGCCATAGAGTTCACTGTGGTCACAATTGCAATTTGGCCCAAGGCCCCAGGGTTACTGCTGTAGCCTCACTTCGAACCCACCCCTCCTTAAAGGCCATATCCGTCTTTGGTGCTGTCATTCGGTTATACGCAGTCTGAAGCAGCTAGCAACCTGCTCGATCATAAGTTACAGTCAATTAGAAGCAGCCAGAGATTTAGTTACCTATGACAAAATAGGTTCCTAGCAGCTCCTGACAGTCTGTATCTGTCAGGCCTAAGTTTCAATAGCAGCATCAGGAGGAAGTAATTTGACATGTGCTGCTGTATACTAGACATGGTCTGGCTACAATGTACACCAGTCATCAGCTGCATTGTATACTGGGTACCAGGGGCTGGTACATTGTATACTGGGAAGTTATATAATTCACAAGGATTTTATAGGGAGTTTTCTTTATTAAATTATTCTGCAAAATAAAATAATGCACATGTATGCAGAACAGATTCATATGTGAGACATAAGATCTTACATGATGGTCACCTGACAATTGTATCAGTGTGTATCAGGTTATTGGCCAATGACCTAAGATCCCATGGGGACCCTTACCAATTATTTGCATGGTCTCAATTGTAAAGCGCTACGGAATATGTTGGCGCTATATAAATAAATGATGATGATGATGATGGGGGGGCCCATAAATGTCTAGATACACCTCAGCTATACAATATTGGATTCTCTCTGAAGCACAAATAGATGGCCAAGATGGCATTTGCACTTAAATAAAAAAAAATGATTTAATTTTGCAGGTTTGGGATTAGCTTAGTCAGCTAGCAGGATGGAGAAGGTGACTTTAGGGAGGCGTTCTCCGCTGCTGAATTTGTGGCGCCTTATAAATAAATGTTGATGATGATGATGATCTTTTATGCAGTTAACAAATCCTTTTGTTTAAAATTGTATTTCATCTAAGCATAAAAGGGCGCTTGCAAGTCTCCAAGTTATAATATAGTTTACACATTGTACATTGCTTTGTGTACAAATAATTATTTGCTTTTATTTTTCAAGAAAAAAAAATTAACTCTTTATAATATAAAAATGAAAAAATACATATTTAAATTTTCTTTAAAGCACGTGTGCATACTTAATATTTTAATATGAACAATAATGTACAAGCTGCTCATGTCACTGGATACAGCCATATTTCTGTAAACGTTTATTCCAACAAATTCTTCCAGCGGTAGATAGATGACTTCTGTATCGCTCCTTCAGTGGCCAAAATTGTAATAGTCATTTAACTTGATTTATTGTCAAGGAGATATGATATAACTCATGAATCATCATTCATGATCATAGTAAAACATTATGCAAAAAATACAAAAAAAACAAAACAGAAACCCATAGTAAACAAATATACATATTTATTGTGACGTGTCTATCTGTGCAGTGTGTTGAACTAAAGCAAGACCTTGCAAAACAGGCCCACTGTAGATATTAAATTAATATTTTAACATTGTATGTGCTGTAATAAATTCTATATATATATATATATATATATATATATATATATATATATATATATATATATATATATATGTAGCACATACATTTGTATTTTAAATACACAACAGCAAACAATATCTGTCCAGTGGCCTTTCCTTTTACTATACATTCCAAAGAGACTTCTTAGGCTTGAAGCTTACTAGATCTCCTAATTATTCAAAGCATTTGGATGAGTGCACTTGGTTTGCACCGATTTGTTTTTCTAACTTAAGAAGTGCATTCCACACGTATCACAAACTACAAGTGTGTTTAGTTTTGCCGACAGGTGGAAAAACCTGAAGAAGGGCACTGTGTGTGACGGCAACAGTCCAATCTCCTCGCTCTTTAGAATCACTCCTTTCAAAAAAAAATAAATACAACTTTACTGTTTTCTTCCTAAACTGCTTATTGGATTATCCTAATTCATGTCTTAAATTATTCTTGAGAGTGAGAAGACAACAGAATTGTCTTTATTGCACGTGGCACTTCTGTATTTTTTTTTCTATTTTTTTACATTCTTCATAGCACATCTAAAAATGTGCTTCTTTGACAAAGTGCAACTGGAAGTTGTAAAATGAGATGAGTCCCAAACATAGGACAAGACCAACCTTTGGCAGCCCTGAGCTGAAGTAAAAATCAAAGTATTTTGTGGTTTGAAAATGGCTCTGTGACATTCAGCCCCTATCTCTTTTCAATGACATTTTATTTTTTCACTGTTCCACAAAACTAGGTGCACTTGTGTGCTTACTCCATACTAAGGAATGAACGCCCACTCTCCACCCAACATTTCCCTTCAGCAGGTGCAGACTTCAGCCATTTTGTTAGGTAGACCAATGCACTTAAATGGAAGTCTAAGCGCACCTGAGCAAATCGAGGAAGAACTCAGCAAAGAAGAGGATTTTATGCAGTGAATTTATTAATCTGAGAACTGAACCAGCCATAATATGATTAATCATCAAACTTGAACAATTTTTATGCAAATGTCTACATGCAAAGACCTTCCTCTACTTCAGTAAGATGGTGCTGCTGAGAGGTTTGTTACTGTAAACTTTCAAAGCATTATAATACAATTTCCCCAGTCCTGAGCAAAAGTACGTCTGGTGTACATACAAGAAAAGGAGACTCGCTTACTTAACCTTGGCTATCACAAATGTCTGAAACATTAATATTTATTAATGGTAATAGAAACTCTTTTATACAAACCAACTTGAAAACATTTAGGTTCAGATTTCCATCCATTGAGACAGCCATCTGTGGTTATTATTTTAAATAAATCCTCTTCTCTCCTGGCTGGAAAGGTGCAGGTTCCTCCCCCGTGATTTCTGCATTATTAATTTTGTGTAAAGAATTGACTCCATATAAGCGATTCTCGACAGGTAGGAGTGAAGCACACATTAGAAACACAAGACTCATCAGCTTCTGGCATACAGGGATAAAGCACCTTACTGCAAAGTACATCTCAGCACTTCTGCTGTCAACAGCAATCAGGGCTGAGGAGCAACTCCTGATTGCAGCCCTTATACATCCTTCACGCTCAGCCTAGTTTTGCACAAGCAAAGTTTAGATACCAGCATTACCGTATTTAGAGCCTAGCATTGTATAGCCTTGTTTTTGTATACCTTTACTGAATGAGGATACACACAACGCTTTTAAAGAAGGATTCCCAGGGAAGGGATTTCCACATTTCTAATGGTCAAGGAGAGTGAGAGGTGGACATCTCTTGAAAACCTCATGTCAGTTATGATACAGTATTTATTAAGTTGCAGTCCCAGCTTGACAGGAGCAATGGTTTAATGAGTTTGTTTTTTTTATTGAAGTGAACCTGTTGCCTACACACACCTGGATCTTAAACAGATATCTGAACAGACAACTTATAACTAAACATATGTCTACATTTTCTGTGCTTAGTTGTATAGTTTGTTCTGTATGCACCTTTTTCATGTCTGCATAAAGACATTTTCTGGACAGCTCTCAATATTCAGGAGTATAATGAAAGAGTGACCAACTCATGTACAGGTAGGAGTGGGCTAGTATGTGCCCGACATACATCCAGTGAAATCATTACACTGCTTGCTTTCAGTTCATTGGCTCTAAACAATCACATGTACACACATCCTCTTACTAGCATTAATACTCAGTACAAAGTACACTGCAGCGGGCTTTGGTTTTTCAACGCACTGATAAAAGTGAATTTGAAGTTTTGTCTACGCTTTTATTTCAATGCCTGTTAGTACGAGGCCTATTATGACACAGGGAAAGAGACACAGTTTTAGAACGGATTAGTCACAACAATACTGTAGATGTCAATAAATTTACATTGCAATTACGGTTTCACTAGTGCTGCACTATTAATTAATGCTAGGGGCTAGATTTACTAAACTGCAGGTTTGAAAGTGTGGAGATGTTGCCTATAGCAACCAATCAGATTCTAGTTATCATTTATTTAGTACATTCTTTATAGATCTACCCCATGTACACAGGATGGAACGGGGGGCCGCAGGTGAAGACTCGAAGGGCCGCCTGTGGCCCATCACTTCCCAGAACAATCCATTTAAGGTGTCACTATCAATAAACCAAACATTTTACCAACCAGTACTAAAAGTGTGATACAACTACGATTTGTACAATCCCACCTAGGTAACATGTTTGTACAGGATTTCAATCAATAAACATACAACTACAATAAATATCCTTTTTTAATCCTCCCTATTGCTGCCAAAAGGGACAAGCAAATGGGGTTAAAACTGCCTGTTACAGTTAATTGCATCAGGAAAGACAACAGGCCCTGTCAAAACTTTTAGATGCTTATGTAGAACAATTTCTCTGGGGTTCTGCGGTTAAGCATGTCATCTATCAGGAGACAGACTGCAGGGATATATCACTGCTGACAAGTGGATACAGCCAGCTCTGCAGGACATTGAAAGGATGGAGGATAGAGGTAGCCTAGCTGTCAGGCCGGTCAGGTAACCAAGTATCAGTGTGATGGTGCGCGATTAAAAACACTGAGAAATAAATCATTCTTTAATCCCATGTCAGGTTATGAATGACCAAAAAGTATGTGCTAATCAATGCAAGCTTTGGCAGGATTGTAAATAAAGTGACAAATATAATATGACATTTTTTTCCCACTCAAACTAGAATTCAATACAATATTCAAATCATGGTGCAGAATATCCATCTGTAAATGGATACGGTTTGAAAAAATTACGCTTATACCTGCAAATCTGAGAAATGAAATTACAATGCTAATTTGTTTTATACCACTAAACAACTATACAGCTAAACAAAACCTGAGCTTGTTTTAAACAAAGTAATATTATCTAAACAGTTGTTGCATCGCAGGTCTAAAACTATATCGGACTTGCCCTGTTGATCATAATGTGAAAATAGAAAGGGAGTGTTTTAAATAAGTTCCAAAAAAATGCAGTAGAAGGGGATGCATTGCTCTTCTCCCTCTGCTTTGCATAAAACGGTCTCTGAGGATACAAGCAGGAAAGGGAGGAGATTAAAACAACTTGAAACCAACGTAAGTTTTTCTGGATCAAAAATCGAGTTGTTTAAAAATAGCAGCATTTCTCATATAATTAACATTTTAAGTGACACTGGTGCAAGTATGAATTTGTTTGCTGCATAATAAACTGCCACAGTATTTGCATAATGCATTGTGGTTACACATCAGGGGCGGATCCAGACTATTGCTATACCCCGGGCGATTTTAGGGGGGGGCGATTTAGGCCCCGCCCCTTTCTAATTTCTAAGGCTGCCGGCGGCTGCACAGTATGTGCAGGTCCGCTCGGCAGTGACAGTGTGCTGCCCCGCTGCTCTGATTGTGTTTAAAACAAGCCCCCCCCTGGATCCGCCACTGTTACACATAGATCCAGTTTTTTCTGGACATACTATTTTAGGGATATTTAAACAATAATGCCATAGTTTGAAGCAGCATTTTTTTAAAAAATAAATAAATAAAATACTGATGTGTAGAATTCGTTATATTGTAGGTTTAATGCTTTACCTATCAGGGAAATACTGTACTGTTTTGTGCACTGTGTAGAATGTTAGCACAAAAGCAACAGGTTTTGACAATACGTTTAATATTTAATAACATATCCTACCCCGTTTGTAAATATGGCACATGTAATATGACTCTCCTCCACCAGACTGTCTTACCATTGTTTCTGTGCCTTCAGGTAATGAGGATGAGTGCAATTGAATTACTGCTCTCTGTGGTTTCCTGTCCCATATGCTAACTATTGTATACTATTATACCATACAATAAACATGATCATGCTATAGAAAATGTCTATATGTGATAAAAATCTAGCATTATAGATGGCATTGCATTGAAGACTAGGGCCAATGACTTCAATATTACTGTACAACAAAAGAAGTGCATGTATTCACTTAGCAAAATTATTAACAACCATACATTAATAAGGTTAATATTGGTTATGTTTCTTATTACAAATGTACAGCGTATTTCTATCCCTTGTTTGCAGTTATTATTAATTCACAGCACATAGATTATTAAATGTGATATCAACTATCAGCATCATTTATACATTAGATTAGTCTCTGATAACTGGAGAAGTTGCTATGGATTTTAACAAATTCCACAGTTGATTCAACTGTACCATGTGCAGTTTATGGTCTAAAGCTAGGTACACACTACAGAAATTTCAACCTACTTTTTATGCCGATCGATTTTACATGCGATCGATGGTCCGATCGCTCGGTCCATGGACTGCATACACACTAACCTTGTTTAGGACGATAAGGGGAAGAGCGGACGTCCCTTTAGCGACTTTTCACAGCCATGTTGTCGTGAGCAATGACTGTAATTTCGTACTCACTGTTGTGGATCGGTCAGAAGTTTATACACACTACACAGCGGAAACGAGATTGGAACGAAAATATTAAACGGTACGACCAACCAAATGAGGCGACAATCGTCCATTTGGTTAGACTTTCGACCATCGTGTCACTGCACACACTGACCCGACTTTTGAACGAGCGGTCGTATGTCGGCTGATTTAGCCCATTATTGGATGAAAACTGTGTAGTGTGTACCCAGCTTTAGAATGTCTATCACACTAGGTTGTCCTACATTTGCAGCAGTGAAACAGTTATTGTATCCAGATGACAGTACTCCAGTGACAGGCTGATCTAAGTGAATGTTGCCCCAGACTATAGTAATTGCAATAGTTTTAGTTACCATGGCTCATCAACTTCCTCTTTCCCATATAAAAAAAATGCTAGTTTTCCTTTATCCTCACTGTAATATAAACTAGAGAAACCAGAGTGTCATTTATAATATAGTATTCAGTTTAATAGACAGACAGAATGCCCACACTAACAATGAGGTCTGCTCCCTCCAAAGTTTCAACAGGAAAAAATAGGGATATTGTACAAAGTAAAGCTAAAGTGCTGGTCCTGCATGCACAATGTAATAACAAAAGCTGCAATATACTCTGGCAGTGTAGGTTATGGTGGGTGAGAGACGTGCACGGCATGGATATGTTACATTGCTTTATTAGCACCATTAGCTTCCAGTTCCCAATCCCCTCCCAATTGCTGCTGCGTTTTATCAGCAGCCGCTACTGCGCATGTGGCGCTGCGACCACAGTGTGCATGTCTGAGTGACGCATTGCAGGTACCGAGCGACCAATCAGCGTGCAGCTCTCTACGTTCACCCTCGTCTCGTCGATCCCCCCATACACATCCGCCTGGTGAAAATAGTCCCCCGCTGTACATAGTGCCGCTTGAAATATCACCACGACTTACAAATGACTAAAAGACCCGGTGCCTCCGATACCTCTATAGGGAGTTTTCACCGATATCCACCTCTTCTGCCTGCAGTGCGAGCGGAAAGAAGGCGGCTCGCATGTGCAGGGAAACCGCGCCATCACTTTCTTCATCAGGGGGGCGGAGCCAGCGCGTCAGCGGAGTGATCCAGGGCGGAGGGAGGTGTTTATGAAGAGCTGTTGGCGGCGGTTGGAAATTAGTCCGAGTCGAGCTTGCGAGGGTTGAGGTTGTGACTGCTGAGCCTGGTGGAGCTGCGCGCTAATTACATCCATTGGAAATGGTGAGTAACGGTCAGTGGCCTGTGCCGCTCTGCGGGATGTCACCTTTCGGCAGGCTGGTTTATTTTATTTTCTTTTTATAAATGCCGCTACAGCAGGAGCCATCCACTGGGCTGCTCCCCGGAGGGCTTGCTGGGCGCTTGTTCCAAAATAATCGATGCGGAGTGTTGCATCTAATTGTGTCAGACAGTAATGGAGGATTATGTCACCCCTAGATCCGGACTGATGGCTCTTGTTTTAAATTGTTTAGTTGCGGGATGACGTTGTGAGGATTTCTAGAGTCCTCTTAAGCGAGTGCAATGGATTTGATGTGCATATAGCTCCTGCAGAACCTCTTGGGGAGGGGGCAGACCTGTCAATCATCGTGCATTAGCTCTAGCACGAGTGACATCTCTGCTAAGCCAAGTGTTCTGCATCAGCTGCTGTGTTAGTGTTGTACTAGTAGGTTCTTAAACGGTGTCTTTATGTATAACCAGGTATGTATTGGTTATCATCAACTATCCGCATTTTGGGTTTAAGCCCAGTCTTTGCATGCAGGTTATGGTAATATGTCTTGTGTTAAATTAAGGATCGCTGTTACTCATTCATTCATAAAACTGGTGTCCCTTTGCAAACGTTATAATTGGGTGTTGCACCATATTATCTAGTTTCCAAGGTGAGGTTTTGTGCAGGGCTGCTGCATGCAGATCTCCTCCCACGCCCCGCCAGTGACTGACAGGCTCTTTGTATCGAGAAGAGGCTGTGGAGTGGCTGTTGTGTAATGTTAAATAACCCATCTGTAAGTGGGACATCCAATAGGCAGTGCTTCAGGAACACATGGTAATGCAGTATGCTGGGTGGTGCCAAGCACCATGCTGTCAAATGTTAGCTTAGTTGTGTCCTTATTAAGGTGTAATGATACAGTAATTGTTATAGTAACTTGCTATTAAACATGTAGTATCAGCCAGTATGTGTGCACCTAAAACTGCAATGGCTTTTAAGTGCACTTGAATTGCTCAATTTGATGGCCTTCATTAAGTCTTCAAATGACACCCCCCTACTCATTAGAATTTTTTTTTTTCAAAAACCCACCCTGTCATATCTTGCCACTCTGGCCAAAGTTCAGCAAGGAGGTGGTCCCACAAGTCCCTGAAAAGGGAGTTGGTGAAAAGATTTGTCACAGTGGCACTACTCATCACCTCCCTAGATCAGGGTGGGTCCAGCCGCATTGTGCTGCAGTTTCCGGAAGGAAGGGCTTAAGTCCTGCCCATTTTTACTTGGTTGGCTGTAGCTATCCCATGGGATAGTTCTCCAGCAATCAAACAAATTATTATTTTTATTTTTTTGTCTGAAGAGCAGATTTTTAAAGCTAGTTTCTGTGCTTGCTGTGTCTGGCCAATCACATGTTCATATACTTTAAAGACATGTCATATGTGTCTCCAGGCTCTTGCTAAAACTTGGCGCTCCAGACTTTATGGAGTGGTTTGACAAAAAAGCTGGAATATTTCATTTTTGTTTGTTTTTTTGTTTTTTATTTTTTTTCATGTTACAGAGTTTTGTTTCTAGTTGTAATAGTTGGTCTTGTGGCTTTATTTCTCGGTCTTGCAGAGTGGATTCCACTGGTACTGTTATCTAGTCTCTGCCAGAGCAGTGGACACTAGGCGTGGCAGGCTGAACAAGTTTTACTAGTCAATTAGCAGCATGACTTTTTCAATTTTATATATATATATATATATATATATATATATATATATATATATATATATATATATATATATTATTTTACTCTTGGGTTTAGACTAACATTTGAGTTTCTGTGTTGCTCTTATCTACAATGAGCAGGCCACAAACCACATTAAATAAGGTGTCCTACACCATTTAGGTGTTTTCTGTTGGGACCTCTTATAGGGGAATACAACACTGAAATGTGACCCTATTTCCTGTTTGTAATGGTTGCAGTTAATGCACATATTAGAGCTCATTTATAGTGATCTGCACTAAGCTTTTATTTCTGTAAATTATGTGAAGTGCGTTGTTTGATTGCATTATTCACAACAAAATCCTAGCAAAGACAACCTTGGTCATTCCCAGTGTGTTAAACCTGGGACTATAGCTGTAGCACACATGAACCTATGATGGCACCCTAAACTATGTATAGTAATGACCCAAGACTTGCATAAATTCATGGACCCATGGTACCACATGCAGATGTCTATGTCCAAAGCTACAGAGTGACTTCAGCAATGAACTCAAGTCTCAGAGGCCTAATTGTTTTTTTTTTTGTTTTTTTTGTGTGTGTGTGGTTTTTTTTTTAATATTGCATCTGTTTTGGCATATGTGGTGTAGCAAATGGGTACACTGCTAGTGTTCCTGTTACATCAATAAAGGAAATAAATCGGGTAGCCAATCCCAATGTAAATTGACCTAGTTCAACTACAAAGTAACAAAGCTGTAGTACGTTATATCTCTGGTAGAGGATAACATGTACAAATCTAGATGGCTGAATGTGTGAGCTGTCAAACATATTTCAGTACACCTTTTAAAACTCATTGGGGTGGTATCTTGCCTATTGCACGTCATCTCTTTAGCTATATTATAATTTCTTTTATAACCACAAGGTTCTTGTGTGCTTTAATGGCCAATATTATAGAACACTTTTTGTACATTGTTTAGCACACGTGTACTTTGAGTGGTTTCCTACCTCCATGACACTTAACCTTGGCAGCATAAGAGTTTATACATTGAAGTGGCTCACCTGTAGGAGAACCCCCACCTGCCCCTCCCCCAGACATGAGCCATTGGCTTTACTCTGTTATGCGCATACTTCATTATCTTGAATATGGCATCTATAGTACATTCATCCTTAAAGTAAATTGGCAAGGGGACATAATGCCACACAACGTAATCTTTCTGTTGGGTAACATTGGAATGGGATTATAAAAAGTTCTTCAGGTGAGCAGTATTCCCTCAATTTGGCACTTCCTCTCATTGGTACAGTGCTACTCCTCGGCTACAATCACTTGTCTGTCTTGCAGAGGTGGGGCTATTGTCAATACCTTTCTGTTTATGGGTAGGGCCACACCACTAGGTTTAAAACTAGGCCTCCCTTAGAGTAGAGCAGTTGCTGATGGCTGCCAAACTCCAGGTTGAATTCATTATAATCTGAATAGTGCCCCAACATTTTTGTGAAATGGGACTATTTATTATCCAGTTATCTAAAGTGAGATCCCTGTATCCACCCTAACCCAATTTAGTATTTTATATATCTTACCATTCATCCCAACTAGCAAATGCCTCATTCAGGATATGATGCAGCATATATGGTGAGCAAAGATCGAAGTCTGTGACATACAATATGGAAAAGGTGTTCACAAAACTAGTGAGCTCAACCTGTACCAAAGACTGTATAGCTTCCTTTCCCCAGTGTTCCAATTTTGGGGATGGATGTCTGTTTCCCTGCAAATACATCTAGTAATCAACCTATTGTACATGGCTAGCAGAATTTCTACACTCTTAAAATTTACTTTCAAATGAGCAAAGCTGTCAAATTTGGTGTGTAAATTATAGCATACATTGTGTCCATTGAAACTCTTCAGCTGTAGAAAGCTGCAAGTTTAGTTGTTTCCACCCAAATGTACTGCTCTATAGCATTCTAAGATTAATTTGCACTTGTATCGCACACTATCTGCTGTGGTTAGGTGTAATATTGGTTTATTGGTGTAGCTGATGCATTGCAGTGTTTGACTGCTATGGAAGAGTCAGCATAGCAATGGTTTGGACTTTTTTTTTTTTTTGGTTTTTATTAGGCATGCCCACATGGGGTGTGCATCATGCACATTGAAACTACTTGTTGCTATGCTGGCTCCTACATAGCAACTACTGCAATATGTAAATCACTGGCAACATGAAGGGGCTCTTTCACTGGATGGCAGGCCATGAATTGGATTTAAATGCATTTCCATTATTGAACTACCCCTTAATCTATAATTTATTTTAAAATGGTATTTGGATACCTTATTTTACTGGAATCCATACAAACCTTTCTTAACTGTTTATCATTATGACCCTTGCTGGGAAATCTTTGACACCTATTAGAGCAAAGCATGTAGATGGTGGATGAGATACAATGTGTGGTCTTGTGACATCCTGTAGTACTAAATAATATTGCAAAGAATTACTCCTATTGGTTAAAGGGCCAACATGTAATTCATGAGTCAGAAATCTAGGGGGCAGCAGGGTTCCTTTAAGAGCCATAGGTTGGTATGCATCTTTAGCCTTATCTGTAATGTTTACATGTCTGTGCTTTGTGATGCAACAAATGTAGCTAGGTATCAAGCTGACTTTTTTTTTTTTTTTTTTTTTTTTTTTTAAATTTATTTTTGTTCCCCAATTGTAAACATTAATGGATAACCAAAACCTTTTGTCCCTGTTTTAATAATGTTAAAGGAACATGCCATGGGCTTTCCCTGCAGCATAGTGCTCTATGTACTTACTGAATAGTCTCTTTGAACTCCATTGTTGCTTGAGTGCTGGATGCATTGTCTAATTTGACACAAACTATCACTGATGTGTAAAGGTCCACTTTATAGTTCCTGTGTCTGGTAGCCTTTAAGAACGTGCAGTACATACTGATAACAATGCATGAGGTCTAAAACTCCACTGAAGCAGTCTTCATATTGACCTGCTCAAATGCTGCTTGGTGTAGAAGATATAATGAAACATCTGTCAGATAAGCACTTAAGCCACTGTTTGAAAACTGGCATTCTATTCTGTAAAGGCTTTTCAGGTGGTTTTCATGCCTAATTTAAAAACAAATCTATAGAACGAGTTTTCCTGGCAGTCTTCCCTCAGACAAAGCTGAACTATATTTGAAACACCAATCATAATGAAACTTCACATTTTGTCGGACATGGCTGCAAAACACCATTTTGTAGTTAAAGAATAGTGGTAAAGATCTGCACTTTCCTCTGTATTAGTCTTGCAGTCTATGCAGATCTTTGACATGCTTGTGACGGAAACACTAGATGTGTGGTACAGATTGTTAATGCTGATGGCCCTAGACAGGTTTAGACAAACCTCTTAAAGCTGGCGCACACCACCCAGTAACTGTCTTGAGCACTACACCGTGCGGTGCAAGTGAGATTTACAGTCTACCAAGCCAGGCTCCCCACAGTATAGCACTAATGCCCCCACAATGTAGCCTGTGTATATAAATGTAATATAATGTAGCACTGCTTTTTCTTTTTTTTTTTTTTTTTTTTTCCCCCCACCCAGTCTTTTAACTTGTCTGACTTGTGAATGCTACATTGTCCCCCTGCCTCTGTGTTCCTGCTATCCCCCCTGTTTATAAGCTTTTGGCTGTTTGAAAATAGGAGGACCAAACCACAGTAACATACTCAAGTGTAAGGTGTTCTGACTGATTGGATGTGTAAATGGTCTCCTTCAGTAGATGGAAATGGATAAATACCAAGCTACTTATTCACTGGTGTTAATCATGTATGCTTCTTTTGACACTTGTAAAATACATGTGCTAATGCCAATGGGTAACAAGCCTAATACGCTCCGGGCACTGAGGCTGAACCCTTCTGGGACCCTTTTGTAACAGCTAGACTGCACACTTCTCTCCTGGGTCAGCACTCCACTCAAGCCCTGGTTCATCAGTACTGAAAACACCTAACTGCTGTGAGGGGGCATGGCCAGGAGAAGCTTTGTTGGATCTAGGTCCCTTGCCTGGGGGTATTAAGGGGAGGGGGGGTGTTGGCTAAACAGTGGTGATTATTTAAAGGGGATGTCCACCTTTCTACATAACATCTGAATGTTTTAACTGTGGGACACTCAGCCTGGCTACTGCTGTTTAAGCTTATGCAGGAATTCATGTATGATGTAACTGCTGTGCCTTGAACTTGATTTTTCCCTAGTTGCCAGGGAAAACATTCAGGCCTCTGCTAGACAGCTATAGATGGGTCAAACACAACCCACCCCTGTGCTGCATCATACTCCTGACTTCATGGTGATTGGCAGTGCCAGCTTTACTCCAGGTAATGGGTAGAGAGCTATGTATTCCCTGCACCAACCAACCCTTCCATAAGGCAGAATTATACATACTTCTGTAGTCCTATATTCCATTCCAAAGTAAATTGCCCTAAAGTGACAGGTCCAATTCAGCTAGTAAGACTTGTATGAATTACAAATCTAAATGCTTGCACTAGTGTTGAGTAAGGACTAAATGGTAACACCTACATCTATAATTATGAGTAGTATCCAGACTCGGCCTCTTGCTTTGAGCCAGACTCCTGACTATAGCAGTACAGCTCTATATCCAAATGACTGATGCAGGGCACTGTAATGTATGAGACTACATGTAACTATCACTTCACTTTTAAGTATCGGACATAGTCAGTAGGCTTTGTATCTGAGGGACCATCCAGCACTTCTGTGTGAACTTTCAGTTTAATTGTTAAACCTTCCACTATTGTAGTAGACTGCTGCTGTTCTGTAGCACAGTAATTTACTTGTATGTAGCAATCATTAAAACTAAATATTACTATTGGAATAGTCTCAGGATTGAGTTACTCACTTTATTGTAGTCTCTAAAGAGGACTGTACTATTTGTAATACAGTAATTGCTCAAGTGTATGCAAGACACTGATTCCTATAGCTTACCCTACATGTAGTGTTTGAAGTCTGTGTGGAGCTTGATAGTAGAATACAAGACTACTTGCTGCATTCATTGCAGGTGCCAAATATTATTAATGGGGCTGACATGATGTGAGGCTCTTCATTAGAATGACATCTCCATTTTTAGGAGGAATGTATCCCACACAATTTCTTGTTACACTGCAAAAAGAACCTTGGTGTCTTGACATTCTATTTTTATTACCTTACTGTTCCTTAAGCATTCTTGCAAATGTACTACTTATCCCAGATTCCTTTTGTACATTTGCATTACTGGGATGGCTATATGTTTGATCTCAAGTCTTAACACCTAACAAGCATACTCTGTATTTATTAATGTTATTCATTTAAGTGCCCATAGACAAAGCTAAGCCGCCTTTAGGGTAAATCACTTCTAGTCCACATAAACCTATTAAGGTGCATCTCATGCCCACACACTCTGTGCATGGGCCTATAGATTTGGTGCCTCAGTCAATTGATGGGTTGCATCCCGTTTCTGCTTATTTAAAGGTGGGTGTATATAATCAAATGGGCTAATACAAACTTTACACTTTGGGAAGGGGTCCTAAAATAGCCAATCGGTAAGCTGTCAAAATGACAACTGCCATATTTGGGGTGATATGTTGAATTGCCTTTTGCTTTTATCTGGTCATTGTGTATCAGACGTGCTCCATGCTAGGACACTGTTCCACAATGGAGACAACCTCAATAAAATTACTTCTGTATATTGTGTTTAAAGAGAATCCGGACAACTATTATATTTGACAATTAAGTAGTGGCGTGCACATGGTTTTATTTAACTAGGTAACGTTATATAATATAAATGAAGTTAAGCCATAGAGAATGTATTCTTGTACCATACAATTAAATATATTCAACCATGTAAATACTTTTTTCAATGGCTGCATACATTGATTTCTTAAATGTTAAATGGGAAGCCATTCTGTGCAGATTATATTGCTTTTGAGATGTGTTAATTTATTTTATATTTTATTTCTAGGCTGACCAACTGACAGAAGAGCAGATTGCAGGTATGATTCAGTTTGTCATGTTAGTGCTCTGTTTTCTGTAACATTACTCTTCCTGAATGCATCAATTATAAAGACTGATCAAACTACTAGTCCTACAAAATCATTGTAAATATCTCATTGCAAGTCTTTAAACATTAAGCCATGTGGCTGTCTGCTGCTGTAAGACTTGGTGCCCCACTAAAAATCACTTAAGATGGCAAAGATTAACTTGAATTTGGGAAAGAGTTCAATAATTTCTGTTAGTACTGTCAACTGAGTGCCATTAACGCTATGTTTCAGTGGTCATTGCTTGACAGTCCAAATATGCTTTCATAAGAACAGGTTGTTCAGTCAATTTAAGCCTGGATGGGCATGAACATCTGGGTGGTCAGCTGGAGACAGGCGCCTATGTAGTAAATTGTGAAACCTTGTTAGTCGCCTTGTACTTGATGTGAGTCTCCACCATGCCAGTACATGTAAATATGGCGTTCTGTGTTGGTTGGGGACAGTGCTGTCAGACTAGAAAGTGACATGAAATATCAGAAATGGTCATTTAGGGGCATATTCAATTAGGTGCAGGCATCTTGAAATGCCTGTGAATGTAATCCACGGCACTACAATAAGGCTTATTTTCGTGCACACCCCATAGGGTTGCAAAGGAAAATCCCCATTATTGTGGTACTGTATTACCCTCAGTAATGCACACTTAACATGTTACTGTGATGCCCACACCTAATTGAATATGCCCTAGAGTCAAACTACATTGACGGTGTTAAATGGCAGTCTTGCTATTGTAGCTTTCTTAAATGTTTGATTCTCTTTATAGAGTTCAAAGAAGCCTTTTCACTATTTGACAAGGACGGCGATGGCACCATCACAACAAAGGAGTTGGGCACCGTGATGAGGTCGCTTGGCCAGAACCCCACAGAAGCAGAGCTTCAGGACATGATCAATGAAGTAGATGCAGATGGTAAGTCCCAGTTATAAGGTGCTGCAGAGGATAATGTGTCCCCAGGGTGTATTGTATGAAGTACAGCTGCTAACTCTCGTTTTCACCAGGCAATGGCACAATCGACTTCCCTGAATTCTTGACTATGATGGCTAGAAAAATGAAAGACACAGATAGTGAAGAAGAAATCCGAGAAGCATTCCGTGTGTTCGACAAGGTAATCACCAGTCTCTTGCCTATGCACTCTAAATGGCTTGATATATAATTTATATATTGCCACAAATTACAGTATTTGTCATTTGCTTCATTCCCTGCCCCGCAGGAGCATAGACTAAATTCCCCAACGCACAGTGAAATTTTTTTGCCAGAAGCTAAGTGACTTACCAACATGGTTTTGGGGAGTGGGAGGAAACCCATGTACAAGGAGAACATACAAAATCCACTAGGATAAGTCCCCTGGTCAGGAATTGAACCTGTGAGGCAGATGTGCTAGTTACTGTTCCACCATAACTGCTCTATAAACTGGTTTTGTTCAGGCCACAATTCCTAAAATGCAAACTATTACTTGCATGTTTAAATGACCGTATCCCTTAATGTATGGATTCCCGTTTTCCAGCAGATGATCCTGGGTGTTTTGTGTTTATAACAAACCAGTGTAGAGGTTTCAAATTCGGACATTACTTGGGATAACCAAATCAACAACCAACTAAATTGTTTTATATATTCTTCAAACGAAGTCCCTTGAGCTTGTTATAAAGTGTACTATCCCAATGCAGCTTGCAATGTAAAGAATTGCCTTAAGAGGAGGCTAAAATATTTATGCTGGCCTCTCCCTGGAGATTGTTACTGTAGATGATGTAATAAGTTGTGTGTGTATATATATACAACACTTGAAGGCCAGGTTTGGTTAATCTCAAATGAACATTGAACATCCCTTTACAGAACAATCACAAATGTAGCTTATAGGAAACTACTCTTGCTGTAAGCACATTTCCATATTGTGCCTAATCTCCCCAGAGCATTGACACATCCATGTAGCACTTAATTTGCATGTGGCACAATGACAATGTAGGCAGGTGTTTTCACCAAACAGTAAAATTAGAAAGAAATCCATGACTTCAATATGTGGTTTAGGATTTTTGTTTACAAAGGAACAATTGAACAGCATCTATTTAGCTTATAAACCAGTTTCTAACCTGCTGTAGAAGTGCCTCTACATAAAGACCTGCTTTGGATATAGTCTGTAGTCATAGCTGCTCTGGTGTGATGCTTTATCATTGCTGTGATCTACAGTCATAGTGTAATACAGAACATTGTGTGGTTGATTAGAATTGCTTGGTACATGGCTTTTGGGATTTTGATTTGTGACACACTGGGTGCAGTGTAGTTCTTCTAGGTGCAATTCTGTAACTTGAGACATATGTTCATAAATGTGTCTGAATTTATCTCTGGCTTCTCTGTAAATGGACTTTTTTTTTTTTTTTTTGTCTATAGGATGGAAATGGCTACATAAGTGCTGCTGAGCTCCGTCATGTTATGACAAATCTTGGTGAGAAGTTAACGGACGAAGAGGTTGATGAAATGATCAGGGAAGCAGATATTGATGGTGACGGTCAAGTAAATTATGAAGGTACAGTTAAATATCAATCCTGTAAGCCAATGGTATAAGGGTTACATTAAAAGGAACATTCCTAGAATGCTCTATACTAATCCAGTGATTGGGTCTAGACAACATGTCTAACACAGCTAGGTCCCACACCCATACATGTTCAGTCTAAAATGCTGTCTTAAAGCAACTCTGCCAGCATTGCAGAGATCCTGAAGCCTGAAATTTGTCCCTGTTCCAGGTATTGAGAACATTGGGCACAAAATTGACAAATTGGGTTGTTGCATTTCCTACATTCTCTTGTCCAGCATTCACTTTGAACCCTATGAAACATGCCAACTTAAGCCACTTAACAAGAAGTGACTGTTATCACATGTCATGGGTGCTTGGAAAGAAGCATTTTAACTAGCAGGCAGTACAGTATCCTCGGGTAACAAATGCATGGGACTAAAATGATCAGACTGCCAAAATGTGGTGTGGCTAAATGATTTGTACAGAAGCCCCAAATCCTTGCTGGGGGTGTGGAGGGGTTAGAATGTCTCTGCCAACTGTTTCTACATGTAGTTTTAAAAAATGTTTTCTATTTTTCTTTTCCAGAGTTTGTACAAATGATGACAGCAAAGTGAAGACTGTACAGAATGTGTTAAATTTCTTGTACAAAGATGTTTATTTGCCTTTCTTTGTTTGTAACTTATCTGTAAAAGGTTTCCCCTTACTGTCAAAAAATGCATGTATAGTAATTTAGAATTCCATTCATGTTTCCCATATTACTGTCACTGTCTTTCTTTTTCCTAAACTTTTTTTTATTCTTTTGGTTTCCATGAAAAGTTGAACAAGTAACCAATGCTGCATGTGGCTTTCTTGGGATTTTAACAAAGCCCTTTTGTGCACATGAAGAGCTTGATGAATTTGGAAGGGAACATCTGAGCTCTACAAATTTTATTTTGAATTTAATTTTTTTTTTTTTAACTTCTGCCCCTCGAGCTGGATTTCTTCAAGTAACTTGTCTGCTTGTTGGAACGTGGAGTAAACAACTCTAAACTACAGATAGTTAACAATATTGAACTTGTGTTGCACTAATGCAAAGCTGGTCTATCCAGATACATGTCTCGTTTGTCTTTCTTTTCTTACCACCCTCCCTGCCTTCCCTACCACATCTTTGCTCCAGACCTGGAACATCATCATCATGCTTTCCTATAATTCTCTTTGAATTACACCGAGGGGTCTGCATAGCTCTACTCAGCAGTCAATTGTAAGATCCTTCACCAGTTAAAGGTTTACTTTGGTTTAGCCACTTTTCAGAAGAACCTGCTTATGGCACAATTTGCCTCAAATCCATTCCAAGTTGTATATTTGTTTTCCAATAAAAAAACAAAAGTCTGTTTTCATGGTCATTTATTGTATGTTTCTGTGCTGGAGGATGGTCCTGAATAGGTGTATAGAATTATCCAGAGTAATCTTTGTGGGGATGGCTTGCTGTTTGACAGCAACAGCTCAGTCTACAAGCCAAACAAGATAATCTACCTCCAAGAAATCTATCACCCAGCCTCTAGCTCAAATGTTCTGCAGTGCTACAGCAAATGTGTATCTTGTCTGCTGTCAGATGTACGATGTGTTTACTAGAAACTAATCAAGACTGCTTGTCATCAACTAGACGTAACTGTATAATGGCCAAGTCAATCCTGTGGTTCTCCAGTTGTGAAACTGAGCCACTGCATTCTGATAGTTGTGGAATGCTGGGACTTGTAGTTTTGCAACACCTAGAGAGCTACAGGTTTTGACTTGGTCCTTGTACAGTCAAGTCTAATGTCTTGCATGTCAGTAGTGACATGCTCACTGCTATCACAAGGTTTTGAGATCTTGCTGTAGGAAGTATGGCAGCTTTCAGCCTTTGGCTCTGCATAATCACATGAGATTAGTCTGACTATCAGACTGTGAGTTTGACTGCATATGCACACACAAAATTACAGGAAGTACTGGAGTAGTGTGGTCCATAGTATTCAGTGGTTTTCATTCCAGTTAGGTTTGTACTTGTATTGTCTAGAAGGATTTATGTTTGCATAGTACACTATAAAAAGGAGGCGAAGGAGGATAACTGACTTAAACAAAGTTGCTTGATATTTCACTTTATAGTATAGGATGTAATACAGGGCAGCACGTACTGTGTCACATATAAATAGGGTGATTCCCTAATGTGATCTTGTCCTGCAGTCTATCTTTGTATGTACCACTTAATGGTGCAATCAACTGTATAATTGAGATGTTCAGCACAAATTACTGATTGCCTGGATTTGTGTTGTATGGTGGTTATATGTAAAACAATTTGGCTCACTCATGGCATCCATTCATCATCAGTTTATATAGCGCCACTAATTCCACAGTGCTGTACAGAGAACTCATTCACATCAGTCCCTGCCCCATTGGAGCTTACAATCTAAATACCCTAACATACACACACACACACACACACACACACACACACACACACACACACACACAGACAGAGAGAGACTAGGATCAATTTTGATAGCAGCCAATTAACCTACCAGTATGTTTTTGCAGTGTGGGAGGAAACCCACGCAAACACAGGGAGAACATACAAACTCCACACAGATAAGGTCATGGTCGTGAATCGAATGCATGCTGCCCACGCGCAAGTCTGAGGCATGTCATTCACATGCCTCAGACTTTGGAATACTCTTAGTAGGCATCGAGGTAGCGATTGTGGGCTTGTGACTAAGATTTGTTAAATGGTACATTACTTGTTTGAAAAGAAGAGTCTACTCCACTTCCAGATTCTGCCTTTATCTTACCTGCATAATATATTGGAAGCTGTTAGAGGGAATTAAGACTGTATCCTTCTGCATAAATTGTACGTCCAAGTCATATCTTAGTAGGTAAAAATGGCTTTAAAGGTCTTGCTCACTAGTGTTGTCGGGATCAGAGCCTGCGGAGCTGAAAATCCAGTTTCCCCAGCCAGTTACGCATAGAGGCCTCTTGAGAGAAGTAATCTTTGGGCTAGGAGTTCACCACCATAGGAAGACTAGAACATATAAATTCCATGCAGCTAGTGCCCTGGTCTGAAAGAAATCCCAATCCACCAGCTCTGCTATCGCAATGCTCTGTTTAATATGCATATTGTGGCACACTTTGCATATACCAGTTTTATCATCTAAATCATAGGATTTAGATTTACGTATTTATTTGTAGCAAATAGATTTGTAAGCAAGTGGTGCACCTGTTACAACATATTTTTCAATTTATTCTACACCACCTGTGTTTCTTTATCAAGTTCACTGCAGCACAGAGTAAGTAAGGAGAAGTGTGATGCAGTTTCCGGTCTACATGTGATTACATGATGTGGCAGTGATGTGAAGAGAATAATGGGGTTATGCAGGAATCCAGACTGAAAGTCCTCAAACAGCAGTGATGTAACACTGATGCAGAAAAAAATTGTCTCATGCCAAAGGATGAAAGTAAAAGCAGATACTCTAGGAGAAATCACCTTGTGCGTGCAATATTTATAAAGGTATTTACCTTGCAAACTTCCAGTCCAAACTTGTATTTTAGATTCCATATGCAGACAGGCAGCAGCCAACTTGGGAAGTTACCTTTAACTTGGTTGAAGGGGTGTAGTGATAGTGGCACCTGATTGGACAGAATTTGTCTACTCAGGTGCTGAGCATTGTTTAATGTGCAGAAGACGAATGAAGTTTTGAGTGTTTGCCCAGGAGAGCAGGGCAACCTCCCCCATCCTGACCACTTTGTTGGTGAAGTGGGAAAGGTAATTGCATCATAACGACCTCACACCCTGCTGTAATAGGCTGAAATTGGTATAGTTTTGACAGTGAGGCATGGCCACAATGATGCGATTCATGTGTCCTTGCCCCAGGAAGCTGCAGCTTTGCACATCTCCTGGAGGGGAGATTTCTAAAGTTGGCAAGCGTCGAGTAAATTGGTTGGTAATCATGAGTAATTTTTCCTTTCACGAACAGTCATCACAGCCATTTATTTATATAGCGTCACTAATTCCGCAGCATTGTGAGCAAGTTCTCTGCACATCAGTCCCTGCACCATTGGGCCTTAGTCTTAATTTCCGAACACACACACACACAGACAGAAAAGGGTCAATTTGTTAGCAGCCAATTAACCTACCAGTATGTTTTTGGAGTGTGGGAGGAAATCTGAGCACCCGGAGGAAACCCACGCAAACACGGGGAGAACATACAAACTCCACACAAATAAGGCCATGGTGGGGAATTTAACTTGACCCCAGTGCTGTAAGGCAGAAGTCCTAACCACTTAGCCACCGTGCTGCCCATGCATTCCAGTATAGAATACTTTCATGGCATCACTACAAATATAAGTGAAATCATTTTTCACCAATTTTAAGGATATTTTATATATCTCCATGTTGGCTATTTTAAAGCAATGCTGTGCTAAGAGTGCAAGTAACAAAACAGTTGCATTTAATGTATTTTATGAGGATGAGTCATGAAAATTTTACTAAACATTCAATATAAAATATTCTAATCCATGTATAGAATAAGTGATAATACTCAAACGGTTCCCAAGGAAACAGACAGATAAGACGACACAATGTCAGAAGTGATAAATGCCAACCTATGGAGATCCTGGCTTCTTTAGAAGTTGTTTATGAACCCTAATATATCATTCTGTACAAGTACTATTTCACACAAGGTCATGACGGATGGCAGTTGAGTATTTTATGCATATTTGCAATATAGAAAGTTGGCACTGCTACAAAAATGTGTGTGGTTTTCTAGGAATGTATTGCTCATCTGAGCTTCAGGTATAATTGACTAAAATAACAGGTTACTATACTGGAAAGCAAACGTTTGGTCTGGATGTGGTTCAGGATTTATATGCAAATGAGCTGTCAATCAGAAGCTATATGTAAGTCCACAAGTCTCATTGAATTCAGTTAAGCTTGTCGTCATGATGAACAGAGGATTATTGCCTATTCACTAAATCCATGGCGTTGCAGAGGAAACGGCAAGATGGAAATATCTAATGTCGTAGTACAAAGTTTAATGAATTAACATTCATTGATTGTTGGTGGCAGAAGTTATAAGTGCAGCAAATTGTATGGCTCAATTTGAGGCAGGAGAACGTACATATAATACAAGTACTTGCATGCATGAAAGTCGCTAAGAGCGAATAAAATAGAAATTGAAGCACAATTATCACCTGTAGTTTAATTCCAAAAAATGAAAGTTTTTGGGGGGGGAAATAAATTCCATTGGGATGAATCATATTACACTTCCTAATCTAAACTGTGTACTTGTTCAAAAGAATGTACTTAATATATAACTAGAATCTGATTGGCTGATATAGACAACCTCTCCACTTTTTCAAACCTGCAGTTTAGTGCATATACCCCTTAGTCGTCTCCTGCTTTGTAAAAGTTAATGATCTTTATTTTCAAGTCCTCAGTCAGCTGCTTAGTGGAGCTCATGGTTGAGGGTGAGCACAAAATCCTGAAAGTATTTATTCAACAATGGAATTATATTCATCTGGCATAATTTAAGGCCTTACTAATCAGCCAATCAAGTATTGAGACCATAAAAAAAGTATTAATGGATCAACACATAATGACTCCCAATTTTTAACACAGGCCTCATTCACTGTTTTATTTTTCCAAACTTAAATACAGCAAATAAATAGTTATTGTGTATTCAAATATGTATAAATCTGTCACATTTACATTTATACCCTGCCGAGGTTATGTTAACGTCTTATCACTTAGAGCAGGGGTGGCCAACTAGCCAGAGTCCAAGAGACAAATAATATCTATAGGTACTGCATAGAGCCAACTTTAAATTTATATATATATATATATATATATATATATATATATATATATATATATGTATATATATGTATATATATATGTGTGTGTGTGTGTATATATATATATATATATATATATATATATATATGTATATATATATATATATATATATATATATATATATGTACATATGCATGTAGAGTCTAAACATGCGCATACATACTGTACACATACATTGAAAATATAACATAATTTACAATATCTTGCTAAGCAAAAAAGAAAATATCCAACACTGCCCAAATGTTCAGAATAATCATAAAATTAGCACAGCTCTGCACTCCACAGCTCTTACTTCACTGCTGTGTCCAGTGGGGGAGGGTTCAAAGGGCTACTTATACCCTCTTCAAAGTAGCTCACACTGCTACTGCATCCACAGTACCCCAGATCTCTTAACGTGCGACTCCCACTTGGCCATTAGATCACATGCACATCAGCCTCCCCCCCGTGTTATCAAACCTCTCCACATGCCATCAAATCTACCCACATGTCTTAGAAATGCCCGTCAGATATTCCCACATGCCCATTAGACCTCCCCACATGCTACTATACCTCTCCACACTCAATTTAGACAATCCCACCTGCCACCAGATTTCACAACATGCCCCTTACATGCCCATCAGCCTCCCCACATGCCACCAGATCTTACCACATGCCCTTTAAATGCCATCAGACCTCCCCACATGCCCTTACATGCCCATCAACCTCCCCACATGCCATAAGATCTACCCAAATTTCCTACACATGCCATCAACCTTTCCACGTGCCCCCTTACATGACCATCAGCCTCCTCGCATGCCACCAGATCTCCCCACATGCCCCTTTAATGCCCCTTGCATGCCTATCAATCTTACCACATACCATCACATGCCATCAAAACTCACCACATGCTGCTTACAAACCATGAGACCTTCCCACACTCCCCTTACATGCCCATCAACTTCCCCATACGCCATCAGATCTACAGACATTCCTCATACATGTCATCAGACCTCCCCACATACTCCATACATGCTAATCAAGCTTCTCCACATGCCTACAGACCTACACACATTCTATCAGATCTCCCCAAATGCCATCACATCTCCTTACATGCCCATCAGCCTCTTCATATGCCCCTTACAGGAGCCACATTTCAAAACTCAAAGTGCCACATGTGGCTCTAGAGCCACAGGTTGGCCACCACTGACTTAGGTGTACCCAGAGTTTTGCATATAATCATATATATTATATATATTTTTCTTTACTCCTCTTATTTGCCTTCAGCGCATCTGTGCTATTAATGCATGCCCATGTTAAGAATAAAATAATTAAAAAAAGAATGAAATATATAGTGCATTTAATTTGATGCACAAAATAACATAGCTATCTCCTGCCAGGGCTGGGCTCGGCCGGGGGGCAGGGGGGCACATGCCCCCCGGGCCGGACAGACAAAGTCTGTTTTGGGCCGGTCTCCTTCTTGGTGGCTGGCCCCTCCTCCCGGGAGCAGCCACCTGTCTTCATTGGCTGTGGATCTGTAGATCCGTCCCCTCTCCCTCTCCTACTTCTATGTGACTCTTTCGAGAGAATCACATGGGACATGCACCACGTGACAGGTGCCGTCCCATGTGCGAGGAGCAGCGCGCGTGTGGGACATGGTAAGTGCGGTGGGGTGTTAATAATATGTGTGTTGGGGGGAGGTGGGAATATGGCAGCATAATGTATGTGTGTGTGAGGTGGGGGACATGGCAGCATAATGTATGTGTGTGAGGGGGGGACATGGCAGCATAATGTATGTGTGTGAGGGGGGACGACATAGCAGCATAATGTATGTGTGGGGGGGGACATGGCAGCATAATGTATGTGTGTGAGGGGGGGACATGGCAGCATAATGTATGTGTGTGAGGGGGGACGACATAGCAGCATAATGTATGTGTGGGGGGGGACATGGCAGCATAATGTATGTGTGTGAGGAGGAGACATGGCAGCATAATGTATGTGTGTGAGGGAAGGGACATGGCAGCATAATGTATGTGTGTGAGGGGGAGACATGGCAGCATAATGTATGTTTGTGAGGGGGGGGACATGGCAGCATAATGTATGTGTGGGGGGGGTGACATGGCAGCATAATGTATGTGTGTGAGGGGGGGCATGGCAGCAGAATGTATGTGTGTGTGTGGGGGGGACATGGCAGCATAATGTATGTGTGTGTGGGGGGACATTGCAGCATAATGTGTGTGTGTGGGGGGGGGGTGTATGTTAATATAATGTGTGAGGGAAAGGGGTCTTAATATATTTTCAGAGGTAGGCTATTTACTGGTGGGGCTAATAGATGCTATTTATTTGTGGGGTGGTGGTAGGGCAATATATTGGTGGGGATATTTAATAGTGGGACATACTAATTTAAGGTGAGGTGCCGGGACCTTTAATTTAATGCTTTGGTGGTTTGGGCTATTAATTGAATATGGGGCTGAGTTTGAGGAGAAGGGCTATTTATTAAATGTGAATATGAATTATATAATATCGGGGATGGTTGTGGGAAATGGTTATATTTGTTAAACATAAATGCTATTCAATTTATTGCTGGGGCTGTTTGGAGGGAAATAGACTTATACTGTATAATAAATGGGAATACTATTAATTTAATGTTGGGGCTGACTGGAGGGAAATAGGTCTATTTATTAAATGTATTTGCTATTAATTTAATGTCAAGGTTGTTTGGAAACAAATAGATATATTTAGAAAATGTGAATATTATTATTTGAATGTTGAGGCTGGTTGGAGTTTTCTAAATTTCATGTACCCATTTTCTTTCCAAATAGAGCACCCAACATTCCAGGATCCAGACAAGCAGCAACTGATCTAAAGATACCAGCTGCCACAGGTGGTGAAAGTGACAAGACAGGGAGGAGAGAGCAGGACAGTCTGCCAACTGTCCTGAATCTGGTGGAGCAGTCCTGAATTTGGGTGACTGTCTCACTTAGTCAGGATTTGGTCTGACTGCAAGGACAGTTGGGAGGTATGTCCTGCTTCACACTGTACTGTTCGTGAAGGCAGAGCTGTGTGCATCTAACAGTAGTGCACACAGATTTAGCCTTTTCATAAATCCCATTATAATCAGCCAGGTATGTAAACAAAACAAAAAAGTGCTGTAGGGAGAAGGAACATATAAAATAAAATGCAATGCAAAGTGAGATGTATTTTTTGTTGCATTATTTATTTTATTTAAGGTTTATCATTTATAATAATAAAGCATTGCTGGATTTAGCAACACTAAAATAGGCTCTTTTTATATTGATAAATATATATTGTTCCGAAATCCATCCTTTAAGGATGGGCCGCTACTTATGGGCCAGTGCTGTGTGCTTGCCCCCGAGTTAAAGACTGTGAGCAAGCCCCTATCTCCTGCATTAGGCCAATTTAACAAGCTATGGAAAGCCTAGCCTTTTGGAGATTGCCCCAGGATGGCTAACGCCACCTGAAGATGGCTCTAAAGACTCCGGGTCAGAACCCAGAGTTATCGTTATAGTAAAGTCATCGCTGGGACAGCCTCTTAACAGATGCAGTGCTCCAGGATGATTGTTTAATAAATGGCTGCGTAATATCACTTCTTAACATGGCGATAAGGGATTATAAGTAACCTGGGGGTAATGCAGCAATTCATAAATAGGCCCCCAATTCTCTTAGTGGCAGTGTTAACTAATGCATAAAACTGGTGGACTACGTCTCCCTTCTGTTCCTGAACTGAATTATGAAAGGAATATTGCGTTTAATGTACAGAGTAAAATATTCTTTATACATAGCTATATTACTAACCTGAATAGCCTCAGGGCTAGCACTGTAGTAGGGATTCCTGACGTAACCTATGACCCTTTGCTCACTGTAACTTCATAATGAGGTATTTGGTAGAGCTCTAACAATGCTTTGTACAGTCAGTAACGTGAGTGTGATAGGAAACATTAGAAGCACTATGTGGACGCTCTCATGACAACATAGATGAGACAAGTTTAAAGACCGTCTTGTTTTAGTTACTAGGAGAGTCAGGAGAGTCAAAATGGCAGCAGTAGGATTTAGCAGAATAAATCGACAGGTCGTGCAAAACAAGAAGGTGAGTGATCTTGTTAATGTTCTCTTTTCAGGGATGAGGCAAATAGATGTAATCAACATTGGCTGCTGGTTTTATAATGTGCTAATAAGATGTCAAGTAATGGAAATGTAAGCTATAAGCACCCTGCTTCTGTACAATATTACATAACCCTTGTCAATTATTATTATGTTTATTTAGCAGGGAGAATGCCTTGTGTGTATTCACCATGATTAAATCAATATGTAGCTCTATGTAAAGCTGCAATGTATGCCAGCGCTCTAGACCTCAGTATATAAACCTCTGCATTAACTATTTTTATTATCATTTAATTTATCTAGTCCACGGAGCTGTAAACTTTATTTGGCCCAGTACAACTTACAATTTTATTTCCCTAGAGCCCACACACAGAACACCAGGGTGAAAATGGGCAGAAACCAGTTAACCTACCAGAACGACAGAGCACTCACCAAAAGTGAAGTCACACAAACACTAGGAGAATATGGAATTGAACACAAAGCCCCAACACAAAGCCAATCACTCTGCTATTGTGCCACTCCTCACGATATTGATACTTTTACTGTTTATTGCTATAGTAGGGCATGTACACACAATTGTGTGTACAGACTTGATCCTAATACAAAAAATAATAATCAGAATATATGTAGCAGATGGCTTGTAAATATAGTTTTAAACATATTTATATTTTGGACTAAAGTCATGTATGTCTTTGATTATTCTAAACTCCTCTGCTCTACCCTTGAGGTTTTTATGGATAGAGAGTTCCACACATGTAGTTACAGATGAGTGCCCAATACCAAATTATGGCACGGGTCAAAAAAGCTTGAAGTCTCTCTTCAAGGTTATATCAATATCACCTTTGTAGGACATTCTGGTAAGAAGTTAGGCCAGTGTAAATAAACCCTGAAAGGTGATTGAAAAGAGGTCTTAAAAATTATACAGACTTTCTAGGTCTAACAACACAGGAAGAGAGGCTGTGGGTGCCTGCAGCATGTTTAACTTGTCCAGTAAATCTAACAGATTTGTTTACTGTTGAGAGTCAATTTCATATTGAGAAATGTTCCGTTTTTCCTGTTCTCCCACAGGCAGAAACTGATCATTCGTAAGTTTACCATTTCTGTTGTTTATTTCTTTTTATTGTACAAGAAACTATTGTATTATATCGTATGTCATTTTGTTAATTGTTTTTCATCTTAAGCATTGTGGATTTTTTTTCCATGTTAATTTATAGTTAATAGGTTCATGTCTCTGTGTTCTTATAAATTCATGTGTCATACTCTGCTTGGTTTTAGAACACTACATAGTTGAAAAAGAGGAGATCATTTGGTTTATGATAACTGGGTCAGGGGAGATCATTTGTTTTATGATAATTTTGATACAAGTAAATTGTGATAGATTAGTTTGGTTTAAATGGAGAACCGAAGGCTTCCTGAGTAAGTAATGTCAGCTCTTCACAAAAAACATTGGTGGTGGCATAACTGGTAAGGCAAATGTAGTGTGTGGGAAAGAAAGTGAGATTTTAATCGTTTTTAAAAAAGACCAGATGGTTGTTCTTGATTAACCCTTTGTCACACACATCAATAAGCTGAGCGCTGGATCATGACAGCCCTCATAATTAATAAGTGTATTGTGCCACTTCTTATGTTCTGAACAGCATACATTTTGAGCTATCTCGTCTCTCACAGCCATCACTTTATCCTCTCAAGCCGCAGTTTGATATATTTCACGTTTTGCATTCTTACCATGTAATAAAATCCAGATTGTGATTTTTTTTAATGTGTTACTTTGTAAAATGGTGATTTTACAGCACTTTTCCTTTCCAGCAGTTTTGGTCTTTAGTAAATCTGTCCATTTGAAAACCACCCAAATCAGTGGTTTCACTAAACCACACCTTAGTATAAATTTACCCATTGGTCTTCATTTTTGAAATTATTACTAGTGCAGAAGTGATTAAAGTGATCATCTACTGTCAGGGCCGGATTAACCATAGGGCTAACTGGGCTGCAGCCCAGGGGCCTATGGCATCCAGGGGGCCCTTGAAAGTGCTCAGCAGCAGTATTGATTGGTCGGAGGTGGGGGCGCCCCCGGCACGATCAGTGCTGCTGAGCACTTTCACTGCTGTCCTTCCCCGGCGCGCTGTAGTCTCCTTACTGAGGAGATCTCGTGAGTCTCACTCTCACAAGATCTCCTCAGTAAAGAGCGTACAGCACGCCGGGGAAGGAGGTAAGTGCCGGGGGGCGGGCAGCTCGGATCACGGGGGGGGGGGGGGGGGGGGGGCCCTCACGGGAGAATGGAGGCCCCCTTAGCCCAAGGGCCTCCATTCCCTTAATCCGGCCCTGTCTACTGTATGTCATTGCTGTGCAAGTATGTACATGAACAGGACCACACATAAGTTATAACTATGTGCTTGCGAGCCAAATAATGTTAAAACAAATCTGTCACACAATAGAATTATGGAGGTAAGAGAAGTTGGGTGGCCGCCAAAAAGCCTCAGAGAGCCGCATCTGTACATATTTGTACGTTGATAAGTCAGATGGGTTCTACTTATCGGTTCAGGGTTTAGCCTGAACCAATAAGTAGATCTATTTCTTCGATCGGGGATCTATTTATAGGTGATGCTGCCGTCCTCTGTCCTAGGCCATTATGAATTAGTACAAGCGAACCCATCATGTCCATGATACACTGTCTGTGGTTTGGCGTAGTGAACTGTGAAGGTTACAGCTAGAACTTGTGCAGTAACCTAATACTCCAACTTCTATGGCTGACCATGACAATGATGGCACCCTTGTGGTTGTTGGTTCAGCATTGACACTATAATAGGTGTAAATCCTCATTCCCAGCAGTAAGAAGACCAGATGCATAGATTTATCACTACAGGCGGATATCCCGTGTGAGACCACAACCACTTCTGCTTCCATACGTCTTAGACTGGGGACTGCAACCTTTTGAATGTGGTAATCTGAAACACCTAACACCGTACAATAGATATAAGGCAGAACCATTTTCTTCTCTTAACTAAAACTAAATAAATATAATTCAGGGCTTTCAGCCAAGTGGTGCTGAACGTTCACAAATACAGCTGCAGACAGCAAATTAAAATCTGGGCACTGTGCAGCATTGCCAAATGTACTGACAGTCAGTAAACAGAAGCCACAACTTCACCTGTCAATAAGAAAAGTGTTAGTAAAAATTGTCCTGATGCGACAATAATACATAAAGAAGTACCAATGAAATGAAATAATATTACTTTCCTTGAAATCCTCTTTTTTGCAGATACTGTTTAATTATTATCTTGGTTAACACTACCAATTGTACAGCGATTTTTTGTCCTTCGCATCAATCACTGTCCTGTTGGAGCTTACAGTATAAATTCCCTAACATACACTAGAGTAAACTCTGTCAGCAAACAATTAACCTACTAGTATTTTTTTGAATTGAGAGAGGAAACCCGAGCACCCCGAGGAAAGCTACGCAAACACAGGGACAACATACAAACTCCACACACATACAAACTCCCAGGTCAGGAACCAGACTCATAACCCTAGCCCTGTGAGACAGAAGTGCTACCCACTGTGCCAACCGGGTAATATTAACACCATGTGTGTATGAGTCTTAAAAGGTGAGTCTTTGCCTTCCCCACTAACATACCTGCCAACATTTGGCAATCCAGCATTGGAACAGGCGGCGTGGCTGTCACATGCAGGGGCAAACGCAGGATTTGTAGAGGGGGGTTTCCACACCACGCCGCCAGTGGGCATGACCAGCATGCATGGGGGCGTGGCTATAATTTTAGACAGTGCTTGACTGCTCTCCAACTCTTCCTATCCCTATAATATACATGGGCAATGCTGCGTGCACTACTGTTAGGTGCACGCAGTTCTCCCTTTTCAAGCAGAGCCGTGTGAAGCGGGGACAGGGTCCAGCCACCTCAAGTATACAGTGCCCCAGGCACGGAGGGGGGTTTCCAGGCACTAGGAAACCCCTCCTCGGTTTGTCTATGACATGGGTGGCAGCGTGACCACATCACGATGGGGGGAGTGGCCACACACCCGGGGGGGTCTAGCACCTCTGAATAGCTAGGCTGGCTATACTCTCCTCACCTCCCTTCTAAATACGATTCATTGCACCCATTTAAGCTTTGATCTGCCATGTAGGACACCAGTCATTGAGACATACCTTCCAAATTTCCCACCTGCATGACAAAGATGTCCAGATCACAATGGTGGGACTGTCCTGCCTAAATCGAAATGGTTGAAAAGTATGCACTAATAAGTTAATAAAAGGCATTTTATTTAACAGATTTACTTTTCTGTAATCTGGAAAAATATATTTCTTTTAGTTTCACCAAACAAGTTCACTTTTGGTTTTCTAAACCTAAACTTGTGAACCTGCACTATACACATTAAATCAAGTAGAGACCAGAGCACGTTATGCTTTTTAGGAATAGTTTAGTGCCCCAAGACTGTATTTAAGATTGATACTTCCCTAGGTAACCTTAAATTAGTAACTGTGCATCCCACATGTTCATGCACCTGTCTCCAACACCTGCTGCTCCATTATTATGTATATGAAAATATGGCTAATAAAATCCAAAAAACACACAAAAAAAGATAAAAGAATTCTATGTTGCCCTGAAGTGGTTTATGGAATAAAGAGGCAGTTCCTGCTTGAACAGAAAGTAAGTCAAAAGGGCCTATTACGTGTGTATTTGTTTCAGTTGTTAGGTGTTTATGTATTATGCAGCTCTGGGTGTGATTGTTGTGGAACAAAACCTTAGCATCAGTGAAGCAACAAGACTGCGGGTAGAATTGTAATTGTAATTGTTGACAACTTGGTTGTCAACTTTATCTTTCTTAATAAATATACACAAGGTCTTGTTTCCCTGAGAGGTGCATAACTTTGTTTAACACACTCTTACATTCTGCAGATTGTTCCATTTACTTCTGTAATCTACCTGCACATTTGTTCTACCACAATTGGTTGAGACTGATCCTTGTCTGTGTTTTTTCTACAGGACCCAGATAATAAAATGGATAATAAAATGGAAAAGCAGTTTACAGAAAGGGACGGATGGTGGCTAAATACATTTAGGGTAAGCATTTTGTGCTCACTGTTTCATCAAATAAATGACCGTGTTATAGCATATAGACATAGGGTCTGAGTCATTAAGGAGAGCAAAGCATAAAAAATTTGTAACTTTGCACCTGGGCAAAACCATGTTGCATTGAAGGGGGAGGTAAATTTAAAATGTGGGGACAGATTTATAGTTGGGGTAGGGCATGTCCTAGATCAACTTTAAATTTCAGTGTAAAAATAAAGCTATCAAGTATTGATGAAAAAACAGGCAGCATTTTCCTTATGTGCAAAATAATAAACTAATTTGCACCCCTTACAGTGTAACATGGTTTGTCCTGGAGAACATTTACTCCTTTTTTGCCTTACTTTCCTTAATGACTCAGGCTCATAGACTGAATGCCCATTTTATTAGGTACACCTTTTTAGTACTGGGTTGGGCCCCCATTGCCTCTAGAACAGCCTGAATTCTTAATGGCATGTTTTCAACAAGCTGCTAGTATTCCTTAGAGATTCTGGTCCATGTTAGTTTGACCCCCACAGCTGCGGGGTTGTAACCAGATGGCGCCACCATAGACTCCAACAAAATGGCAACACTGAGTTTAATAAGCTGCATGCATCCAACAGCCTAGACTGCTGGGGGGAAGAGGAAACTGAAGAGGAGCGCAGAGGCAGATGGAGGAGCCTGCTGGTGCCAATCAGCAGAGCACAAATAGGAGTTTGCCTTGAGGGAAACGTTTCACAAGGGACCTGTGTCTGTGAACTTCCGGGTGATCCCTGTAGAGAGTTGCTATTGTGGGAATATAAAGCTAGCCCCTGGCCAGAGCGGAAGTCTCCTGGTCTGGGTGAATTGCACTTGAGCACAAAGGACTGCTAGCTAGAGGAGGTTTGGTCCTAGTGGATTGCTGCTTCAGCCTGCCAAGAGCTGCCCTCCACATTGACAGATAAGTGTATAAGAGTTGGGCTATTGCAGCCTTAGATAACTGTAGCAGTTGTGGACACTGCCTAGTTTAATAAGGTGTTATCTTATTTATGGAGAAGTGTGAACGTTAACTACTGCAGAAACATACACTAGAGACATTCACATAACCAAGGTGAATATATGGTCCGCTTAAGATTGCCAGAGTGAGATAACTGTTGCAAGTGTGATTGTGGTGTTGTTGAGAGTCTTTAATCCAATGTATTACATGTGAAGAGGAAATTTATATGATGGCATTTACTGACAAAGCTGTTATTGCCACCTAGCCCTTGTGTTATTTAGGTGAGCTATATGTATATACTTAAGGGTTGTCCTAAATCAATTAGTTTCATTGAAGTCTATTTATATTGTCAATTTAATCCACTTTCATTCAGTTGTATTTGTTCATTGCTTTGTTTATTTGGCTCCATCAGACAGTAGTCAGTCCTGACAGACAGACAGGTATAATTTTGGTGTCAGTGTGGTAAGCCTGTAGGTATAATCATTCTACTTAGAAATGGAATTGACAAGTGCATTCTAATTGTGACTGAGAGTTGTATCGGAGATTAACTGTCTATTTTGCATGGTACAACCTGTTTCTACAGTGCCACCTGTTCATTTAAATCCTTTTTCTAATAACCCATCCGTTTTAATAAACATACATGGTGGTGGTTTTTATATGCATTCAGTGTTGTGTTATCCCTAAGAGGTCTGTGTGAATTCAAGGGGTCCCTGGTAAGACAAACTATCACATCCCTACAGTGTGCAGCTTAGAAGACTTACATGGAGGCACTGCATTAACAAGAGTGGACGTGAGTAGCGTGAACATAGCAAGTCTACCACAACCCACTCAGGAGTGGAGTGAAGGACTGTTACATTGACATGATAGCATCGTGCATTTGCTTCAGATTTGTGAGCTGCACATTCATGCTTCAAATCTCCTGTTCCACCACATCCCAAAGGTTGGATTAAGATATGGTGACTGTGGAGGCCATTGGAGTATATGGAACACAATGTCATGCTCGTGGAACCAGCTTGACATGACGTGTGCTTTGTGACATAGGGCATAATCCTGCTGGAAGTAGCCATTAGAAGATGTGTATACCATGACCATGAAGGGATGCACATGGCCTGCAAAAATACTCAGGTAGGCTGTGGCATTTAAGCAATGCTCCATTGGTATTAAGGGGCCTAGAAAACATTCATCACATCATTGCACCATTGACACAAGTCAGGATGGATTCATGTTGTTTATGCCAAATTCTTACCCTACCTTTTGCATGTTGCAGCAGAAATCGTGACTCGTCAGAGCAGGCAACATTTTTTCAATCATCATCGGCCCAGTTTTGGTGAGCCTGGGCCCACTGTAGTCTTGGTTTCCTGTTCTTAGCTGACAGGAGTAGAACCTAGTGTGGATTTTTTCTGTTGAAACCTATCAACTTCACAGGTTCTGAGAGAGAGGTGGTCTTCTGCATACCACTGCTGTAAGGCGTGATTATTTGTGCTACTGTCGCCTTCCTGTCAGCTTGAACCAGTCTTAGCCATTCTCCTCTGACCCCTCTCATTAACAAGGTTAATGTTTTACCCAAAGAACTGACGCTCACTGGATGTTTTTTGTTTTGTGCTCCATTCTCTGTAAACTCTAGAGACTAATGTGTGTGAAAATCCCAGGATCAGCAGTTTCTGAGATACTCAAATGACCCCCTCTGACACCAACAATCATTCCACGGTCAAAATCACTTAGATCACATTTCTTCCACATTCTGGGGCAAAATGTATGAAGCTGCAATTTACCATTTCTCAGGCAAATTTGAACCCACCGAAGTATATAAGCTCGAGTTGATAATAAATCGCCAGTAAACTGATGGTACCAAAATCGACATGATACAAATCGCCATCCCAATGTTTTGTAATTTTAACATTTTGCAAATCGCCAGTAATATGGCCACAACATCACCAGAGAAAAACAGGTGGTCCTGAGAGGCGAGATAGCTCAAATCGCCTGTGTTTTGAGCTATCCGGCCATTCCTAACATAACAAGAGGCACAATACAAGTTTTAATTATGAAGGTAATCACGATTTCTTCTTTAGAGGGGCAAAAAATATTATTAATTATGTTACAGGGGCAAAATGATTTTATTAATAATTTAGTGGCCCAAATTTGTATGTGGTTATATGTAAGGGTAACATTTTTTATTTTTTATTTTGCGAGTTCCATCTCTGCCAGCACCCATTAGCTGACCACAATGTCTTTGTCCATGGGAGGAAACAGAAGCAGCTGGAGGAAACCCCAGCGAACACGTGGAGGTCATATAAACTGCAGGAATGCTACCACTGTGCCACAGAGCATGAGAAGCGACACTGACAGCTTTCTAGAAAAACTTTAACGCTGAGAAACAAAAAGAAGCAAACATTAAATTTATATAGCATGCATTTTATTATAACCACATGTTATATATAGTATCTACAGAAAATGTATTTATTAAAATTTTGTTGTGGATTTTGTACTGTTTCCCTTCTTCTTCTGCCCTGTTCATTTTAGCTTATTTTAGCTTTCAAATGCAATTTGTAGATTGTAAGCTCTTTTGAATAGGGATTTTACTCTTGTGCATCCAGGTTGTGTAAATTGTGCAATTGCTACAATGCTCTGTATGTATGTGCTGCTTACGCTGTACAGTGCTGCGGGAGGTGTTTGTGCATTTTAAATCAATAATAATAATAATAATAATAATAATAATACATAAATAGTCTGTCTTCTCCCTCCTTACTCTTGTATAAGTTCCATAGCACATAGTATGAGTTATCCAGCTGACAGTGCCCCCCCCTCCCCCCCCCCCCCCTCCCCCCCCCCCCCCCCCCCGCTTACTCATCATTTTATCAATCCCTTGTCTTAATATTTTTATTCAACAGTGTTTTATTTAATCTTCTATCAAACATAAAAAGAAAAAAATCATAACTCCATAGAACGATGTAGAAAGTTGAATATATGAATCTGATTATATATTTTAATGGAATAAATCTTTATTTTATACCATTTGGTCCATAACTGAATGTCACTTTCTTTACAGTTAAATTCCTGCTGAGTGAATATTTATGAAAACTAAAGTTAAAAGTTATATATTTTGCCTTAAACATATTGTACATCATAGAACTTTGTATTCCCCTGTATGCCACTCTTTTCACTTCATATTTTCCTAAACTGGATGTGTAACCTTTAGGCACACAACCTTTGGCACCAAAAGCTTTCTACCAAGACCGTAACTAGGGCTGTATGATAGGGGCAACTGACTAGAGTGCAGTGCTGAAGGGGGCAGCAGTTTATAAATATTTAAGATTAATTTGGTTAAAATTGAGGGCTAGGGTGGCGGCATTTGTTTTCTCGCCCTGGGCGCTGAAATATTAAGTTACAGCTCTGCTTCCTGCTATCTTCCAACCACACCACTTATATTCAATCCATTCTGTAGCTCTCTCGCGCTTGTTATAGAGCAGGATATAGTGATGATTCCCTATAAACGGAACTTCCTAGTGCCCTTAGGCGCAGGCCTACTGTGCCTTATGTTAAACCCAATGCCGATCCTAAGGCTCGCACCATTTTCATTTGGGGATTTTCCAATACAGAGCTCCCATTTTAATTGGGCTTTATAGTGTCATAAGTATTACAGCTTTATTTTTCAATGTTCTGAGTTTTTTATGCCACGATCCTTATTTTGTATTATCAGGAATCCCCTTATCCTGGGACTTATGAGGTGCGTGATTTTCTCCAAGATGCAAAGCTTAATCCTGTACAGCAATCATATAGCTTCAAAGGACAAGGACGGAAAAAGCCCATCCGCACAGCTGGATCTGGAGAAGTTTTGCTGCCCGGGTGTTACAAGGTCGTGGAATTCGGCGATCTAGTGGAAAAACTCCCACGAACCTATTCATTCAGGAACACCTCAAGAAGTGCGCTACTCCTAGGTGTAAAGGATAAGGTATAGCAGGCAGTTACTGCTTTTAATTGCTTACATTAAAAATATTGTACAACTTCTCTTAAAATCTTAAACTTAAGTTGTATAGAGTGCTTATTTCACATGTCTGTATTTGATATGTCCTCATCCAAGTCCACTACTCATCCTTATAATCCATCCTCAATGGGTACACATCTAGAAGACAAGACAACAGGAAACAGGGGGTTCTCAGCGGCGCACGGAGGATTGTCGGGGGGGGGGGGGGGGGGGTTTCCCCCCTCCGACCCAAAAAACCCCCAAAAAAAACCAGAGAGAGCTGCTCCGTTTCGCCAGCGCTGTCCTATACAGCAGCCGCGGCGCTGTCTAAGAAGCGTCTGCGGCGGTGCTGTATACAATACAGCACCGCAGCGGATGCTTCTTTGACAGCGCCGCAGCTGCTGTATAGGACAGTGGCCACTTAGTTAGCGCAGGGGGGGTTTCTAGAGACTCAGAAACCCCCCCTGCGTGCGCCACTGGTTCTGGATAGTAAAAAAGTAGAATAGTAAGTTCATTTTCAAACTTTAATTTAGAATTAAAAAAAATGTACCTAAATAAATAAACCAGCAAGCATATCACTTTGAATCCTCTAGTCTCCTCTGCTGGAGTCATGAATGATGAAATGCGTAGGGTGTGAATAAGGAACATCGCATGTGCAGTAGATGGGGATCCTTCTAGGAAGTACTATTCATCCGGGAGAAGTAATCGGCAATAACCTGAACTTTAACAATTACAGGATTCTAAGGGAAATGTTTTATTATTTATTTATTTATGAGTTTGTTTGTTTTTAATCCTATTAAAGTTTCAATATTAACTTTCTACACTATCCATCTCCCCCCTCTTTTCTGCATTCTTTTTGTTTTTTATTTTTATTTAGTTAAAACAATCTTATTATCATATAAATACACTGGTAGTTTCCCTTTCTGAGGCTGATTCCAGTTAATACATCCTAGTCACTAGGGGCCCAAGTCTCAAGCTTAATGCCCCAGATTATTTGTAAAATTGATTTTTCCACCAGTTTTTTTTTCATTTATTTTGTTTCCCTTAAACTGTTGTGAGCCTTCCTCTTTTATAGGAGTCTCTGTAACTTTAACTGTACTTTATACCATGTGCTTGCATGCTGGGAGCAAATGGGATTATGATGAGTTCTTTTTGTACAGCTGGACCCAAGATCTTTTGAGAATTTAGCAACAGATATGGAAATAGGCTGGACAGTATATTAGAACTCTTTGAAAGCTCAAATGTGTATGAGACTATGAAGCCTCTAAGAGAAAGCACTGCTCTCTGTGGAGAACTTTTATATTATGACCTCTAAGTAGCCAACTCTATATTAAAATATGGCAGCTTTCAGCGTATGGGTAACACAAATTAGGTTAACCTGCTATGATCAGATTGGAAAGGGTTGCACCATTGCAAAGTAAATAATAGTGGATATTGCTGTAACATGTAATGCCATATAGGACCTAAAAACCACATTGGGTTCCCTTGAAAAATATTATGCTGTCCTCCAGGACACTTCTTAGCGGGAGAATAGATCAGTTGTTTTGTATTATTATTTTCCCCTTTGCGTCAGGATTCGAACCCAGGGCTTCTGCCTCTGTGGACTGCTGCTCTACTGACTGAGCTATTCTGGCTGCTGGACAGTCCCTTGCCTTTATTCTGTGTTTTAGATCAGTTCCTGTGATCTCCTGATGTCCCAGCATGCCTTAGCTCCACCCCTTGACTTCCTATAAAAGCCTGGCCAGTCCCTGTCTCCAGTGCCTGATTATTGTGCTCCTTGCCTGTGATCAAGCTCCTGCTCCTGTTGCTCTGCCTGGTTCCAAGTATCAACTACTCGTGTACTGACCTCGGCTTGCCCTCCACTCAACCTCTTCCTGAACCTTTGGACCTCCTCGCCTCACTGTGTACCGAACCCGGCTACGTTTGACCATTCTTACCATCTACCTCCTGTTGGCCAGCCTTCCACCCTGCCACTGGGCTCCTATCCAGTCTTTGGACCGTGGCGCTTTGTTTATATTTTTCTTCATTTTTCCATTGTGGCAGTTGTGTTATATATTCATCGGCACTGGAAAATATGGAGTTTATATGAAAGTTTTTTGTTGGCCGAATGAATAGACTTTGCAGGATTTGGTCTTTCCAACAGGCGTTATTGTAAAATGACGACTGAAACAGTTTGCTTGGTTCTATATTTCAATAGTCTACACTCACAATCACTATTAGAAGTAGGAAACATACATTTTCATAATATAAAAAGAAACTGATGTTGCAGTAACCTATAGCACGTTATAATAGTCTATGTCTTTCATGAATATTTCTGTCGCCTTAGGTGATTTTATATTGCTGAGAGTCAGGTTGTCAACTGGCGTTATATTAGTGAACGAACCCTTTCACCTTTCCTTTCAGCTGAATCTATGTGTCCTATTTCTCCATACAGTTGGTAAATAAAAGACAGACGTATTTAATGTCATCTTTTCCTTCGGGCTTAGCTACAAATATCAGACACACAGTGTCGAGCGCCAGAAATCCTGTTTTCTAGTGTGTTGTCTGTCTTCTGTAGATTTACTACCTGCCATGTTCATTATTGGCTGCTTGTTATTGTTCTGTTATTGCTGTTATCTACAACAAATGTTTCTACTTTTCTCGGGTGATATCCAAATGTGCAAATAACAGCACAATTTAATGTCACAGAAACCTATTCAATTATAATATAAATGATTATAAATATGTTTTAAATGTTTTATATGATGAATTATGATTAAATGTTGCAGTGTATCTAAACCCAATGGAGCTTTGATTCAATTATTATATTAAGTGGTTTATTCTTATGTTCCTCCTCTGTAGTAGGTGGGGTGATTTTAATCACAGACTTATGCTGGCGGTACATGTTGTGATGTTGCAGCCGATATTGGGCAATTAGCCCAATATTACAGTGTATAGGCCCCGAACATTACTGCAATGCCCATTAGTGATCCTTATCCTGAATTCAGTGGACTCTTTAACAAGCATGTTCAAGTCTAGCGTATATATACCCCAAATATATATGCCCTGTTTGTCAGGTTGTAGGGGAGACCAAGATTTCTGATGGTAGTGAACTACATCTCCGTTTCAGCCCCGCGGACTGTTTGTTGTTCTCTCCCACAGCTCCCAGTGTAGACGCCAGTTTGTGATGTCACAATGCACAATTACACGTTTTATTTTTACAAGAAAAAGCATCGTATTTGTGGGTCAAGCTGGCAGAATATGCAGAGGTGCAAAGTTTTGCATCTTCTTCTGTCCATAAAGTGGGCGACTATGGTAGTAGGGTGTAATAGAAGTGTTTTGTTTTCTCGTTCCCACCCTGGTCATTTCCAGCCAGATCCCCAAACCTGAAAAAGGTCATGTAGGATTCATAGTTGTCTACTCTCCCAAATTTCTGGGAGTCGTCCCGGACTCCCGGGAGAGCAGGGCAACCTGGCAAATTCCGTTAGTTAGGTTGAGGGGGCAGGGCTTAGTGACACAATTCACGCATTATTGCGGCCCGTCCCCTACTGTGATAGGCTAAAATGGTTGCATTGTTACATATAGGACATTATCACCCACCAGCAGATAATTTGGCTTGGAACGATCTGAATATCGGATTTCAGGGAGAGCCAGGCTATCCATTAGACAACTTAGGCTCCCATATAGGGTCCAGATTATTCTGACTCTTTTTTATGAGGGTAAGGGGAGGTTAACAAATGGAGAGGGTAAAGGGGCCCAAATCAGTGTCATGTCTAGGGTCTTACTCAAGGTTTGGTTTCGATATAAGAGACCCTGTATCTCTAGTTTACCGCTTTGGTTGAGGTGAATGAAGGATTATTTGAAAGTCGTCTTTCTGTGTTTAACAGAAATTTAAGTAGACAAATCATTATTTAATGATGTAAAGTTTCAATGAAATTGAAAAAAAATACAAATAAATTGCGGTGGTGGGACCAGTACTGTCTTGTCAAAAGAGTTCTGTCCCATCAGCAAATAATTCATAAGTTGCCATCCATCTCATATTATCCATAGCTGATTTTAATGAATAAATAAACTGCTCTTTTTTCAGACATGTATGACAGATCAGGTTATTAAAAAATAAAAATAAAAAATCATTATTACTTATTTACATATCCCAGAACATAGACAGAATATTTCCATCATTATACAGAGTCGTTCCTCCCATGAGATGAACGACCATATGAGGGGAAGGGCCACATGATGTGTTCTGCTTGACCACGCCCCCAGAAATAGCCAGTCAGATCTCCCCATCCGAAAGGGTGATCTCACATGTTGACAACAAGTATGTCCGATTTCTACAGGCCAGCTCCAAAACCTGGGATAAAGATGTGCTCTGGATGTCTTTTTCTTATGTGCGAGGAGAACAATTTGATGTGTTTCTGCACATAGGAATGTATTTGCAGAGTGGAATCATCAGCTGGAACCTGTAGCAAGTCTCATGTCATTCTCTGCTACCTGTTCGCCCACAACACACGTCTTTCAAATGTCACCATAAATGAACTCTTTCTTATAATAACAATATATACAAAAGTCATATATGTCAGGATTAGCTCTCCTGTGTCTCCCGGTTTCTTTAGTGAAGTCATTGTTTTTGTCATTAAAATTATTCAGAATTCAATATGCCTAGATAATAACAATAACTGGGAATATACTGATATATTTACCCCATTGCAGTGGTTTCTAAATGTAATTATAAGGTAACTTATATTGAAGAAAAAATATATTGGGGTATGTTTACTAAACTGCGGGTTTGGTTGAGGTGAATTAAGGATTATTTGAAAGTCGTCTTTCTGTGTTTAGCAGAAACTTAAGTAGACAAATCATTATTTAGTGATGTAAAGTTTCAATTAAATAAAAAAAAAAAAATACAAATAAATTGTGGTTGTGGGACCACTATTGTCATAAGAGTTCTGTTCCATCAGAAAATAATTCATAAGTTGCTATCAGTCTCATATTATCCATAACTGATTTTAATGAATAAATAAACTGTGCTTTTCTTCAGACATGTATGACAGATCAGGTTTAAAAAAAATAAATCATTATTACTTATTTACCTTTCCCAAATGTAGACAGAATATTTCCATCATTATACAGAGGTTGTTCCTCCTATGATATGATGTGAAAATTTTGTTGAAGACAGCAGAATCGTAGGGACGATAGAGACAAGGGGCCTGATTCATTAGTGATCTCATCTTGTGCAAAAGTTAAGATGCTTATTTTAAGAAGAAACAGGAAGATGAGAGTGAAGTTAAGATGGATTTTCATCTTAACTGAAGAAATTCTTCACTTACGTAGTGGATTTTGCTTCTTATCTCCCTTTTCTGGGCATGAACAGAGTGGATTTGCTTAAGATAAGCAAAAAACGGCAGATAAGATCACTAATGAATGAGGCCCAAGGTTCTCACCTCTCCTCCTGGTGCCCAGTTTAACTCTCTCCACCTCCCTCAGCACTCTGCTCTCCAGCCAGTGGCGGATCCAGGGGGGGGGGGGGGGGCAATCGCCCGCCCTAGCAGGGGCTTGCTGCCGACAGCTGCAAACTGTGCAGGTCCGCTCGGCAGTGACAGTGTGCTGCCCGGCTGCTCTGATTGTGTTTTAAACACAATCAGAGCAGCGGGACATCACACTGCCACTGCCGAGCGGATCTGCACATAGTGTGCAGCCGCCGGCAGCCTTAGAAATCAGAAAGGGCAGTGTCGGACTGGGGCATGAAGGGCCCACCGGGGAACTGCAACGCTAGGGGCCCACCAGAGGGGGTGTGGCCAGCCATCACAGAGGCGAGACCAGACACTAGAGGGGGAGTGGTCAGCCCACGAAGTACAGCTAGCACTATAGTGTAGTATGTAAAGAATGCAGTGTGTATATAAAGAGTACACAGTCTCGACCTGCCCCTTATATTGGGCAGAACAGTCACCAAAAAATCGGGATTGTCCCACTAGACCAGGCTTGGCTAACCTGTGGCACTCCAGGTGCTGTGAAACTACAAGCCCCAGCATGCTTTGCCAATATATAGCAGCTTATTGCTGGAAGGGTATGCTGGAACTTGTAGTTTCACAACATCTGGACTTCCACAGGTTAATCCAGCCTGCACTAGACTCAGAACATTAAGGCCATGGTCGGGAATCGAACTCATGACCCCAGTGCTGTGACGCAGAAGTGCTAACCACTAAGCCACCATGCTACCCAGGAATGGAGTGAATCTGCAAACAACCAACCAGAAGCAGCTATAGATATGGATGTGTCTTTTTTTTGTCGTGCATGACAAGTACATGCATATTTTACACAAAAAAAGCAGCATGTCAATGAAGGACTACTGGTGGGGATGCTCCCCATGCTATGGAGTACTTAGCTGTAAAAAAACACATTCAGGAAGCAAGGCCTAGAGTTCACAGTATTTCAGGTACTCAATGCATTGATTAGAGGGACTCATATTTTGATATTTGATGTGTGCAACAATAAAATAAAGAACTTTCATGTATACAAAAAATAGCTCTTTTTCTCCCTCCATGGTGGTTTTCCCCACCTATAGGCATATGTCATTTCCCAGACTTCTCTGCAAATCACATTTGTGTTTTGTACTCACATGTCTGTCTGTCATGTACAATTCATACTATATGATGGCGAAAACGGCCCAAATGTAGGATCCTTTCTTTCCACGCACTGCAACCTCGAAGCTTGTCTTCTGGTCCCATGGACTTTTCATCTGTGCTTATTCCATGTGTCATTTACATGCTTTCAGTAAATATGCAGTAAAGTACTGGGCCGCACAGTCACCCAATCAGTGACAGGCGGCAATTGTGGGGACCAATGGAGGAACAGGTTTGCGGGAGGGGGAAAGTCCCATTGAACAAGCTGTGAACTCAGCTGTTAGCTTGTAGTCCAGTATGTGCGATATTTAAGCTCTATATTGTAGATTTTGTAATGTACGGTCTCGATCAAACTATTGCAGCGCTGAACCTTTCCTTACACTTTCAAAGTAAACAAATTATGCTGTTACACGAGGTCAGGAAACCAGTATGCCAGTACTGTCCTATAGATTATTGTGATGTGTATATAAAAAGGGAATTAGACAAGCAAAGAGGAAGTGATTTTTTTTTCTTGCTTTTATTATGTCACATAGTCCGTCCTTCCACTACCTAAAAAGGTGATAATTCTGTCAATTGAAATACTACTTATGTAGCCTAAAAATGTACCGCTGTTACTGCCACCCCGGGGCGGGGACCAAACCCTGGATGTCAGTTTGGGCAGATTTTAAAGATGAAAATCCGAGACACTGTCACTGACAGCTGCGATCGCATTTGAAGCAGCGGGGACACCGAGGAGGACAGCGAGCTCCCTGCTCCGCCCACTTTGAAAAGGGGGTGTGACCGTAAGGTAGCGGGGCCTACCAGTGGTTTTACCGGTATCTTGGTGGGCCAGTCCGACGCTGAGAAAGGGGGCAGGGTCTAAATCGCCCCCTTAAAATCGCCCGGGGTATATCAATAGTCTGGATCCGCCCCTGTCTCCAGCCACGCTCTGCAGTGAGTGATGACATGTGGCTGCACTAATTCCTGCAATCACTTAAGCTCTGTGACTGACCACGAGAGAGGAGAGAGGGGACTAGGGAGGAAGTATTCTCTCTTATTTGCTCCTACTCTACTCATCATGTCAGTCTTCCTAATATGCAGCTGGTGACTGGAGTGTCAGGTGGTGGTGGCGGTAATAGTGGGCGAATCTCCCCTTAATATATAACACAGAACCGCCCACTTTGAGAGAGTTCATCATGGCAGCTCCCTAATCTGTACAAAATGCATTAATAATTTTCTGTATTAATAGATGAATACATTGTTATTATTTTTTATTCGTCATGTTGAGAAAATGTGAGGATGATGGACACTTGACATCATGTATGTACTTACTGTATAGGCAAACTCGGCAAGTGATTAGTTCTATATAGATTAGGGGGCAGCACAGATATTAGTTTATGCTTATTTTTTTTTTTTTTTTATCTCCCTTTAATATTCTTTTTTTGCTATCTGTTCTTTACCAACCACCCAATTTTTTGCAGTAAGAACAATGGAGGAGGGTGTGTTGAATAGTGAGCCATAAGCCTTGTTAATTAATTACCAGCTGTAATTGTCATATTCTGTGTTATTTGGAATTCTAATATATATCTCTACAATTTACAGGACGTAAACATAGATCCCGGTCGGTATAATCTCATCACACCTCCTTTAGATTATCATCCATGCAAGTAAGTTTGAGGTTTCAATCTGTACATTGATATAAATCTGTATACTGTTACATTGTCAGATACCAAGTTTACCTGTTTCATCAGTATGACATTTGTCTGGTCTAATATTACCATGTATTCCAAACATGTTTAGCCAGTAACCCAAGCAGCAGAACAGTGTACAGGACCGCCACTCTGCATGAGACACTCACACCCCAAGTACTTCGTCCATTCTCAAGACAGGAGAGCTTTGAATTGAAGCTCAGGTGTAACGTGCCGTCACACATTAGAGTCCGGCGGATACTCTTCTAACCTGCTGACGGCACGCTCCCTCTGCTCTTCCCTGCTCTCAATGCGCAGAACCCTCTGCAACATTCCTACTCTGTACAACAGAAGCCGCAGGCCCTTTAAGAGCAGCTCTGAACCCGTGTTCATGTGTTCTGACCTGTGACCTGCCTTTCTTATAAACTCAGCTAGTTAACCTGCTCTGTGCACAGGCCTATGCCAAAGAATTAGGCTCCATAACTTTACTCCATTATTCCTGTTCATATTGTGGCCGATTCCTGTGAGTTCTAACCCAGACTGTTCCTGGCTACTCTTCTGTCGTTTGGTACTGTTTGTGCTCCTGCATGCTGCTCACCCAACTTGTTCTGACACTGGTTCTGTTTTCTGATTTGGCACTTTGCAGTCTGTTGGTGTACCAGTCCCACTACATTTACCAGACTCTTTTTACTGTTGATACCAGGCAGGGTAGGACTGGCCGGCCGGGGGACCGGGCTATCCCCCGGTATGCCCCGACCCTGATGGCTCCCTTCTTCGCTGGTGGGGAGTGTGGGAAACTTAAAAAAAGAATACTCACGTGAATGCGGCGCTCCCCGACTCTTCTCTCTCCGTTCGCACTTAATATTGGGCGTGACGTCATCACATCCGATGTTCAGTGAGGAGCGCCGCAGAGAGGAGTCGGGAAGAAGAAAAGAAAGAAACTGATAGAAAAGGTAAGTGAAGGAACGGAAGCAAGGGGGGAGCAGAGTGAAGGGGGAGCACAGCAGAGTGAAGGGGGAGCATGGCAGAGAGTGAAAGGGGAGCACAGACAGCATGGCAAAGAGTGAAGGGGGAGCACAGACAGCATGGCAGAGAGTGAAGGGGGAGCACAGACAGCATGGCAGAGAGTGAAGGGGGAGCACAGACAGCATGGCAGAGAGTGAAGGGGGAGCACAGACAGCATGGCAGAGAGTGAAGGGGGAGCACAGACAGCATGGCAGAGAGTGAAGAGGAAGCACAGACAGCATGGCAGAGAGTGAAGGGGGAGCACAGACAGCATGGCAGAGAGTGAAGGGGGAGCACAGACAGCATGGCAGAGAGTGAAGGGGGAGCACAGACAGCATGGCAGAGAGTGAAGAGGAAGCACAGACAGCATGGCAGAGAGTGAAGGGGGAGCACAGACAGCATGGCAGAGAGTGAAGGGGGAGCACAGACAGCATGGCAGAGAGTGAAGGGGGAGCACAGACAGCATGGCAGAGAGTGAAGGGGGAGCACAGACAGCATGGCAGAGAGTGAAGAGGAAGCACAGACAGCATGGCAGAGAGTGAAGGGGGAGCACAGACAGCATGGCAGAGAGTGAAGGGGGAGCACAGACAGCATGGCAGAGTGTGAAGTGGGGCCAAAGCAACATGGCAGAGTGTGAAGTGGGGCCAAAGCAGCATGGCAGAGTGTGAAGTGGGGCCAAAGCAGCATGGGAGTGTGTGAAGGGGAGCAAAAGCAGCATGGCACAGGGTGATGAAGAGGGGCCAGGAGAAGGAGGGGGGCAAAAGCAGCATGAGGGCGCAGTGTGATTATAAGGAGGCACAGCATGATGATGAAGGGGCACAGTAATGTGTGTGTGATGGCACAGCGGGCTTGTGGCAATGTAATGTGTGTGGGGTAGGTCATGGGTGCTATTTTGTTTGTAGGGTGGAGGTGAGGCAATTTAATTTTATAGTGGGGACTATTAATTTAAGATGGGGTGGTTTGAGGGCTATTAATTGAATGTGGGGCTGAGTTTGAGGAGCATGAGGTCTATTTATTAAATATGAATATGAATTATTTAATGGCAGTGACGGTTGTGGGAAATAGGTATATTTATTATACGTATTCTCCATATGTGTATTGCCTTTAGAATATATGAACACAGGATGTTTCTACAAATAATCTTAAATTCTCTGCAAATTTCCATTGATTAACATGAAAGCTAAAGTTTAGCCTGGGGGGCAAATACACAGCGCTCAGCCATGTACAGTGTATATATGGGCAGTGACAGTTCAAGGACAGTCTGACTTTGCGGCCGTCCAAGGACACAACATGCAGGGGGCACGGCTTTAGTTATCGGGCACTGACTGGTCATTACGCAAAATTCCAAAACTGCAAAGAAAAAAGTAAAAGTAAATAACTGCTGCTGCTCTGTGACAATATAAACTAAGCGCCTCCACCTACAGTCACTGTGAGGAGCACTTTTCAATCATGTGTTTTTTATTGGAAGATTTTTATAACACAAATAAAAATTATGACAAAAAACCCTGACATATGTTATGCTAACAAGTATTTGTTAATCTAATGAATGAATTGACTTATTAGTTATCCAGGTTAATATATATTAACAAGTTAGGTAAATAGCTTAAATGTCATTTAATATATTTTACACAAAGTGCTTCATATTAAAAAAACTGAGTCTCAATCATGTTGCATAATAAGCACCTACTTGGATTTACCCGTTCATATGAAGCAAATGATTATGTATAAATGTAATGCCAAGAAAAAGTGATCTACAGATGCGTATAATGTGCATATCAATATATCTAGATTGTGGTATATTAATGTTACTTGGGAGTTTTCTTAGTTAACTATTTTCAAAAATTTCAGAATGTATACAGGTATAGAATTATAATGTGTAGAATGTTATGAAGACGTGTGGATGATGTGGATAGAGAACAATTAAAATAATTTTATATTCATCTTTTTCACTATTTTTTTTTTTCCTCTTAATGGGAAATGAGGGTATGATAACCGGAAATCAGGCAGTATTGGGCTTATTGGGGACAGGTTAGACACAACCTTAACAGGAAGTAATACAACATTTTGAAGCGAAATAAACGTAGCCGGGTGTGTGAGGGGAACATGTGTACAAGGGGTTATCCAAATGACATAAATGTATTGACCTGTGCACGCCCTCCTGCAGCTTCCATTAAATATATTGCTTTATCTTTCTCGCTGTCTTTGTGTTTTTTAGCCATGTATTGATATTATCTGATAGACTTGCTTATTGCCCAGGGATATAGATATATGGAAGACCGCTCTCTGGCTAGGGAAAAAGCGATATTACTGGGGGAGATGGGCACATCCACGGCCAGTTATATTACTGGTGATAACCCAGTTGGCCGTCTCTCCGGCAAAGGCTGTAGAGAGACAAGTATGTCAGGATGGCATTAACAGAAAGAGAGGACTAGCACTGAAAAATAAGTTAATTAATTTAATAATAATAATAATAATAATAATAATAATAATAACTTAGTTAAATTATTGATTCAATAAATATTTTTTTCATTCCATTTCAGTTCACTATGGATAGGGCTACTGATCCCACCCCTCCCCCCCCCCTCCGAAAATAAATATTATTTTCAAAGGGAGAAAAAAAAGTTGACATAATATGATTATTATATATATTATTTTTAAAGCTATATATTTATAAGTAAAAGCCACTTACAGTCCCACAAATACGTCGGCTCCCAAGGCATGCTCAAACAGGGACCTCCAGACCAACACGTTACTCTTATTCATCCTAGTTTTCGGTGTGATATACAGAGTATTTTTCATCTCCCATGGCAATAAAATAATAATAATAATTGAAGCAAAAAGTAATTTTTTTTATCCTCCTGCTAAGTATAAGTTTAATAAATTGTATCCAGTGTAGAGAGGTTTGTCATACCACAAAGCAATGAAAATAACAGAAGCTAAAGAAATGAAATAATTGCTGCAGGAGGGCATGTAAACCTGCGGGTGGGAAACCTCTAATGTGGAAGTTATTGGAGGAAGGTTAAGAAAATTCATGATGAAAAATTTATTGACAAATGTTTCTAATAGAATTCTATTACTAGTAATAAAACTATAAAACAAATAATACAAATGTGTGCATTTGCCTATTATTGATTTATTTAGTTTGCCCACAATATAGAATTTCTTGCAATTAAATATGGCAATCACAGTAAAGGCTCCCGCTCCATCACACCTATGTGATCACAACTGCTGGAAAATGGGGTCAGGTGATGATCATGACTTGGCTGTAGGTCACCTCGGGACCTCTGCTCTTTAGTCTCTTCTTTTTTTTAGTATCTGTCCTGTCTGTGTCTATTAACTAGTTTTGTCTGTTAACAAGCCCATCTTGTATATCTTTACTGCTTCTGTTTTGTTTGCTTTGTTTGTTTTGTCTGTGCAAACTGTTATCATGTCCTGTTGCTTACCTTCCCAGTCCTTGTCCTGTCTGTCCGGTTTACCCTGTCTTGTAGGTCCGAGTTCCTCGTGCTATATATCTGAGAACTCAAAAGGCAAAGGGACAAGGTGGCTGCCATAAACCCAAGCTCACAGCAGACCGGGAACTCTATTCTCTACCAGTGGTTCTAATGTCAGGCCACTCCACCTTCCTAATCCCTCTGTTGTTACTCTATCTGTCTTATACGTTTACTCTGTTGTGTCTGTGTCTTGTTTTTATTTTATTAATTTACTAACGCTACCATTGGCCCAGCTGACTGCACATCCCCATTCTGTCCCTGCCTTCTCCATGTCTTACCTGACCATCCTTTTGTTACCCCCGTGCACATCTCTGTCCTGCATGTTCTTGGTTCCTATTTCTGACTTCTACACCCTTCCTAGTCCTTTTGAGCATATATTTCAACTACCAAGACTGCCCCTCACAGTCTGCTCCTACCCTGTATTCCACCTGTTCAGCATTGTCCTCCGTTCAATATTTACCTGCTATACATTACAATCATCCATTCATCCATTCATCCCATTCATGGGATATTCTCAGAGTAACCACACGTGTGGTGAAATGAACCATAGATCTGGCTTCTTGGCACTCGGGAGCTTGTGACACGATCTGCCCATGAGTGTGCAGCTTTAAGCTGCCCATACATGCAGCAATTTGGATGACTAATTTTGTTGCTTTAGAAGAGTGTTGAGCAATCAGAACCATTCAGTTTGATCATCCATGGCGGTAACTAGTTTAGGCACCGGGCCAGTCACTGTCCCTGAATAGGCAGCTTTAAAAACAGCTGTATTATAAACACAAACAGTGCTTTGTGTATCATGTCCCATAACTACTCAATGATTAATCCTATTTTTTTGTCACCATAACAGTGACAAGTTTGTAGCCTAGAATCCCAAAACAAGTGTAAAGTATAACATTGATAGAGACAAATGTGAGAGGGTCTATTGAATGGAAACAGATTATAAGACCAGTGACCTGTTAGGTATGTGTATAGTGATTATCAATGTCTAGCTATTGTCTATTGTTCTACACTGTTGTGCACCTGTGTGTGCATTAATAACACATCTAGATGATGTTTTCTTTTTTCCCCTGCAGACACTTTATGTTCCGTTCTGCAGTGCAGAGATTCCCAACAACTTACTTTATTCCTGTAAGTACAGTAACATTTTATCATTTTTACTGTAGGCAGAGCAGACATATATATCACCTCTGTTATATCATGCTCCTCGTATTATCCTATGCCAGTGTTGGCTAACCTGTGACACTCCAGGTGTTGAGAAACTACAAGTCCCAGCATGCTTTGCCAATATATAGCAGCTTATTGCTGGAAGGGTATGCTGGGACTTGTAGTTTCACAACTCCTGGAGTGTCACAGGTTAGCCAACACTGTCCTATGCCCAGGGCATTTGGGATGGACAAACAAGGCAATTGTTCAGGCTTCAAGCAACAGTGCCTTAAAATGGCATTACTTGGACTAATAATTCAACCCCACCTCTCCCGCCGGGTTCCTGTCCCGGATCAGCTGCTCAGGATCCTGTCCCGCACAGAACTCTTATTGGATTCCAGAGTTCAATGCAGGGCTGCAAACAGTGCAGTCAACCAATCAGGACACGAAGTGAGGATTACTTGAGAGTGTCAGTGATTGAGCAGAAGATATTGCTCTGCATATAAATTTGGTGCCATGGCCAACCTGATATGGCTTTGCCTATTAGACTGGACAGCAGATATGGCCAGCGCCGGTGCTAGGGTCCTTGGCGCCCTAGGCACAGTGTGAAAATCGGCGCCCCCCTTTAAAAATCGGCGCCCCCCGCCGTGGGTACCCTGTCAAAATTGGCGCTGCGCTTCCCTCCCCTCAGCTCCCCTTCCCATGTCTTTCTTTATCTTACCTGCATGAAGCTGCTCCTCTCTGCTCTGTCTTCTCCCCTCCCCCTTACAGACACTGTCAGGCCGTGATGATGTCACCATCACGGCCTGTCACTGTCAGTGAGCGGAGGGGAGGAGACAGAGCAGAGAGGAGCAGCTTCATGCAGGTAAGATTCATAGCCCCTTCCATCCTCTCCTCCCCGTGGATTTCCGCACAGTTTTAAATGACCATAGTCATTTTTTTTTTATTTTGAGGCGCCCTGCAGAGCCCGGCGCCCTAGGCAATTGCCTAACCTTGCCTAATGGGAGCGCCGGGCCTGGATATGGCTCTGCACATAGCCTGGGTACAAGATATGATAATTAGACATAGCACCAGACATGGTTTTGCATATAGATTTGACACCAGAAACAGTTCTGAATATTTTACTTGGCACCAAATATAGCTCAGCATACGAGACTTAGCACTAGATGCGGCTCTGTATAGTGGACTTGGTGTCAAATATGGCTTAGCATATTATACTTGGCACCAGATGTGGTATTATATTTAGCACTAGATGTAGTTGAACGTTCTATGCTTGGCACCAGTTATACTTGGAATTAAAATAACAAACCTTCTATACCTGGCAGCTCATATGGTTTAGGGTAATAAACTTGGCAGAAGATATGGTTCAACTATGTAAACATGGCACCAGGCATTACTCTGCACGTTATACTGAGCACCGATATGGTGTAGATTTGTGTACTTGTCACCAGATATGGCTCTGTATATTTTTATATAATATTATACTTGCCACTTGGCTCAGAAGATTATACTTTGTGCCAGATATAGCACAGTATATAAAAGCTCCCATCATTTTGAGCTAGTTCCTGGATTTTTGACCTGTATAGAGTTAGACTGCCTATACCTGCTGCTTAGTGAACTAGACCGGAACCCGGAACTTCCGGACTCTGCAGTCAGCTCTGGTTCCGAGCATAGCGAGCTAGGGTTTGTGAGGCACATGGGGAAGCTTGCAGATCTCATCTGCTAAAGAACAGAATATATGATATTATAATAAAATCACATAAATCTAAATAGAGTACTATGTAACAGAAATAGCTTAATATCAATTATAAATGTATAAAAGAAGGGGCTGCCTCAAAAGGGCTCTGTAGCCACCTCAAATATTGGATTATGAATCTGATCTGCTGCAGGAGCTGCTAAATCCTTTTTTTTAAAGCACCAATTCATCTCCCCTCCACTACAGAGGAGAACAGGGTGTAGTTAAAACAATGTTTAGCTATGCAATCCGATATCTGCAATATAGCTGAAAATGGGGCATGTGAAATTGCAATGAACTAGTGGTTTAGCATTTACCATGTACGGAGGCCCATCACCAGTTTTGCGTAGGGCCTCATTTTGTCTAAGATTGCCCCTGCCTATATCCAGCCAATTTTAAAAAACTGGAAACCCGACCACAGCCCCCATCCCCCAACCAGCGGCAAATTTCTCCAGCATAACAAAGGTTTTGACAACAATAAAGTGATCTTCATCAAATGTTTACTCCCTCTCTTCAAATCCTTCAGTATGCCAATGAGAGAACAAGCTAAATATATAAACTTCATTTGATACAGAGGTGCATTAAACTCATACAATAGTGAAGAGGACTGGAGGCAGGTGTTGGCATGACATACAGTATAATGAATACAGGCCTGCTCAGCACATCACATTTGCATAAAACACTTATGTGTTTTTCATTCAATTGGATGGAGTCTGCTGAACGTATAAAAAGCACATGAGAAGCACATACACAATGCTGATGCTTTTTCAAGTACTTTTTATGCACTGAGCCTCTCTCTAATTAAATGAATGAAATTAATTCTTGCTCAATGCATGGAAAATGCTTGGATATCACTGACCTGAAAACAATCAAAAAAGACAATAAAACCCTAATGTAATATGCCTTAAAAAGAGATTTATCAGATATACTGCGCAGTAAAAGATTCGCGTTTTCCATCTCCGCTCCCCTAGGCTCAGGTCTACTGTGACTTTTGCTTAATCTGGCCCGTTGTTAACAAGACTTAGGGCTAGATTTACTAAGCTGCCGGTTTGAAAAAGTGGGGATGTTGCCAATAGCAACCAATCAGATTCTAGCTGTTATTTTGTAGAAGGTACTAAATAAATGATAATTAGAATCTGATTGGTTGCTATAGGCAACATCCCCACTTTTTCAAACCCGCAGCTTAGTAAATCTAGCCCTTAGACTAGTCATCACCGACCGGGGAACACTATGAGGTATATTTATCAAACTGCAGGTTTGAAAAAGTGGAGATGTTGCCTATAGCAACCAATCAGATTCTAGCTGTCATTTATTAGAATGTACTAAATAAATGATAACTAGAATCTGATTGGTTGCCATACAGCTGGATACATTTACCCCAAGGCCTGCAGGACTATTTAGTGGCTCAGTGATAGAACCTTCTGGTAAACTTGATATGATCCAAAACATTCTGAAACCGTTTCCTCTTATCTATTAAAAAAACACATAGCAGGGAAGGCGATAATGTGCCCTATATAAGTCTACTTGAAAGGACTACTACAATACAAGTTGGTTTATATAAGAACTACTAAAAATATCTACAAATATGTATGTAAAGGTTTCAGGAGCTGTACAGAATAGAAAATATTTGAGATAAAGTTCTGATCAAGGGGGAGATATTTTTCTACACACACAACAGACTTCCTGTTAATAATTCCATTTAAGGATACCGCAGCAGCCTCCTTTAGCTGCATTTTGCATGAAATGACTTAATGCAGAGACCAGTAACACCCAAGTGCACAGAAAATGTAAATATGGCAAACATCTGGAGTTCTCTGACATACATGCTGGTATATGTAGAAATTAATACACACACACACACACACATATATGTATATCTATCTATATATATATATATATATATATATATATATATATATATATATATATATATATAATCAGGCATACATACTGTGCATGCAGTGGTATAATCTATGGCACAACACACTATTGGAGAACAGTCCAGCCCATTCATGTGTTCTACGCTGAGAGATTAAGTGAATAATGCAGTGAAATTTTAGATTTGTTTGCCTTACACGGTTTCGGTTACGTCCTCTTGGAGCTGGCACGGTGCGTATCCATGGTTCTTCTCTTCTACAACCTGTTGTTTGTAAGTTTAGAGTGAATTGGATCTTAATATCAATATTACCAGCAGTTTAACTCACTCACCACTTTCGGAAAACATCAACTAGTCAATCGTGACTTTTTTCAAATGTTATATATAATTTAAATGATATTCCTGCTTTTATATAGCCCCTGTAGTACACCCCTTCCTTAGCAATAACAATATTTTGGTGGGGGGGAATTGCAAGCTAGCAATTGTGCCTTACAGCAGATTTTATCAACACCATTTAGCAATATTTTGGATTTTCAACCTCCGCCGTCTACGCCACCTCTCCGCAAATTGGGAGCAGCCCCTGTAATCCATCTTGAGACACAAAAAACAGTGTGCCTTCCTTTCCAGAGGTTACTAGTCTTATGCTAAAGACACTGGGGCTTCACTGCAAGGGTCAGAGTAATTTAAAAGATCCAATGAGTGGTAAATGTGTCACTCTAGTGTTAATGGGTGTTATTATAATTATCAGAAGTCCCTAAAACTTCTGCTCATTATACCAAAAGAGAAATTAAAGACACACACACAATTTAAAAATAAGTCTAAATCACCAAAATAAGTAAAATAAAACTAAAAAATAGTCCAACCGGAGAGAAAAACTAAACATATTCAATAAATCACAATTAAAAAAATGACCTAGCCGCTTTGCAGCTGACAGATAAGATAGATGACCGGGACTCCTTTCACAAGCACTTTTCCATACAGGCTACTTGTGATTGGCCAGCAGGGACTCCAAGCTAGCCAATCATAAGTGGACAGCATGGGAAAACGCTTGTGATTGTATGAAGGGGAGTCTCCATTACTCCCATCTGAATTAATTTTGCATCTAATAGTCGTTATTGTGAATGGGTAGGTCATTTTTTTTAACATTCTTAGTTTTTATTAAAGGTTTAAAAATATGGGGAGGGGGGTACAGAAAGAAAAAATGGATTAAAAGGGGGGTACAGAGTGGGGAGCAGATAAAATAATGAGCATCAGAGTACAAAACAAAAGATAAATACTTTTTATAGTTATAGCACAGTACGTTTGGCGGACCCGGAGTTAGCTTGGTTGTGGGGGCTCAGATGGGTTACAGAGGTGGAACATCTGGGTCAAGGGGTAGGTCATTTTTTTTTGGGCATTTTTAGCCAATTAAACAATGACTGGTTAAGAAAGAAATAATAAAATAACATTATATTTTACATTTGGACCACAACGAATAAAGAATGAAGAAAATAATGAAATGAAATGGGGAAATGGTGGTTGTGTCTTTTATTCAATTTTTATTTTAAAATGTCATATATCTTTAGGGACCATGTCCATTAAACTAGGACTTCTGGGGGTATTAATTGATTACCCTTGTTCTCACAGCCCTGGGGGTGGGGGTGCAGTGCTTGTCAGTACAGGACTGGTATCATATGAGAGGGGGAAGCTGTTTTATATGACCCCCCTGACAAGTCTCAAGATGGTCTTCACTATGGCAGGGGGACCCCGCACCAGTATTGAAAACCGCCTCATGTTGGCACTGGGGCTAGTTGAGGATGGGGCATTTTGCCCGGGTTTTTAATTATTTATTAAGTTGTTTTTTTATTTTAAACAGTTCATTGTGAGCTGTTGCACAATGTTAGTCCTTTTGTGCTGTGGGGATGACGGTGAATGGTCAGGAATGCCCTCTTACTACACAAAACGACATCTCATTTCTGCACCAGCGCAAATATTCTCTACTCCGAAATATGGCCACCTGGCTCCATAAACCTATGCACCCTGTCAGAAACCTACTCGCATCTGTGCAAATTGAGGAGCGCGACAGGACCACAGCTGTATTTACACTGCGCAACAGCTAATCTGTTGCTTCATAAAGGTCCTCCCCTGTTCCATTTTCTCAAACTAGTTATAAGTATGGTATAAAATGTCCATAACACGATATTTACTCACCTGGGACCCAGAATGTATCATAATAAGAGTCTGCTGCTAATAGCTGTGGTGCACAATCTCCTGTAATTTAGGAGTTTCACCACAAATCTCTTCTGGAATATTGCTTTTATTCCAATTCATTCCACCTTTTTGGCAGCAAAGATTTCTGTATTCCCCTGAGTAAGTAATGAATAATAAGGTTATTTTGTCCTTATTATTCTGAAGAGGAGGATTGTATTTTTCATACTTCAGATCTGACATTTAACCAACTGATACCATGTGATTATTATCTTTTGCTCCCGAAGTCACAACATACATTTCTCGTCACTGGGTTTTAAACTTGTGTAGGGACAGGAAGGAAATGGATTAGAATGTAAAATGAGGAAGTAAAGAAACATTTCTAAATGATACAGTGTGCCTTCTGCTAGATGCATTTAAACTTTTTTTATTTAGTCTGTTAAAGGTGAATTTATCCTTTATTAAAAGAGTTATAGCGGTATGTGATGCCACTTGCTAAAGGAAAGACTTTATGTCCTATTTTTAAAGAATTAACAAATACAGCACATGAGTCTTTACTTGTGGGTTGACCTTGATATCCTCATGAACTCTGATTCTGTAACGACTAAGGACCAATCAGCTGCAGCCAAACATTGTATTAAATGCATCTCCCCCCACAGTGGTTATGTTAAAATACAACAGGTCACCTAACTAAAATGGTATTAGGAGAAGTGTAGTAAGGTGAGTCATAGCACCTATTATTTAGCTAAGCCACTTCTTGGATACGTTGCTGGGTATTAGTTCAAACCATCATATGCTATATGGGGAAGCATTGGCTTAGTTCCCAAAAGAGCATGATTCACTATCTACAATAATTGTCTATATTATTTCTTATCGACACTCCCAGAATCCCTTTAGATTTTAAACAAATATGATAATGACAAAATAACCAATTTTAGCAAATACAAGCAAACTCCTAAAAGCAAAGCTATAAATACTACAGGTGCAGAGGGGGGAGAGGTGCAGCTGCCACGGGGCCAATGTGGTTATTTACCCTTCTGGCTCCTGCCTAAGGGACCAGAAAAACATCTAACAAAATATGGATAAAAGAATATAAGGCAATTTGTAATTGACAGTTTTGGTTCAAGGTATTAAAGAGTCTGGTCCAGTATATAAAGGATTCATCATGGAACGTAAATGCTGACACGTGACGTCTTTGGCGTTAAATTGCTGTGCACATGCCCAGAAACGAACTATACGCAAGTGTATGCAATTCATCTCCAACTGCAAAGGACCATTACTACAGGCTACAGGAACGGGGAGAGGAAGGGGCGTATGCACATAGTCATTGTACAGTAAGGACATGCCAACTTTGAGTGTTCTGGGTATTTCTAATGTATGTGTTTTTCTGCCATATCACTTGCACCAGCTAGTGCCACTTAGTAGTGATGACGGGCGCGTAGGCAAGCTAGAACAGGAGCAGGTATTAAAATGCATTTTATATACAGTAGACATTGATAACATCCTAACAACTGTATTTTATGGAGAGGGGGGAGAAAAAACTTGTATTATTTTTTTAATGTTTTGTCATTATTGACTATATTATTAACAGGTGTTGAATATGGACAGCTAATGCAGTTTTAAAAAAACAAACAATGGGGGGTATTCAATTGACGGCGGGATTGCCGAAAATCCCGCGCTCAAAGAATATTACCGTTAATACGGTAATCCTGTGCGGGAAAACCGTTAATACGGTAATTTACTCGCTGGATTTCAGCTCGCAGCTCAGGGAGCTGCGAGCTGAAATCCAGCGATTAATTACTGTATTAACGGTAATATTCTTTGAGCGCGGGATTTTCGGCGATCCCACCATCAATTGAATAACCCCCTATATGTTTGTTTTACGTGCCTTAATGAATATTGCCCAAAACAGCTAACCATTAGGGTAGATTTATTAAAACTAAAAAGGAAAAGTCTAGGGGCTAGATTTACTAAGCTGCGGGTTTGAAAAAGTGGGGATGTTGCCTATAGCAACCAATCAGATTCTAGCTGTCATTTTGTAAAAGGTACTAAATAAATGAAAGCTAGAATCTGATTGGTTGCTATAGGCAATATCCCCACTTTTTCAAACCCGCAGCTTAGTAAATCTAGCCCCAGGTGTTGCCCATAGCAGCTAATCAGATTCTACCTTTAATTTTTAGAATGTATTAGATAAATGGTTGAAATTGATTGGTTACTTTTTCTTTTTAGTGTAAAATCAGGGAATGTAAAAAGGGGGTTTGACTATATATTTATTTTTCAAGTCTCCCCATAGTTTAATGACAGCCCATTGCTACATTACTGCGCAGTAAATATATTGCTATAATAAATGATGGAGACAGTTTTTTCACATTCTTGTTAGTTAGGATTATTTTCTGCTTTTTATGCACAGTTTTTCCTTACAAAGACAAGGTAGCCTCCATTGTATATTTATAAATGCAAATATGTAGCATTGTGTCTATGTGATTTGCTGTTCACTTAAAAAACAAGAGAATGACACAGTTTCAGAATATATTTTTCAAACACACATTAGCATAACTTACAAAAGATCTGCCCACATAGTATGAATCTCCTCCAGATCGATTACTGCACATTTCCAAAATATCCTCAACAGTAATTGAGAGAAGGATTTATTTTTTCCTGACAAAAATAAGTTAAAATAGTAGAACTGATTTTTTTTATATTTATAAAATTCATCTAACCTTATACAATATAGGAAAAAGACTTTTCAAGTTTGCCAAAAATATTTTGCTAAATCAAAATTCTTACTTAGCAGACAAGTGTTGTTAAGGTGTTTAAAAAAAACCAAACCTGATTTATATATAATGTAATACACTGATCCCATACGGCTTACACTGCATAATCTTAGCAGGTCTTATTGTATATTAGTTATTGTTAACACTGATAATTATAACTTCATAAAATAATAATTTTCATAGCAGATTTCTGTGTTTTTCTCCCTGAATTCCCTTATTATAAAAAGACATTTTGTCACGCACCGGTCCTGTTACTTGCCCCTCCGCTGTCTTTCACGGCTGTCCCTGCCGTCTGTAGACTTTGCTGGTCTCAGATCTCTCTGCAGGATGCTGCCCAGTCTGTCTCCACTCCAGAGATACCTCCAAAACCAGTGCTAGGGTGTCGCCATCTTGGATTCTGTCACATGCTCCCTCTCAGCCAGTCAGAGTGCTGCTTCAGCTCAGCTTACCATAGTCTCCAATCAGGTGATAGTAGTTCCTATAAAAGAATTTCCTGAAGCTCTAACCCATTGCCAGTGCAACGTTGATTCTTCAGACACCAACCTGGTTTCTAGCAGTCTGCAGTCTGTTCAGTTAATTCTGCCCAGACAACGTAGTCAGCAATCCGGCTCCAGTCCTGTTCAGCAAACTGGTCCAGCAATCCGGTTCCAGTCTGGTCTCCTCTGCTAATTCTGATCACCGACTTGCTATTCTTGACTTCTTACCAGTCTCCTGTGCTATTCATATTTAGTAGTCTCCTGAACTCTCTGCAGCCACAATCTGTACCAGTTCTTTTTCTTTCAGAGGAAGGAACCTAATCAAGCCACTGTGCTTTCTGCATGTAGTCACCAGTTCTGTTCCAGAGATACAATCCTGTTTGGATACAGACAAATCCTCAGGCGTAACACATGTTAATTCCCGGTTAGGATGTAAGAAACTACAGCTCAAATCATGTCTATATCTATGACTGACTGAAACCCATTGCAAAATGTTTAAGAGCTGTTATTCCTCAAATCTGAGCCACTGTTCCATTATTGAAGTTACAGCAAGTCACCACAATCTGCACCAAGCCAATACCAAACACCGTAACACACTAGCTACGTTTTTACCAAGCTGACAGTTTAATCAACCCTACCTATACCTTCTATACCAGGTCTGGCCAACCTGTGCCTCTCCTGGTGTTGTGAAACTACAAGTCCCAGCATGCCCTGCCATCTATCGGCTGGCTTACTACTGGCAAGGCATTCTGGGGCTTGTAGTATCACAACACTTTTAGGGTCACAACACCTGAAGAGACACAGGTTGGACTGGCCTGTTCTATACTTTCTATAGCTGTACCTGATTCTTAGCATTTTGGGCCCCATGGAAGTCTTATGTAATGCTAAATGATTGGGGTGTTTATTGTATTATACTAAAAAAGTATATATTATCATTTTATTCTTTAAATAGAGTGCAAATGCCAAGTACATAAACCAGTTAGGTCATACTTGCATACTCTCACGGAATTTCGGGTATATCTCCTGGACTCCCGGGAGAGCATTGACAAACACAGATTTTTGTGAACCTCCGCACAGAACAATTAATAAATATTATTGTAGAAAAAGTGAGACTGCTCTAATATAGTGTAATGTGTCTATATAGCCTTCATATTTATTTTACCGAGCAGAGGTGCACCCCCTCGAAAAATAGTGGACTAGACATCTTCCAAAGAAAAAAGAAAAAGGCATTCTCCTAACGGGGGCACACTAAAACTCACTTATTGTACCTATAAATTCATACCTTTATTGTATTTAATTAAAAACTAGAAAATTTTACCATCTGTCTCATCATCTATGTGTGGCAAAATATATAATTAAAATAATAGCAAGAAATAAGTGAAAAAGATAGAAAAAGTATTTAAATGTTGCAATTTTGGAACAGGGGAACTCCTGTGAATGGAAATTTGATTAACATTGTTATCATTCAGATAAAGAAAATATTATAACCATAAATTCAAATGCCTCTGTCTATCCTACAAATAAAACATTCATTCATATCACATTATGTGTGTCTGTGGTTGTTCTATTAAATTGTTACATACCATTATACAAGATTCAACAACAGTATCATTATATTTGTAACTGTGTATCTACTTACAGCAGACCGCAACATTCCATGAGACATCAGTTAAAGTATACAGAGATCGTTTACTAATCTCCCGGGAGAGCAGGCAAGTCTCCTGCATCCTGTCCCCAATGGGCCTCAAGAACGTGATTTGTGGTGAATTGCGCCATTTTGGCCACGCCGCCATGACAAAATGACTATTTTTGCCGTGGGGGCATGGCCAAAATTACGCAATTTGCCATGTCCCGCCCCCTTACGCCCTCCCACCACACCCCTCTTCAGGGTTCTCAAGTATGAGATAGGTCCTAATTATACTACTGAAATTTAGGCACGGTAGGCCTCATTTTGAGCAGGCCACAGTTTTGCTGCTCGAAAGTACATATGTACATAAATACCTTATGTGTGTGTATTGGAGGTACTGTGTAAGCCTGCGGTGGCATCTGATTCATTTCTAGTTTTTATTTTGTTCCCTAAAATACTGTTTGGCTTCAATTATGTATTAAATTAATCATGAGTGAGGAGACATCAGGACAGTTGTTATCACATGTGTCGCTATCATCTATCTTATAGGGGAATTTCACTGTTGTAGAACTTCCCAGTCCACTTTGGGACCAACCCCTTCATTCATTTCAAATTTAATATCAAGTCCTTTAGCAGGATGAAATATACTGTGCACCCTCCCAGAAAACAGGGATTGTCCTCTTAAACGCACCTTCCTCATCCCCTTGTTCACAACTTTTCCACCCTTCAGTTAAAAAGTCTTGACCCACAAAACGAAAAATTATTTTTGCATAAATATGGCACATTCATGTGAATAGGCCGCACACCGACCAACCAGCTCAGCTCCTTCCATTCAAAGGTGGATGCAAAAATGTTGACCCTGCAAATCCATGTCAGTATCCACTCAGAAGAAGGGCAGCAATTGTACAACTATAGGGGCATAATGTCACAAAAGCAATTTTACCGCACTTTTGTACTTTCGTGAGATACTTTCTATGAGGACCCCCTGGATGTTGTGATGTGTTAGATGTCTCTTTGGGTAATCTGTTGCTCTTTAGCAGTAATTGCATTTGGTAAACCGTGTTAGTGTCAGCTTGAAGGAAAAAAAAAATTACTGGCTGCTGAATCCCCAGGATATAAAAGTTGAAAAAAAAGTATCTGTCTTTCTTCATTATTACGCTGCCAAGAAAATGTGAGTGTCTTATGTGTACATGAGGTGTGAGTATGTGGCAGACCTCCTAAGATGCTCAAAATATACTATAATGTTAAATATGATTATGTCTGTTGATATTTCAGGTTTATGTTACACAAACTGGGTTCTCACGCAGTATTTCTCCGACAGCATCAAAGTTACTGCAGCGCAAGTAGTAAGATATAGGTACCCCGCATTTATTATGTATAACACTGTGCTACCATATAGAAATACATCTGCTGTCATTACTTATAGATGGGAAAATCAGCCCTATCATCCAGTTTGTACACAGGCAATGGACAACACTGCTTTATCCAGTTGCTAAAGTGTCCTGTTTATTGTTCACACTAGGAAAATGGGTAAAACGCGTTGAGCATAACCCGCTCTGTTTAGACGCGTTTTAGTCATGTGTTGTGCTTTTATCAACATGAACTATTGTACTTGTAGCACATTTTAAACACAACTTAAATTTTTTACCTTGCCATGCTGGGAATAGCATCAGTGACTTATTTAACCTGTTAATTGATGAAAAGCACAAAAGACGGGAATAGATATGAATGAACCTTTAAAGTATAATGTATGTTCCAGTTCTGTAGTATTCTTACATCCATTAGTATTATACAAGCTGAGAAAAACTTTCTGGAGCAACTAAAGGGTCCTTTATGAAGGGGAATACATGCCGGCAAATGTTCTTTCTGTACCTCCTGTGACATGATTGCACCCATAAGGGTACGCACATTGATAAGGGGCGTGAGTTTGGTGGCAGGGTTTTAAGATTTTGCGCTCTATAATGGGAGGAACTGAGAGGATTGATGAATTTCCTTACTGAGTGCAGGCTAGCTGAGATTTTGAGTTGCGGGAGAGATATTTAAATGACCTTCAACTGTTGGATGGTGCATATTTTGGGAGATGTACAAAGTTTTGCAAATGTTCACAGAGCCTTTTACCCCCATTAAACAGTTGTAATGTTTAGATGTCCTCAGAGGTTCTGGATATTGGGTCTCCATCCAGGAACACGTTCTTCAAGAAAAAACGTTTACATCATACTCGCCCACTCTCCCGGAATGTCCAGGAGACTCCCGAATTCTCGGGTAGGTTTCCCGGCCTCCTGGGAGAGCAGGCCATTCTCCTGTATCCTGCCCACTTCCTAGTGAAGTGGGCTGGATTGGAGGCCTCCATGACGCGATTTGCATCATTTTGGCCACAATTGCGTAATTGCATCACATTGGGCAGACGGTGGCTTAGTGGTTAGCACTTCTGCCTTACAGCACTGGGATCTTGAGTTCAAATCCCGACCATGGCCTTATCTGTGAGGAGTTTGTATGTTCTCCCCGTGTTTGTGTGGGTTTCCTCCGGGTGCTCCGGTTTCCTCCCACACTCCAAAAACATACTAGCAGGTTAATTGGCTGCTAACAAATTGACCTTAGTGTATGTGTGTGTTAGGGAATTTAGAATGTGAGCCCCAATGGGGCAGGGACTGATATGAGTGAGTTCTCTGTACAGCGCTGCCGAATTAGTGGCGCTATATAAATAAATGGTGATGATGATGATGATCACATGGTACCCCGCTCCCATTTGAGCTCATTGTTCATCTCACCTCTAGGATCTCCCAGGAGGGGATAAAATAGACGTCATCAAGTATGATTTATATACACACAATTAACAATATTATAAAGACTAAAATGTGCATATGTGACACATGAAATGATGACAACTCAGTATCCTCTAACTCCCAAGACTGAATCCAGCAGTATTTTAGTAGAAATAAATGGGAAAGTGCGATTAAGGGATACATGTTTAATATTAAGGGAATAAGTAATACAAAGTGATAGTAGGCGGGATGTTGAAATAACATTCTTACTTATGCCATCTCAGATAGCAGCCTCTTCCCATAACGGAATAGGGCATGTGTATGTGCAAAGTAATCCAATAGGCATTCCACAAAAAAGACATGGGGGTATATTTACTAAACTTCGGGTTTGAAAAAGAAGAGGTGTTGCCTATAGCAACCAATCAGATTCTAGTTATCATTTATTTAGTGCATTCTACAAAATGACAGCTAGAATCTGATTGGTTGCTATAGGCAACACCTCCACTTTTTCAAACCTGCAGTTTAGTAAATATACCCCATGATGTGCACCCACATTGTTTACACTTTGTAAATTACCCATTTGGAGTTTACAATAAATATTGTACATTGTGATTTATTCATGTCCACTAAATAGATAAAATTGTAATAAAACATGCAGCATTATGAAATTCACAAATTCGCCTAAAATCAATCCAATTTCAGCAAGTCCTTACTGCACTTTTACAATTACCAGGCAGATGTTATAGAAACACAAATTACTCACATTTACAACCATTCAAACCTTTCCAGCCTCTTTAAAGCGGGATATCTGATTATGTTTTACTCAGTGGTCGAGGTGGAAAGTTACAAGTGCAGGTATAGAACTTTTACTTTGAAATGAACAGCCGGGGGACACCTAGGCCCCACCAAGGTTGATAGAGTGACATTAATTTCAGATGTATTTTAAAACTATACAGCATAATATAAAACATATTAAATGACGCAAGACTATCCACCCTGTGCCCCCCAGGGCGGTGGGCACCGCACCAAGTATGTATTTACTGGGTCAAGTGAGGATTGCAGGCGAAGCACTTCTCAGGCATGGCGCCCCCATGCCTTGCTTACCCTGGCTGCCTATAAGGAAGTAGGACAAAGAAGAGTCAGTATGTCAAAACGGCACATATCGCCCCACTTCCAGCACTGGTTTTATTTAATAAGCTTGGTGCTTTAAATAGCTTTGTTCATTTTGTCTAAATAATAATGAATCCTATTTATATTCTAGAAAGAAGGCCCAGGACCTGGTGAATATAATCTGAAAAGTGCGCCCTCTTCTAGTATCTCATCGAGTTTCAAATCCAGTGTGCCCAGGTTCCGCTCGTCGCTTAATGTAAGTTCTGAGGGACAATATTTGAAACTAGTAAATTTTCATGTATTCTTTCCAGAATTTTTTTTTTTATTTTTATGAAAAATATTTAGGTGCAATTTACAAAGCAATCTTTCACATGGGTTTGATAGGAGCTTCATAGCACTAGTCTGTACTGTTTGGAGACCTGGGGCTAGATTTACTAAAGGGCGGTTTGCTCAAACTGCCGCTTTTCGGCTATTTTTTTGGCGGTTTTGAAAACGCCGTATTTACTAAAGCCCAAACGGCCAGAATTGACACCACTTTACAAATCGCCACCCTGATTTTAATAATGATGAACAGACAAACAGACGGATTTACTAAGCTGAGGTTTTCAAAACCGCCGCCAAACCTCCATCCAAACGGCCAAAATAAAAAATGTGTTTGTGAATGGCGAGATTGATCAAACAGCTGCTGTTGGAGCTACTTTGCCATTCAGAACATAAAAGAAAGCACCATTGACATTTAAATTATTTTGGCAATCCTTATTTTTGGATTAAGGGGCAAAATTAATTTAATATTAACTTATGAGGAAATTTTTTTTTAGATTTTTTTAAGGGGACACTATTATAGCATTATGTTACGTGGGAAAAGTGAATACATAATATTGTTAACCGATTGTTAATGGTGGATATAATTATTTATGTTGCACAATTTGTCATTACAAAGTGGCCGAATAATATGATAATTAAATAATGTTATCCTTTTAATAAAAAAAATGTTTTCCCTACATAAGTTAATATTAAATTAATTATGCCCCTTAATCAATAATGATTGACCAAATGATTTAAATGTCAATGGTGCGTTCTCTTCAGGGGCGGATCTAGAAAACTACTGTACCCGGGGCGATTTAGGGGGGGGGGGATTTAAAATCGCCCCGCCCCTTTCTAACATCTTAGGCTGCCGACGGCTGATTGCAGAGCAGCCGGGTAGCACACTGTCCCTGCCTGTCACAGCTGGACGGACCTGCACATACTGTGCAGCCGTCGGCAGCAAGTGCCTGCCCCCCCCCCCCCCTGGATCCGCCACTGGTTCTCTTACTTTCTGAATGGCAAAATAGTTCAAACAACATCAAGCCATTCTGAAGCAGGTACTAAAACTGTCCTGTCCTGTTTTTTGGATAGTGGTTTAGCTTTCTCAAGCCGCTGTACATCGCCATTCATTTTAAATTGAAGCCTCAGTATATTAAATACAGCGGTTTGGACCACTAAACCGCCCACGGTGGGTGGCGGTTTCAAACCGCCACCAAACTGGATTTTTAGTAAATCTGGCCCCTGGTCTTTGCACTATATAACTCTCAGTCTGTGGCTTCCTGCTTGCATCCATTCTCCTCCACACAACATGACACAGTCCGTGTCACATGCATTACTATCTTCACTAACATAATCACACAAGTGGTCACTGTCTCTGGCACAATCAGCTCAATTATATCCTGAAACAATTTGTGTTGTTACTGTTACATTCAGACGATTGGCTCCATATTGTTTTAATCCCACCAACTTCAGAACTGAGAACATCCATCTAGATAAGAAGGAGTTAAAGATTAAAAAAACACTTGAAATCTCTAATTTTTTGTAATAAGTAACAAGTAAAAAAAAGATACAGTAGATCGCTCCAGCAAAAGCTGCCTCTGAGGTGTAGGTTAGGATGTAACCAACTTCATCACATAATAAACATATTGTAATTCTCCGCTGTAACTAATAGGATCTGGCATACGTATAAGATGGAATACATGACTAGCATTATGCGAAACACGGCCAAATCTTTTAACAAGGTCTGGGACCCCTGGATGCCTCACTTCCAATACCGCTCCCCCTTTACCTAATCATACCCCCTACCCATACGTAACCCGTTCCTCTCCCATTTCATTGCCCCTGACTCAAGAGGGATCTCCCACGCTCCTCCCCTTCTCCCCCTCCACCTCTCATCTTCTCTTTTATCTTCCTCTTTCTCTTCCTTCTCCTTTTCTTTTCTTCTCTTTGAAAAATAAAAATGCCGGTCTTTATTTCATTGAATCTGTGCTATTTTATCTCTGAAGCACTGAGACTTCTACTTCACTATCGAATGTACTGAATATATTTTGTTTGATATAACATGTATCCTTTGCACTGTTAATTATTTTTTCTTTTGACCATTAATAAACACTTGTTTAAAAAAAAACAAAAAAACATATTGTAACGAGAAGCACTTCAAAAAGGCGCTAATGTTAAACACATAATATTGTATCAAAAATATGTGACATATATGTTTTATAATAAAAATGTCACATCACATAGATTTTAGGATACTCTATGTGATGTGACATTTTTATTATAAAACATATATGTCACATATTTTTGATACAATATTATGTGTTTAACATTAGCGCCTTTTTGAAGTGCTTCTTGTTGCAATAAGTAACAAGTAGACTGATTTTCTGACATGGAATTAGTTTACATGTCTAAACTCATAATCAATATTTTATCCTTTTTAGTTATTGTTAGAGATGAACAGGCTCGGTACTCTCCCGCCCGTTTGGAATCGAAATAGAGGCAAAACGTCATTGTGACGTAGTCGGATCTCAGAGCTCGGTTCTCACAATATTTGAAAAGCATAAATACCCACCTACACAGCAATCCATCGCCATTTGACAGACGGAGAGAGCAGGGTTAGGTCACAGGCTGTATTAGAGCAGGGACAGAGCAATAATTGTACATCTTATTCTTTGTATTATTATTTCAATTCTAATCTATTCAATTCTATTATTATTACCAATTCTATTAGCAATTGTTAGAGCAGGAAGAGAGGAAGATAGAGGAGGCTTTTTTTTCAATATTTTGCACTACAAGTGCTTTGGGGTGTCCCATATTCCCCAGTGTCAAACAATAATTTTTCTGGCTGCCAAAAGTCATATTTTGCCGTATCTATCTATACAATATTTTGCACTACAAATGCTTTGGGGTGTCCCATATTCCCCAGCAGGCGCGGGCTGGGAGAGGGATGGCCGGGGGGCACACAGACGGCCGCATCGCATAAAACGGGATGCGGCCGCGTCATTGATGACGCGGCCGCATCCCCTGTCATGTGATGCGGCCGCCTGTGCACTGATGCGGCCGCATCTGATGTAAAAATGTGCTATATTGCACCCGGGGCCTGGCCCATATAGCGGTCTGACCAAGCGGCCCGGGCCAGCCCGCCCCTGTTCCCCAGCGTGAAACAATAATTTTTCTGGCTGCCAAAAGTCATATATAGCAGTATCTATCTATACAATATTTTGCACTACAAGTGCTTTGGGGTGTCCCATATTCCCCAGTGTGAAACAATAATTTTTCTGGCTGCAAAAAGGTCATATTTAGCAGCAGTATCTATACAAAATTTTGCACTACAAGTGGTTTTGGCTCATTAAAATGGATTCAAAGCAGTCCACATGTGAGCAAAATCAGCAAGCAGATGCTGGCACCAGTCCTGATGGTAGTGTTCCCAGTACGTCATGTGGTAAAGCCTCTGTAAAAGTACATAGTCTTTTTAAATCAGGGAAAAAAAACACACACCCAAAAAAAAATTACCGTGTTGAAGCGAAAAAGAAGTGTAACTGAGGAAAAGTTAACTGCCGATAAAAAAAAAATTTCCACATGCCATTCTACACACGCAGTGGCAAAGAAAGAATGAGGCCTTCGCCTTTCTCTATTAGTGGCAGATCAAAAAATGTTACTGAGCCTTCTTCTTGTACGGTCACTCGTGACCAAGCAACACCAAGTAATTTGGAGTCTAAAAGTGGTGCACAACTACTGTTACGCATGAAAGCCGAGCTGCAAGATAACAGTAAGGCATTAGAGGATAATGTTTGCTCTGAATCAGAAATGACACCAATCCCTGTGGAGAGTCCATCCAATAGTGGGATGTCTAATCGTGAGCATTCTGTTAGTGTACCCATAAAGAGGGGCCCTTTCAGCAGTTCTGCTGATGTGTGCCTGAACAGCCCGAGTGTAGCCGGTGATACACCAATTGAGGATGCCACTTTGGAATTAGAAGAGGATGAGGGGGAGATTTGTGTAGGCGACGAGGGCGCTAATGAGGATGTTGATGATTATGATGCAGACAGATACCAAATTGCCTTTCTCAATTTCTATTTATATTCTAGAGTCTATAACGGCTGATTTTTTTACTATTTTGTATAAGTGGAGGGAGGTCTATAGAGACAGAAACCAAACTGCCTTTATCCATTTCAATGTATATTGTACAGCCTATAACGGCTGAATTTTTTACTATTTTCTACAAGTGGAGGGGGGCCTAGAGAGACAGAAACCAAACTGCCTTTGTCCATTTCTTTAGATATTTAACTATAAGTGTAGGGTGTGATATACACCCCAGGGGCGCACGGAGGATTGTCGGGGGGGGGGGTTTCCCCCCGCCGGCCCCAAAAAACCCCCAAAAAACCAGAGAGAGTGCTGCTGCGCATGCTCCGTTTTGCCAGCGCTGTTTTGCCAGCCGCGGACGCTTCTTTGACAGCGCCGCGGCTGCTGTATAGGACAGTGGCCACTTAGTTAGCACAGGGGGGGGTTTCTAGAGACTCAGAAACCCCCCCTGCGTGCGCCACTGCACCCAAATACGATGGCTGCATTGCAAATATGCATAGATGGAGAGGAAGACAATCTGGTTTGTGTGTAGAATTAAGGACGGCCTACCAGGAATTAAACTGTTTTTTTCATAATTTATTAGCTTTACAATTACATTACTTATCCAAGAAACAGGTGGAGCACTAAATTCTGTTATTTTATGCCCAAAAACATTGATTTTTAAACAAAATTGCAAAACAAAACCAAAGAAAACCAAAACCAAAACACGCAAGGGCGGTTTGGCAAAACCAAAACCAAAACCAAAACACGACGGTAATCCAGATCCAAAACCAAAACCAAAACACGGGGGTCAGTGAGTATCTCTAGTTATTGAACTAACAATTTGCAGTAATTAATTTCTCCAGAACATTATCTTCTTCCAATTATTTCCATTTATAGATGAGTAGCATAGTATTTGGTAACTTATTTTTTATTTGGACCAATGGTTTTGCAACTAGAAAACAGCATACATAAAAGACTACAGAATTTAAAGACAGGACAGAAAGAGACATTATATATATAATGGATGGATTTATGAAATGAATAAGCAGACGCAATAGAGCCAATGACTCCACTTAGTATTGTAAGTGTCTGTTGTAATATATGACAGAAAAAGTGCACCTGCCCAGTAACACAGCAGTCTGGTGGGACGGCCACTGATCACTGCAGAATGGCCAAACGGCTAAAGTGCACTGCTTTCCATAATGTATTCCACTTTGCAGCTGATCGTAAAGGGATGCACTTTGTCTACCAACAGTATCACTCTAGCCTTTGGTGGTTGCCTCAAGGTCATGGTAAATTCAACAAAAAATAGCCTGATTATCCTATGATCAGGTCCTCTGAGCCGATGCTACTTCTCAAATGCCACCAGACCTCTAGCCATCTCTGAAGCAGTTGTCAGAGGCCTTACCTCCTCCCATGCGCGTATCCAAGACTTCGCCCGCGCTGCCCCCCTCCACTGGAACAAGCTCCCTCCCTCTATCAGAACCTGCCCTAATCTGTCCAGTTTCAAACGGGCTCTAAAAACCCACCTTTTTCTTAAAGCCTTCCAGTCTCCCACTTAACTCCCTACCAGATCTTCTGCCTCTTCCCCTTCCCCTTCCCTTATCCTCCTTCTCTCCCTCCCTTGTGTCTCTCGGTCTGTCTACCCCACCCCTTAGATTGTACGCTCTTTTGAGCAGGGTCATCTCTCCTCCTGTCTTCACCACTTTTAACTCTGCTCTCCAGCTACCTTGCCCTCCTCCTCCCCGTTCCCTCTTGCTCCCTCCTCTCCACTCTGGGGGTTTCCCTGCCTTCTGTGCCCTCTTGGGCTCTGCCGTATATGCGGGACCTTCCCCTCTCCCCTCCCCCACCCCTCTAGCTGTGCTTTGAGCTCACGGAATTACTGTGCGTTTTGTTTACTGTATCGTGCTGTCTCACCTTTGTATTGTAACTTTGTTTGTCCCTGTACGGCGCTACGGATACCTAGTGGCGCCCTATAAATAAAAATTAATAATAATAATAATAATAACCTGCTACTGGTCTAGTCACAGATAGGTGAACGACCTAGAAGCTTTCTGCACCCACGTTTGTTAGCCTCCCCCTATCATTTTTGTTCCACATGGAATCCCACTATCATTATTTCATGTGGAATTCCCCTATCATTTGTGCTCCACATGGAATCCCCCTATCATTATTGTTCCATGTGGAATGTCCCTATCATTATTGTTCCACTTGGAATCCTCCTTTCATTATTGTTCCATGGAGAATGTCCCTAACATTATTGTTCCATGAAGAATGTCCCTAACATTATTGTTCCACACAAAATCTCACTATAATTATTGTTCCATGTGGAATTCCCGCATCATTATTGTTCCACACGGAATCTCCCTATCATTATTGTTCCAGCCAGACATATACCTTATTGTCAGCACCAGTGCTGGGCTCTTCAGCGCCCCCCTACACTGAGTTAATGTATGCCCCACTCTCCCATACCACCGTGCTTGTTCCTATACCTGCTCTGTTTAGAGCAGGGACTCGGAGCATAAGGGCGCCTGTCTTCAGTGCCGAAGAATTCTATTTTATCGCCATAACCTTGCTCCTCTGAAACGGGCTGTTCCTTCACAAAACTCAACTGGTGCAAACTGTGGCACCGATTTCGCTCATCTCTGCTGTCTGCTATATGACGGCAGCAAGAGCAGGTAAATGCTAGATATCCATACTGATGTAGGAAATTTGGTATCTTTGGAGCACGACTGTTACTATACACCGATAGTCACAGAAGTGCTCCAAGGACCGTAGTGCCTTATAGCACATGTCAGGTAAGTTTTGAATATCTATTCTACTTCTAAGTGTAATGTCTGGGAGTTGGGAGGCAAATCCTGTGGAAACAAAAACTATTTTATGCCAATGAACATACTTTAAAAAAAAATAAAGCTGCGAAGTTCAATACTTGTAAGGCGCAATTGTGCTATACCATTAATTTAAATATATAGTGTCCGAGTCATTGAGGAGAGCAAGGCAAAAAAAAAGAGTACATTTTCTCCTGGGCAAACCATGTTACAATGCAAGGGGTGCAAAATAGTTTATTATTTTGCACATAAGTTAAATACTGGCTGATATTTCATCTAGCACACACATACTTGATAGCTTAATTTTCACACTGAAATTTAAAGTTGATCTAGGAAATTTTCCTCCCCCTCCAATGCAACGTGGTTTTGCCCAGGTGCAAAGTTACTCCTTTTGTATGCTTTGCTCTCCTTAATGAGTCAGGCTATAGTCTTTATGTAAGCAATACAAAGGCGAGCTACATAACTCTGTAAGAATTCTTTTCAACAAATCATAAAGTTTCTAAATTACAACAGCAATGGAATTATATTAACATCTTACCATCTCTCACTCTGAATATATGGTGTATATTGCGGTTCTGTTCTGATCTCTTAAACCACGTGAGCTTTTAACGCTGTAATGAGTGTGCAATAAAAGTCAATCTGGATAACATAGAACAGTAACATAGCCGTCCGCCGCATGGGCCTTAGAAGATACAGCTGGGTCCTTGCCAACATTTTAAGACGGTTTATGCTGACTGTCCTTTATGCTAGCTTGTTAGGTTGAGTGGAACAGTAGATTGACAGCTGTTTTATTATCAGGTGCTAAGCCATTATAGCAGCTGTAAATTATACATTTCCTGTGCCTGTGGACAACCAAACAAATTATACGTCCTCATAAAGAGTTCTGACCGTCTCCATTTCAGGAACAGACCGGTGATTGGTACAATCTTTTGCCTATTTCTATAATTGCATTGTTTATTGTTTTTCTCACTTTCCCATTTGATGTCATAGGTTTTGTGTGATTTCATTTATTACTTGACAGAGCTACTTTTGTACATAACAGGATATCCGACCATTAGCATTATTTCTCGTTAAAAATGTTATAAAAAATTGACTGCCAGGCAGCATTTTACTGACAAATCACTTTGCTATAATCGGAAGTAGAGAAGCATCGTAGGATATAGGGTGCTACAGGGAAGTAAAGAGAGGTCCTTTATTTAAGCCTATAGTGTTTCAAAAGAGCCAGTTTGGTACTTCTATATGCAATATCCTCTATGAAATATCAAATATGCACTATTTGTGATACTGGCTCAGAGCGTTATGTTAACCCTTCACCATCCAGTCTTTGTAGATGTGTGCATGTGTGAGACGGAGTCCAGATGGGGGCAATTTTGGTTTTCTACAAGCAAAAAGGTATATAAAGTAGAAAAGTGCCCAGAAAGGTGAATATCGAGATACAGATGTGCTCAACACATCGATAGGCAGCCTCCTACCAAACTGGATAATATAGATTTATAGATATAGATTTATTTTTTGGTGAGTGGCCAGAATGAACAGAAATTACTACATGGTATGAATTCCAGCAACAAAATACTGCTAAAATATTACTGCAAAATATCTAAAAAGCAACACAATGCAAAACTATAATCAAATGTATTAAAGCAATGGTATAGAAATATACAAATATAACACAGATACGATACAGCGCTTAACCCAATATTTGGAATAACGATAGTGCAAGTAGAAGTACACCTTTGTACACTTCCTCATGTGCAAGTGGCTGCCAACTTTCAATACGCCGGCTGGAAAGTCCGGAAAACATGTCTACAAAAAAAGAGGAAGGAATAGGGTGGCTAATAGTGTAGTATTTAGATGTAATGTCTATTACAAAAGGTAGTAATAATTGTGCATAACCTTGGCCTCTTCCAACCATTCAACCCCACTCCTGATTGTAATGTTATGAAATACCACACACAGAGCAATTAAGTTGCATACAATATTGGGTGCACTGCATACATAACAGTTCCACCAGACCTGTCAAGGCAGCGGAATCTGTCCATTAAAAGACCAAAAGTCCACTCTATAACCAATCTGGTGGACGTATGCTCTGAATTTTATGCGACTTCTTGCACCATGCGTGGAGCTAAAATGTGATTGAGGAGTGTAAAGGGTGCGCTTTGTCTCCTATAAAGAGTAACAAAAATGAAAAAAAATTAAATTAGTAATGACTGATAATAACTGCACATACAAACAATTAGGGAGATCTTTTAACATGAAATGGGGCTTTTGTAATGCTACAATATTGACAATTTATTCTACAAGTACACCATTATGCAAAGAGTGATAATATTTTGCAAAGGTGATAAAACTACCATTTATGATTACAAGGTATACCAATGTATTTAGGACAACAAAGGGCTACTTGTAAATAATAATGTGAGAGAAAATATACGCTGTGGAATGTTCATCATAGTCTGGAGAATATCCAAATCAGAGGTAAACCTTGTGAGCTGTGTGTCCCAGTGCAGGGAGGAAGGGAGGAGGAAACTGGGGCCCCCAGCCTCTGCATCTGCCATGCAGCAGGTTCCATTATCTCCATGGGCCCCAGTGCACGGCACCTGCCACACCAATGGTAGTTCCACCACTGATTCAAATAGAAGGTACCTGGTCTGCCATGGTTCAGTCACACATTAGATTAATGATGTTAATCCATAGACATTGTGAAAAGCAATATATGTTGGGTGTGGCCTCTATATAGGAGAATCAACCAGCAATCTATAAATTAATACATTTAAGGGTTAAATCTAGCAGAGAAACCCCTGATTTCCCCAGTACTGTTACTCATAGTAACTGGTGACTCAACTTTTCCATGAGATATCGTGTAGACAAGAAGGTGCAGGCCATAGCATCCAATCAGATTCTGACTTATTTACATTTTAATACAGATTAGAAAATGTAAGTAAATGACTGATTGAGTGCTATAGGCTACATCAGGCCTGTCCAACCTGCGGCCCTCCAGATGTTGTGAAACTACAAGTCCCAGCTTGCCCTTCCAGCTATCACTTGGTTGTCTACCAGCAAAGCATGCTGGGGCTTGTAGTTTCACAACACCTTGTGTTGGACAGGCCTGGGCTACACCATTCAGTTCTCAGACAGCTCTTCTAATCTTGCTGGTATATTCCACATACTTTGAGGGATCTCAGGAGACAGATTTAAAGAACGAAGGTTTGGTTTATTGGGCTCATCGTTTAGTGGACCTTTCCCTCCACTTTGTTTGTAGACTGAGAATATGAAGGTAGAAGGAGCAGTAGAGATGTAAGGCTCCTGCCATTCTGATGCACGGACATAGGAGTGGTTAAACACACCAACTATGAAAAATCATGATTACCTGAAGCTGGAGAAACATTACTCAAGAAACAGGATTTCCTTATGAATATAGACTGCAGCCTTTTTGACTGGTTTCCTTAATCTATTCTATTCTGAGTATAGTTTTGTTCTATAAAGTGGTCATTGAGAGCCTAAGCTTGTATATCGAATGTGTACAATGCCAATAAATAATTTTGAATTGTCCATATGGGATTTTTTGTTTAAATTTTCTAAAATTGATAGCCAATTATTATTATTATTATTATTATTATTATTATTATTATTATTATCTTCTTATATTTATAAGAGCCACAAAAGGTCTGCAGCGCCGTAACTGAAATTTAAAGTAGTATACAATACATAGAGCAACGATCCATAACACTTTACATAATACATAAAAAGCAAAATAATACAAAGACCAGGCATCCTCGATTTAACAAATTTTACACAGATAATGTGGTAATACAGATCAAGTAATTTACGGGACAGTGAGTGAGATTTATGATAATATACAACATGAAGTATGTCTGGGCTCAAGTAAACAGGGCTAGGAAAGCAGGCCTAGAGTTACAGAGGGTGATGGGATAATAGAAGGAGAACACAAAGAAAGAGGGTCCTGCTCTTGAGAGCTTACATCTTAAAGGGAAGGGAAGACACAAATAGGGTGTGGAGTTAATAGCCAATACAAAATAGTTGGGAGGGCTGATAGTTTTGAATAAAGTAATGAGTTTTAAGGACACGTTTGCAGCCTTTGAGAGTAGAGGCTAACCTGATAGGGCATGGGAGATCATTCCACAGGCCAAGAGCAGCCCGGGTCAAAGTCCTGGAAGTGGGAGTGGGAAGAGGTAATCTGTAGTGGGGCAGCAGACGTTGGCAGAATGGAGTTGGTGCGAAGGAGTATGAGTAGAGATGAGGTTGGAGTTGTAGACAATGTACAGCAAATAGCTATTTGAAAATAATTTACTGAAAAAGGTCTTGCTTACTTTTAGAAGTATTAAAATTAAAACAAGACAAATCCAAGTCTGGTTGAAAAAGTAAAGCTTTATGTACACTTAAAATGACATGAATTATTATTCAAATGTAGTATATTGCTTTTGTCACTCTTCCTGGTAATATAAATATTGTTTATGTACCTCTCACAGGTTACTTATGCAGAGGGTGCAAACATGGTCCCCATGGTTGTACCATAAATTTTAAAAATGAAGTATATGTGTTTGATAACATATTAAATCCTAGAAATAATAACATGTTGCTGATAAGCTGGCATAAATGGAACCTGTTGCATAAAGTACTTAACTGATTTGATTCCCTTTGAATGTGGTATATTTAAATACAGAGCAATAACAGAACGTGATACAAACATAACCCTGTTACCAACTTATCTATTGTTTGTGTTTACTGATCAGATCTGGTAAAAGAAAAAAAATGTAGATGAAGAGGATATAAATTATAATTAAGATTGTTAATCTTTTAAATTAGGGGGGGGCCAGTTGGATTTATGGTGCTTTTACAAATCTGAGACTTTATGATCTTTGCATTAATAAATGTATATTACTTTAGAATTCATAAACATAGGCATAAACATGTAAATAATCCACCAATTCTTTTTTAGAAGGTTTGATACATATACCCTTTTGTTTTTTTGATCTTTTACAAGACATGCCAGTACTTTACAGAAACATAGCATATGGCTTTATCAGGCTGTATGGTTATTCTATAACTGAAAGTGTAATTGTATCTGTAGATTCACTGTGGAAATATAGACAGTATATGTCTTTACTAGTGCTATTATTGTTGTTACTGTACTGGGCAGTCTCATTTCAACTGATGTGCTTTCAAGGTTGTCAGAAGAGTTTATGTAGATACAGAGACAAAAGGGCATACATGGCTGACTGATTTGTTTTCTTTACAAGGTTAGTTAAATGTTTGCACTATTTGCTGGTAAAAAACCGTTGTGGACAATCATTGTATTATGTTTTCTTTTGGAGGAAAAGAATCAATCAAGTACTAAGACAACTGAATTGTGCTGATTACTGCCTACTACACTAGCATGTTTGAGTTATATAAACTGAAGCCCGGCAAACAAACTATTATAAATTAAATTTTTGATGTGTCATTACAACAGAAATTTCCATCCTCTGCTTTGTTAGAAGCCTCAGCAGAATCTACCGCTCTTTTAGAATCCTCAGAGGCTTGCAGTGGATGTTGGGTCTTGTAGTTCAACTGTAACTGTACAGCCAGAGGTTGCCAACATTTGCCAAAGTGCCTTATCCAACTACTGGCATATTTCGTTTTAACTATTCACTTTGAAAATAGAAACTCAATTACTGGTATCACACAAGACTTTTATATAATGGCAACTGTGTAGGTCTAGTCTGTGAACAATTCTTAGCCTTCTTTAGCAATAAAACATAAGCATGAAGTCTTTGGAGAAAACGTCCTCAGAGGAAGAGGACACAGTCCTTGCTAATGGCCTCCTCTATGGAGACTCTATACAGAGTTATTTGATATAAATTCATAAGTTCTCTATAAAGGTGGATTTGAATAAACAGACGTTCAGTCAGTCATGAGAAACAAGGAAGCTAACAGTTATTTCTGCATACAATCGGGCATGGAATGTGCTGGTGACAAGCAAAAATAGGTTATTCCTCATTAACAGATAGGCAGTACAGAGTCCAACATTCTAATCTCTCAGCTGTCTGAACACTTAGCAACCACCCAGCGGCTCTGTATATAAGCAATTAGACAGGATAACAATGTCACTGACATGTTTTCTATGCAAACACTGTTGAATAAAACGACAGAGGTCCTGGGTTTCTGTTTTCATGGCTAAACAAAAAAAAAAATGATTATATTTGCTAGCTTTCAGAGCACAGAGGGCCCTTTATTAGGTAAGTTTACAAATGAATGACTGAGGAAAAGGTACAATATTTAAGAGCTGTTACATCAAGAAATTTGTACATGGGGGACATCATTACGATAAGCTAATGTAATAAAACGATGGTTTTTCGTTACGAATGGAAGAGTAAAAGTCCTAGGAGTTTAGAGATCTGGAGTTACTCTGCTGTGGGGTGTGAAGTGTGCCCATGTAGTAGGTCATAAATATAGGTGTTATATTGAGTCCTTGAGTTAATGACTGGAATGTTCTTATCAGTTTGAATTCCCATATTTTTTTTGTCATTTTTAAAAATAGGAGTATAAAATAACTAACACATTCTCATGTACATCCTCCAATGTGGTGTACATGATACAGTGTACAAGGTGCCCTGAGGGAATATACATTGGAAAGACCAAGCAGAAACTAGAATCCAGGATGAATCTACAGAGACACACAATAAGGAAGTCTCTGGACACCCCCATGGGTAAACACTTCTCTGAACCAGGACACAGTATGACAGATTTAAAAGTCTTAATACTAAAAGGTCTTTTTAAAAATGACAGGGAGATAAAAATCGGGGAATTCAGCATTGGGCTGAGACATTATGGAGGAAACACTGAGGAGAATAATTTGTAATGTCTAAATCAGCGTGCTGAGTAGCGGACATTTTCCATAGCAAAATAAAGTTTATTTACCAGGGGATGTGCTACAAGAAAATGGCCAACACTCTCCAGCTAACTGATGTAGTCATTACTCATTCTTCTCCCTAGTATGATAGAGAGACAGGACGTAAGAGAGAAAGTGGGGAGGTAGGGTTGAAGGGAGGTGGTGGGAAAGTAAGGGAAGTGGAAAGAGAAAAATGGTGGACAGAGATAGAGGGATGAGAGAAAGTGGGGGAATGGTGGTGAGAAGGGGTGGGGGGAAAGGCGAGTGGGGGGAAAGGGGAGGTGTTAGAGGGACCTCAAACACACACAAATATATAATATGTTTTCAAAAGTAGGCAAGTATGGCTTTTAGTCAGTGACTAAACCTCTTAATAAACTCCACTAAGCAAACATCTGAAACATGTTGTGCAAATGTTCTGCTTAAATGAACCATGAAACGATGAATAGAAGCATGATGGTGGCTTAGTGGTTAGCACTTCTGCCTCACACCACTGGGGCCATGAGTTTGATTCCCAATCATGGGCTTATCTGTGAGGAGTTTGTATGTTCTCCCTGTGTTTGTGTGGGTTTCCTCAGGGTGCTCCGGTTTCCTCCCACAATCCAAAAACATACTAGTAGGTTAATTGGCTGCTATCAAATTGAACCTAATCTGTCTGTGTCTGTGTGTGTGTTAGGGAATTTAGACTGTAAGCTCTATTGGAGCAGGAACTGATGAGCGTCCGTTCTCCGTACAGCGCTGCGGAATTAGTGGCGCTATATAAATGATGATGATGATGCACATACCATTTGTGCCCATCCAAATGCTGTTCTCTACACACATGTCTCATGGAGCTAGAGTGCAGAAATACATAACACAGACAGTATCCACTAACAAACTGTGTATAAAACAGCAGCAACCTTTTCTTTACCACATTATCAAGAGAGGGGCAAAGGGGCTATTTTTATTTCACCTCTAATCATTTCCACCAGTGTCAGCAAAGGAACAGGATTTCTCAAAGGGAGATTATTTCCAGCATGCTGCTTCACTGCCTCCAGCATTATTTGTTATTACATAGTAGTACATTAAGGCAGAAAGAGAGACAGAGCCAAATATAGGTTCCTTTCTTTGGTGACTCACTCTCCTGTGTATCATTAGTAACTTAGTAAAGCTTCAGTTCCACTTATCCATGTAGTAGTTTTAAGCTCAGGGAGCATCGGGACGAGTTGTTTGTTAGCAATAAAATTCAGCAGATGACTTGCACAGGTTTAAGGGTTTGCAAAGTAGTGGAGCATTTGGTTTAGTATTTTGGTTTTGCTACACTTTTTTAAAAAATTTATTGAAAATACTATGCTTGAATTGCTGCACAAATTAAAACTAATTCAGACATTGAGACTGCAAAGTCTCTACCTGATATTAGTTTGTACTTCTGTATGTTGGAGATTTCTTTCTACATATGAATTTCAATCCACAACTAGGGTTCATATAGTAACAATGCATTTAGGTGCAAACTTTGCACTATTCTGTAGCAACCAATTAGATACTTGTGTTCATTATCCGGCTTGCACTAGACAGATGAAAGATGTTTGTTGCTTGGTTGCTTTGGTTTGGTGCAAATTTCGTACCAAAATGCAATGTTAGTAGATGAGGTCTGCTGCGTAACTTGCCTAAAGGCAGGATAATATTTTGGATTATTCTGCAGATGTCACTGCAAAAGTGCCTACAGGGGCATGATGATGACTGGGATGGACTGTCTTGTTATACTAACACTTTCAGCTATGTGTTTAGGGCTCTAGTTGGCTAGATAGCGGAACACACTAAGCTGGATGCCTATTGGTCAATGTAGTCAATCACGTGAGAAGTCTTATGAATTATTCCTGACTTATAATACCAGTGGAAGCAGTGGCAGAAATACCACTATTGCTGGGTGTGCGGTGGCTGGAGCCCAAGGGTGAGAGAGGCCCAGCGACGTCGGTCCATCTGCTGTAAAACAGAGCAACACTTCTATTTTTGAAAGCATTCTTACTTGGCAGCATTTTTCCACACCTGCCTAAAAGCTTTGCTCAGTAATATATATATACAGTGTATGTACAAGAGTACATGTGTTCAGAATTACATTCTTACCTTCTTTGAAGTTTTGTTTTATTGTTATATGACACATGACTTTTACAACTACTGTCTATATGTAAAGATTTCCTTATGTGTAAGAAAGGAATTTAACTGGTTCCTGGAAAACACATAATCTGCATTCTTTTGAACATTGGTTCAACATAGAAAATTACAACCTGACCATCTCCACAATAACCGAAAAAAAATTGTTCTGAAATGTCTATGAAACCTCCAGTTGTATCACAACATGTATTGTGATGTGGCTGGAGGTCGGGATAGCAGCCCTGGGCCAAAGAACTTGTCTCAGGGTAGGATGTAAACTGATCCCCTGACACTCCAAACCTGGCATGACAACCAAGCAAGAACATTCTGCTGCTTTCCAGTCCCCCAGTCACATCGCAGTCGTACCTAGCACAGAGGGATGTATAGGCCCAGGGCCGGATTAAGGGAATGGAGGCCCCTCGGCTAAGGGGGGCTCTATTCCCCCGTGAGGCCCCCGCACCCCTGTGAGCTGCCTGCCGCCCCCCCCCCCCCTCCCACTCCAAGCACTGACTTACCTCTTTCTGTTCTCCTGTCACTGTAGTCCTTCCACAGCGCGCTGTAAGCTCCTTACTGAGGAGAGAAGACTCACGAGATCTCCTCAGTAAGGAGATTAATGAGTGGCGCGGAAGGACTACAATGACAGGCTCAGCAGCATTGATCGGGCTGGGGGCACCCCCACCCCGATCAATAATGCCACTTCTGTCAAGGGCCCCCTGGATGCCCGAGGTCCCTGGGCTGTAGCCCAGTTAGATCTTGGGTTAATCCGGCCCTGTATAGGCCAGACATAGTTTTATGTTATCCTCTGTGTAGGCTTAAGGTATGGTATCTGCTACCTCTTACCTACTCATGTCATATTTGTGGACCTTTACTGGGCCCTGACACAGCCCAATAGCACTATACCCTGCCCCAGTAAGGTCCCATGTATTCCATTCCATTAAGCCATTCCCCAAATTATTGTATTTTGAAAGGGTTATAATACTTCAGTTGGAAAGCACAGTTTCCTCCAGGTACTCTGGTTTCCTCCCACACTCCAAAAAAACATACTAGTAGGCTAATTGGCTGCTATCAAAATTGACCCTAGTCTCTCTCTCTCTCTCTCTCTCTCTCTCTATCTGTGTGTATGTTAGAATATTTAGACTGTAAGCCCCAATGGAGCAGGGACTTATGTGAGTGAGTTCTCTGTACAGCGCTGCGGAATCAGTGGCGCTATATAAATAAATGGTGATGATGGTGATGATAATAGACAGTCCTGCCTATATAGTATTAAAGTAATTCTATCATTTTCAAATAAGCATTGCCCAAGCGATTATATTGTGTTTCTAACCCACAAAGTGATTTATTTTAGCAGATGCAAAGTTTAACAATTCAATACATTATTATTATTATATAATACAGTACAGTACAGCCAATACCAAAAGATACATACATACCGCTGCGTTCGCATGCGCTCCCACGGTACCAGTGAACAGTAGTTCACCCTTGAACACTGTGGTCAGAGTAGACCGAAGACTGGGAGCGCAGCTATGATTATATATACATTCAGTGTTACAGAGAGAACAATGCAGATGACGTGGCTTGCTTCTATAGGTCCAGACTTCGGGTGGGTCCAGGGTAAACAGGTCATAGGCTAGTTCAAACAACCCCCTCAAAGGCTGAGGTCAACATTCCAGATGATTCTCCCGCCCAGAAACCAGTTACAACTAGTCCATTAGCATTTTACAGTCTGATATCAATCTGACAAGATATTGCCTAACATCAATAACTAGAGTATGCAATATGCGATCTCTTCGGTGATGGAACCGGACAGCTGCTGATGAATAGGGGATTATAATGATATCAGACATGACACATTTCCTATAACCTGAACCTTTAATAACACTGAAGTGTACATATAATCATAATATATAAACTAATAATAAACTAAATACTATCTGCTCATAAATTACTGTGTAACAGAACCAATATGAATATGAATTATATAAATAACTAAATGTTGTAATGCGAGTGTGTACGTGCGTATTTTACCTTGCGATCGCCGTATGCCACGTGTTTTATATGCTTTTAAACCCCAGGGAGATTGCTGGTGCTTGGGAAAAGCTTCCTAAAGAATATGTTCAGCTTTGGAAAAAAACTGGTAAGGGTTCCTGGGGTATAAATGGATAGCTAAGGGTGTGCTCTATTTACAAAGCCCAGTCTGTGTCTTCTGTTCTACCAGAAGACTGATTAAGGGTTGCACTTATAACGTGTGTTTTAAAAGGGTGCCAGTTTTGTGAGTCTGACTCTGTCTCGCCCTGGGGTAGAGGTTTGATGCCTCCTGAGAGACTGCAAATGGTGACCAATTAGCTCTATATTTTGAATGTGTGTAGGACACAAGGTACTTCACAGGATAGAGAGTGTTCTTGTTTGTTTAGTTAGTGCTGGATAGGTAAGGTGTTTATTTTGAAGTTTGTTTGGTTTTTCTGTTTAATAAAACCAGGTGAGGCCAGTTGTACCAAGACCTTGGACTTGTGTGGCTTCTCTGTCGCTGTACACTACCCTCTACCCCAGGAATGACACCCAGGAAAATCATGTGTTTGCCATTGTGATGCATCACATTTTACTATGCCGTTTTCCATTTATACCACCCCCTCCCAAATCCGTTCTTGTCCCTGGGCAGTTTGAATATAAAATTCCTGAAAAGTAATATAATATGATTTTTGCATTATTGCAAATCTACCCAAACATTATATAAGAGCTAAAAATTGGAATGATATACAGAAACTACTGACATGTCGGAAGAGCTTCTGCTTAGGTGTTCCCAAATAAGAGTACAGAAGGAGATGTCCATTGCGGCCAAGCCTGAAGCAAAACATTAAAAGCTAGTGAGGAAACAATGTGCTCTATAAGGGGAACTAATGGACATCAGCTCTAGTCATGTATTTGTCCCTCTATAGAACCACATTTTATACAGATCTCTCTGCTTTCTGAAGAGGTTGTGCTGATTTTCGGATCACTTAACTCACATTCTCTTTTTTCTTCTATTTTAGAAAATTCCTGGTCCCGGAACGTATGATCCAACAAGACAGTTACTGAAACAACCACCCACAGTTGCCAAAATGGGTCGCTTCCACAGCCTTTTCTTCCGTAATTCATTTGACTTTTAAATTGTGAATCACAGAACATAATTAGAGATCTGCTTCCTTTTGTTTAATGGTTTCTGTTTGTGAAATGCTCCGGCAGTATGAATACACCAGTCATCAGCTGGCCAGCAGCTGTTGGCGAGAGTCTTGTACTGTCCCAGATATCATAATGCAGTTGGTTAGTGTGCTCGGGCTTAGCTCCTACACATATCATAAAGGAAAGCTGTCAGTGACTGACAGACAGGATGACGAGTAGAATGTTGACGGACAGCTCTGCCTCTCATCAGATTTCCTGTCTATAAAATTCATTTGTGCACCATATAACATGCAGGTGTACACAAGATTTTATTTTGTGCAAATGCACCTAAATATCTGTCTTGTGCACAAGGAGCGCACCAACTACTTTCATGGGACGGTGAGACCAATCTTACTCCCACTTTATGACAATGTACTTCATTCATTTCAATCTTTCCATTTCTCTACTAAATTAGTGCTTGGTTTACCTTTATATATGTCTTAAATAAATTCATCATGTGAGTGAGGGCCTGTTTTTATTACCTGTCACTATCTTACATATGCATGTTTTCATAATATCGGAAGTACTTGTTTGAGGTGCAAAATGCATCACGTTGATAGTATAGGCTGAGGTCTGATTTCCACCCTGTCTGAGGACATGTAATAACAAGTGTTAGAAGGAACAAACAAAATGTGCAGCAATGTTTTACACGCACAGGAGGGATATAGAAATTGGTGCCCTAGGGAAAAAATATGGCATACGTCCTAATTGTCCCAGAACGTGCAGGAGACTCACACATCCTACCCAAAGAGAAGACCGTCCCTCTTCAATATGGAAGTCGTCAAGGTCAATGATGGCACATTCGTTGCGAATCGTGTCGTCATGGCCCTACAACCCCATTGCACAATGACACGGCATTGTGCAGTGGGGAGCGTGGTGACACAAATTATGTCACCATTCCCCCCACATTTGCCACTTGGACCTCCCATCAAAAATGTTGGCAAGTATGAAACCAACGGCAACCAATCACATTATTTCATATGACTAGTATTACAGAAAATGAAGGCAACAGACTGCTAATATCATTTAGAGTTAGTAGTAAGTGCCCCCCCCTGCCCGGCCTCCAGCTTCACAGATCGGAGGCGTGAACGAGTGCCACTAAGGTCTGATTTTTTTTCTCTAAATCTTATTATTTTGAACAGAAAAATAAATCATAGGTCATAACAAACCTATGATGTGTAGTGCAAAAGTCAAATATCAGACGTCATAACAGAAAATACAAGAGGAACATGAAAATGCCTACTGGGGTTACTGTTCTGATTGCCGTAACCCTTTTAAAAAGTGGAGCCAAGCTTCGAAAACACATAAACATAAACATTGGTGGTGTTTGGGGAGACGTGGGTTTGAAGGAGGCCGGATTTTAAATTAAGGACAGGTTTGCTTTTAACTTCCGCGCATTAGCCTGGCGTGGAAGGTCAGGGGGCGCTATGAGTGTATTACCCTAAGGCGGCCTCAACCCTTAATCAGACCCTGGATTTGCCGACTGTAAATGAGTCTCTGTGGCATTACATAAGTGTTCTTGTATATAGTTCTGAAAATAATATATCTCTGTATGTTGTTTCTGCTCAAGTAATATAGTAATTATACAGATACAAATATACAAGTTACCTTGTAAAACTATTAAGTCATCCATGTCACATCCTCACTAGACTCATTTTCTGTAGTTATATGGCACCAAAAACATTTCCACTTTGTTTTATTTTCCATGTGGAACCAGAGATTATTGGTAAATAATTTATGAGCATGAAGAATTCATACAAGATAAAGATGTCATGTGTTGGTTTGTTCAAGTTTCTCTACATCACATCTAGACATCACTGCTGTTAGACATGGAGTTGTTTTTTCACATGCCACGTAATATACTCAGTGGAGGTGCACAAATAGACAAGCATAGGTTTCTGCAAATATCTTTCAACCAAAGGGATCTTAAATACCCCTTGATTTCTGTATACAGGGCCAGTGGCTGCCCGTTGCTGACCTGCAGTAGAAGTCACCTTCTTGCATGTTAAACCTGTTTGAGTATCTGCAATTACGACATTCTTTACAATCTCTACCTATGACTCATAATCATCACCCTCTTATCCCCTTTGAACACACCTGCAGACTCGCCCTACATGTAGCGGAATGATGCCTAAATGTATGGTACTCTGTTTGAAGCTGCCCCACCTAGGGAGAATCACCATGAAGTGGAGTGGAAGTGGGACCATGCCCCCCCCCCTTCCCCACAAGATGAGGATGGGAGGACATGAGACAGTGAATCACTATAATCTCCATCTCTACAAAGATTTAGAAAACCTCTTGCAAATTACGCTACGGATGGTACTGTACACTAGTGAGACCTAGTAGAACTAGGGCCGTCTCTTCCATAGGGCACGATGGGCAGGTGCCCGGGGGCCCTGCAGCTTAGGGGGCCCGTCAGAGGCAGCTAAAAAAAAAGTTCCTGAAAAAAAGAAGAAGAAAATACTTACCTTGCTCTCAGCTGGCGATCCAGCTCCCTCCCTGGTCTCCCCCGTGCTGCGCTCCGCAATGGATGTCGGGCGGCGTGATGACGTCATACCCGACATGCACTGCGAGCGCCGCACGGAGGAGGAGATCATGGAGGGAGCCGGATCGCCAGCTGAGAGCAAGGTAAGTATTCTCTTCTTCTTTTTTTCAGGAACTTTTTTTTTTTAGCTGCCTCTGACGGGCCCCCTGGGCTTCAGGGCCCATACATATAATCATTTTTTTATTTATTTTTTTATATATAGGGGCCCCGGTGCACTGCTTTGCCCGGGGGGCCCCAAATGTTGTTAAGAGGGCCCTGAGTAGAACATTTCCTTCTGCCTGACCTGATTGTTGGAGGGAGTGTGGCCACAGCGGCTTTCTGATTCACATCACTACTGGGACTAAATCCACACGCTCTTCAATAGATTATTTCAGGCACAGCTAGCAATGGGTGTTATCCTCCCATTGGGACCATTGGGTCCTCCCCCGGACCTTAATAAATTCTGTAAGAAATTTGCATAGCATATCTTAGCTGCAGCTAAGCGCTTGTTAGCTAAAGAAATTGGAAGAACGCGCACCCCAATCCTTTTCTGCACTCTGAAAATAAATCTGGTACATAGCAGTGATGGAAAGAAAATAACGTCTTATCTCCACAATAGGGTCATGTATTGCTCCTCACCAAACACTCTCATCATTATTAATTATATAGCGCCACTAATTCCGCAACCCTGCAAAGGGTACAATCTAAATTCCCTAACACACACACACAGACTCGGGTCAATTTGATAGCAGTCAATTGACCTACCAGTATGTTTTTGGATTGTGGGAAGAAACCCATACAAACATACCCAAACATACAATCTCCACACAGAGACCATGTGGTCAATACCCAAACTCATGACCGCAGTGTTGTGAGGCAGAAGTGCTAACCACTAAGCCACCGTGCTGCCCACGATCCAACCAATGTGATGGACTTTGCACTGTCCCTAGTGGCCTACTGAAGGTAGCAATTTTGAGTGCTGAAACAACATAAAGATATTACCAGGCCACCTGCACACCATTAACCCTAATTCTCAAACAAAGACCTCAAGGGTAAGAGAGGATGCCACATTTATTAAAGAACATATTGTCAGGAGCCGTCTCTGCACTGACACTAGGTGCAGGAGATGGGCACCTGCTCTACCCCAACAGCCACGACCCATTGCCAAAGCTCCCTTGTTTCCTTGCGCAGGGTGTGTGCGCATGCCCAGCTGACTCGCGTCCCGCTGCTAGGCAACGGGATGCTCTCCCCGCTCACCTGACAAGCTGACAGCCGAATCTCCTTCACCAAATCAGGGTGCACCTTGCTCTTTATATAGCATCATCTGGCACCATTAGGGTGCCAGAGTATTGTATCACTCCCTACTCCAGTGTCTCCTGTTACTTCTGATCCAGTATTCTTCGGTTCTGACTTGGCTTGCTCTCTACTATTCTCATGTGTTATGATTGGTATCTTGTTGCTCGGTTGATTTGATTATTTGGCTTGACCTGACTACTCTCTGGATCAGCCCTCTGTACTGCTCTGCTCATTTGGCTTTGACCTGGACTACGCCTGTCTACTACTGTCGCTACACCGGTGACTGTCTTGGAGAACCGCGACCTGCGTACCCTCTGCAGCTAAGCCCAAACTTCCCTGCCGATGTCCCAGGTGAATAACGGGGGTACGTTAGACTCCGTGCCTCCCTGTTCAGTCGCGCCAACACCGGTTAGCGGCCATCCCTGCAATTCCGTGAAAGTATACTCTGGCCATAATGAGCAGACAGGACAAACCCTCAGCTCGAGACCTTCTGCTCCATTTAGCCCAGAGGATGGATCAGCGAGACTCTAATCAGGTGAAGCTCTTACAATGCCTACAAGGGATTGTATCCCGCCTAGACACCTTACAGGGGTCTCTTCCAGCAAGCCAAGCTGCCTTAGCTCTAATTGTATCTTCTGCCACCACCACGTCTACTGCTAGCATCCCTAGTTCCAGAGGCCTATGTATTTCCTCACTGGAAAAATATGATAGCGAACCCAATATATGTCATGGATTCCAGAACCAGTGCACTATTCATTTTGAGCTTGCTCCGAAAAATTTTGCCTCTGAGAGGACATTTTTGTTGGCTTCCAAGCCCCATCTCTCCATCCTTCCATTGCCAAAGCCTCTGGCACTGACCGCGATAGATGGTAATCGTATCACCAATGGCTCTGTCGACCGCATTACCAGTCTCTAATGGCTGTTGGTAGGAGCTCTTTACTCCGAATGGGTAAGTTTCCTAATTCTTACTTAGTACATCAATCCTGTTATTTTGGGCCTTCCCTGGCTTAAAGCTCACAATCTGCAGTTTGATTGGTTTTGAGCCCAAGTCATATCTTGGGGATCCACCTGTAAACAACATTGTTTGACTGCTGTACTCCCTCTAGTCTCTAATCCGCAGTCAGTTCTTCCTGAGGCTTACGCCGAGTTTATAGATGTGTTCAGCAAAGTCGCAGCTGAGTCTCTGCTTCCACACTGTTCCTGTGATTGCCCCGTTGACCTCGTACCCAACAAGAGCATCCCTAGGGGCAGGGTTTTCCCCCTATCCCTCCCCGAGACTCAAGCCATGTCGGAATATGGATCTGAAAATCTTGAACGCGGTTTTATCTGCAAGTCTTCCTCGCCAGCAGGTGCAGGGTTCTTTTTTGTCAAAAACAAGGACGGTACCCTTAGATCCTGCACTGACTACAGGAAGCTGAATGTAATTACGGTGAAAAACCGATATCCGCTTCCCCTCATATCAGAACTTTTTGATCGTATCCATGGAGGACAGATTTACACCAAATTGGATCTTAGAGGGGCCTATAACCTTATTTGCATTCGCCAGGGTAATGAGTGGAAAACCGCCTTTAATACTAGAGACGGGCACTGAGTACCTGTGATGCCCTTTGGTTTTTCAAGAATTCATCAACAAAATCTTCAGAGACCTCTTGTATCAATTGGTAGTCGCCTACCTTGATGATATTCTGGTCTTTTCTCGGAACCTTACCTCTCATCAAAATCATGTCAAAGAAGTTTTGTCTCGTCTCCGTACCAATTACCTGTATTGAAAATTAAAAAAGTACCTTTGAACAACATCAGGTCCCCTTCCTCGGGTATATAATCTCCGGCATGGTTCTTCAAATGGATCCTAAAAAGGTGGAATCCATCCTTAAGAGACCGCCGGGCTTCTTCTTCCGCTCCCTGTTCCAGACTCTCCTTGGGCAAGCATCAGCATGGACTTTATTACTGACCTCCTCAATACCCATGGCTCCAATACTATTTTGGTGGTGGTCGATCGTTTCCCCAAATTCGCACACTTAGTCCCTCTTAAGAAGTTGCCATCTGCTGCTGAACTAGCCACCCTTTTCATCCAAAACATTTTTTGTATTCATGGTTGTCCCGTGGAGATCATCTCCGATAGGGGTGTACAGTTTATTTCTAGATTCTGGAGATCCTTTTGCAATAGTCTAGGAATCAAGCTAAATTTCTCATCGGGATACCATTCCCAGACCAGTGGTCAAACTGAGTGGGTCAACCAGAATTTGGAGACGTTCCTCCATTGTTACTGCTCCGATCACCTATCCTCCTGCAGTGATTTACATAATATCCATCAACATGAAATCTCTGGAGCGACTCCTTTCTTTACCATTTATTCTTCGGTTCTGACTTGGCTTGCTCCCTACTATTCTCCTGTGTTACGATTTGGTACCTTTTGCTCGGCTGGTTTGATTATTTGGCTTGACCTGACTACTCTATGGATCATCCCTGTGTAACGCTCTGCTCGTTTGGCTTTGACCTTGACTATGCCTGTCTACTACTGTCGCTACACCGGTGACTGTCTTGGAGAACCACGACCTGCGTACCGTCTGCAGCTAAGCCCAAACTCTCTTGCGGGGATCCCTGGTGACTACCAGGGGTACGTTAGACTTTGCGCCTATTCATCACAGCACCGTTGACATCCAGGAAGGTGGCCCACTATTTTGCATACTGTTTAATTTGGATACATAGGGCCTGATTCATTAACAAAACGCAAAAAGAACATAATGTACGTTGTTTTATAAAACACACATACATCGGGCATACGCATGTCTGTATTCATGGAGCGGATCTAGGATGTAGGTCCACTTGGCTCTAACGCAAAATATACTGCAGGATACGTCCAATACATATGTGGAATATAAAGTCACAAAAATATATATATTTATATAGCGCCACTAATTCCACAGTGCTGTACAGAGAACTCATTCACATCAGTCCCTGCCCCATTGGAGCTTACAGTCTAAATTCCCTAACACACACATACAGACAGACAGAGAGACTAGGGTCAATTTATTTTTTTTATCAGCCAATTAACCTACCAGTATTTTTGGGGTGTGGTTGCTCCTGATTGCAAACACATGTCCTAGCATGCATACACTGCTGTTGGCAGTTAGACTAGCCCTGTATCTAGTGCAGGTGATACAACTAATAATCACGTACCTTAGAGATACCCAAAGCTTCAATCGGGCACTGTTGCGCACGCTTTATCTCGACCCTTACTGTACATTGACTACATACATACGCCCAATTCTCTCCCCGTTCTGCCCATGAAATTATAGGCTGTAGTAAGGGTCCTTTGCACTTGCCAATGAAATGAAAATTGCTGTGTTCTCTGAAGTATGGTTCACTTCTGGGCATGCGCAGTGCAAGTTTATGCAAAATACGGCATGTATCAGCATTTACGTGCCTTAGTGAATTAGGTCCATAATGTACGTGTGAAAATCAAGCGATTAGTGTCTAACTCATATAAAGTCATTACAACATATCTATGCATCCTAAGAAGAGACTGTCTATAAAAGACTATGCTGTAATATATAAGTAAAAGTTATTGGAGAGGCTTCTCCGATAGTGCTGTATTTCGACAGTTTTATATTATTTTGTGCTGTCAGTAAGAATACTCTGGATTATCTAAACCCAATTATGAAGCTAAGGAGGAAGTATGTGCAATGTGCACAAAGCTCTTTTCAGTATGGCTATAAATAACTTAAAAGTTATTGTTCCATCTGAAACCTCATTGCTTCAACAATTCCAGAGAAAATGAAAGATATAAAGGAATATTTATAAAAATATAGAACCGTTGTGTCAATGGCTATAATTAATTGCAATATTGCAACATTGGAAATTTGTTCAACTCTGTCGAAAATCTATTTCCATAATGATGTGAGTTTCTTGATTGTTGGCCTGCTGACATGATAACAGACTGACCACTAAGCTGAGTTGAGAACTCTCCGGGTATGCCCAGGAAACTCTCAAGTTAGGGTGAGACTCCTGGTAGACAATCCTCCTGCAAGAGCCCTTACCTGCTTGCAAGGTGAGGGGGGCATGTTCACATTAGATAACATGGAGGGGGCAGAAGTGTAACGGTACAATTAGCATCATCATAACAAAAATGACATGCCAGTCTTTGCCTACGCATCTTCCAGAAGCAATGTATGAAAATAGATAAGTACGATATTCATCCGGGGATGGGAGAACCTTAGTATTAGTATTAGATCCACTGCTGTCTACAAAATAATTTCCTTGACCTGGATATTGTTTTTTATGTGCTTGAGACAACTGCCATGTATAGTCCTTTTCCGATGGGAACTCAAGCCTGCTTGTAGCCTCTGACCTAGTGCTTCTTTTATGATCACATTTATCCTTCTCCTTGGTCAGCAAGTTATAGTGGCAGGATGGTTCATGTGTAGGGACATTCAGGAGAGGAGTAATGGGTATAGAGGGAGATTCAGGAGGTAGAGGTAGAAGGTGAATAGATACTCACTGATACTGGGAATGTAAGACATTATAGTGACATTATAGTGAATTGAGACAAGCCAGAGTAAAACCAGCCAAATCAGAACAGTACAAGTTAAAGAAAATATGAACATACTTCATACTTGCCAACTCTCCCTGAATGTCAGGGAGACTCCTAAAATAGGGGTGATCTCCCTCACTCCCTGAGGAGTCTGGCATTCTCCCTGATACTGAGCCAGTACAAGACGTGGTTGGCTTCGCCGTCTGTGGCATGATGACACAGTTCAGAAATTGTGTCCTATGCCTATGGAGTTGGCCATTTTCATGGAGACCAAGATTTAATCAAAGACTGACAGGTAAGACAACATGACTTCAGTAATGGAGACAGAAATGTACAAGACACTTCAGTCTCTAGAGATTCATTAGTTTCTTCTCTTTAACGCATAGTTGTCTACTCTCCCGAACATTCCGAGAGACTCCCGCATTTCTGGGAGACCTCCCTGGCTCCCGGGAGAGCTGGGCAACATCCCGGTTCTCGCCCCCACAATAGATAAGTGGCGGGGGGGGCTTAATTATGCAAATATGGCATCATCTTAGCCCCACCCCTGCTGTAATTGGCCAAAATTGTAAAAATCGTTTAGGGGCGGGGCCAAAATGATGTGATTAGTCAAGCCCCGCTCCCGCACGCCCACCTCCCCCTGGGATCTCCCTGAAGCCAACGAGGAAAAGTTGGCAAGTATGACTTACATACCAAGTGGCCATATGACAGCAAATGAAGCTCATAACAAAAGCCAGAATTCAGAGCAAGAGAAGCAGGACCAAAGGTAAATAAACAGAGGGACTTATACTGAAGGCATTAAAAACAGACAACATACAAGGAAACCAGGGGTAGAACAGAAACAAACTATCATACCAGGGACTCAGGCAGCTGTGCCTATAGGGGCCTTGTAGCACTCTGTCGCACCATAGGTATTACTACACGAGGTCCCTGGAACTCCACTAGGGTCACAACAGTGCCAGAACAGATCCAAGAAACTAAAGCAGACTAAAGATAACTCAGCCAGACACAGTTATAAAATAGCACAGATAAACACTATGCACAAAGCAGGATAGCAGAGAAGAAAGATGCTACAGACTAAAGCAGGACAAGAAGCAGGAACTAGACAGAAGATGAAGTCAGTAAAGGAACAAGAGGCCACAACAAGAATGCAGTAGCACAAACAGGGGATTGATGAGACAAGTGCTTGGCCTAGGCTTACAGTGACTCTGCAATGTTATGTTTGTTAGATAGGGCCCAATATAGGGCAGGAGCCTGCTAGAGGGAATTAGTGAATGAGCTTCACCTGAGCACTGAGTTCATAACAGCAGACAGGACAGATATAACAGAGAAGAGAGCAAACTACAGGATAAGCTTAAATAGCACAGATGCTAAGCAGCAGAAAACAGAGTGTAAGGGTCAGGACTTCATATAGCAGCAAGTAGTGACACAAATCTACTGTTGCTTTAGTTTCTTCTCTCCTTCCTACGTCTGTAGTAGAGGGGTTTATTTATCACAATATACAGTATATGAGATCAGAAAAAGGAGCACTTTGGAAATTAAGAGTTACAGTGATATTTGGCTTCAATAGATGGACTGTCCCTCCAAAAAAATGGATATTTGAGAGGCATGTGTTAGTGGCACTGTCCCTTTAAATTAGGATAGCACTGTAGACTGTTAATGCTCCTTGTTTTACTTGGTTACCATAGCAACCACTGCCTTGAGGGAACGCGGCTCTGGCAATGAGATACTTCATGTATTTTTATTTTAATTACTTTATACACAGTAGGACAGTAACGGAAATGAAATGATGCACACAAGCAGCAAGAGGAAATTGATCTATGCTAACCTCCATGCTTATGGATTTACTGAAGCACTAAAATTAGCTCTATTTTATTATCTTTATTTTCTTTCCACATAGTCTAATTTCAACACTGATAATAAAGTAGGTGATTTAAACTGATATGGCTGCCGAATAACATACCATACATGTACATAGAAGTTTTTTTATATTGCTGTCCCGATTTTGGGTGAATTGCAGCGGTGGGAGGCAGTGCAGTGAAAATATTTTTACTGAATTTTGTACAATCATTAAAATATACAAATGTGACAAATTAAATGTATGGAACCAATGGTGTAGATTTACTATAGCTTCTAAAAGAAAAAATCCAAGTGTTCCCATAGCAACAAATCAGATTCTAGCTATCATTTATCTAGTCCATACTAGAAAATGATAGCTTCAATCTGATTGGTTGCTATGGGCAACACCTCCACTTTTTTTTTTTTTTTTACAAGGTTTGATAAATCTACCTCATATAATATATACCTGACACACTACTAAAATAAAGCACTATCACCGCCACCAATTCTGTACTTGTCAGCCTAGGAAATAAAGTTAAATAGAGTTTGTATTGTAGAACTATAAATCAAGCTCTTGCCCTAATGGTTTTTACCTTGACACATATGTGTTTGTTGACTATTACTAACAATACAGAAAGCACAGCCACAATCTGGAAGGTATTGTCTAGGGGGTACAAATGGAACGTAATCTCTCACAGGATTGTCTTGCATTAGCGTTTAGGGACACTTCAGTATATTTTTACATTTCAAGTGCAGGAAAGCTAAAATGGAAACACTACTGTATTTATACAACTGAAATATAAACTGTGACAGCCACCATTATGGCGGAGTACGTCAGGTGATTACATAAAGATGACAATATAAGTAGGCACGGGTACGTGACCCAGGGCATTCTGGGAGATTTACATAGCATCTATCCATCCAGGTAAGTGTACAAAGACTATTGTTACTGCAAAAAAGAGGTAGTTACAAAGGTTAATCTCAGAAAGGGTTGGGGTGTGATTAACACAAGTAACATCTACTGTATTCATTATTTATTGTAATCATATTGTCAAAGTCTCTTGTTCATGGGTGTCTAATATATCTATCTAAATTCTGTCCTCCTCATTCTTTAGAAAACCCAAGATAAGCAGTTGTTTTATTGCATTATAATTATCACAGACCATTATTATCACTGTATTCAGATTTGTCACTATGGGGGAAAGTTTGTCTCATGGAAGGTCTGTGCCTTCATGAAGAGCCAATTGATTGATTCAGCCCACAATCGTAAATGGAGCTGGTTCGGTAGCGGAGAATATTGTACCTGATGGAGGGGTCCCTGAAGGGTCTGGATCAGTTACTAAACAAATATAAATAGCCATCTATCTGATTAATTTAGACTGTAAGCACCAATGGGGCAGGGACTGATGTGAGTGAGTTCTCTGTTCAGCGCTGCGGAATTAGTAGCGCTATATAAATAAATGATGATGATGATGATGATAATAATTGTCCTTTCAGTGACTTCACATGAAAGTTCCTCATAGTTGGTGACACAGTGATGACACAGGTGCAATGTATCCCAGACTGAAGTAAAAGTCTTTATACATCTCCAGAGGGCCGGAATTAGCATTAGGTAAAGTAGGCCTGTGCCTAAGGGCAGCTCATCAGCGAAGCTAAACCAATGTTGTGCAGTAATGGAGAAATGTTACAGTATCTTGGTGTGGCTGGGGTGGGATAGCTTGAGGTACAGGATTCAGGGAATGAATTATACATGGTAGTAAGAGACAGTACATTAGGTGGCACTGCACCAAATGTTCTGTGTCTATAGGCTCCTTTGATGTAAAACCAGCCTTACACCGTCTACTAGTTTGATAAACTTTTGTGGTTTTGGTAACTTGTGTACCAGGGATTTTGCGGTTTTCCATTTCCTTGGGTTTGGTCTGAGGGACTTCTGCCCTTTATCTCATAACCATGGCAGAAATCTTAAATTCATTCTCGTTCAATGCCCTTGTCTTATGTCCATTGCTGTGTCCTTGTCATTGCATTATGGATCAGGGGGTAAATCTATCAAATAACGATTTTTGCAAATCGCAGATATCCGGTGACTTTGCATGGTTAATTTAAACCGGCAATGCTTTAGAGGCAAAACTTGCCTTTAAAGTTATTGCCGCTTTATATTTGCCATGCATTTACCCCCAGGTGTCCATAGGTCAGATCCTCTCACCTGTAGCCAGGGCCAGCGCTACCACTAAGGCGAACCAACCTTGGTGGTTGGTTAGAGTGCCAGGGCGTAGGGCGCAACTAGAACACTGAATGAGTAACATAATGTGGTGTTTGGGACATCGGCTGAAACTCAGGGATAATTCTGACTCATCAAAAGACTTGTGGTGTCATGGAGGCTCTGCTCACTGAACCCAACAGTGCGGGATCAACAACACAAATCTGCTTAGCATCAACAACAGAGCATAACTATAGCGTCTGTGTGTGACAGCAGTGAAAGACTACAGAATTTTCCGACCAATCTGTTATCTACAGCGATTGTACCCTACGACTGAAGGTCTGTCCGTGTCGGGCGATACACGCATACACACTATACACGATTTACTTTCAGATCACTGCTCTTCATCTGGTCCTATAGTCATTTAGAGAATAACAGAAAAATATTCATTCATTCGTTAACCGCCGATTCAGTCAATTGCTATTAAGCATGACGTGACATCACCACCAGTGCTCTGTATGTGAGACATTTATTTTAGTTTATAAACTAGAGAGCGCTGAAAACAAGAACAGGCAGAGAACGGTCTCCCAAGACAGATGATGATGGGTTTCCTTCCAGGCTAATGTATTGCACATTGCACTTATGTGGTTGTTACACACCAACCGTTATATAGAGCAGATTTTTCCAAGAAAGCTTCAGGACAGGACATATATAGTGCTTTGAATACAGCTTAGCAAAAGGCTTTAACTCTCTGCGATAGACTGAGCTATCAGCAGTACGCTGGTTACATAATTACAGCCATGATTATCCTGCAGGAGGACGATTGTGCTGTCTCATCACGAGCGGTAATGTCTGCATCACTTAATTACACATATTGTGAGGCAGTACTTGTACTGTAGCTGTGATTGACATAGCATCAAGCCTTACTAACCAGCACGTAGGCAGTTACACCTCAGGCAGCATGTTAGGATGTACTTTTCATGGCTGGAGAAGCCTCCTCATTCGCAGTTTATAATTTTGATTGAGTTGTAGAACAGATGGTAATTTCACACGTAAAAACTTTCACTTTATGAACCCCCTTCATCACCAGAGTTTTATTTCAAATTTGCATTTTATTTGAAAGGAATAATTTTTGTGCTATTTATTATGCCCAATCAAATTTTATGGTTTTGGGGGCAGACAATGCTCCCTTATGGTACTCTAGCCAAGTAACTGTCTTTTTAATCTATATGCATTAAATGGGTGAAAAAAGGCAAACATTTTTCTTATCTGTAAGTAAAGTGATGCTACAGCTTAAGCAGGAAGTTGGTGATACATAGGTCAATGTCAGAGCACCCTCCAACATGGCTGCCATCTGTGTGGACATAAAGACATACACAGCTTGTTGGCTAAAAGTCTTCCTTACCTCCTAATAAATCACTGATAAAAATATTGGTTAATTGACACAGACATAAACATGCTGTAGCCCAAAACAACCAATCAGATATTTGCATTGATCTGTACAGTGCAAGTTAACCTAATAAAACCCATATCTGATTGGTTAAATTTGTGATATTTGCTATTACTACCTCAAGCACAAACAGTGTCCCTTCCATGGCAGAAAGCCACACTCCCACTGTCACGGGCACTAGGAGTCTTTACCCAGGGATCACCAGGTGATAAGCTTACCAGAGCAGTATAGTTGGTAATATGGTACTCTGGTAGCGGGGTGATCACGGAACAGGAGACAGCAGATGATAGGGATGCTCGGGAAAGTCTATGACTAGTAGCACTGGTAATATATATGTAGAAATACACGAGGAACTGAATGGACAAAGGACACGTGAGGGTAGTCAGTGGTCTGCGGTAGCAAGTTGTACCACTGCTATAGTGAGGAGGAATGTCCAACAGAAACGAGAAGGTGATGAGAGTCAGCGGTCTGCGTTTAGCAAGTTGTACCGCTGTCTGGGTGAAGGAATAGAATCCAGTTGAAGGTATCCGGGGAGTCAGTGGTCTGCGTTAGCAAGTTGTACCACTGCTATGTGAGAGGACACTGGCACAGGTGACACAGGAAACAGGAATCAGTGGTCTGCCTCTAGCAAGTTGTACCACCGAATATATGAGTGAGGAGGAGCACGGGGAGAGACTGCAATACAGAGGATACACGGGCACCTTGAACTTGATCCACAATGACATGCACAATATAGTAATGACTGAACAGCACTGCAATAATACAAAGTCATAGAAACTATCCGGGCAAAAGATAACACAGTAAATGATGGCAAAACTCTCAGCGGATAGTAAGCTCCAGAGGAGAACAACTCAGTCCAGCAAGATATGCAATACACCAGCACAGTCAATGAGAAGTATGCATACCGTGGTTCAGGAGCAGGCTGTCAGACAGGAGTGCAGAGATACCTGAACGGCTGGAGGCCGGCAGGATGCGAAGTCCCCGGAGGGTGAAGCGGTAATCAAGTAGGTGCAGCGCACAGGTAGGTAGACCAGCAGGGGAACAAATACTCAGGAAGCAGTAGTATGTAGAACTGGACTCCTGGAGGACCCTGAAGAGTAGCGATGGTCTAGACGAGATGAAAGCAGTGAGGCGCAGATCCGATGCAGACTGGCGAGTAGACACCAGCAGGAACACTGAGAAGCACGGAGAGCGGATCAGCTGCTGCAGACACGAGTAGAACTGAGGAGTAGCAGCCAGCAGGACTCTGCAGGTACACGGAGGTAGCGGATAGCAACCAGCAGGTGCAGCCACGATGAAACACGGGAGAGTAGAGCTGAGCTGGAACTGTTGAGCACGGAGAGCAGCGGATAGGAATCAGTTGTAGCAGTCTCGAGGAAACACAGGAGAGTAGAGATGAGCTGAAGACTGTAGCGCACGGAGGCAGCGGATAGGAATCAGCTAAACAGTCACGATGAAACACAGGAGAGTTGAAGTGGTCTGAAGACTGTAGTGCACGGAGGCAGCGGATAGGAATCAGCTAACAGTCACGATGAAACACAGGAGAGTTGAAGTGGTCTGAGGACTGTAGTGCACGGAGGCAGCGGATAGGAATCAGCTAACAGTCACGATGAAACACAGGAGAGTTGAAGTGGTCTGAGGACTGTAGTGCACGGAGGCAGCGGATAGGAATCAACTAACAGTCACGATGAAACACAGGAGAGTTGAAGTGGTCTGGACTGTAGTGCACGGAGGCAGCGGATAGGAATCAGCTAACAGTCACGATGAAACACAGGTGAGTTGAAGTGGTCTGGAAACCACAAGAGTAGAAGTGGTCTGGTAACCACAGGAATCAGCAGCGCTGAATACACGAGGAAACACAGGAACACCTTCAGAGGCTCATGGGGAATGAGACTCCAAGATCAGGCAACGAGGTATGGACAGCAGGTGCTTTAAATAGGGAGTGTTGCCTGATCAGCCAATTAAGTAAAGGAACAGGTACTGAAGGTTTTGAAAGGGCTGCGCATGCGCAGACCCTCAGGATGGTGGACGGCCACGGTTCCTAAACACACGGGAAGAAGCACTCACAGTCTGGTGAGTGACACCCACCTTCATTCACTCTCTTTTACTAGTTTATAGCATACTTGCCAACGTTTCCTCGTTGGCTTCAGGGAGATCCCAGGGGAGGTGGGTGTGCGGGGACGGGGCTTGACGAATTGCATCATTTTGGCACCAATTACAACAGGGGGTGGGGCTAAGATGACATGATATTTGCATCATTAAGCCCCCCCCCCAAATTATCTATTGCGGGGCGAGAACCGGGAGGTTGCCCTGCTCTCCCGGGAGCCCGGGAAGTCTCCCAGAAATACTGGAGTCTCACAGACGTTTCGGGAGAGTAGACAACTATGCATTAAAGAAAAGCAGCTAATGAATCTCTAGAGACTGAAGTGTCTTTTACATTTCTGTCTCCATTACTGGAGTCATGTTGTCTTACCTGTCAGTCTTTGATTAAATCTTGGTCTACTTGAAAATGGCCACCTCCATAGGCATCAATACATGGACATAAGACACAATTTCTGAACTGTGTCATCATGACACAGATGGCGAAGCCAACCACGTCTTGTACTGGCTCAGCATCAGGGAGAATGCCAGACTCTTCAGGGAGTGAGGGAGATCACCCCTATTTCAGGGAGTCTCCCTGACATTCAGGGAGAGTTGGCAGGTATGGTGTATAGGTACCATCTTAGATTATTATTGTAATGTACTGTTCCCTCCCCACACCTTTTTTTTTTTCTTAGCCCCAGAAAAGGATCAGCGATTGTTTCCTTTTTCAATGCTTAAGGCAAATGTCATACTCTATTATGTGCTTTTGCTCTCAGTTACTCAAATTGTTGTATATGTACTCAGTTTGGTGGTGTACTTACATTTCTGACACTTCAACGCTATAATTTTCTGTAATGAGGTTTAACCAAATAAATTCTTTAAAAAAAAAAATTTTCAAAAAAGATCAAGCAATGCGATGGAGGAAGGAGAGAGGATTAGGGAGGGGGAAATCACAGGTCCGAAGCTTTATTGAAAGACAGATACATATAAGGGGGAAGAGGAGCAAGGAGAGGGCAGTTGTTCCTCGGCACTGCCTATAGTGAATAGTCTCTTTGCATGCTGTGAATCAGTCTGTGACAGTCCTGGATCGACATCTTCTCCCTTTTCAACAGGAGGTGATTCCTGGAAAAGCTATGAGTATGACTGCCATATATAGTCCATAAAGTACCGAGTGGTAGGAGAAGCTGTTCCTGGGAACACTGAGTTCATGTTCCAGGGCATCCAAGAGTACTTGTGGAGAGGGGCATTCCCAAAACAAGGTGCATAGATTTTTCGTCTTTCAATAGGAACCAGGGACAATGTCTGTATCTGCACAAGTTCCAGGAGTGCATGAAGGTCCTTAGGGACAGCTTTTCCTTCATTGGCAAGGTATCTGAGGCACCACAGTCCAAGTTTCTGTTTCACTGTCACCATTCTCTCATCCCAACATTTCAAGGCCACACCCGCTGCACCGAACCAGACTCCCAGGATCTTAGTGAAGTCTGGCTTGATCATGAAGGTAGCGGAGGATGACAGGTGCCACCACCCAAACAGCATTGTTTCCAACTTCTCGCAGTTCACCTTTATCCCTAAAGCTCAGCCGAAGTCCTGTCAGGTCTGGTTGTGTGCTGTCACTAAACGATGTCCTGCACAAAAGACAGTGACGTCGACCATGTAGAACAAACACCTGAGGGTGTATATACTAAACTGTGGGTTTGAAAAAGTGGAGATGTTGCCTATAGCAACCAATCAGATTCTAGTTATAAATTATTGAGAACATTCTACAAAATGACAGCTAGAATCTGATTGGTTGCTACAGACAATGCCTCCACTTTTCCAAGTTTAGTAAATATACCCCCTGGCCTCTCATCGGTTGTTGGTCCTTCTGGTCTCTGGATTTTGTCTGACGCACGCAGCAAAGGGCTCCATATAACAAACAAAAGGAAGAGGTGAAAGAGGGTAGATTTGCCTGACCCCAGATTGGATGGGAAAGGTGTTAGTCTTGCAGCCATTCACCAGCACCAAATTGTAAATATCAAGGCACATCAGCTTAACATATAAAGAAAACGTTTCTCCCAGCCCAAATCTCTGCAGGGCCCTGCCCATAAACTCATGCAAGTTCATATATGGTACTTCAGCCCAATATAATTGACACACACATTCCCACTTGTTCTTTTTACAAACTGTGTTGCAGACGTTATCTAAATATTCGCAGTGGCTGATACTGGGGACCTCTCATGCAGAGCGTACAGTATATAGAAATATATACGACTGGCAAGTTTTATCCTTCATATCCACTTTGGCTGCAGTGCTTTTTTGGCGCTGAAGAGGTTAGTTTCAAACAGGGAATGGAAATACTCAAATGCTGCCAACATGCCAGTAGGCAGTATGTTAAAACCAGCGTACACAGAAAAGTTATAATTATACGAGATGTATGTCTGGAAATGAATAAATATTCACTGTGAATGAGGTGAGAACAGCAAACTTGTCTACTTTACTCCAAGCATAAGACGTTTAAACCCACAGGGGCAGACACACTGACATCTAGCTAACTTGGTTCAAATAGAACAATGAATTTGAATATAAAAAGTGTAACAAAGATTCAGCATTTTTACACATTGAACTTATCTCCAGGACAGGATGTTCTGACCTGTGATTATTTCTTGATATGTCGAAGAGACAAGTCAGGCTAAGTAATAAATTGGCCAATAATTACTCCAGATGAGGGGCAATTGAACATTAGCAGATTATATTAGAGGCATTTGGGTGATAGTCCGTCAATCAGGGCCATAAAAGGGCTCTGACTTCTCCTTTAACACTAATTACTATGTTAAAATATTGAATTAAGAGCAGTGAAATAAGTGAGTGATAAGTAAGAATAAAAATAAAGTGATTTTAAAATACTATGTGTGACTCTTAGAGCTAGATTTACTAAACTGCGGGTTTGGAAAAGTGGAGATGTTGCCTATAGCAACCAATCAGATTCTAGTTATCATTTATTTAGTGCATTCAACAAAATGACAGCTAGAATCGGATTGGTTGCTATAGGCAACATCTCCACTTTTTCAATCCCGCAGTTTAGTAAATATACCCTTTAGTGCTCTAAATACCTTGACAAAGGAAAAACTTAGCTTGAAGTAAAAGGACTTCTCTATTTTCCAAGTAAGTAATGGGGAGATGTTCTTGTTCATTGTGAAAAATTTGGACTATGGGGCCTACTGTGTATATTAACATACCTCCTAACAATCTAAAAATCAGGAAAAATTTAACCCGCCTCCTATCCACTTACGCAACACTCAGATCCGCACTAAGCACACCAATACTTACCGATGCAATTCCCCTGTTGCCTTCCAACATTGAAAATCATAACTGTCCTCCAAAAATCAGGAAAATTGGGGGGGGGGGGGAGGGGGGGTGTAGTTCTAGACATGGGGTGTAGTGCTTGCTTTGTTAGTCTAATGAGACATTAACAGTGTTCTGTAGAAATATAGAAATATTATAATGAATAGAGAATGAAAAACGTATAGGGAAATTTATCCTTAAATGGATAATATTCCCTCTAATATTCAGACCAAAGAATCTCATCTAACGAGAAGACTTCCTGAATACATTCAAACAGATATATATGCTGTTCAGAGGAAAGCAGATATGCATATATGCAAATATAGATGACTCAAAGTTGCAAAAATTGAATGTCCATAATATTTGCAATATACAGGACCAGGAACGTTATAGCGATGAAAGCAGTTAAAGAGGTAATCTAATGCCAGTCATCGCATCATGACCACTCACATTAGATCATGATTGTGAGTAATTAGCAGGCACTACATTGGCTGTATAAGCCCAGAGTACACATTGGAGGGGTATTGGGATGATGGTCAACATACTGGACATTTTTTGGGTCTGCTGTAGAGATTTCCATAGTTATTTTACTAAAAATCTGCACATATGCTTTTTAAATGTTGGGAATCAAACAAGAAAAAGGGAAATCAGGTCTATGTGCTCTGATGGGAAACAAGATGTGGTGTAAGGTTAGCAAACTATAGTGTTGAAACATTTTAAACCACATATGCTTTAGCTATACAATTTTCTCCAACACACAGACAATTTAACAGCGTGCTACATGTGTATAATGACAGGCCACGGAATAGTAAAATAAACCATATTCATTTCTAGAGCGTCAGTGGATATGTCATTGGAAATGGAAGCTTTTCCTGGAAAAAGAAAAATGACTTTATACAACACAGAGAACATTCGGGATGTGTTTGTAGTAACATATTCATAATCAGGTTCGGCAGTTCTACAGTATGCCATTAGTATATATATATATATATATATATATATATATATATATATATATATATATATATATATACACATATATATATATATATATATATATATATATATATATATGAGTTATGTTACCATTTCTACAAAATGACAGCTATCTGATTGGTTGCTATAGGCAACATCTCTACTCTTTCAAACCCACAGTTTAGTAAATATACCCCTGGAAGAGAGGTTTTAGTAAAAGAATATTTGCAATAGCATAGACAATGGCTAATGTTGCATTTTGTGGCCACACAAATTATACGAGATGTATACGCATTACGGCATTAGGATAAATTAATCATTGTAATTTCCTGCCTATAATATCCTATTATTTATAATAGTCATCAGCCTATTAGTTAAGCTAGTCATTAGTCTATTAGCTATAATAGTCATTAGCCTATTAGTTATTACCCTATTAGTTATAATAGCTATTAGCCTATTAGTTATAATAGTCGTTAGCGTATTAGCTATAATAGTTATTAACCTATTAGTTATATTAGTCATTAGTCTATTAGCTATAATAGTTATTACCCTATTATTTATAATAGTCTTTAGCCTATTAGTTATGATGCTTGCTGATATGTTGTTATAGATATGTGTCTCTTTTTCTGATTAAAGGTATTGTTTAAATTTTTTATTGAGATTAAGGAAAATGCGTGGCCCTAGTGAAGGTTAAGGGGCCGCCCATGTGACCCTTGAAGTGTATCAAGTATTCTAAACAGTATTCAGAAAAGTGCAACATGCTCACTTCCTCATTATATTTGTAAAGAATGTCAGATGAGCCAAGTAATGAGATATATTTCTACAGACAGAGATGAAAGTATACATAATAATAATAATAATAATAATAATAATAATAATAATAATAATAATAAAAAACACCCAACAAAAATGAAAATAAAATAAGTATAAAGTATAAGTATAAAATCTGACTAATAAGTATCCAATGTATAAGAAATAATACGTCTATAAGCCTATGTCTGTGAGAAAACATACAATTAAATAAGATTCATACATGTATCAATGACATATGATCCTAAACCCTGCTGTGTTGTAATTCTATAAAACCAATAGCAGCACAAAGTGTGTGATCCACTATCTTAATGGGCTAAATGGTTCAACTTCAAGCAAGTGCAAACAGCAAATGGAAATGGAAAGTGCACAGGTATATCTGGAACAAGCAATCCCTTTAAAGAACCGAGCATGTAGGTTAATAAATCCCACAGTTTTTCAATCCAGGATTCAGAAGTAGTAAAAGTAATGTTTGTGTCTCCATAAAATGTGGAAAAACAGGTCCCACTGAAAGGGCAAACTTGTTTAGGGTCACACTGATTATTACTAAGGCTTTATCAAAGCGAAGTACTTGCCGTAATGTGCAGGGCCGGAGCTAGGGTCAACGGCGCCCTAGGCATTTTTAAAAAAGCGGCGCCCCCCCGCAAAAATCGCCGCCCTCCTCCCTCCTCTCCTTACCTTGTCTCACCACCGCCGCCTCACTGCTCCGTCTCCTCCCCTCCACTCACTGACACTAGTAAGTGGAGGGGAGGAGACGGAGCAGAGCAGCGGTGGTGACAAAATAGCCTCTTCCCCCCTCCCCGTGCATCTGAATGCTGTGCGGCGGCCGTGACAGGTATGGTCAGCGGTCGCCGCACAGTTTTAAAGTCTTTTATTATTTTGTGGCGCCCTCCAGGCGCCCTCCAGAGCCCAGCGCCCTAGGCAAGTGCCTAACCTTGCCTAATGGGAGCGCCGGGCCTGGTAATGTGGTTGCCTGTTCTCCACAACTTGAGGTATTTTGAGCAATGATAAACTTGAAGTAGGAATCTACATCCCAATAAAGATCCTTGGTTGTATAATTACATCCTTATGGCACTTGCAGCATGCAACATAGAATGCTGCCACTGCAGCGTTATTGTCCTTAACGCGTTTTGTTATCAGTGCAACTTCATTAGAGGGCAAAATATCAATATAAATTCAATACTGTTATACAGAGTTTAACAGTCAAATGTTTAATTATAACAACACCCCTCATTTGGGGTCTCTCACAGACATAGGTCTAATTAGTCATGAGTAAAAGTATGAAACCACTAAATAATAAAATTATATAATGACTAAAAAGAGCTATATAGACTGTTGCATGTTGAATAGTGGTGACGATACATATTTATACTATAAGCATCAATGTAAAGTAAATGTATGTGAATTAGTACAGACAGAGATGAAAGTATGAAAGCAATTATAATAAAGTATAGTGTCCAGTTAAATCTCCTTCCCTACCACACCAATTATGACCCACCCCATAATGGTCCTTTATATTTAATTAGTATTTGTGATACAAAGATGAAGAATTGAAGATAGATTCCAATATGCTGTGTACAGACATTCTGCACCTACAGATTGGGCAGCTTAGTATACATGTAGTTAACTTTCCTGTATAAGTTATTAGTTGCACTGTATATTTTTATTTTCTAGCACCACTATAAGTTCATCCTCTGGGCCAGTTAGCCTGAGCCAGGTATACAAAGAACTGATATTAAACACCATACCCAGAATAAGCAGCTGCACAATCAGCACAAAGATTAACTCTTGCACGGGAGGTCACAGCACAACCAACAACAAGCTTTATTTAAACACAATGGCAGCAAGGTGGGATGCAAACACCGGCATGACTTCCCTGAATGGAGGAAAATACTTGTTATTAACCCCAAGCACACCCATTTTAAGGGGATAAATGCGAAAGACACATTCGCTTTTAAGTTTATTTAAAAAAACAAAACTCTAAAGCAGAGATGCCCAAGTTCAGTCCTCAAGGGCTACCAACAGTTCAGGATTTCTGTCTGTAGAAGCAGGTGGGATAATTACTGATGCAGCCAAATAGGTTAACTCACCTGTGTGTGATTAAATAAATCCTGAAAACATGACCTGTTGGTAGCCCTGGAGGACTGAACTTGGACACCTCTGCTCTAAAGTACAGCATGAACAACCTTCCTTCTCATGCACTAATATTAGTACCTACTAAGTCCTGCTAACATACTCTCACCAGCACATATTATATTGCCATGAGCAATGAATGAAGCGCTATCAGTTTGAGAGGTGAATCTGCAACCATCCAATCAGAAGCGAGAAGCCAGTGCGGGCGACCGTCACATTATACCTGTACAATACTTCGGAAATAAAATTATATATATATAGTTTGCTCAAATTGGAAAATATAATAATGTAGCAAATATAATAACCACGTGTAATAACAGTATTGTCCATTGAATGGCATGGTAATTCAAGATCCTATATTGGTTTCATGGCTTGCCAGCTTTAGAGGATGTTTAACAGAACAGTGCCCATGCAGTTACATGTAAAACCGTCCTTCTAAGCCACAACCAGATGGTCCTGTGCTGGCATTTATGCCTTATATCTGCAAGTCGCTATCAGGTCAGGTTTAAAATTACTGGCATATATCATTTAGCTGGGTAATATAATCCACTCAACGCCAGCTGAGACAAAACACCATTAGACTCAAAGCTGAGTTGTCTCTTTAATTATAAACCTCACAGTGATCCATGTAACAAGCTGGCCTTTTAATTCACATAACAATGGGGTTAAGTACACTCACTGCATTTAAAGGTCGACTATATGGGAACATGACGTATTCTTAAAGCCACATGTTTTGGGCATCACTTGACCAGAACAACTCTTCCCGCATCTGATGGATATTTTGATCAAATGGTGGTACCGTTTAATACATGTAGCCCTTTTTCACAAAGATTTTCCTGCTAGATGGTGCTCTTCTGTTGCTATTTATGTATGATATTTAAAGGCTGCTAGTGAAAGTGAAAAATTAAAATAATTGGGTTAATATATTTTTTATATCAGGGTTTCCCAAATCCAGTCCTCAGGGAGTCCTAACAGGACATAGACTGGATTTGGGGAAGCCCTGGAGCATCATGGGACTGACTACAGACCCTGGCATGAGTGTGTGAGTCCCTGGGCATGGAACACTGTTCCGTTAGTTGTAGTGAAAGTTCTTTTGTACCTTACAAACCATAACACAAACACACACTTGTGATTAGAAGCTGTGCTTCAATTAAAAAAAACTTCCCACAAAACACGCAATACATGAATAATTAAAAGAATCTTCTACCTGGTGCCTGTTTACGTACCAGCTAGGGAAACAAGGTTTTCTTTGCGAATGGGTGAAGTTTACCAGGTGCAGTTATCATACATAAGTAAAACATCAATTCTTTAGAAACCTTCATGCATTGCAAACATCTGAGCAACTGTGACAGAAACCCCAGACTTGCATCGTTGTCTTGTGTTTTCCTGACCTCATTTGTCAAATAATTACAGTAACAGGGATTGAAATGTGTACTTGGCCTGACATTTTGTTCCTACTGCAATTTTCATTTTCAGGAGTAAAATAATAGTAACTGTAATAGAAAAATGGAGTAGGTATTACAGAGCCCCAAACATTTACTGGGTTATAGGAACATTGTGTACCTCAAAGTTACATTATTGCAAAATGAAGCATTACTTTGAAATTCAAGGCCTGGTTCGCTAAGGCCCGCAAAACGAATGGAAATTGTGTATTTTTAAAACGCACATAAATCAGGCGTACGTCTCTTTTTGAGTATGGATCTAGGTCCGCTCTGCTCTAACAGACAACAGGATATGGCCAATACAGATGTAGTATATATATTGGACATAAAGAACACACAGAAAAAAATAAATCAATTAATGTCACCTGTTAATAATACAGTCACTCATGACAAAAACTAAAAAAGTTTTTTTTCTTTTTATTCATAAAATACGTTTATTAGGATGTTATGAATATCTATTGTACATAAAGTGCATTTTTTACAGTTGCTCTTCATTGCAAATATTGATCTAGCTGCATACACAGCCGTCATCATTAGTAATCGGCGCTTACACCCGACCTGTAGCTGGTGCAAGTGATACGTTCGAAAAACACGCACCTATGAGATGTCCAAAGCTTAAGTCGGATGATGCTGTGTGCACTCGACCGTGGTACGCCCTTACTGTTCATTGACTACCTGCATCCGCCCAGTCCCCTCCCTGTTCCACCCATGAAATCATAGCCTGTCGTAAGGGTTCTTGGCGTTCCGAGATGAAGTGGATGTTCTTGCGTTCACTGGTATATGGTCCGTTTGTGGGCATGTGCAGAGCAATTTTACGGGATTAATCGGCAGTTACGTTCCTTAATGAATCAGGCCCTCAATGTGTAATGGTCATTTCGGAAAGTGGAAAACTTGCCCATCTTGCAGTGTATATGCCATTTGCCCCTAAATATTTCTGAATGCACCAGATTTTACGGTGAGGCACGTGATTTGTGGCCCAAAATAGGGTATTTGCAGGTGTGCAAAATAGTGAATTTAAAGATGGGCCAAATTACCCATAAGCAAACACAATATTTAGTATTGTAGGACAAGACATTTTAAATTAGATTGAAAGGAAGAAGATGACAAGAGATGATCCCTTGTTAGTGGGGGCTGTGAAGCATTTTTCTCCCCCTGAGGGGGTGGAGTCCAGGAATTGATATACTGACGGTTAATATCCTCTCACTCTCATGAGTAAGACATGAATTAAGCTAAACTGAGCAACTTTAGGAGAAAAACTGAAAAATGTCAGTGAATGAATGTGTGGTCCTGTTGATAGTAGAAGGAATTTGACGTTTTGTTCTTTCCACCAGCGCACTTCTAGCCATACCCACAAAAGTATGCGGAAATTAAATGTTTGTACATCTATACGTGCCCTAAGCGGCCAAATAGGTGCATTTATAAAGCTCTGCCTGATTTTTGGAAATTATGTTGTTGGCTTATTAATACTGGACAGAGCAGATCTTATAAATAGTCTGTATTGTTCATTTATTGCCATTACATTTAATTTAGGTGCACAATTTGCACTGCATCACATGGGCCAATCAGAAATTAGCTTTAATCTGTCTGGAGCAAGTAAGCCAGTGAAAGCAAGTGTCTGATTAGTTGTTGTGGTTGCAAAATGGATGTGGTTTGGGCATATCTGACCATAGTCTGAGCTCAGACCTGGGCATGCTTTGGGCATATCATGGCTCTGGCATATTTTGCAAATTTGGAATCCGGAATTCTTACCAGTTATGCACAGATTTTAAGGCGGGGGCAGTAGAGTGGCATGAAAATGTGGATCTGCAGAACAGTAGATAGTGTCAGTGCAGACTAGGATCAAAGAGCTGAGTGTTGTATAGTGTATACTACTCTGTCGGTTCTGTGTCATGACATATATTTATTATCACTGATATATGTGGTAGATTGAGAAATGGTGATTGAATTGCTATTACTGCTGGCCAGTTCAGTCATTCATAGAATTCCCATCAGTATTGTCATTAAACTAGGACATATTGCAGAAAGATATGTTTCATTTACTGCGTTTCTTTGTATATGTTGTCATTGAGCGTGTAAAGACTATATTATATTATATTTACTATGTGTACTACAGAAAAGACGTGGATGTGCTAAAAATATACCAGGAAGCAGTTAGCAAGAGCCTAGCGATAAACACTCTCATAGAACAACAATAAAAATAAATCTGTCTAATATTTTCATTCAAACCAAAAATACAACTTAAAGACACAAACTACCATTATGAACATATCAAAAATATCACAATGGAAACGGTGTGAAAATGGTACAGAATAAGATTGGTCACAGAACGGAGACTCCACAAAGGTAGAATGTAATTCTGCAACATTGGAACATTGGAACATTGGAATATTAGAACATTGGAACATTGGAACATTAGAACATTGGAATATTAGAACATTGCATGAACAGTCAATTGTACTTTATGCAATTTTGAAAAGCAGTGAGATAATAAAGTCTATGCTTAGGCCAAGGTCTATTTTCATAGATAACAAGCTCACCCCAGCCAAACTCTTTAGGAGAAATTATGTATGTAGAAATGAAATGCAAGGACAACATTTATAAATGTATATATAAGTTTCCAGAACTTATTTAAACTACAGTAACAATTTATCAGAAATTAAATGATTAATTTGCTATTGAAAAGGAATAATTTGCCCTAATTGCCGTTTTTATTGGAGACAAGCTCTACTAATGTGTACCTGTCACATAAACAATAAAGCAGTAATCCCATGAATGAACATAAATCAATGTGGCAGGCTATAAAAAGAATCTTGGTAATTACCATTTTCCATTGTCTTTTTAATTCAGGTTGCTATTAATGACTTATGATTTTTGGACTACTGTGGCAACCACAGTTACATGGCACACTATGTTAAAGAGCAGAGAGGCTTTGATTGCCTCACTGAGCTCTGTCTGCACTGTGTCACCCACTTGCTCCCCCCTCTGATATCACATGACATGCTGAGAGCTGTGATCATGTATCTGTGTAGCAGACTGACTGTGTTTGGCAGTAAAAATAGTCTGTGCCACTATTGTTAATATTATACAACGATGTGGAAAATGGCAGTGCTTTTATAATTGAATAAGGATTATAATAATAATAATTGCATACTTGCCAACATTTTCAAGTTGGCTTCCGGCAGCTCCGGGGGAAGAAGTGGGCGTGTGGGGGGAAGGGGCTCAACAAATCGCGTCATTTTTGACCCCACCCCCTGCTATGAAATGCCGAAATTCACGACATTACATAGCGTGGACGGGGCTTAACGGCGCAATCTCGTCATTAAGATCCACCCCCATAATGATCCGGGGGAAAGCCTTCCGTGAGTACAGGAGGACTCCACAAAATCCGGGAGCTTCCTGGAAATTCCGGGAGAGTAGGCAAGTAGGAATGATTATGGCAATGACAAGCTCTGGCCTATCCATTATTTAGATGCTTACTTTACCTGAAGAGACAAGACAGTTTGGGGAAAACTTGCTTAACTTCTTGAGAGACATTCTTCAAACCCTGAGCACTAAATAGAAGAACCAAAAAGATTCAGATGTTTGCTGAACAACACACCTACTGGTTTAACCATTTTACACTTCTGTACATTATTTATCTATCTGAATATATTACTTAGACTGGGTGCTCACTACAGGTTTTTCAGCCAATTATCAGGCCAAAGACCCGAAATCCAACCGGTTGAGCCAGTAGTGTGTACATTTACACAGTGACCGATAGTCCAAAACACCAAAACCACAGATCGTCAGTTTATTTGGTTTATCTGCAAAACTAAAATTTCCTTCCAATCACCTTCCGATCCTGCAGTGTGTATGAAACCACAACCAATTGCTCAACAGGCTGCCGATAGTTCTTCAAACAGCGACTCTTTTGTGACCGTGTGTCTGTAAATTTCTGATGGCTCTACCTCTACCACGTGGTATTGGAACGTCAGTCAAATGGAAATAAGGTGCTTTTAATGGAGATGCAATAGTAAACCTGTTTTAAACATTCTATATGACATGAATGTGTTCCTGTATGCAAATGTATACAACATGTATTCTTATCACATATGAAAACACATATTCTCTATACAGGTTCATGTATTTCCAGAAGCGACATATGGACTTATATTTGATTTCTTATTATTATATGTATTGATTTCACATATTATAGACAGTAAGACCTGTATGTGTATGGAACTGTGTTTAAGTTATGGCTGTATAGGAAGAAATTTATATAGATGTGTATTGCATATGTCTCCTTGGATAATTATACACCTGTGTCCATCCTGCCTAGAATTAAAGCACAGAGCTGTGTATTATATAGATGTGTATTGCATACGTCTCCTTGGATAATTATACACCTGTGTCCATCCTGCCTAGAATAAAAGCACAGAGCTGTGTATTATATATATGTGTATTGCAGACGTCTCCTTGGATAATTATACATTTGCATCCACCATGTTTTCTCCCAAAGACCATAGATGTGTATTGAACATGTTAATTGTTTTTGCCTTTATTTGAAGTCTATCTTTCTTTCACGTGCACCAAATAAACCACAAAGTTGTTATCAATAGCATTTATTTTTTAAGAAAATCCAGTGAAATGGATGTAGAAAAAATAGAAATAGCAGAATTCTTACATATTTAACATTTAGCATGGCTACTGCATTCTAACATTACTTTCTCATATACTTGAAACAATTCCAGTAGATTTTCCTCCAGTTTCTTGAATCTTTTTTTAACATCATTGATTTTATCTCTTAATTCTTTAAAATATTTTTCAAACGAACATGTATGGATATAATCAATTTTTCATACAAAGGTTCTCTAAAATATGAACTTTTGACACATAAACCTTATCATGGTGTAGTATTGTTATACAAGAGAGTAATAGATAACAGTCTCCATAAGATTTCCCGTGTCTCAGTAGAAAGGTTCACCCTTAATCCCCCGTGTCTTCACGCTTATCTCACACCCTTGTGGATGTATGCTTACAAGATAGTTGTTTAGTTCACGTCCAAAAAGCATTATGCTAGAATTGCTCTAACTTAGCGCCCGCTTCCCGAAGTGTTGTATCCACACTCAAATGAAGAGAGAGAGAGCTATCTAGTGTTCGCAGTAGGCATGGCCCAATCACGGCAGGTACAGGTACAGAATGGAGCATTGTAGGTGAAAGTTCATTTGTGTATCATAACCTCATGTTTGCAGAATGCCAGAATAATTTCCCCTGAACTTTCCATAGAATATAAAAGGATACAACAAACCTTTTACCAGATTTCATTGTTAGTCCAGGTAAAGGGTTTGTTCCACTGAGCATGCGCAGTGGAATAATTTACATCTCATCCTGACACATATCTCTCCCCTTTGCGTCTCTCTGCGCCTAGAGAGGCGGAACAGGGAAGGGGATAGGCGTTTACCTGTAGGAGTATAGTGTACTATGTATAGTATGTAAGGTAGTGTATAGTACATTATAGTATGTAAGGAGCTTGTTTACATTCCTTACATACTATGAGGAGGGAGCAGTAGATGCAGATACGCCTCTAGGAGCCTAATCTGTTGCAGCTGCTTTCTCATTGGTGCAAGAGTTATCAGCAGCAGCATGGACATTACTCTATGTAACAAAAATAATGACAATAATAATATTTTTTTTAAATTAAATTACATAAAAAGCCAGAACCCCCACCCCGAAGTGCCATAGTACCAATGGGGATCAGGCCCATAAAAAAATATGCCCCACCGTAGATATAATCGTCCCATTCTGTAGGTTAATTGTTAAAAAATATAGAAGTAATTAACAATTTTTTCCGTGGTGCACTACAGGTCACAGCATGTTTGGTCATGCTGGCACTTGTAGTCCTACAAGCACCAGCATACCCATGGCTGCCAGGGCATGCTGGCACTTGGTGTATCTCGTTATGAACATATGAACATTTATGTGGGTCGCTTTATGAACAGATTCTCTGTTTCTGTTGTTCTTTTACAATTAGTTAGTTATCTTTTATGGCCTTTGTGTCTTTCCTACAACTGGTGCAGTAGACTATGTCCTGCAAACTCAGTAATTTAGATCTCAGACAGACAACGATTATTTACCAACTCATCCTAATGTTGATTTTAGAACAGAGATATAAGTATTTGTATATTCTTAAGTATACTTTGTAATATTTGTTGTATAAGCAATATACAATGTAATTGCTGGAATTGCAAACTTAGCTGTTATACTTAGAATAATACTGTCATCTACTGCCTGTATTACATCACATTACATTAATGTAAGGAAAAGGTTTAAATAAGGGTGACATTGTTCAGCCCTCCTCTAGGGGAGGTATAAATGCCAGACCTCCTCCAAGAAAAGTTATCCTTGATGCATGTGTCAACTGAGGATGCTCTTGTACTATGGGGTCTACATGCACCGCATCCAAGGAATTATGTGTCTAACAACTTATTGAAGCTAAGTGATTTTAATTGTGATATCATTTTCTTACATATAGTTTGTGAGTATATCACAGCACTGGGTCATGAGTTTGATTCCCGACCATGGCCTTATCTGTGTGGAGTTTGTATGTTCTCCCTGGGTTTCCTCCGAGTGCTCTGGTTTCCTCCCACACTCCAAAAACATACTAGTAGGTTAATTGGCTGCTATCAAAAATTTAACCTAGTCTCTGTCTGTCTCCCTTTCTGTTTGTCTGTCTGTGTCTGTGTTTGAGTGTGTGTCTATATTAGGGCATTTAGACTGTAAGCTCCAGGGACTGATGTGAGTGAGTTCTCTGTACAGCGCTGCGAAATAAGTGCCGCTATATAAATTGATGATGATGATGAAAGTAGCAAACTAGATACCCCAGTCATCTTCATACAACTTTGAATCGGGTTCTATGTTAATATCTCCAATCTGTCTCAATGGAACCGGAGCAATTATACAGTGTATCCAATCGGTTTCATTTCGGGTGGAGGATCTAGTCATCCTGCTACTTCTCAAATTTCCTCTAGTAATTTCAAGAAAAGAATCGATGAGCACAAGAAATATCTGTAATAGCAACAAAAAATAACTTCATTGCTCTCTTTTGGAACAGGAAACCTATTATCACCCAATGCTAAACTACCTGAGAATACAGAAAATGCACCAGTTTGCCATTGTTCTCTACAGCTTTATACAAAGAAACACATTATTTGCTTGATATTGCGTCTAAATGGTCCTCCCATCCTTATTAAGCACTGTAATGTTTGTAAATGCCCATGAGCCTTAAAATAGAAGTACAGCAAGTAGTATTACACAAGCATTGTCAATCTAACTTGAGACCAAACATCAAATTATATCACTGAATACTGTGATTAAGTATAAATGGGGTCTTAAAGAATGATTGATGGATTTCTGTTAGAAAGAGCCTTGTCTGAGTGCCTGAGATGTGAGAAAATGATAATCCAATAAAATAACATTATTCTGCCCACAATAAGGAAACAATACGTGAGCAACGAGAAATAGTATGTTCAATAAATATAATTAAAATGAGATTTCCATTTTAGGAATAGAATATAAATTCTCAAGCACAAAAACACGACTCATTTGTTTACTTTTTAAAAATATATTTTAAATGTATTACTTCTGCTAGTGCTATTTCATATATAGCACCAACCTATTCTCGAAAAAGTGGCAATAGCAAAGTTTGGTGACCATGACCCCTCAGAGGATTCAGCACTAAATTAGGGAAGTGACGATTTCTTTGAGAGTCTCTGCTCACAGCACATTCTGAATGGAACAGGATGCAAACAAACCACAATTTTATCTCATTGTTGTTTGAATCACAGATTGCACCCCCTAAAAAATGGCAGCTCTCCCCCTCCATGTGTCACCTACTCCCTTGGACCTCCTTAGAACTAACTATAATTTTGCCAGGAAATCTAATGAAGCAAAATAGCTTAGTATAAGTCAATGTACAAAGAAAACTCCTCTCCGCTTCTTTCCCTAATTAAATCTAACCCATCTTAACTGGAGGAAATAATAATATCTTAAGAATAATTAAAATTTAAGTTATACCAAAACTTTTATATGTACACTACCAATCCTAGTACCAAAAACCATCCATGTTCAGATCCATAAATGGCTAATACAATTTAAAATACAATAGTAAGAGTAACTTCCCAAGCTCTCCACTGGAATGCTGCCCAAACATTAGCAAAGGTTCCACCTGCACCTATATTAATATAATCAAAGCAAAAGGTATAAATGATGGTGCTTCAGTGTAAACATATTCTGGAACCATAATTGGTCTAAAAATTATTTCTTTAAGGGGCTGTTTGTCTTCTATGTCCCCCACTGCTGCCGGTTACAAGCCAAGGGTGCTGGTACAGTAACTAGCTAAACTGACACTGCTTAATAGTAGAGATGTTCACTGACCCCTGTGTTTTGGTTTTGGATCTGGTTTAACTTCGTATTTGGTTTTGGCAAAACCACCCTCGCGTGTTTTGGTTTTGGGTCCCTATTTTTTTTTACTAAAATCCCTATTATTATTTTTTTTTATAAAATCACATAATTTGGCTCTTGTTTGTTCCTACATTATTATTAACATCAATAACATTCATTTCCCGTCATTTCCAGTCTGTATGAGCAATGGCACTGAGCAATGGCACTGGAGAGTGACAAGAACACAGCTATCCCTGTTTCTGTGTGAGCAATGACACTGAGCAATGTCACTGGAGACTGGAGAGTGACAAGAACAAAGCTATCCCTGTTTCTGTGTGAGCAATGACACTGAGCAATGTCAATGGAGACTGGAGAGTGACAAGAACAATGCTATCCCTGTTTCCGTGTGAGCAATGGCACTGAGCAATGTCACTGGAGAATGGAGAGTGACAAGAACACTGCTACCCCTGTTTCTGTATGAGCAATGGCGCTGGATCTCCTGGGGAGGGAGGTACTTATGGAATCCAAAACCCGCGAGATCCGACAATACCACAATGACGTTTTGCCTTGATTCAGATCCGAGGACATGTGAAAGTACCAAGCCAGCATGCGAGCTACTCAGACCCCTAAGTTCGGATGGGTTTGGTTTTCAGAAAACCAAACCCGAGCATCGCTACTTAATAGTCATGTGATGCTGGTCACTAGTCACTAGATAATGAGTACATTCTACTGATCATATGGATGCTACATTGCATACTGCTCAAATGTTGTATGTTAGTATAGTGTGTTGTGAACATGGGGATGGCGGCTTTCTTAAAAATTTCTCCCACTTTTAATTATCCATAATGTGCACGCTACATTGGACATGACCAAACTGGCAGCCACAGAAAGAGTAGTATAAATACATTGAATATCCAGCTACGGTTTAATTTGCTTATTAGTCTAAATAGTCTAAATGCATGTTAGGAACCCCCACAGCCAGCAACACAAAACCCGGAGTCTTCTCAGAAGTCTGGTTTTCACTGGTGGGGACAGACTTGGCCGCAGACAGCTGAGGGTCGTGAATTGTGCGCGGACTGGGGAGAACCCAGCGATAGCAGATGGGAGAAATAGCAGAGTGAGGTCAGGCAAGGGTCAAGGCCGGCAGCAAACAGAATATCCAGGACACGAACCGGAGTCAGAGGGCACAGGCAAATCAGCAGTGTAGAAATCCAGGCAAAGAGGTCAAAAGGGCACAGGCAATCAAAACGGAGTCAGGAATCAGGCAGAAGGTCAGCAGCGAAGAATCAATCCAACAAAGGTACAGCAACCAGGAACACGAGCAGGCTAGTCAGCAGAAGCAGGAACTATAACCGGCAGTAAGGGCTTGTCCCTTGCTGCCTAATAAACGAGCCAGAGCCAATGAATGGTGCCCGGCACAGCAGGGAATACTTAGCCCAGCTGGCTATGATTAATGAGGAATGCGTACGCGCCCGGCTGCCCTAGATGCCGGGACGCGGCGCAGAAAACAGAGAGCGTCCCGACCGTTGCCTAGGCGACGGCCGGGTTCTGGAGGAACTGACGTCCCGGTCGTCATAATGACGGCCGGGACGCCTAGCCATACCCGGAAGTGAGTCGCGGCGGTGTCCAGAGCCGCCGCGGCTCGTAACAATGCAGCTTCTTCTCAGTTCAGTGTGTAATGTTAAAATGTTTCCTTGTAAAACTATATAATGTAAAATATAAAAGAATTGAAAACACAAAATGAATATGAGATTGACCGTGGAGAATTAAAAGTGAGATTGTCTAACTCGATTCGATTTTGAAAATATGCAGGCGTCTCCCCATGACAATAAATCTTGTTGAGAAGACATAAAGTAGTAATTAAAAAGCAGATTAAAAGAATGGCAATAAGTAACTCCACCTGCAGCCGAGGAAGTCCCTTGTTTTTGATAAAGGATACAAGAAGCACAAAAGATTAATCAGTTATTCACGAAGCAGCAAGAAAAAGTAATCCCAAAACACAGAAGCAAAATTGTATATGTAAAGAAACAGAAGATGATCTGCAGGAAAAATATCCAAGATGTACAGCAATTATCACGGTGAATAGAGCTGTGTGGGATTTAGAGGAAGAGTTAAATAGTGTCTTCTACATAAGTCTTATTGGGCAGATAGAACTATTGTCAGATGCCTATTAGATTGTAACAGGTGTCAGCAGATGTGAGTAAGGAGGATAATCCACACATTTAAATCTAATTGAAATTGACATCTAAAAAACATTTCCAGAATTCGCAAATATCTCAAACAAGACACTCCAAAAACCTTAATTCATGCACTTATCATTTCCCGCATTGACTATTGCAATTCCCTCCTTACTGGTCTTCCCCAAAACAGACTCAAACCCCTACAATCTATTTTGCCCACAGTAGCAAAATTGATGTTCCTTGCAAATTGTTATTCCTCTGCTGATCACTCTGTATGTCTCTACACTGGTTGCCTGTTTTCCAATATAAAATACTTTTACTAACCTACAAGGCCATCAACAAAGCTGCACCAACATACATCTATCTTGTCTCAAAATATCTCCCAACTCTGCAACTCCGTTCTGCACAAGATCTGCGTCTCTCATCTACCCTTATTACATCTTCCCTTTCCCGGTTACAGGACTTTTTTCGGGCTGCACCCACTCTACGGAATTCCCTCCCTTGCACAATAAGATACTCCTCTGGTGTACAAACTTTCAAGCGTTCTCTGAAACCACACCAGTTCAGACAAGAGTATAATATTCCTCAACCACCCTCTTAACCTCACTACATGACCCTATTACCATACGTTGCACAATTTTACACAAGACAACTACCCCCTGACCAACATTGTTGTGTGATAGGATCATTTAGCTTATGAGTCACTTTTACCTTTGCAGTCTGGCTGAGCCGAAATGCAAAATGTAGACTTAACCTCATGTATCAAACTCCTATTGTCCCATAGATTGTAAGCTTATGAGTAGGGCCTTCTCACCTCTTTGTCTGTTTTACCCAGTTTGTTTATTAGTTTACTGTGTTTGTCCCCCACTGTAAAGCGCTACGGAATATGTTGGCACTATATAAACAAATGATGATGATGATGATGATCTTAACAAGAACTAAATTAGGGGAGCTATATAAATAAATGATGATCATGATGATGATAATGATGATGAACATTGGCTTTATTACACTCAGGATACATGTATATAGGTGAAATGAACAGTCTAGTGGAATCAGGGTATCTGTCACAAGGAGCTTTCTGTGCGGCACGTCCATGCAGTACCACTATATCACATACACAACCGGAAACATCCTCTATGCATGGCAGTAGGAACTTTATGGAGACAGCTGGCCTTGAACTTCCGGCACCCGGAGACCAGAGACAGCGTGTTAGTGCTCACCCCTCTTAACACCTTCTCTCTCTTAAAGATGTCTCTGGTTACAAAACACAAGTATTAACTTTATCATTAAGCTTTCACGAGGTTCACATTTAACCAAAACATGTAGTTAATACAACAAATAATGTCAGCAAAAACATAAATTTTCCTAACATTCCAAACCACATTTTATACATGTAATCAACACTTGTGATGTAAGTCCCCTCATAAGCTTAACAGCTGCATTCTGCTCACTTGCAATGTAGCTTACACTAATTGACTTTCCCTCAACAAGTTTTTTAATGAAATGATGTCTAATGGCAATATGCTTAGGCCTGCCATGATGATTGGTGCTGGCTGACAAATCAATAGCACCTTTGTTTTCACATTTGATGTTTATGGTCTTAACTCTACCTAAAAAAAGTAGTTCACACAAAGTCTCTTTAATCCATAGAACATCTTTAGCTGCTTCTGTCAAAGCCATAAACGCCACTTCGGTACTTGAAAGAGCAACTGTAGCTGTTCCCTACTTGCCCAGCTGACTGTGGCACCTGCTAATCCTAACAGGTAACCAGTATATGAATGACGGTCACCTTCGTCTGCTCCCCATTCTGCATTGCAGAAAATCTCCAGTTCTGAAGTTCTGGATTTTTAAAACTTAAGTTTTATGTAACTCGTACCTTTCAAGTATCTCAGGATTCTTTTAACGGCTTCCCAGTGCTGTTTTCCAGGATTTATTGCAAATTGACCCACTCAGCTCACTATATGTGTGATGTTGGGATAAGTCACAACACTTGAATATATTAAACGTCCTCTAGCATTCTGATAGGGGATTTCTTTAATTTCCTCTATTTCAGATTCACTTATTGGTGACATATCTTTGATTAATTTTGTACTTTGGTCAACTGGAGTATTTACTGGTTTAGCATCTGTCATCCCATACTTAAGAAGTATAGACTCAAGGTACAGGCTAGGGTCAATTTGATAGCAGCCACTCAACCTTACTAGTATGTTTTTTGGAGGGCGGGAGGAAACCGGAGCACCTGGAGGAGATCCACGCGAACACGGGCAGAACATACAAACTCAAACTCACATATAAGACCATGGTCAGGAATCAAACTCATGACCCCAATGCTGTGAGGCAGAAGTTCTATCCACTAAGCCACCGTGCTGACTTGAAGATATCTGGCTTTACATAGTTCCTTGTCCAAGATATTGGTAGTGACTTTGGTTGCTTGGAATGGGCCAATAATTTTTAATGCATTTAAATTTAAATACTTCATTTTGGAAGATGCATTGTCTTAATACTACACATCTCTGTTTCCAAGTAACACACCTTGAGGCACTATTTAATAACATATTGCAGGATAGATATGCAAGCAGGAATTCCTGCAAGTGCACATATTTGTGATCTCAGTCATAGACTGATTTCAATTTTGAATATAGATAACACAATGTTTACCAATATAGTAACGGCTATACTTAGAGGAGTACTACTCTCCTTACTGGTGGTTGATCAGTCTGGGTTTATCTCTAGCAGGAAGAGATGTTGATGTGTCTGGATAAGTTGAGCTTATTCATAACCAATGTATTTTTATATACCAGAACATATGCAGAAGATCATTTTGTTTAAAATAGGGTTTTACCTAGCACCAGGGGGTATATTTACTAAACTGCGGGTTTGAAAAAGTGGAGATGTTGCCTATAGCAACCAATCAGATTCTAGCTGTCATTTTGTAGAATGCACTAAATAAATAACAGCTAGAATCTGATTGATGGTATGGGCAACATCTCCACTTTTTCAAATCCACAGTTTAGTAAATCTAGCCCCAAGAGTCTTTTCCATACTTGTGAGGGCACCTTTCTCAGGACTTTACAACACTTTGCTACTATAAATAATAATAATATCCTATTAACAGAAATGTGTAGGTGCCTGGAGAAGTGGCCCCAATGCATTTGCTCGCTTGACCAAATCACACCTGAAAAAATGGTTATTTTCCCAAAGTACTGTACTTTGAAGCTTCATCAGTGCTTCTCCCCAAATCAGTGTTAGCCCCTTTTTAAACAGAAATATTTAACTAAGTTTGTATGGGGCAGGGACAGAACCAAAGTGCCACTGACCCACTATGTGGTTTCCGACTGAGTCACAAGGCTAAAAATATGCCATCTATGATCTGTTTTTTAACCACCCAGTTTTCCCAGTTGAGCCTTGGTGCGTACCTGCTTCAGGTATACTATGGGTCCGCTTTGTTGGTACTACCTGTTGCAGATTACGCTTCTGTCAATAGCCACACATTGGGAAGTTCTTTGTGGAATAACCTTTGTATTAAGCAGTGCAGTTATCTCAGCATACAGACATAACACATTGTGCGTGTAAAACCAACATGATAAAAGCACTAAAACATTCTATCTACAAGAGAGTACATTGCTATAAACACAGAGTGACAACACAGTAACACATTAAGGAACAGCGCCACCTGGTGTCCCTCCAGTGTAATCACACAAGCAACATTGAGTCTGTGCCTGTTGCAGTACCTCAACACTACCTACCTCTTTCAATGCTCTATTGTGGTGACCCTGTCAACTCAACAACATACTAGGAGATACAGCCTTGGATAGCCCTGAAAGTCCAGTTAGACCTGTTGTACTCACTCAATCATGGTAAATGGTGGATGATGGCTACATGAAATCCACATTAGAACCACATCTATTAGTACAGCTGTGATTGTGTTCTGTTGCTATCAATTTTAGCTAAATGACTGTGAAAGATGCTATTGTATTGTACTCATATTTCTCTTATGCAGTTACATAATGATAGCAAAGGCAAGTTTCCAGAACAAACACACATTTCCTACAATAATTGGCATATTTCCCGCAGCTAAAGTGTGTTCAGCAACATGTTTTTTGTACAATAGCAATTAATTAAGTTTGAATTTATATACTAATGTACATTAAGTTTATCAAAACATAAAACTGTTGTTGGTTTATGATGATACGGACAATCTGAAAACCACTTTCTCTCTGCTTGTGAATGCCACAAGATCTTGTGGATCCTGTTGTCTAAATATTGGCTCCGGGGCACGTACTAGAGGAGTGTGGGAATCTTCCCAAAGGCTGCCCTGAAAAGGAGCAGACAGATCTGGGAAAGTTACACTGAGAATAAATACGTTGAAACAGCCAAATTTCTGGGCATCCTGAGCACATTAATTTTACTTTCACAGACAATTATTAAAAGAATTAATGTAAATTACTCAAGAGCATAAAGTTAAATTATTAGTAAATAGTTCACCGTGTATGTCCTTCATCACCTTCACCATACCTTACATAAATTACCAACTTATATAAAATAAATACACAGAGGCCTAAGTAAAGTGGCAAAACTAAAGTATTTTATTATTAACTAATTTTGGTGGCGTAGAAAGAGCACTGCGGGTCAGCTCCAGCTGATACCCATAAACCAAGCGTGGACATGGCGTACCGCCTTAAGTCCACCAACTCCTCACATAACCCTCACATGCTTGGCCGGCCTAACCTGGCGTCAGAGTAAACTGCACCCCCTCACTACTCACTCGCCCTCCCTCACTGAGCCGGACGAGGCCCCTCCCCACTGAAGGGACAAGATTTACTGTTGCATCGAAAGGGGACAGATACCTGCGGCCAATCACGATAGTGCCGTATATATCAGACGCTGATCCCAGTGACTTCCTCCCCACTGTTCCTTACCTAGTCGATGTAAAAGGATTTAATAAAAGAAAAACCAGCCTACCCTATCAACCCAAAACCAGGCGTGGGTGGGTGGGATCTTGCAAAGCAGAATAACTCAACCAGGAAATGGGACCCACTATAAAAGAACATCATTGGTCAGGTCTGAAAACATGTTAACTCTTTCAGGTAAGTGCAAGCTCGAGTGCAACACTGTCACTGTTTAATTGCGTTCGTCTATAGGAACTCTCTTGTAATAATTTTACATTAGGTGACTGTTGAGTTGAATGGAATTTAAATTAAAATAATGATTTATTAAAACAAGGAGTCGTGTACTAACATAGGTGTGAAAGGTGAACTGTTTGACAGTTCAAATTAAATACCTACTTTCATTACTCAATGTGGTCTCATAGGTGGGTGACCAAATTGCTCAGATCTAATCAATTAGAGGTTAGGCTGAATGACATGGGGGGTCTTATTAAGTGTGGTCAACCATTGAAGACACATTTGTGTAGATATAAGGATGCGGTCATTGGCCAAATAATAGTTCTGTCCTGTATGATCATATCTGATCCTAATAGATAAAGTGTGGTCACTATTACTTCCAATTAACCAAACAAACCTAATTGCTGATTGGTTGCCATAAAGTACTACATGCTTCACTCCGTATATTAAACACTCACAGAGAATTGACTAAATCATATTTTTATAACAACCAAGAGACACATAGTCAATCCCTCCATAAGAATCCCTCCATTTGGATCTGGATTAACTTCGTGTTTTAGTTTTGATTTATAAAATCCCTATTTATTTTTTTTGCTAAAATCACATATTTTTGCTTTTTACCCCTACATTATTATTAATCTCAATAACACTAATTTCAAGTCATTTTCAGTCACTTTTGACCACCTCACAGGTCACAATATTATTTTCATACACTTTCAAACAAAGACTGCAAATTTAGAAGGCCAAGCTTGCCAGACCTATTATTTCTATTTCAGCAATGACAATTAGCAATGGAACAATGGAGCTCTCCTCTTTGTATGCTACCTATATAACACAGTACAATGTGACTGCAGATTTAGAAGACCAAGCCTGCCAGACCTATTATTTGTATTTCAGCAATGACAATTAGCAATGGAACAATGGAGCACTTCTGAATGTCACTGGAGACTTTGAAGAACACTTTTAAGAACCTCCTCTTTCTTTTCTGCCTATGACGCTGCCCAACTGCACTAGAGACTGCCAAGAGCTGTGCTACCCCTTCTGTGTCCCTCTGTGAAATGGCACTGGATCGCCATGAAGGGCGGTACTTATAGAATCCAAAGCTCGTGAGATCCGAGATCCGACAACGTAACAATGACGTTTTGCCTCATTTTCAATTCCGAGGGCGTGCAAAGTTCGGGTGTGTTCGGTTTTTGGGAAACTGAACCTGAGCATCTCTAATTATTTCCAACCAGTCTGAATGACTGTCTCCTCAGGTTAGAAGGGTTCACTTGTGGTTCCTCTATCATTATGAGGTGAAGGATATGTAATACCATATGAGGTGGTACATAGATCCCCATCTGAAATCTCTGTTAAGAGTTTTCAAATAAGCAACAAATGGTCTTCTATCTGGGTAGCCCTTTACAAAACACATTAATGAGGTTATCCTTACTGGCTCATCTATAACTTGGACATGGTCTACCTTGTATATCAGTAAGTCAGGGATGGGTGAATCCTAGTCCCCACCTTGCCATGTTGAGTAAGAAACATGACCTGGTGATTGGCACATGTCCCTATGCGCTGGAAGCCAACATATTCTAAGAACCATTAGTCCTGGTACGTTGAAATTACAGTTCACATGATTAAGGCCAGAGCCACGATTTGCATTCAGCTAAAACCCAGTAAGCATAACATGTAATAATATATGAAATGGAGGCACAGGGTGGCATTATAAATAAGATCATGGCATGGGGCAGAAGTATGTGTGATAATATGTAATATTTGTGGAATTATATGCTGTCCATTCTTAGTGATGATTTTACTTGGCAACAAGCATTACCAAATTTGTAAAAAAAAAAAATGGGGAATCTCCCAAATTGTTAGTTAGATAATAGATTATGTGACTCAGGGGAGGGCTGGCAAATTTTGGCCTGGGGTGCAAGACTCGACTCAGCAGCCAATTTTAAAGGAAAAAAAATGCAGATGGCCCAGTGACCCGGCTCAATGTTGCCCATTATTGGACTGGCCTGGGGAGCAGATGCCCCCCTACTCCCCAGCCCAGCCGGCCCCTGATCTGACTCCTAACTTAGGCTGGGAACACACTACAGTGATTTCAGCCGAGTATTAGGTCAATCAAAGAATAAACAACCATTCGGCTCAATATTAGTGTGTACGCTCCAGCGATGAACGAGAATCGTTCCAAAGCACAGATCATCGTTTGATTTGATTGTTCAGCAGAACTATAAATCTCGTTCAGTGCTGATCTTTTCAGCCAATGGTTATGACAGATTAAGAGCACAGATCTAAAGATAAATCTTGTAAAACGTGTATAGTGTGTGTATGAATCGCCCCTCCTTCACTCTGCTTGATTGTTCCCGGTTTACCACGCCAACTTTTCCCCAATGATCTTACCTCTCCACCATAATTTAAAGGGATAAAGATTGCTGCTAAAGGGGATCTGGATCTGCCATTGGGCAATTGCATCATCAAGCCCCCCCTATCTCAGTAAGCAGTGAGTGGTTGTGAAATGATGACGCAATTGACGTCATCACACCCCTGCTGCTCAGTGTTTACCGAGACAGGCAGGGGGCGCTATTCACATTGGGCCTGATTCATTAAGCAAAGTTAAGCAAAAAAATTAGTAAGTTTTGCTTACTTAAGTTTTCTGGACAAAACCATGTTACAGTGCAAGGGGTGCAAATTAGTTTATTATTTTGCACATAAATTAAATACTGGCTGTTTTTTCATGTAGCATACAAATACTTGATAGCTTATTTGTTCATTGAAATTTAAAGTTGATCTAGGCCATGCCCTACTCCAACTATAAATCTGCCATCACATTTTAAATTTACCTCCCTCTCCAATCCAACATGGTTTTTCCTTACTTACTTTTGCTTAACTTTCCTTAATGAATCAGGCCCGTTATGTCTATGCCCAACTTGCGACACACAAAGACTCTCCGGGAAAAATGCCGGCTCTCGGTAGCCTGGGATGTCTCCTAGTAGTTGAGGAGTCTCCTGGACATTCAGAGTAAGCAACTATGTTAAAACAGTAATATTAAAAGTATTTTAAAACAAGAACACACAGTATTGTTTTGAAGAGTACAAAGTATAAATTAGACCCTAGATAAGGACTATTAATTAGAACCTAGATAACGACCACCAATAGTAGAACAATTCCATAAACAGGAATCAAGGAATCGTGCATTCTAGAAAAAGGAAAAAACATTTGTGTCTATACAAAGTAGATTTTTTTATTTCTTGGTTTAATTTGGAATTGTCATCGGTATAGAACTGGTCACGGAAGACCTACAAGTTCTATTTAAATTGTAGTATTTATAACTAAACCTTTCCAGCAGTAGGAACACTGACATTTTATTCTGCACACAAATCCCTGCAACATATGTTCAGTATAAACAGAACTTCTCTATAGCAATAATTCTCAAAATAACAGGATTTTTTAGATGCCTTCGATGGTTTGTTCATAAACATTTGTAAAGGCGTTTAATGTTAAGAATCTTGACCTTAACAAAAGACAAGACACTTAAGGGGGAAAGGGCTGGGGTATAGTTAATATCACAAATTATTAGCATGAAAAGAGAGTTCATTCAATGACAGATGGGAAGGAAGTTAAAGCATATCTTCCAACATTTAGAATTACGAAATCAGGTCAAAATAAATAATGCCCCCATTTCACCCAAACTCCGCCCACAAAGCCTCAAATTTGAATAAATATCCATCTTTTTTGTTAAGCCCCACCCCTTTTGCAGCCAGCGAATCAGTATATCCTGCCAACATTGGGACTGTTGGGAGGTATGTTAAAGTACAGCAGAATACAACACCAGAGCAGGCAGCCACTTTGTGGCGGAGCTGATCAACCACTACACATACACGTAATTCTTTAATATGCACCTTGGGTCATCAGAGTTTTCATTAGAATACACAGAAAGCCATACTTACCTTTAGTGTATACACAAGCTTTATTCTACTAGTAATTTGCAATGAACACTGATAGTATTAATATATAATACACCGCCAAATGCCCCTATTACAGCCCACCACTGTCTGAAACGATATTCACAAGCAACTAGTGGCATCGCTGAGACACAAACTGGCCATTTTGACAGCCTAACTAATATTCATGAGAAAGCAGGTATTCACTGGAAACACTGATAAACTGCATTCAGTGACAGATCCGGTAGGTGTGGACATACTCGCACCTCCTAGAGCTGCTAGAAAAGTAAAATCTACATCCCGGCAATTAAATGGATTTTGAGTGACAGGTTAGGAGAGTCATGTGACCTGCCAGGGTGGGTGGTACAGACTTGAAAGGCATCACCCCAACTCAAAGTCTAAATCCACCCCTGGTTGCATGCTTTTGAATATTGGTTCAGCCCACAAAATGGCTGCCTCTTCTGGGCGTAGACAAAGGTTATACACGTTAATTTCAGAGGGTGTGAGTGTGAAATATCCCAGGTGATAGATGCTATTTTGGGGCAAATGTTTTGGAAAATACATAAACGCATATCTGTAAGGAGTCATTGGAATAGGACTATGTTTGCTAACCGGTGACACTCCAGGTGTGAAACTACAAGTCCCAGCATGCTTTGCCAATATATAGCAACTTATTGCTGGAAAGGTATGCTGGGACTTGTAGTTTCACAACACTGGAGTTTCACAGGTTAGCCAACACTAATAGGACAATAGGACAATGTTCAGCAAATCCCTGGACTTAAAAAATCTTCTATTTATAAGTTTAAAAAGTAATTTGGAGACTGCACAAGAAGGTTTACTTGCAGAGACTAATGATCAGCTAGAGAGGAGTTCTACATGCTATATATAGAGCCTATATTTGTAATAATATACATATTTTTTTTGCAATGAGAAAAATAATACATCAAGAGGGAAAATAGTAAATGCACATAATACAATAGCTCTCTCTCTTTTCTCACTTGATTGTGAAAAATAGATAAATGGTTGCTTTTGTTTCATTCCTTTATTGCCTGAACTGCTTTAGATCAGTCAAATGGATTTCCCTCTTCTTTGCCGAAGGCAGGATATACATCAGATTAGTGGGACGCATGGAAACCACAAGGCAGCGCCAATAAGTGTTCTCGGTAGATGGGGTCAGCAGGTCACCATAGATGAAGATTCCAAATGGAAAAAAACATGGAGTCAATCTGTCACCCTTCATAATATTTTCTAGATAATGATATTTATTCTTTTTGCCCTCATCCGTCTAACTGCTAAGTTTGTTAAGTGTATACCAAATACTAGAAATCTTCTAAATCTTAAGGGTCAACATTATTAAAACAAAGATTCATATTCAAGAGGTGCTATCGTGTATTATTATATTTTTATAAATATTAAAGTTGGTGTATTTTAACTTTTGCCTTAAAAGCCAGACATCACTTATTAAAGCGCTACGAAATTAATTGGCTGGCGCTATATAAATAAATGTTGATTATGATGATGAAAGTGGACCTATTACAAACAAGAAATGTACTACTATTGTCAGGTTGAGAATATTTCCAGTGCACATTTATTTAAATTCATCATTATTTTGTAGCTCCAGTTGTCTTTATATATTTTCATCTTTGTATTCTGAGTATAGCCCAAGCTGATTGTTGTATCCGTCTATCTCTTATTCCCTTATGCCGAACGATTGTATCACTGTCAAATCTGGCCATTTGGACCATATGAGGCCAGGTAGAATAACACAGGAACACATTGAGTCCTCTTAATGTAACATGAAAACAAAGGCCAATGCTCTAACCCACTGGTTCCATAATTTTTCAAGGCACCCCTCCAAAATAATTACAGAGCAGTCCCGTTTTTTAAGTATTTGAGTCAAAATAATGTATTAAGTATTTAGGTCAGGACAGAAATACTTAGCAAGTTGTTTGCAAAAATAATATACATAAATCCAAGGGAGAAGAATATTTTTATATATTTTTTTCAATTATATTTCTGTCAAAGAAAAATTTACAGCTAATATTAAGAGGAATCAGATCAAACAAAATAAAACAACATGTACAAAAATCATCACCTTTACACGGTGCCCCTTCATCCACACACTCTGTGCTCCTTCATCCACACACTGTCTGCCCCTGTTCATCCTCACTGTCTGCCCCTCTTCATCTTCACACTGTTTGCCCCTCTTCATCCTCACTCTCTGCCTCTCTTCATTTTCAAAACTGACCTCTGCTTTCCACTGTTCCCAATAGCCAGACACAATTTTATATATTTTTTTACTCTGTATTCATTTTTATTTGTTTTTCTGATTTTGATTATTTAGTAGCAAAAAGATAGTGTTTTAAATATGTACTTTGTATTTTTAAATAAAGTTTATTGATAGGTTTTTTTAATGCTCATTTTGGGTCTATATTAAATATATTTTAATTGAATTGTTAATGCTATATTAAACTTCAATATATATCTTTTCTAAATATTTTATAAATTTTTTTTTAACATATCTTATATATCAGGCCTGGACAACCTGTGGCTCTCCATGTGTTGTGAAACTAAAAGCGCCAGCAGTATGTTAGAGCTGGAGAGCCACAGTTTGCCCAGTCTTGTTATATATAATAAAGGGAAGAAAAAGAAGGAAATGTGAACACCTGTTGCTTTCACTTATCACACAAAAAGATTATAACAATAGACTTTTGGAAAACAGTCAGTAAAACCTTTAATGAGATAGAAAACAAACATAGGGGAGAGTCAATCAAGTCTCTGAATTCCCTAAAGAAAACATATCTCTTCCTTTTCGGCAGTCCTAATATGTTCAAGAGTCAATTATAAACTATATATATTGGACTGATCAAGTGAAATAACTGTTGTCCACTTACCAGTTCCTAACAGGTCTACTTTAAGGTACACTTATAAAAACAGGAACGTTTTTTGCTAGCTACCAGTGGTGACATTTGGGGCCGTAGCCTGGTGCCCAGAGCTTTAGGGGGGCCCAGAGATTGCTCTTTTAAACTCAGAAGTTCTAATGTTACCCTGAAAAAAGATACAGTAAACTTGGGGTGATGTGCTTGTTGTACATTACAGCGAACCTGGGTAGGATGCTTTGCTGTGTATCACAATGATTTGGAACTTGATGCTTACATACAATTGTGTCAGGAACTTTTATGTTCTAATATAAAGTAATACTCAAAACTTGTTGTGCGGGCTGATGGTGGGTTTAATCCACCACACATCTAAACATCCCAGACTGCGCAGAGTTTGGGCACATAGGCAAACCGAGGAAGGGGGGGGGGGGGGTTCCTAGTGCCTGGAAACCCCCCTCCAAGCAAGGGGCACTGTATAATTGAGGTGGCAGGACCCTGCTCCTGCTTCACACAGCTCTGCTTGAAAAGGGAGAGCTGCGTGCACCTAACAGTAGTGCACGCAGCATTGCCCATGTATATTATGGGGATAGGAAAAGCTGGAGAGCAGCCAAGCACTGTCTAATATTTTAGCCACGTCCCCATGCATGCTGGTCACGCCCACTGGCGGCGTGGTGTGGAAACCCCCCTCTACATATCCTGCGTTTGTCCCTGGGGCAGACACACAAACATTCTGAACTATCAAAATCCGAACTGATTTGGTAAAATTAGATCAGAAATAATAGAAATTAATTTGTACTATAACACCATTGGCTCATTTGTTTTGTCATGAGCTGACCAATTAATGGACAATGGACTGATCCAGTCATTTTGAGGGGTGACCCAAACAACCATCTCTCTCTAGTTTGACCATCACTTGCAACATACCTTGTAGGCACTGTAGAACAAATCACACTGAAACAGAAGTTATACCTGCAAATAACTTTTAATTCCCCATAGTACCAAAAACAAACATTGCTTTTGAACTTGCAATGGCTGGGTTTCAATGATATTTTTTATTTACTATAACATTTGTATTGTAATAAATTATGTTTAGGATTCTCCATCTACTTTAACAGTCTGTTGTACCTAAAACAGCATTTAAAGAAAATGAATAAACTCTTTATTTCATTCATTATAAAAGGAGCAATGAGAGATTTAGGTTAGCACACCCATAGACAGTCAGGAGGGAGGTGCTGGCAATATACACTATAAGGGTATATTTACTAAACGGCGTGTTTGAAAAACTGGAGTTGTTGCCTATAGCGACCAATCAGATTCTAGCTGTCATTTTGTAGAATATACAAAATAAATGACAACTAGAATCTGATTGGTTGCTATAGGCAACATCTCCACTTTTTCAAACCTGCCGTTTAGTAAATATACCCCTATAGTTTTTTTTTAATGGTGATCTGTAGTAACTACCGGAGATAAATAATTTATTCAATATTATAGTAAAACATAATAAAACAAGTGGAACCTATGAGGTTCTGCATTGTACAAGTTTATAAGGAAGGGAGGGAAAGGGTAAAGGGAAAGAAAGAATACAGTAAGGAAGAAAGAGGAGGGAAGATTGATAAGTGTTTTTTTACATAGCTAAAAAATTATAAATTATGTAATTAGCCGATAATCACCCTATTGAACATATTTTGCCCAAAAAATATAAAACAAGCAAAAAGCTCTGCCCAAACTCACAGTATCCTGTTATCGGACAGTAAGTGCAAGAAATTTGTTATATCTTTACCACTTGTATTATGTTGACAATGTTTCAATACGTTTTAATAGAAATAAGAAAAATAGCTCTTTATGTAGTTTCCTGGAATAACACGAACATACAGCACGAGAGAAACTGTGACCGACACCAGGAAGTGGTAGGTTATACATTAAGTTTACTGTTACTGCAATGGCAAAGAATAGGCCTATCTGCCAAATCTGTAGAACAAACCATTACAGATGTCAATCAGTAAATAATATCTAGATAAATAACAATGGGCACATTGGGCATGAACAGGTAAACAGACAGAATCTGAAAAAAAACAAAAAACGATATATATGTCTTTGAAAATAAATGTGCCTAATTTGAGTTTTGAGGTTTTCGAGACACAAGGGTGTCCAATGCGCTCAATAAAATTGCTGCTCAATTGAAATACATTTAGGCACTCATTGTAAGTTGTGAGAAAAAAAAACTATGACAATTAGGTGTGAGCGCTTCTGAGGACGGTAAAGCACGAGCGTGAAAATCACTAGTGGCCGTGCACCACCACAATGCAAATGCAGTTTTATGCCACTATGGATGTGTAGGCCAAGATGGCCGCATCGGTAGAGGGGCAAGAATGTGCACTAGCGTTTAGCAGCAGTAGGGTTGATCAGGGCAGTTTGCAGGCTAAGCATCTGTCTACACAAGTCCAATAATTAGATTGTTGGGACAGGTTTATTTCTATGAGATAAAGAAGATGAGGCAACATATATATAGGGGAGCTTCCTGCTTTGGCTGTACATTGTTTTTATCCCTGCACCTCTGAGCTCCCGGAGGCTGGTTCGGGCCCCGTCCCTATACTTACAGGGCCCACTTCTCACATTGCAGTCACACGTCTGTGGAAGAGCACATTTCATTTCTATGAGCGATGTAAGAAGAACACACAAGTGACGCGTGTAATAAAGGCAGCCCGATATCCTATCACTCTCATGAATAGAATTTTGCTCCCAAAGAGCTATTTCCATCCACCATGTGCATTTTCCAGAGTATCCACCAAAACTCAAATGTAGCCACAGATTTATGTGGGATTTTTTCGAAAGAGTGAGAAGTGGGCATATCCCATGAAACGCGCTTGGCAGACAAGTAGGTGGCTCACGTGTGCGCATAAAGACATGTTACATAGCCACACTTCTAGCCTGTTTGAGCCTCAGTGACTTTAGTGCACTCTTAAAGCAGCTGTTCCTAATTATATATATATATATATATATATATATGCAGTGGATAACAAATAATATAAACATTTAGTAAGACAAAACGAAAATATTTTTCTGTAGGACAGGGCTGTAGATAAATCTAATCCCTGAAGGCAGACATACCTCTCTATATCTTCTAATGCCAATGATGATAAGTTATTATTACGTATACAGTTTATGAATGAAATAGTGACAACATTCTAGTCGCGAATCAGCAAAATTGATCATACTTTTATGGTTAAAATACTAAGTACTCCTAATAAGTCTCCCCGTTATGTGGCTATAAATCAGATCTGAAACAACCATATTGCTCACTTGAAGACAATTGTTTTACACCAAACATTCCAAATGATAATGCTAATCGCAGTTAACGATGGCAGTGGCAGAGTTCCTAATAGGTTGAGTGTTTCCAAATGTCTTAAAATTATAAGTTAAAGAGGATGTCCATGAAAAATTACTTTTTATCTTCTATTTCTAACTGCTTTCATGATTTGGTTTGTCTAGGTATTCTGTATGAAAATAAAAATATTTCAAAAGTTTTTCCATTGTAGAGGCTTAGTAAACAGGGATGTTGAGAGGACGGGCACTAGGCTGGGGAGAAGGCAGGTACAAAATATCCAAGCGTCGTTTAGCTTGGTGGAAAGTGATTGTGTATACTAATAGCTTCACAATGGTCCGGGAATTGAAATGTGTATGGAAGAGAAGAGCTTTTATTTGGACAATGGTGACCTCTGGGATAGGAAAGGATGGTAAAGAGAAGGGGATTGTTTTAGCAAGACACATGAGGCAGACTGTACTGTTTATGGACATCTCCTTGAAGATGTAGGGGCAGCACGGTGGCTTAGTGGTTAGCACTTCTGCCTCACAGCGCTGGGGTTGTGAGTTCAATTCCCGACCATGGTCTTATCTGTGTGGAGTTTGTATGTTCTCCCCGTGTTTGCGTGGATTTCCTCCGGGTGCTCCAGTTTCGGCTGCTATCAAAAATTGACCATAGTCTGTGTCTGTGTGGGAATTTAGACTGTAAGCTCCAATGGGGCAAGGACTGATGTGAATGAATTCTCTGTACAGCGCTGAGGAATCAGTGGCGCTTTATATATAAATGGTTATGATGATGATGTCCACTCAAAGAAATATTTTATCAGCAAAACCCCATCTTACCGAGACACATACCGGCTTGTCATATGACCATGATTTCCTTCTATAATAAAGAGAGACTTGACACATGTATGTAAAATTCCCCATTACCATAAAGAGTTATTAACCCTAAAGTCCAACAAGAAATCTTTCAATAGACTTAAATACATATTTAAAAAAGTACTTTCCTTGGAGGAAGATAAAATATATTTCACTTTAAATCACACTTGATTTGTAACTGAATTCCAGCTATATAGATTTCGGCTCTGAGTTGATCTCTGCAGCTATTGTCAGAAAGAAATTTCTTAGAATATGAATAGAGAGGCGGAAAAATGTCTCCTACATGTCAAAAGTCTAGTGGAGTAGAAAAATGTATATCTATATAAAACATTTCCTTAATAATTACAATCCATTTTCAATATAAAAAATATCCGGAGTGTTCTAATTATAATATTTTAAATCTTATTCTTATTGCAGGAATTCCTTTGGTTGAATAAGTGGAATTTTCCAATTTCTACAGCCTTCTTTACAGTTCCCGAGGAATAATGGTGAATGGAGTGACTGGGCTGCTGGACTCCAGGTCTAATGCAGTAACAAAACACTCTACAGCAGCGTCATGCTTCCCCTGCGCTTGCAGAACTTCACCCAGACCCTTCCAAGAATCGTGTGATGTGCTCTGAATCCGTACTGCGTCCCGGAGAAACTTCTCAGCCAGGCTGTTCCTCCCAAGCCTTCTCAGTACGAGCCCCTGGAACAAAAAGAGGAGGACCTAGTTAATTGAAGTGATTTATAGAATTGTTTTTTGTTTTTGTTTTAACACTATGCAAGGAGAGGCCATAATAGTAAGTGTCTTACCGGTTAGTCAAGTCGAATACAATAAACAAGTGCGAGTATACAGTGTAAGAGGGCATACAGGTAACTGACCAAAGCTAAAGTAAAATACATATAAAACTATTTCAAAATGAAATATACAAAAGTGGGGGACTGGGGAAAGGAATGGCTGAGACTAGAGGTAGAACCCCCCCAGCGGCCGATGGTCAATCCAACCAATCTAATGGCTATAGCTAATAGAAAAAGCTCCGAAACATTATTGGCTACCATCATTGGGAGCAGGGGGGCTATTGTAAATAAACCGGTCGCGCCAGGTTTGGGTAAATTTGTGTCACTTGTTATTTAAATATTCAGAGTTTTTATCCATAAACCCCAAATACTGTATTGTATTAAGGAGTTGCTGTCTAGAGGGAGAATAAGGGTTTTTCCAGTGTTTTGCAATCAAACATCTGGCTGTGTCAAGGATCTGTACAGAGAGTTTCTCAGAATATTTATCAAGAACCTCCAGCAGGGAGCCAAGGAGGAAAGACCAAGGATTTTTTTTTTTTTTGTACCTATGTGCAAATGCACAGAAACCCATCAATCAACCAATCAGATGTTTGACTTTACTGTCAGCTAATTATCATGCAACTAATTCTCCTGGGTATCAGTGAGGGAAAAGTTGTGGACACCAGTGTGGGGGCATTAGGTTGGCTACACACAGATCCATCCTGCCACTCGGCCTTAGATCGACGCTGTCCAATCTGGTGGCACATGTGGCTGGTCATCTTGGACTAGATCTGGTAAAACGTCTCTGGGGCACAGAGGTCAGCTGACTTGCGGCGGGCACTGGGGCTTGTTAGCACAGTCAGACACACAGGCTGATAGAGGCAATTTTGCAACATGCCTAATAATTGTCTCATGTGATGTCAATGGCATTTTCTTAATGACGGTGGGTAACTAACCTTAACCACCTTTTGCAGAAAAAAAGGTAATAATAGCAAACAAAGTCCTATACTCACCTGTATAGTAAGTGTTAATAGAGGCACAAGCTTCTCAAGTTCGATCAAGAAAATCTATTTATAATTTTTTATTTTTTTTTACAAGTCAACTTGTACATTAGGTGCAGTGGTCCTGGAAGAACAGCCGTCTATAGCTCATTATAACTGTATAACCAGAGTTGGACTGTAGAAATGTAAACAGTCCCAGTGCGTTTAGCTGCTCAGTAATGAAAGTGGCCTAGTACCAGCCCGAATCCTTTTGCACAGTTAATTAGTTCTCTACATATCACATCTATATAAACTTGCAGCCTCTTGCAATTAGCTGTCAGTTTAAAATGACTCCTAAATTAACCAAGTATTGTTCTTCTTGTGCTTCCTGACCTGCTTCTCCGCTGGTATAGCAGCAAAGTACGTCATCTTGATAAATGTCCCTGTCCGTCGTGGGCATCTTCTGTGTCACTGCTACTTGTAATTGAATATGAAGCAATTAGTGGTAAATTACTAGACACCAGAATTGTGAGTTTTGCTAATATGCTTCTCTGACAGCAGATTTCCTTCCTTGCCCTGTTTCTTATAATAGCTCAATAAATAGTCATTTGTTTTCAGGAACAAGACTTGTGTGACTTAAGCAACAGGAATGCATTGAATCCAGGATTCGGCTAAATGCTAAGGGCCTGATTTACAGTAAAACAATATGGGATTTAGAGTTTAGTGTAAGACACTATGCCTTCAGAAGACCAATGGATTTACAATAAGGACGCATCTGCAGACGCACCATAGGAGGCGTATCTTTTTTGACTACTGGAACCCTTGTTTATAGATACCTGTGGATGATGATGACCATCAGCATGTATGTTTACAAGTCTAAATAGTATAAAAAAAGAAAACAATTGACATCATCCTTTCCCAAAAGTGGAACCAGCGCTCATAGCCTGGACTGGCCGCCACTAATGCAGAGGGACAAACAGTGTGGGGTCTGTTTGTCTGCAAAGGTCACAACCAGCACCTGACTATCACAGGGTGGGCAGGTTACACTATAACAGGAAAATCCAGTGTGGAGACCCCCTGTGGGATTCAGCCTGTGCCTCCGATTTCATGAGTCAGCTGCAGAGTCACTGCTGAGTAATTGCACAAATTTCAGGAGGTGGAAGAGAGTGGAACACAGAGAAATACCAGGTGGAGAGAGTTAATAAAGACAAATACCAGGCGGCGGAGAGAGGGAATACAGACAAATACCAGGCGGTGGAGAGAGGGGATACAGACAAATACCAGGCGGTGGAGAGAGGGCATACAGACAAATACCAGGCGGTGGAGAGAGGGGATACAGACAAGCACCAGAAGGTGGGAGAGAGGGGATACAGACAAATACCAGGTGGTGGGAGAGAGGGGATACAGACAAATACCAGGAGGTGGAGAGAGAGGATACAGACAAATACCAGGTGGTGGGAGAGAGGGGATACAGACAAATACCAGGTGGTGGGAGAGAGGGGATACAGACAAATACCAGGCGGTGGAGAGAGGGGATACAGACAAATACCAGGAGGTGGAGAGAGGGGATACAGACAAATACCAGGCGGTGGAGAGAGGGGATACAGACAAATACCAGGAGGTGGAGAGAGGGGATACAGACAAATACCAGGAGGTGGAGAGAGGGGATACAGACAAATACCAGGCGGTGGAGAGAGGGGATACAGACAAATACCAGGAGGTGGAGAGAGGGGATACAGACAAATACCAGGAGGTGGAGAGAGGGGATACAGACAAATACCAGGAGGTGGAGAGAGGGAATACAGACAAATACCAGGAGGTGGAGAGAGGGGATACAGACAAATACCAGGAGGTGGAGAGAGGGCATACAGACAAATACCAGGAGCTGGAGAGATGGGATACAGACAAATACCAGGCGGTGGAGAGAAGGGGCCACAAAAAAATAAATGAGAATACCCACAATCCGTCAATAATGATCTTACATGACACAGATCTGTGTCATGCTAACAGCTTTACTTTGTCTTAAGAAAAACATGATAAAACAAAAAACTAATAATACCAGACCATAATTTAACACAATGGTAATTAACATACTAAAATTTTTCATTTCTTTGTCAGAAAATTACTAATATATTATAATAAATAATGCACCTACTGCTGTGAAATAGAAGACACCTTGGAATTCTGTAATCTATGGCTTATTTATTTTACATTTCAATGGTGATTTCTGATATATTTATATGTCACAGTAGGAGGTGTATTATCCAATACACTATCTCCATCTCTGTGTGAGTATTTGTGTGATTTGTTGGTGGTGTTTTATTGTGCACTATAATGACATATCACAAACGCCAGGAAGCCCATAAGCAAAGCAAATTTGAGAACTCCTGTTATATAATGACTATAGTTTTAAACCTATTGAGCCTGATTCATTAAGAAAAGTAAGGCAAAAAATTGAGTACGTTTTCTCCTGGACAAAATCATGTTACACTGCAAGGGTTGCAAATTAGTTTATTGTTTTGCACATAAGTTAAATACTGTCTGTTTTTTCATGTAGCACACAAATACATAATAGCTTTATTTGTACATTGAACTTAAAGTTGATCTAGGACATGTCCTATCCAACTATAAATCTGTCCCCATTTTAAATTTAGCTTCCCCTCCAATGCAACATGGCTTTGCCTAAGTGAAAAGTTACTCATTTTTTGCTTTACTTTACTTAGTGAATCAGACCCATTATCTCTATATTAGTAAAGAAAATAAAAAATTATACACATATAATAGTGCATATAATGACCTAGGTGAACAGCTGAATATCTCACAGTGACATTTCCAGTAACACTTATATCACAGTACAGACATACAATGTTATTTGACAGAAACATTACCCACATTTCTTTGCTAATTTTTTTCTGTCATATACAGTGTATTGAAAACCCTTAATATTTGTAATTTCTGCAAATTATATCACATTCTTTTTTATTAAGTGCATGTCAAATATAAGATGTATTATGAGAAATCAGTGGCAAATGTTTAAACTGCATTAATTCACTACTTTTCACTCTAGGCACAATGAACCCATTTCATTATTTAACAGATACATTTCCTGCCACTGGATTTAGGAAGAATCGAGTAATACAAGGTAATACAAGGTAAATGTGACGGGCATATTAATATAAACTTTCTTGTCTTGCTGTCCATAGACACCTCTCAAAGTGACTACTTTATGTAAGCAAGTTTAAAAAAAAAACTGTCAATATTTAACTTATGTGCAAAACAAAATCCTAATTTGCACCCCTTGCATTATAACATGGTTTTGTCCAGGAGACTGAAATAAGAAGTTAAGAACCTTAATGAATCAGGCCCTAGATTGCAATTTAGCATCTTGTGGATAACAAATGAGGAAATACTACATCCAGGGTGAATTATTCAAAGTAAAATGAGAACTGAGGCCTGAATTAAGCTTGAAGGATTTTAAAAGCTAAGGCTGGATCATTAAACTGTAGTTAGTACTCTGGGGTTAATAGTTTAACTAAAGGGAGTATGCCCATCTGATGTCAAAGGGGAGGGTCAGACATAGCATATAAGTTGGATGGGTCGGAGAGTTAAGCAGCCTCTTGGCTTCTGGACGTTGGTGGATAAGTATCACTGTGCTCTCTGCCTTTCCCCTAGTGCATTTTTTCATTGGTTTCTGCTTTCATCCTCTTGCTGTTTTTCTTTGCCTGTCTTTTACTCTCCTTCTATTTTTCCTCCATTTGTTTTTCTCTGTTATGTATTGTTTTGCTTCCCCCCTCCTGTTTTTTATTGTTTGCCTGGGCTGCAGCCTGTACCCCCCCCCCCCCACCCGCATTTTCGTTCTTTTCTGTGTCTCTTTTCCTTTCTCCTCTGTACCACTCGTTTTCCTTTAACACACCTTCTATTTTTCATCCATTTTCTTCCCCCTGTTTTTCCCTCCTCTTCCATTCCAGTTCCCTGTGTACTTGCTGCCTCCTTGGCTCTCCCCCCCCTTTTTACTCTATGGTGTCTGTTTCTCCCTCCATTAGGGTGAGCGGGCGTTCCTACTATCCTCCTGTGTAGTTTTGCGGCGGAGTGTTACGACTCTGCCGGGTCTCTCGCCGGGTAACCGTGGCCATTACTCTGGCGCATCCCAGAGCTCGGAGAGAGTCAGGGGTGGTCGCGGCCATGCTGCTTGTTTTATTAGGGGCTACAGGGCGGGAGGGGGGCGGTGTCCCCTCCGCAACTCGGGAAGCTAGGTCCCGTGGCCATATTTTAGCTGGAGGGAGTAGCGTGTCCCTCAGCGTTTGGATCTAATGGGACGCTATGTCATTCTGCAGGGGGTGGGAGTCCCCCCCCCTCATGTGGGCATGAGGGTGTTCTCCCCCCGACCCCCCCTCCCGCAATTACTAGGCCCAATAGGCCAGGCATAGCAGTAGACTGGGGTGTAGATGCCCCCCCCCCCCCAGGCCCAGCATTCTGCAGGCCCAGTTCAAGTATTAAGGATTCAGTTTAAGGCTTTCACTGGAGATTAATTGAAGTGGTATATATATATGTGTGCATTTCAATGTTTAATGTATACCATTAAAGTTCAAATGGAAATCTTACTGCATTAAAGCATTGGGATATGCTTGGAAGCAATCGAGTGCCCATGTACACGCACTCCTGTTCTTTGTTTTCGTTTTATATCTAATGTGTGGGTGCACCCCCCCACCTTATAATTCTATGAGGTATATCATGCCATTGTGCTGAACTATAATAACTTTGTAAATGGTTCATGGCTTCGCTCGGTGCGGTGTTCACACATTAGGTATCAAGACTCGGTTCGCAGTCCTCACTTTGGAAGGAAAAGGGGTTTCCCCTGCTAAAGTGGGGAGGGTGTGCACATTTCCTTAGGGCTCAGGAGCGCACTCAATTGCTGGCTGTGGGGCATGATGCCACCTCTTAGCGTAGTTGCCTTTCCGTCAGCGGTTCTGTAGGCGGGAGGCGAAATACTGGCGTTTTTGACTAGCTCCAGGTCCGGAAGCGGGTCTAGGCATAGTCGTGACAAAGGGGACAGGCAATATGGTGACCTAGCTGTCAGGTCAGCACAGGACTTACAGATAGTGGACGGGAGGGGGCAGAGGTCTGCAGCTTGTGTCTCTCCAAGCAGATGTGGACCGGTTTGCCAGGTCTGTGAGCGGTGAAGGACATATCTCTGCACAATCGGGAGTGCAAGGTCAGTTTGGTGGCTCTGAGGGTGGTTCTGTGCTGCGAGATGAGATCCATATGTATGATTTACCTAGTGTACAGCCGTTGTTGTCCGATTGTTATATCTCCAGTATTGCATCCTCTTGGTCTGAGGACTGCCCCTGGAACCTTGTTAAGAATTTGCGCCAGTATTTTGTAACGCGCGCAGATGATCGGGCGCCAGGGCGGTTGGCTGGGCGCTATAACTAACTGGGGCTGCAATGTGGCGCTGCACTAGAACGGCCGTGTTTCAGGGGGTTTGAGTTTCTGCCCGGGACAGGATTGATAAAGGCAGGTGCATAGCTATGTTCGCTGTGTTGAAGCAGGCTAAGTAAGCAATGTTCGAGGTGCTTTCACAACTAACTTACGTATGTATTTTCCACCAGTTACTTGGAGACCCATCCGCGGGTGGGGATGGTCAATTGGAAATGCTTGCACATGGTGCATGATATGTCCACTTCATCTCAGTCGGGGGTGTCTTCCCTCTTTAGCTTCTTGAGCATGTGCGCCTCTGGTAGGATGTGCTGCTGTTGTTGTGGAGTATGTGTGGTCTCCTCAAATCTCAGTGTTTCCTTTCTTGCTCTTTTTTCTTTTTCCTTTTCATTTTCAGTTCCATTTCCTAGGAAAGTTGACTGCCGTTGCTTATATATGCTAATGTTTTGTGCTGCTTTCCTGCCTTTACAGACCACTGGACCTATGGCATATTTTGATGCTAGGTCACTCATAGGTTCATTGGGCTGCGTTGCATACGGCAGTATGGGACTCATCTTCATTTCCGGGGCTGGTAGTGGTAAATTGGATAGGTCAAAGGCAGGAAAAAAGGTAATGCTGTGGTAGCCTGGTTCACTCGCTCTCTAAGTGGCTTGCGGATGGAGCATCCACTCATTAGATTTCAGAACCCCTTCTCTATAGGCGGGATGGTGTTCATATGAGCGATGAGGGCAGGGTTTTGGTTTATAGGGGATGTTTACAGGAGTTTAGCATCGATAGTGTAGGTTGGTGGCGGGCTTCAGGTCCTAGTGATTCAGGCGTGTCCAGAAAACGCAGTGCAGTCGACGGCCAGTGGTTAGGGTGCACATTATGGTAGCGGGCACCCACATTATGGTAGCGGGCACAATTTACCCTTAACCCTCCTCTCTTTGATGGAGTCGACTATAGTCTCGGTCCAAGTACCGCCCATGCGGGTCGGTTTGTGGTTGTATTCCGTTAGCCCAAAAGGGGTGCGGGTTCTGTAACGCCCGGGACGAATGCCCCATATAAGGTAGATATGTGCGCCCAGGGTGTGTTTGGTAGTCCCCCCCATCTGCAGGTGTCCCATGGCTAATGCTGGGGCATCCTGGTTTGCCTGGCGGATGTCAAACTGACAGATCTTTTTCTCCACCACCTACCTTCAAAATAAACTCTGTTAATTTTGCCACACTAAGGTGTTGTGTCATTATTCAAGAATGGTTAAAATAAGGTTAAGAGGTTAAAGGAAGTAAAGATATCAGCCGTTAAGCATTTTATACATTTATCAAAGATCAAAGTTTTAAAGAGCAAACTGTAATTAGAGTAGTTTATTTCTATGGTGTGTGGTCCGGATTCTGTGTATTGTGCAATTTGTGTAAGATATCCCAAGTCCCGATACTACCATCAGTGAAATGTTTAGTGCTACTTACCTGCCTGATCTTGCATTACTTTAACAGCTAATGGCTTTGCTCCCTGGCCTGAGTGTTATTATCTTATTGAATACTGTTGCTGACCTTTGCTTTGTTTCAGATCATTTTTCTTTGCTGATTGTCCTGACCTTGGTGCCTGTTATGACTTTTGATTTTTCATTTATTGATTTTGCACTGATTTTATCTGTTTGTGTATGGCTTGGCCTACCTGACCTCTACCACCCTTTTATTGCTTGCTAGTTGTAAGCATATCGATCAGTGACAATAGCTACAGTGTACAAGACATGGGTTCAACTGAGAACTAGTGAACACATTAAGTTCTATGGTAAAGGGGGAATAGAAAGGTGAAGCCACAATTTACTGATATCACTGGTGCTGCTATTTAAATAAATGACGATAATGACCTACCTTTTTATTATACACTGCAGTAAGTGCACACGTTCTAGTGCAAAAATCATTGTAGCCTTCCGCGGTTGTATACAAAGCCGCAGACAGTTATTTACTACAGGCGAGGGATGAGATTGATTAGCACACAAAGACATTTTATCAAACCATTTTACACAATAGCTAAAGCCCAGCAAATAAGACCTGTAAGGAAAGGCATATATTACCAGGCCAGGGTAAAATGAAAGCAATGTTCTACAATGGCAACAAGGTGAAAGAAAATTCCCTTACCTATTAAATTCCATAAAACCTAAGTGTAGTGTCAGCCTTTCTATTAAACCTTCAACCTCTCGCAGCCTGTGGTTCAGATGAGTGATGCGTTGGAGCCGTCTGCCCTCCCCATGGTAAAGCCACTCATGATATAAGCTCTATTTATCTCTGACACACTAATGTGACTTTTACACTCTGCCATCTGTCAGCAGTTTTCTATTTACATGACAGGACCACTTGTAATTACATCTTTCTTAACAGTATCTCTTCTACATCACTGCATTTCATTTGTGCTCATTGAACTAAATATTCCTTTGGTGATTAGAGGAACTATCTGATGAAACACTGGACAACATAAATACAACATCTGTTTATTTGCATGTGTATTAATCACACTTCTAAATAGGATCAATGTTATTATGAAATTGTTTTATCGGTTGCCCTGCAGCGTTTAATAAGCTATTAACAGCTATATCGCATTGCGCGGATATATATCTATTGATAGATAAATAGACATATATAAAAACAATGGCATGTTTGCTTTACTTACAAGGTCCCCTGTGATGTTTTGTGCTGACTCGAGTTCCCTATGCTGATGCTACATAGAACAAACAGGCTGGATTTCCCATTAGACAGTAGAGGTTTGTTAGATTGTGGTTTTCTATCATCGACCACAGGCAGAAGCTAGAATTACAGCATGTTCTTTGTCAATTATTATTATTACACAGTACTTACAAATCTCCCACATCTTATGTTGCAATACAAGTATAATAAAAGGGAACGTGTATTACATAGAAGTGGTAGCCACACGGGGGGTCACGTGCTGTCCTCTTAACCAGTGAAAGGATTGTCATTAATAAGAATATTAAAAACCCTAATTAAGATTCCCATTGTCAACAACAGTACCTGCCCAGTGACTTTCCTCCTGCCTAATAGACACAATACACCTAGTTGTTCTACACCATATCCTCCATACTGTTCTTCCTTATAGTCAGTCTCTGTGTCCTGTTTCAAGGGTAGTGAACTCCATAAAATTTCAGTGCCATTTATTATGTCACCATCAATGTCAGCTATTTATATAGCGCCACTAATTCCGCAGCGCTGTGCAGAGAACTCACTCACATCAGTCCCTGCCCCATTGAAGCTTACAGTTTAAGTTCCATAACATACATACAGTCCAAGAGAGACTAAGGTCAATTTAAGAGCAGCCAATTAACCTACTAGTATGTTTTTTGGAGTGTGGGAGGAAAGCGGAGCTCCCGGAGGAAACCCACACAAACATGGGGAGAACATACAAACTCCACACAAATAAGGCCATGGTCGGGAATCAAACTCATGACCCCAGTGCTGTGAGGCAGAAGCGCTAACCACTAAGGAAGGAGGGAAGATGATTAGCTGTATTGAGCTTTAGGTAGTGTTGGGATATTCATGTGGAGATATCAGAGAGTTACACAGGATAGTACTGAAGGGGTCAGAGGAGGGTAGATGGTACTGGAGGCTGAATGAGCAAATTCATTACTATGCCAAATGGATGACTTCATAGTGAAGTGTGTCACTAAATAAAATAAAGCCTAGAACCAAACTTCCACCAGTTTCTTACTTTAAATTGAAACTTTCTTCAGTATATACATATAAATTTGCTGAAATAAAGAGCGTATAATACCAGTTAACCCCTTTTGGCCTAGAAGTAAACCAAACATGACACTTACTGATAGAAAGCTGACGTCCACCGCAATTTAATGTAAATATTCTGTACGACATCTCAGAAACTTAAAAGAGGAAACAACATAGAGAATAAAACATCAACAATAAATAACAAAATGACCACAATGTTAAAACCTAGCCCGCAGGTCCTTGCCAGAGATCAATATTGATACATAGCGATACCGAACCATACACTAGCCTTAAAGGATTAACAAGCTACAGTGTGTACATGGGACACCACATAACACATAAGAAAAAACCTTTAACCACCACTTTTCCTGTTAGTCATATTCCATACACGGGGCCTAAACTGATCCCAGCTTATAACTCTGACTTCATGCCAATGCACTTCTACCTCTCTCTCCTGAAGACCAAAGGACCAATCAGTAGGTGGAACACCTGCTCTCGGATCTGCCCAGTGTACAAAGGATATTGCAAAAAAGCCATGCAATAGTCTTCATAGAACCTGACAATAAAAAAAAGAACCTAACTTCTAACTTAATGAGGCCTAATGGATAAATAAAACCCTGAAACCTATAAATGGTCAATTCTCCTCAAGGTTGACTCAAATCCCATTGAACCACCCCAATCATAAATAAGTGAGATCTATAGTCATTAAACAAGAGACCTAAGCCTTATAAATATTGTCCTAATTGAAAATGGGCTGTACCGTATTCGTGCACCATTAAGGAAGAAGACCTGTATGGCCTAACCCAATGAAATCATAAAAATATTGCATACGAAAAGTAATGTATCCTTCTACTCTAAAAAGCTGCACCCTTGAGACCTTTACACTTCTTGTCTATGCCCTATAATGGTACACCTAAATTCCTAAATTGCAGATGCCCCTTACTGAACTGACTCCCTTAGCTGGGGTTCATGCTCAATCTCTGCCAACTAGGCCCCATTGATAGGGAAAAGATGAGTCATCTAGGAGGACAGGACTTGCTAGCCCTGGGAAGCCCAACAAGTAAAGAGAATGGCATGCTAGATAATTGCTGTCCTCCCCATGAACAGCGTCTTTATGTGGATTAGTAGCTTTCACCCCCACACAAAGAAACTTTTATACAAATTTTACAAAGTGTCAGCATAAACATTTAGCAGCAATATATAATATTTGTTACTTCAGTTGCTTTGCCACTAAATATGGCAGACCTTCCCAATGACTGATACCTTTCTCCATAACTCAACCTCACAAAAAAAATCTCTAAGGCTATCCCTATACCCCTCTACCTGGCTTTGTCTTGCGCTTGTCATGTATAACCTCCACTAAGCTTCACCTACCTTTGGATTACTGGTGTTTCCCATAGCAACCAATCAGAATCTGTGATTTTTCTAGTGCAGCTCAGAAACTCAAAGTGATTATCTGATTTGTTGCGATGGACAACACCATCTATTTCTTATGCTACATTTTCTTAAATGTCCCCTGACCCTGGTGGACCACTTTGCTGCCTCTAATTTAAACATGTTTAAATCACTGATGGGCACCTGATGGCCCTCCGATCTTTACCAGCATCCCACAGCTCTTTGCTGCTTTATGTGTCATCGGGTCTTTTCTCATCTTTGTGCCCCGTTTGCCCCAGTTCTTATTCTCAGCTTTACGTCCGCTGAGCTTAACCCTTGGCCTAAATCTTATTTAAAGATGGGGTAGTGGGTGAAAGTGAAAGGGTAAATAAGGCTGAACTTGATTTTAATTGCCTGGAACAGTCACATTCCACATCCTTCTCAGCACAACAGTCTGCACCAATGTGCTGAAAAATGGTTATTGTCCAATGTGTAAGTGGATCCAAAAATAGACACACGTTCTTGATCTTGGGGCACATTAAAATCAAAAAGCACAATAGGTTGACGGATGAAAACCTCTCTGTAGAATTGCATTGTGACTGCTCCAGCCTTTCACCTAGCTTTCAAAAGCTTCTGGTCAACCAGAAGTCACACTGAATTCATCATCATCATCAGCTATTTATATAGCGCCACTAGTTCCGCAGCGCTGCAAAGAGAATTCACTCACAACAGTCCCCGCCCTATTGGAGCTTACAGTCTAAATTCCCTAAAACACACACACAGACCGAGAGTGACTAGGGTCAATTTAATAGCAGCCAATTAACCTACCAGTATGTTGTGTGGGAGGAAAGCCGAGCACCCGGAGGAAACCCACGCAAACATGAGGAGAACATACAAACCCCAGACAGATAAGGCCATGGTCAGGAATTGAACTCATGACCCCAGTGCTGTGAGGCAGGAGTGCTAACCACTAAGCCACCAGAATTGTCAAACTTGTTTGCTATATCTTACACCATATTATTTTTCCTGCATTAAAATGGCCAATACTGTGTTATTAGGTGTTTCTTTCTTTGATGAAATAGATTGTGTTAAAGTATTGCTGAGTAAGGGTAATGTGTGGCCCTTTTGAAGGTTAGAGGGCTGACCATGTCAGCCCATCGCTGGTTTAAATAAAATAAAACCCACTACATTCACTTGTATGTTATATAAACATTCAGCTCTTGATTTTTTTCTACTCATGTAATCCAGAAAATTATTTTACTTAACTTCTCTATTAGGTCAAAATCATCAGCAGTCGCTTGCTGCTATTTATAGGACACTGATATTATGACAAGCTCCATATTGTTTTGTTCTATACCCTACAAGATTATATATAATGAGTGGTTTCCTCCACGTATTTGATTATAATCATTATTCACTGAACTATAATAACTAATAATACAAATCGTGGTTACTGGAAAGAAAGTACATTCAGGGCTTTATTTAAGAATAATTTCTAAAGCTTCTACATTTCATCTTACTGCAGGATTATTATCCAGCATAGCTAATAAAATAACATGTATTCTTTTTATCTCGTCTGACGAATGTCACTTAGATGTCACATAGATGTTCAAATCTACACGTTGAAATGTCTTAAAAGCTGGGGACCATTAGGGTCACATGTCAAACAAAGAGACATTCATTTACTGCCTTTTCCTGTGATCTGTGAACATAATTGAAAGGAGGTTAAAAATACCATTAACAGTTCAAGTCTCTGCTAGATCTCTCCTTGTTAGTGGTCTTAATGTGACTTATTCTTATTCGTCTTATCCATCTCTCACTAGAGAAGTCTATTTTAAAGTTTAAAGTGTAATCATTAAACCCTACATTGACTTGTATTTTCTCAAAGAAGCCTAAAAGTAATCAGAATGACAGTTTGTTCATATAATGCAGACTTATGCTACTGTCATACGAGCAGGTTTTTTTTTTCTGCCAATTTGGTTATATCACCCAGAATTGGTATACAATAGAGAATTGGAGGATACCAATAGGATAATCCTAACCTGATTGAATTGGGAAAATCCTGAATGCAGTTGATTTAATAACTAATCAACGTGGTCAACTAATCAACAATCAGAGCGGCCGGCCAGCACACTCTGCCTGCTTGACTCTGCAGAACGGACATGCACAAAGTGTGCAGCCGCCGGCAGCAAGCCCCTGCTAGGGGCCCCCCCTCGGATCTGCCACTGATTGTGGCAGAGTTGTGATTGGTCCTCTGACCAGGAGGCTGGGTAGCATTGCCGAAAGCCTGGGACTAATGTGCCCCTGGAGTGGCGACACGGGGGTGCCATAAATCACAGGTCTTGCACCATAACACGTGATTTTGATGAGATCCGGCACCACTTTTTTCACGCACATGCCTTCCTTTTTGCCCTCACCTTATGGCTGGGCAGGAAAATTTTTATATTTGCTCAGCTATTATAAAACTATTTATTTTTTCTTCACGTTTGCCACTTTCACTTTTATGTTTTTACGGATTTTAGGGGTGTGGGTAGGCCCTTATGGGCTCTGTGACTCTAAAGATCTAGGGAGGACTGTGTGAACATAAGGCTTCCTGAACCCGGGGGAAGGACAAGTTTGACGTGCCCTGGGTGAAGCTCCAGCAGATTCCAGGTGCAAAATGGGCCCCCCTAGTCTTGTGGCGAAGGGGGTCTGAAGACCCTTGCCCCCTAAGGGATCTTTTGATCTCAGGGGTTGGGGAAGAGGGCCTTTTCTCTTTGTACACCTTTTTATTGCACTTTAGGAATAAAAAATTAGTGTTCCCGGGCTTTCAATTTTTTTTAAAAAAAATAGGACTGCTCACTTGGATCCCTACAATAACCCAACAATAACTGTTGGGTTATGATACGAATAGAAATCTGTGTATATGAACGGAAACAAAACATATGCAATTGCATACGTTTTACTTTGCACTAATGTGCCTAATTCTCTGCGAAGAACCCACTTCCCAGTCATTGGAAATACAATAATATGTACATTTACAGGTTTGCTCAGGAACATGAGAATGTATCACTACAAAGTCGACCTTATTTCCACTTCAAGGCCACTTCCATCATTAATTTAAACCTCTGTGTTTTCCCTTTCTAATATACAGCTCAGTTTGTCCTCCTTTAAGTCTTAAATTAATTATGAGAGTGAGATTGGGACTCTCCTTACTACATGCGCCTCTTCTGTGTATTTAAAGATTCTGATTACATTGCTCAAAGTGTGTGTAGAAATGATTTCCCACAAAACTACAACTGGAAGACGACTAATGTGCCCACTGAAAGAACAGAGATGAGTTTGGGTTTCCTGAGCGTCTAACCTGCCAGAAAAATCTAATATTTTTGCGGGTAAGAAAAGGCCGTACACTTTCCTGTCAAATAGGGAACGCCTCATCGAATGTGTCTTCACCACCCCCCCATGTTTATTTAAATAATCTGGTCCTGCAAAATGAAATGTAATTTGTTCACTAATCTGCACTAATCACAGGATTTGACTTGTGACATCAACTGTTAAATGCAACAAGGGAGCTGGAAATATAATAAAAAACGTATTTCTTTTTATAATTATCATTTATTTATATGGCTCAAATCATATTATGCAGTGCTGTACTTAGAATATGTAATCATTCAGTCCCTGCCGCACTGGAGTTAGCCTTCTAAATCGCCTTCCACAAATACACACACAAACACCCTAGGGTCCATTTTATCACGATTACAAGTATATTTTTCATACTTGCCTACTTCTGAGATCCCCCTATGGGAGCAGAGATCTTAGTGATGTTCTCTGGGGGCGTTGCCACTGGAATAGCGCCATTAGGCCCCACCCTCTTTGAAAAATGACACAATTTTTGTACATTTGCTGTAAGGGGCGGGGCCAGGATGTTGCGATCCTTGACACTAAGGCTCGTCTCCTCGCTCATGTCATTAAGAAAGTGACAGGATTCGGGAGGTGCCCTGCTCTTCCAGGAGTCCGGGAGACTCCCGAATGTCTGGGAGTTCTCCCAGACTCCTGGAAGAGCAGGGCAACCATTCCAGGAGAATATGCAACTATGATGGTTTTGGAGTGTGGGAGGAAACTGGAGCACCAGGAGCCGAGGCTGAACTAGCGATCTTTGGGCCCCGATGCAGGGAGGTGGGGATGAGGAAACCGGGGCCCCTAACCCTCTGCATCTGCCATGCAGAGGGCCACATTATCTCCATAGGCCCCGGCGCACTTCACCTGCCGCACCAATGGTAGTTCCACCACTGACCCGGAGGAAACCAATGCAAACACGGGGAGAACATACAAAATCCACACAGACAGGGTCTATGTTGAAACCGAATCCAAAACCCCAGAGCTGTGAGAGAGCAATGCTAACCACTCTGCCACAAAGGTTCCGGCAGAGGATCATTGGAAATGCCAGCACCGGCCCTGGTTAAATAAATAAATACATATATATATATATATATATATATATATATATGTGTAAAAGCTCATCTGAAACATAGACAGACAGACAGAAAGATATATATGATGGACAATCAGGCAGAAAAATACTACTGTTAGACAAGTAGACAGGCAGAGAGATAAATAAACAGATCACAAATAAAGTCTAACAACAAAGGTTCAGAAAAGCATTCACCTACCAATAGGTAGAACAGGATTTTTGTTTTAAAAAAAAATAAAAACACACAGCCCAGTAGCTGAGCAAGAGCTGTAGACAGGGAGGGATGTTTCTGCTGCAATATGACAGGAATGCAGACAGGGAGGGATCCAGTTATAAGACAGGGACACTGTATTTATGTACCAGGGGACTGGGGCTATCTTCAATCACTGCAGAGTGAACCCTCCTAAACTGCAGACAACAAACCTGTCCACTCCGAGATAAGTCACCATTTAACATATCGTAGACATTACCAATTAAACACTATTTCAATTGATGATGCAATTAGGTCTTTAGCATTCAGTGAGATGGATGAAATAGACACAGACTGCTTATGTTTGGATGTATTCACTAGTAAATAGTGTTGAACATTCAAGATTTTAGGAGTAATAGGATTAAGAAACATATGGTCCTAAAAAGACGTAAAATAAATTATACGAATACAAGTTGCCTAAGAAATATATATATACAAGAGCTAATAACATTGAGAAATATATATGAGAAAGCAGGTGAGGATTGTGAGAATACTTTGGCTCGGGGGCGGGGGTTGTAGCACATACAGCTGTATGGCCAATAGGAAGCTGGCAAGTGGCTTCTTATTGGTCTAATTCAGTGGTGGGATTCAAATAAATTAACAACCGGTTCTCTGCCCTAATGACCGTTTTAAATATGCAAAAATCTGTTTTGCCCTTCAAAACACTGCGTCATGCCACTTTTGCCCCTCAAAGCACTGTGCCATGCCGCTTTTGCCCCTCAAAGCACTGTGCCATGCCGCTTTTGCCCCTCAAAACACTGTGCCATGCCGCCTTTGCTCCCCCTTGCTTCTGTTCCTACACTTACCTTTTATATCGGTTTCTTACTTCTCTTCTCCATTCTTCTCTTTGTCTTCTTTCTTGCCGCCAACTCCTCTCTGCGCCGCTCCTCCCGGAATGTTGGGCGTGACATCATCACGTCCCGCCCGACATTCAGTGAGGACGGAGCAGGGAGGAGAAGTGCCGACGCCTATCCTGTCCTATCTGGGTACAGGGGATGCCCCAGCTGGCCAGTGCTGAGCCATAGAAACCACAAACACAGGAGGATTATTTTTTTTTGTCGTTGCCGGGGCAGAATATTCGGTTACTAATGTTAACCTGCTAAATATGTGTATGTTAGGGCATTTAGATTGTAAGCTCCAATGGGGCAGGGACCGATGTGAGTGAGTTCTCTGTACAGCACTGCGGAAATAGCTGATGCTGATGAGTACCAATGACTTGGATGTCTAAGACATTCAGGTTTTGTGGTAGAGCATGTAAACATGTGCTCTACCACTAGAGGCACTGTTCCAATGATGATTATCATCAACATTTTTTTATATAGCGCCAGTAAATTCCGTCGCACTTTACAATTGGGAACAAACAGTAATAAAACAATACTGGATAATACATACAGACAGAGAGGTAAGATTTGCTAGACAAAGAGCATCTCTTTCATACAGAAATCACCAGTCACTTGGTCACCATTATTACATAAAGGGACAGCAATCTCCATGAAATTAGTTTCCCAATGTGTCTAACTAGTGATTGGCTGTCCAGAAGGTGCCTATTTACATGTCAAATGATATAAAATGCTATGCAAGTGTTACATAGGATATATAACAATGGCTTCCTAAGTTAGGGCCAGACATTGCTGTAAATCCTACAGCATACTTGCCTACTATTCTAAAATGTCTGGGATACTCCTAAATGCCAGGGCAGACGAGGCCTTGATGACAAAGTTCGCAAGAGGACAGGATCGCTCCCAAACACTTGCCCTTTGGACCTCTCTTCCGGGATCTCCTGGAAGGGAGGTCCAAAATTTAAGCAAATATGCACGAGTAGCAGTGAAAACGTTGAAAACAGGAAGTCTGATGTGCATAGGAAAAAAGGGGAGTGTAGTGCGGAATCTCCTACTCTTCTGTGTGCAGCTACCCACCTATGGAACTCTTCCAGTCTTTAAACATTCTCTGAAAACCCATCTGTTTATTAGAGCTTACCCTACTACTCACACTAATGCACCTTAACACCAATCCCAATCTCCTCTCTGAGCCACAATCGCTCCTCTTGTCTCAGCTGTCCCCTCTTCCAATTAGAATGTAAGATCTCCCATGAGCAGGGCCCCCATACCCCTTGTCGTATGCACTTCTGACACCTCTAATTGTGCTCTTGTGGATTTACCTAACCAATTTTAACTATTAGGGGGTAATTCAATTAGCAGTGAAGTGTCTCCGGAACATCCGTAAGACACTTTGTGAGCGAGATTTTCAAGAAATCATTTGCTCAAAAATTAGTGGAGGTTTTTAACTGTAATTGCTGGCAATGTGCGTGGCGCGATGACTGCACGCCACATCACCGGCAATTGAATTCTCCCCTTAGTCTGGGTAGGGACAGCTCTGCTCAGCATCAGCTGTATGGTAAGGTTGAGCTAGAACACATGGAACACTGAGAGGTGGTTTGAGTGCAATAACATACTCCTTGGAGAATTCCAGCTCTCCATGTGTGTTCTAACCACAGAGAACTATTCACTCTACTTGACATGGGGTCCATACCATATTAGAGACGCTGCAGGTACGCCTATGTAATCAGCCTACTTCGAGCAAACCATGTTATTTGATCTAATTGTAATATGTACACAGGATTTACAGCTTTTTATGGTAACTACAATGCTCACTGTGATGAGTAAGAAGACTTGTTTTTCTACTTTTAGCCCTTGGGTTCATATTTCAATAGAGTGATTACATAAACACAGGGAGAACCATGAATGCTCCATAAATAAACATAGATTTCAGGGCTCAGGTGAGACATATTGACAGCTTCCTATGTTTACACTGTTACAGTAATTCAAGATCACTATCCATTAACTTTCAAAACATCTTTGTAAATCACACAACACACACATACATAACAATTGTAAGTACTGTTTTTTTCCAAAACACTACGCGATATTAAGTAGAAGTGGACCTTTCACTATTAATGGATAAGGGGCCTATTTATCATCCTATCATCTTCTGATAACTGGGATTAAAGCATAGAAATAGTAACGTTATTCATTAATGGAGGACCACAGCAGATATCTCATGGATTCAAGACAATACCTGTTTGTTATATATCCTCTAGTAGTTTCTGGATGTTCAACCAGAAGATAGAAATCTTATGGCAGGTCAACCAACGTGATAGAAATCTCTTTTATGGACACATTCTCTCCAACACAAAGAGATGAAGGGAAAATCTTATGTCATTTATCTGGTACCATGTACCACCTCGTGTACACTTTATATGCATGTTCTTTAATAAGCGTAGAAATAAAAGCTATAACTTTTGCCTGTCTGGCTTTTGCCCATGAACCTTCATCAGATGTAGGGCCCAAACCTCTATAAAGCATACATATAGAACCCTGTATCATTGTAGAGTAGTAACACATTGCTTCATAGGAAGTCAAGGATCTAAACAGTTGGACCCTCTGGATGATTATTAAGAGGAGAGCCCACTTGGAGGCTGGATGATCTAGATATTCCCTCTGTGACATAATTTACAAATTATGGTTATATCTTTTGGTAAAATATGGAACTCCTGCAAAAATGTTTCATTTGTATAATTCCAGTTACCAATCCACGAAGCACCAGACTGAACTCTGAGTGCCATGGGGCAGTCAATAATGGCCTCAAAAATGTGTATGCCAACTTGTACCTTAATGTCAACAATTGCTAGTCCATATACAAAATTCCCTCTGTCATCCTGAACTACAGGGGCCAGGACGGTAATCTGATATCTCATTTGGGATGAGAACCGGGACAGTTTGGAAAAGGTAAAACAATTCTTAATCACCACCACCAGCTGCTGCCTTCGTGCAGGTAGATCTGATTTAATATTTGCAAAGAGAGAAGATAACTCTGCCCATTCTGTTGTACAAGAATGGTAGTGTGGCATGATTAAATGCCATACAACTGGTGATCGATGGTGCCGTGTGTGACTTAAGCTGGGTACACACTACACAGTTTTCATCAAATAATTGGCTCAATCAGCCGACATACGACCGCTCGCTCAAAAGTCGGGTCAGTGTGTGTAGTGACACGATGGTCGAAAGTCTGCCCAAATGGACGATTGTCGCCTCATTTGGTTGGTCGTACCGTTTAATATTTTTGTTCCAATCTCGTTTCCGCTGTGTAGTGTGTATAAACTTCCGACCGATCCACAACAGTGAGTACGAAATTACAGTTATTGCTCACGACAACATGGCTGTAAAAAGTCGCTAAAGGGACGTCCGCTCTTCCCTTTATCTTCCTAAACAAGGCTAGTGTGTATGCAGTCCATGGACCGAGCGATCGGAACATCGATCGCATGTAAAATCGCTCTGCATAAAAAGTTGGTTGAAATTTCTGTAGTGTGTACACAGCTTAAGAAATGTGCTGCATCCTTTCCTGCTTCCATTCTCTCCTTAATTGACAGCACACATGTTATGCAAGTGGTATTGGATGCTGGATAGGGGTAAGAGACAGATTTGTTAGGTATTGTAAAAGTTTAAAAGGAGAGATAGTCTCTGCTGCAGGTAAGGGCAAAGATAGGATTCTCAAAAGTGTTGTGGGAGTATTTCATTCCGTCCTTTTCCATTCAGCCTTATGACTGACATACATGATACTACTATACATTATGGGCCTGATTCAAGTCTGAACGAAACTTGCAAGTAAGCTGCGTGTTTATAAAGTGCACAGAACCTGTGCAAAGTTCCAACTATATTCACATCCAAGTGAATCTCAAAATACGCTTCCATTTGAATCTGGGTGTAAGTACTCTGCTTGAAAAGGGAGAGCTGCGTGCACCTAACAGTAGTGCACGCAGCTCTCCCTTTTCAAGCAGAGCTGTGTGAAGCGGGAGCAGGTTCCAGCCACCTCAATTATACAGTGCTCTAGGCTTGGATGGGGGTTTCCAGGCACTAGGACCCCCCTTGGTTTGCCTATGCATATAACTTTTAAAGCAAAGATATCCTGTGTCGGTCATCACTGTCAGATGGCATTTACACCTGCCCTGTAACGGCGGAAAACAAGCGCACTTATGATAAACACTCAACTTGAGTCTGCCACATATACGTCAGAGCGCCCTCACTGTCCTTTGCCTACAGTAGTCCGCCCCTTCTCTCTGCCGCTTTACCTCTTATGTTGTAGGCTGTCGTAAGTGTCACCTGCGTTCAGACATGAATTGCGTGTAATTGTGGTCATTGGCGTATGGTCCGTTTCTGGCTATTTCACGCAAGATACACTACTCAAATGGACTTATGTCTGAAAATTAATCGGGCCCTATGTGTGTGTTATCCAAACATATTATACACAAACATACATAGCAAATGTACAGCATAGAATAGTTCATAAGTGTATAAAATAGTCTGTAATCTACAGCATTCAGTAATTATGATGCATAACAAATCTCAGGCTAGAAATATTGTTAAGACCACCTACCACTCTACCTGTTCATGTACTGCATAAAACTCCTGTCGGCTCCTCTTTGCAGGTTATTTTAAATTGTAGATTCTTCCAAATCAATATAGATGTGGGATCTGTAATGCTTGGGGCTTTTGTCCATAATTTGGAGCAGCATGCCTAAAATATACTAAATTACATTTAAGATGCCCTCCTTTTCCCATACTGCCCCTGGCATTCCTCCCTTCATTTAGTACCTTAAAGTGATTATAGAAGGAGGCTGTGTGTATCATAAAGGGTTTCTGGATCATGTGGTTAGCACTTCTGCCTTACAGCACTGGGGTCATGAGTTCAATCCCCGACCATGGCCTTATCTGTGTGGAGTTTGTATGTTTTCCCCGTGTTTGCGTGGGTTTCCTCCGGGTGCTCTGGATTCCTCCCACACTCCAAAAACATACTGGTAGGTTAATTGGCTGCTATCAAATTGACCCTAATCTGTCTGTCTGTGTGTATGTTAAGGAATTTAGAATGTAAGTCCCAATAGGGCAGGGACTGATGTGAGTTCTCTGTACAGCACTGCGGAATTAGTGGCGCTATATAAATTGATGATGATAGACCCCATACCTTTATATCATGTCTGCTATATAAACAGTATATCATGTCTCCTATATAAACAGTATCAATAGGTTCATAAACATAGAAAATTCATATTTTGGTTAAAGAAAAAGAGGTAACCACATGATTTTTACAGGGGTATAATCTGTACCTCCTAACCTAAAATAACCACTGTGTCTAACTAGTATCCCCAGTAATGCAGCATTAACCAAGAGATGACTACCATCAAATCTCCTATGCATCATGTGACATATATATAACAGTTACACACAAAGCATTACTAACAGTTAATACATATAATTTCGAGTCTTTTTTAGCAGCCTGTCTGCATTATTATTATGTACTGTGAATAATATGAAATTGTACTTCTCCCCCTCATATTTTGCAGTGTAAAAATAGGCTATAATTTAGCTCTGAGTTTGAGAAATGCGTTAAGAACGAATTTTAAATTTGCAGAATTTAATTCCAGTATTCTGTCTTATTGAGACTCTGCTCACACATGTAAATTTATGTTCACACTACAATTTAAATTTCATACAACAGTTGTGAGATGGAAATACGATGATCATAAAAACATTGTAATGCTCAATGGGAAACACCTAAACATATCAACTATAAACAAGTCTAAAAAAAAATAACGTGATTTTAATGAAAATCATAATTGTACAAAGTGAAACTGGATTAAAACGTCACTATGGATGAAGATCAAATTAACAAGTTTTAATGTAACTAAGAAGTATCTTTATTACATTAGAGAACCTTTGTTAAACACTAAAAAATCACTGAGACAATCATTTTAGCAAGCAGTGAGTCCTACACCCTGCTTTACATTCCAAGATACACTCTTAGAGAGAGTGAATCTAACAGAGGACTGATCCTCCATGAAACACAGGAAGATGTGGTTCCACTGGCTGCATCACACTAGAATCAAGCTCCCTGAGTGAATAGCTTTGCTCATTCACAAATACATTTTAATAACGTGGTATTATCTTATCAAGAGAACTTTCTTCTTCTGCAAATGGTTTTTATAGTGCACAGAGCAGATTGAGCTCAGAGGGGCGTTCCTAAGCCCCTCTGCTCACTGCCATGTGACTGTGGTTGTCATGGTAGTCACTTGACACTTTGAAAACCCTGCAGAATTATAAATCATTATTAGCTGCCTGAAAAAACAAACCCAGGAAAAATTGTAATTACCAATATTCTTCTTATAGCCTGCCACAATGATTTATGTAAAAAAAACAACAATTTTTTTTTCATGAGATTGCTGGTTTAAATCGGTTTTCCCTTTAAAACAAAATCTATGGAAAGTTGCGAGTATAATAAAAGCAGCCACATAATTTAAATGTAAACTTTTTTTTTGCTAGACTGTAGCTTAGCTCATCTTTGGTAAGCAACAGCCGGAGAGAAATGCCAATTATTTCCCTGATAAGTATCTTGCTCTGCGCTGCTTATCCTGCATTACTGTCAGGGACGTGATAACTGAGACACTTACATGGTGCTTATCAAGGATAGGAAGTCTGTGTCGCTTCCACTGAGGAATATGCCCCAGGTGCGAGCCAGCATTATCAAGAGGAATACCAATGCAGATGAAATTCTCTCTGTGCCGCAGCCAATTTGCAGAGACTTTCCTCATTTACAATTTTATGCTTTATCACTGCTATTTTACCCTGTGAGAGGTGCATTTAAATAGCAGCTTGCTATGGGTCTACAGATGTATTTCAAAGTTTTAGAAAATGCAGTTCGAGTTTACCAAGGGATAACATCTACAAAGGAAATACATATTTTAAAATAGTTTGTGTGTCATTGAAGAAACTTTGACTTTTGAAGATATATTTATTTGCATCTACCTTTATCTCTGAAAATGGCTTATATGTAAAAGAAACCTGTATCCACTAAGTGGAGTGATCTTCTTTCTATTTTCACAAAGGCATAGCAAAACTGCACAAAATTTACCATCATACACTACAACTCATATAAATCATCTACCAAAACTTTTATCCATTTTCGGATCACCTCCCACCTTGACTACTGCAACTTCCTGCTATCTGGTATTCTTCCTACCCCTCTATCCCCACTTCAATCAATCTTACGCTGCAGCAAGACTGATCTTCCTTTCTCACCACTCCACATCTGCTGCACCACTTTGCAAATCCCTACACTGGCTCCCTGTGTCCTCCAGAATCCAATTCAAATTACTCACCCTTACCTACAAAGCCCTCAACAACACCACCCCTTCCTATATCTCAAATTTCATATGACAGTACTCATCCTCTCAATCTACCTCCTTGTCTCGTCTCTGATAACCACCTTGTCGCGCCTCTGATAACCACCTCTCACTCCCGCCTACAAGACTTCTCCCGTGCTGCTCCCAACTTATGGAATTCCCTACCACACCCGATCAGACTCTCCCACAGCCCTCAAATATTTAGACGCTCTCTAAAAAACCATCTCTTTATTAGAGCTTACCCTACTCCCACCTATACTACTCACACTAATGCACCTTCACAACTGTCCCAATCTCCACTCTGAGCCGCTCATCTTGTTTTAGCTGTGCCCTCTTCCACTTAGAATGTAAGCTCTCTCATGAGCAGGGTCATCCAAACCCTTTGTTTTCATGTCTGCATTTATTTTGTCGACTTTATATATCACTGTTTTACGTATAACCTGTTCTCTTTACTGTACGGTAATGCAGAACACTGTGGCGCCTTCTAAATCTACGATTATAATAATACATAGGCATCAACCTATCCCATTCCATCTGAGTTCTAAATGCCTGCTCCTGAATTTAACACTTATATATATATATACTTTATTGATGTAAAAATCAGGTTTTATTTAATGTAGCAAACTGAGCCAAGGTCTCCAGATTTAAAAAAGGAAATCCTTAAAAAAACATTTAGTGCTAAATTTGGGAATAGACAAAGGTCAGGGTGACAGCTCTGCAAGTACAAATATTAAAATGTTATATAAAATGTTATAGCTGGATGATAAAACATATAACGTTCTGACACAATTATGGCATATTTTAATCTGCAGTAAATGTAAGTGTCATTTATATAAATGCCTCTAGACCTGACTAATACTTAGTGGGAGGATATTAATAAGGCTGAATCTGTACTTACGCATAGCTTTAGAAAACATAATTAAGGATTAAGTGATTTAAGGTATAATACTATGCTTATATAGAAAACTGAGTGTTCATAAAGACAGGTAATGCAACACTTTCTATTGTCCAAAGTAATTGTTTCTGACTGCTGTGACTCACCTCTGACCTCCACAGAACCACCCTGTATGTAATACGGATAGATTTTGTCTAAGTGCATCGAGAGGACCCTCAGTCAAAGCTGGCACTGTATTCGTGGGCCATACTGGTAGCACCACATAACTGAAAACGTTTTTCTTCTGTCTACTGGTGTTGTATGCTACAGTAAGTGCCATTTATGCACAGTGGAGGCAGCCATTTTGTGGGTGGAGTCAATATTTATGAGACTGCAAGCTATCAATTCACTAGTGATAGTCTCATGCCTTAGTGATGCCACTAGTTCCTAATGCCATTAAATTGTATTATTAATGGTGATGTTTTTCCATTTATCAGCTATAACAACCTCTTGTAGGATTCCTTTTTCAGTTACTTGTTCTGCTGTTCATAACAGGGTAGAGTCAAGGGCTCAGAGTCATAGGGCCTGATGCTGAGTTTCGTTACGCATTATAAATTGCGCAAAATCACACCGTGTCCACAAAGAGAAAGTACAAATGTGTGCTAATGCAGATTATATGGCACTTGTGCCTCCTTACGACTGTAGAGGTGGAATGGGGAGGGAAGGTGTGTCCAATGCAGGCAGAGTACAATAAGGGCGTGTTCACAAAAATACAGCTCATGCAGACCTGCAGAAACACCCGTCTGTTATGTTACGTCCGTATGTATTGTTTGCAAAAAAGATTATCTTGATGCGATCGCTGTGGTTCCAAAGCACATAGGTTTTATTCGCAAGTTATTACAAGGTAGAGTTTGGTGTGCAGGCACATGTGCATTTACCACTAACACAAGCTTCTATCAGAACGCTCTGGTTCCCAAAGCCGGAGGGGAACAATTTATACACTGTAAAATGCAGTGACATCACACAGTTACAGTATTAAGGTCCAGATCCACAGAATGATAGGTCACGACCCAAGCACTCGACGTGCCATTGGTTGATTCATCTGGTCATTGTTCTTTGAGGTTGCCCGGTGACCTTCTTCAGGCTCCTGTCTCTAGACCTGTGTAAACTGATTCCTTTATGACATCGCTGGACTTGCTATTTGGTGTATGAAAAGAGATATTATTTATAACTAGCGTTCACAATATGTGAACGCTACATAAATAATACCGAAAACGTTCTCATGCAATTGCGAACAGAATGATACCCAACTCAATGTCATTTAAATGTTGGAAACATTAATTACCCTCTTCACCACTTTATATTTAATATTAAAAGATAGAAAACACATTAAACATATTTAAATGTTGCCACGATAATAATTATGTTGTGTATTAATCGCGTCACAACTGATCGGAGTGTACACAAATTATTGATTTCCACCTTCATCCAATTATTAAACTTCAACAGTTTAGAGGCGTATCTTTTGCAGGTGCAAATACAGACACTGATGATGTTGACTTAGCGTAAATCAGGCACATTTGTTGCCGATGGGGAGCCAGACACATAATGAAATGTGTACGGTTCTGTATATGGAAGAAATAAGCTGGTTTTGAGCTGGTATTTTTTTAAAGTGTAAATTACACCAATTTTAAGACCAACTCAGCCCCATAGTTAATACCTGTTAGTAAAGTAACTGACACCCAGTAAAAAAGAAGTAAAATGTTCACCCATCAGTCATAAAAAAAGTAATTAAAAAGTACACTCTTATTACAATACATTCAGAAGTGTTACTGCAATGATTGCGTAAAACCCCAGAGACATTTTTGTTGTACGTGCTGAGACTTATAGTTCCACAGCCAAACAAGTTGATTAAGCCTGCTTTAGAGTGTCACATACATATCTTTCTTACATAAAACACTAAACTACATAATAAACAGTTAAAACTATTAAAAAAAAAAAGTAAAAAACTCCCAAAGCCTGTCATGCAGCTCTATTTGATTTCCACCAAAGATATATGACCCCTATTAACTAGCTTAGCACCTCCTCGTACAATACGAATATTTCTAACACCTAATAATGCAGCTCTATTCCCTGGTACATACAATGCAATTATAAGTCTTTATTCTGAGGGGTTTCGGAAATTAATTGAGTTCAGCTGAAGTTATTATGGAATCATTCACACTAGCTCAATCCCTTATGTGTAAAGCATGTTTGGCTCGTATATGCATGCCCACAATGTAACACTAGTATATTTATCTCTTGGAGTCATATTTGCCATTCTTACCAAACATATCAATGATACTTGTTTGTATATGTGCAATGGCAAAAGGAAATTACACTTCAAAAGCTATGACAAGAAGAACTAACATAACATGAATGCCTACTCGGGGCCGGAGTAACCCGAGGTCTAACTGGGCTACAGCCTCGGGCATCCAGGGGACCCTTGAAGGTGTTCAAGGGTCCGATCAATGCTGCTGAGCCTGTCACTGTAGTCCTTTGCCATCCTTCCCCGGCGCTCAGTAATCTCCTTACTGAGGAGATCTTGTGAGAGTGAGACTATGAATCTCACTCTTACAAGATGTCATCAGTAAGGAGCTTACAGCGTGCCGCGGAAGGACGGGGAAAGACTACAGTGACAGGAGAACAGAGAGGTAAGCGCTTGGGGGATGGCGGGCGGGTCTCACCGGGTAGGCCTAACGGGAGGGGGGGGGGGGGGGGGGGGCGACTCACAGGGGGGGGGCTCACGGGATAATGAAGGCCCTCTTAACCCAGGGGACTCGATTCCCTTAATCCGGCCCTGTACCTACTTTAGCAAAATGTCCAGGAAGCTCCTACATAATTTGGAGTCCTCCCTGATGCTCAAGGAAGTTTGCAATTCTCCTAGCAGGAAAGGAGAGCGGAAACAAGGACACAATGAACCGGTTTATGTCATCATGGCCTGCCCACCATTCTGTAGTCATGCTGTGGAGGATGTCTTTGACGAGACATTTCGCACCATCACATCCTGTCTACCAATATTTAATGCTGCAATTGCTGTTATCGCGCTTTGGTGTGTCGGACAACGACCACGGGAATTCCGTCACCCTGAGTTTGTAGACCACCCCTCTGTATCTCCCAGTGTGAAGGTCTACAAAGTCGGTGAGTATGCATATAGCAATAAAAGTTACATCCGGGCCTGCATGTACATTTTGAAATTTTATACATTGCTACACAATTACACAATTGTCTTCTCTCAGTTTTCACACATAGTTTCCATGTTCAGTAAACTAGGCTTAATGTTGTAAGTAAATTACAGGTTACTGAAACATTTGTAAAATAAATGAGGAAAACCGGAATTGCTTTTTGCTCCATACTGCTCTATTTACTCATATCCATTGAAAGTGAATGTGAGTGGTTTGCAGGTTCAAGTGCTGATTAGTACTGCATGTCAAGCATGATCACATATCACTGGGATTGTCCTTAGGTCTATGGATAACCAGCCTAATTCGCTGCCTAAATCTCTGGGTGAGAAGTTATCACCTAAAGCAACAAGGAAGGGCCATAAACTAAAGCTATTCTGACAACGGAGGTGATAGACCAGAGTTATTTATATATCTGCATCACTAAGTATTTGCTATATTATATATTTTCACTACCATATTTTAAAGGCAGACAAACCTGAAATGTAAACTGCAAATAAATAAGTGAGTTATACTTTTGTTTAGACAGCCTCCATCAAAAGCTCCTCAATTATCTTGTGCTGGCAGGATTGTAAAAATAGATGTCAGAAAGTGGAGTAGCATTTATGTGCATTCCAATATTTACAGATCCAAGCACTCATAATGTTTTATCAACATATAGTAACCGTTCATGTTACTACACAGAAACCTTTCTTCTGCCAACTTCTCAGACACAGGAACATAAAAGTTTAAGGCAGTTAAATGACAATTTACCGTTCTAGCCCTGAATTTAGCAGATCATGCTTTGAGAATTTCCTTGTTTGGAAATAAGTGTGAAAATCAAGTCAATTACATTAATTTCCCTCTGATTGTTTTGAGAAACAGTGTCCGTGCTGCTTGTATACCATCACCAACAAGCAGCCAGTGACGGAACTACCGCCAGCACAGGCAGAACGGCTGCTGCGGGTCCGCCTGTAGCGGCTGTTATTCTGCCATTGCCTGCACCCACTATCATCTCAGAACACGGTATGAATCCAAATGGGGATTCACTGATTCAATGTGTATGCGCAACCTGACCGAGCCCCCTGCCTCTGTTCATGCTCAGAAGAGCAGAGCGTGGTATGTGGGCAGTTGTCTAGCATAACTTTCGCCACCCTTCATTTTGCAATGGGCTGAGGTGCCCCACACCCTTGGAGGCTGCCATTTTGCATGCTGAAACAATATTTACTATGTCACGGTCCAGCACTCACCTGAGCCTGCGTGACATGTGTGTGACATAGGGTTAATCAAAAACCACCACCTGAACTGATCTGCTGTATGTACTCTGCAACCACTGCTATGTTTGTAATATGATTTTCTAAAAAATTCAATAAAAACCTTTTGAGTTAAAAAAACAAAAACAACCACCTGGGGGTAAATGTATCAAGCTGAGAGTTTTCCGGCGGGTTTGAAAAGTGGAGATGTTGCCTATAGCAACCAATCAGATTCTAGCTATCATTTTGTAGAATGCACTAAATAAATGATAGCTAGAATTTGATTGGCTTTGCAAACCCGCCGGAAAACTCTCAGCTTGATACATTTACCCCCTGGTCTGTTTAAAATGATAAAAAAAAAAATCTATGCAACACACTAACTTTGCATTACAAACTATGCTACCAGCAATATTTTTTGTGAAGAGCTGACACTTACTCAAAAAGCCTTCAGTTCTCCCTTTAAACTAACCTATCACAATTTACTTCCATCAGAGTTATCATAAACCAAATGACCTCCTCTGTCCCAGAGTTATCATAAACCAAATGATCTCCTCTCTTTTAACTATGTAGCATTCTACTATCAAGCTAAGTCTGACATGTGAATTTGTACGAACACAGAGATCTGAACTTAAGAAGTGTAATTTAATATGAAAAATAAATCCACGATGCTTAAGATAAAAACAATTAACAAAATTATATACAATGATATAATGCAATAGTTTTTTGTTTTTTTAAAAGGAATAAAACACAGAAATGAAAAACTTAGGAATGATCAAGTTTCTGTTTGCTGGGAGAACCATAATAAAGGGATACTCCTCAATATGACTAACTTCACAAAAGTGAACAATATCTTAGAGTTACAGAACGATATTATACATGCTGTGGGTAGACACAGCCCCCATCCACTGTGATGTCAGCACTAGAAAGTCTGTGTAAAAGCAAATTAGGTGTTTATGGCCTCTGTGCAAACACATTTCAAGTCAGGTTTTCTTTACGCTGGCCTACTTCTCACCAGAATGTCTTACAAAGATGATTTTACCTCCACACAACAGGTCAAAAGTTTCTCTTCATTTGCAAATCAAACATTCTTATATGTAATAAAATACTCTTATAGGTATAAACATACTTCCTGGCAGTATGATCTTGGAAAAAATGCTATGACATTTTCCTGTATCCTTACTTAAATTCATTCACACATATCCCCCTAAGCCAACACCCCCCCCCCCCCCACATGTTGAGGTCAGTTTGTAACATATCACTGTCCTTAGAAATCCCAGATGTTATTGATGTAACCTTAAAGAGAGATTTCAAAGACCTCAGTTTATGACCTGGGTCATAGATTAGCACTGGGCACTCCTGTGTATCCCTCTTATCTATAGATACCTTAAGGGGAAACAAAGAGTTTAGAAACAATCAAAGACATACATTCATTTACCATCCCCCCTTTGAGGTTTTAACCCACGGCTGGACACAGCGCTCATCTGAAAGCTAATACGATGAATTAATTCACAAACACATAGTTGAAGTTTTATACGACTAATAATTAGCTTGCATATGACATACGGCAATGCAGGATGCACTAGCAACCAAACTGCTCAGGCACTTCTTTTTGCACTTCATACAGAGGTGTGTTGGACACCACAGTTTTTATGCAGTGATAGAGTGATAGGAATAGGAATTTCACATCACTACTCTCTGCTATATTCGAGACCATGAACTTTTCACTATCTAACTCTCAGTGTACAATTCCTTGCCCTCCTCACATCACAATACTGCCCATGTCACATGCAGCCCTGTTCTAAGTAACAGGTGGCACAGTTCACAGCCTTCTACATCAGCACACTTATCTCCCGCTGCGCTGAGCACCTCCATCTTCTGATTGGCTAATAAAAAGGGTACATGCAGATGAGCATGGTGGCTAAGTGGTTAGCACTTCTGCCTCACAACACTGGGGTCATGAGTTAAATTCCCGACCATGGCCTTATCTGCGTGGAGTTTGTATGTTCTCCCTGTGTTTGCGTGGGTTTCCTCCGGGTGCACCAGTTTCCCCCCACACTCCAAAAAACATACTAGTAGGTTAATTGGCTACTATCAAAATTGACCCTAGTCTCTCTCTCTCTATGTGTGTGTTAGGGAATTGAGACTGTAAGCTCCAATGGGGCAGGGACTGATGTGAATGAGTTCTCTGTACAGTGCTGCGGAATCAGTGGCGCTATATAAATAAATGGTGATGATGATGATTGTCAAGCACACCTTCATAAGGACAACTTAAACAGACTATTGTGTCAATAGCTAATTTATGGTAACAGAGCATATTCACCAAATAACATATGCTTTCACAGCGATAAGTGATGCTTTTTATTTATCATTATAGTCATGCCTGGACGGCGCATCTGACAAGAGATTGTGCCGGTGATGACTAAACTCCAGTGTTAACCTTTGCTTCTGGGTTCTCTCCTGGACTGACCTCTCTGCACATATTCTCTCCAGAGCAGTTCTTGAAGCAGATCCCTACTGCGTTGAGATGGGGTTAGCTATAAATGCCAAGCCTAAAAAAAGCTAAGCTTGATAAATAAGGCTGTTTCGCAGTCTCCATAGACCGCTTTGGTGACGGTTGCAGCAAACAGTAGTTACAGGAGTGTCACAGATATCTCCAATATCTGCAGCAATACCATTGTAATAAATAGTCCTGATACTTAAAAATGCTATAATCCAGTGTAAACAGGATTTAAGAGTAGGGAGGGTTTGACAAATAGGCCCCAAACTCTTATACTACAAAAAATGTGCGATACAGTACAAGATGCTGGCGCTTCTGATTGATGATATTTATCCATTTCTCTTTTCACAATAACAATCCTTGGTCATCCAATGCTGTGGTCACATCTCTGCAGAGACTCTCACATCATTCTTCTCAGCAACATGTTTATCTGCAATGCAGCTGGGGCTTGACACAGACAGGAGGTTATTTTTTTCTTCTTTTAACAAGGACAATGAAGAGAAAAACGCAATGAAGTGAACAATACGTTTACACATGGCTGCATTATCCATTAGCCAACACAGACACTTTCTTTTGGGTGCATTAGAGATATAAGGTAAACCCTGACTTTAATTCTGAGACCTGGCATCACTGTGAGCTGTTCTTATAATGCTGCGAGTGCAGTGATTGTACTGAGCAGGGTTTCTATGTCCAAGTGGAGAACACACACACAGCAATATGGGCTATTAAAAGTTCTGTGGGACAGGCTTTTATCTGCTTTTAATTCCTATTTTAACTTTCTATTAATGTACTTTATATTTTTTTATGCATGTTGGATCATTTTCAGAATATTTACTGCATGTTTTCCTACTCTCCCGAAACGTATAGGGGGCTCCCGAATTTCTGGAAGTCCTCCAAGACTCCTGGAAAAGCAGGAAAACTCCCGGATCCCGGCAGAGGCTGGGCTTAATTACACGAGTCGCGCCATCAGTCCCCACCCCCGTGACGTTGTGAATCTTGGCATTACATAGCAGGGGCCACCTACTGCACTTGCCAGATGAAATGGTAATAAAATGTTGGCAAGTGTATTCATTTTCAAATTCAGGGGACACGTAGACTTGTAGGAGATTATGTGGATGGAGCTGGAACAATCTTTAGCCAATCAGAGCATTAGATTAACAGCTACAAAGGATATTTCCGCTCATTCGTCTCCTGCTTGTCCATGTGTCAGCAAGTTTAAATGAGAGCTGTTAGACAACAGCACAGGGTAAGTACGCGAGCCTCCTGTCAAATTTGCACCTATGTAACCAATTTCATAGAAACTGTGTATTTTTGCACCGTGTTTACATTTATTTGGATGTACATAAAAACATATCTCTGCCATACCTCACCAGGTCTGAATAAAAAAGTGTGCGTGTGTGTGTGTGTGTGTATACACATATATATATATATATATATATACATATACATATACATATACATACACACACATCATACTTGCATACTTTTGGGCACTGAAGTCCGGGAGAGCCCGGGCAGGGGGCGTGACTAGAGGGCTGGAGGTAGCGGGGCACGGCCAATCGCGTCACTTTGGCCCCGCCTCCCACGTCGTATATACATACATGCACACATGCATGGCTGTCAGTCATTGTCTGTTTGTTTAGAGAAGCCCCTCCCTCTTAACATAGCAACTGGAGAGTTGTGACACAGAGCATTGGGAAATATTGACTGAAAGATAAACACTCCAGTAATTTTGTGTATTTTATCCAGCTGGGTAGTATAATCCTTTCATATATATATTAATGTTACATACTGGCTTTACTTGCTCTATGCACTTTAAATACACTGCCATAGCTGCAAACCTATAAAAATATGTAAGCACATTCCATGTGATACTTCCAGGCTCTGGTGCACTGTTATCCCTATCATGTCATATTTACTGACTTTTATTATAATCAGGGCCGGATTAACCTGAGGTCTAACTGGGCTACAGCCCAGGGGCCTCGGGCATCCAGGAGGGCCCTTGACAGAGCTCAGCAGAATTATTGATCGGGACAGGGGCGGGGGCGCCCCCGGCCCGATCAATGCTGAGCTCTGTTACTGCTGTCCTCCTCCGGTGCTCAGTAATCTCCTTACTGAGGAGATCTCGCGAGAGTGTCACGAGATCTCCTCAGTAAGCAGCTTACAACGCGCCGCGGAAGGAGGACTGCAGTGACAGGAGCAGGTAAGCGCTTGGGGGAGGGGGGCGGTCGGCTAACAGGGGGGTCAGTCTGCTAACGGGGGGGGCCTCACGGGAAATGGGAGCCCCCTTAGTCCAGGGGCCTCCATTCTGTTAATCCGGCCCTGATTATAATGTACTTTTTTGGATCTTAAATACTCCTCTTCAATAAAAATTAAAGCACATAAAGCCTGGTACATGAATATATGGTAGGAATGGCATCTACCATGCAGAAAGTAGAACTGTACTGCGCATTATGTCATTACTGAAAGGGGGGGATATTGTCAGGCACACATCTTTAAAACCTGGTACTGTCCCTGGGCATTAGGGACAGTTGGCAACATTGCTCTGTAATATTACTTGTGCATGGTTAGCACAGAGGAGCCTTTCTTTCTTCACCAAATACCAATCAGTATTCCTGGTCCCATCAAATTACGCAATCCTCCTATGTAAATGTGTGATACTGCCAATGATTATACAATACAATCCACTACTCAGTATATTTCCAAATTAACTATGAGATAATAGTGGATGGGACCACTTTGCTAAGAACATAAGGTCAAACAGACTTGATATTATTTTCAATACAAGATTCCTAAGAAATAGATTTTAGCTCTAAATGAATCCACACACAATACATAATTCAGTTGTTTTAGATGAAATTGCCATAAAATTGATGCGCAAGGCAGCGCAAAATAGTGCCTGGTATGATCAAAATCAAATTGGGCATCATTTTGATCAGCGAAGAAGAATATGCTGTTGCCCAATGATTTCATTGGCCTGTGTGTGATCATCTAATGACAGATAGCGTCGTACCACGGTGATCCAGTTGTTTGGCGTTGCTACCAAACAACTTGATCTGTCCAATTTGGTCATGAGTAGCTCTGGATTGCAGAGCGCTCCACCCAAAATGCAAATGTATTCCCTAAGTTCTGCATCTCCCTGGGTTGAGGCCCTCTGGGACCCTGCACTTACAGCTGGAAGAGATGCAGGAGCCACCATTCTCTGAGCCCCACAAAGGGCCACCAGGTAAAATGTAAAACAGTCTTCATGGGGATCTGTGCATTAAATTGTATCAGTTGCTGCTTTGAGTGCACCCTCCCTATTGAAAAGTAAGAGAAGGTGTTCCTACTGCAATGTAAGGGAGGAGGTGCAACAAGGGGTGGTATCTACAAAAGACCTAACCTCATAATTTAGGCAAGAAACAGCAATCTTGGTGGAACTCTTCTTTAAAGCATTTTTGGTATTAGACGTGGAACTACCTGTGATTCCATTTTCATAAAACAATTCTGTACTTTTATAGTGAAAAATTACATTATTTCACTTCTACCCTCCCCCATCAAGGTCTTAAGCTCTATTTTTTGGGGGGGAGGGGGCGATAAGCAAAGCATATTAAACTTTGCATAGGTCAGAATAACAATCCATAATCTCCCGGTGCAGTGTGTGAAGCTGTGCAGCTTGCATATTAATTTATACACATTATATTTGTAAATGAGCTCATCACTTACAATAGGTTGGTAAGGTCAGAGAAACCTGCCTATGACATAATGTAAAGTGACACACTTATTGGATTCCTGGAAGTCGAAAAATATAATCTGCTTCACACTCTTGCAAAGGTTACTTTATTGAAGGCCAGGACATCTCCAGTCTTCAAACAGTGTCCCTCTGCGAGATGGTGTCAAATTCTCGGGATATTAAAACACGTTTGCCCTTTAACAATGCCGGTGATAGTTATGGACACAGAAAGTTTAATAGGCATAAGTGGTTATCCAACACCAAAATGACTCAGAGACACAAAAGGTATTAAGCCGGTTTCCATAACAAGCTGTATTCCGTAACATTAATTGTCTAATACAATTGAAGCCACCTGATGGTTGACTTACTTTCTGATTAATGATTAGTAACCTTATGGCGAGGGCTCTAGTATCTCCTATGATTTGAAATACTCTCTCACATAAATGTTTTATTATTTCAACTGCTATCACTTACACAATTATGAAGAAAGCAAATTAAGAGAAACTGTAGGCCACACTTCAGCTCTTAAAAAAGAAGAATGAAAGAAACCAAATATTGTAGCAAAGTTTAAGAGCGGAGAGCTTAAGTAGAATTCATACGGCTATTGTGTTGTAATGATACCAGGTAGAAATAGCTGCTTGCAGAGTAATCTGATCTTACTAGGAGATATATTGTAGGAAACGTTACACCGAGCCCTGCAGTACAGTCTGTTATGTTGGCTCTGAATTCAGACTCCCTGTATTAATGCTGCCACACAAGTCACATTGTCTGCCGCTGGTTGCAAAGTGTGACACACAAGTAAATTTAATGGCATGTGAATTTAGAAGAAGAAAGTGTTATGTCACCGCAGTGTGTTGTAAAAGAGATAATAACGGAGACAATCCTGTCACTTCCTGCAATGTCAACTTCTTACAATCTTCCAAGTCTATTATATATCAGATTTCAATACAGCAAGTTAAGCTGGTCTTATAATAGAAGACACTGACTACATAAATTGTTATACAAACCTATATAAAAAGCTGTGCAATTCTTAAAGTACTCCCACCGCTTACACACAGTGAAGGCAATCCGCTAGACCAGTGTTGACAAACCTGTGACACTCCAGGTGTTGTGAAACTACAAGTCCCAGCATGCTTTGCCAATATATAGCAGCTTATTGCTGGAAGAGTATGCTGGGACTTGTAGTTTCACAACACCTGGAGTGTCACAGGTTAGCCAACACTGCGCTAAACTCTACAGCCTTACTAAAGAATATAGACTATTCTCATGGAAACAAAATGGCAACCTGTGATTTGGTGACAGGTACTATAATGCCTATAAAAAGCGCCAAACAACATGAACATTTTTGATCACTTTATCCACATTCCTATTTTATATTCATATTCGTATAACAAAATAAAGAATACGACTTGTTTAAAGTATACCGTCGCCAAACCACAGCCATTTTGTGGGCTGCACCAATGTTCATGAGAATGCAGCCTATGAATTTATATGTACACTTCAGTGACGTCACTACTTCCTGGTGAATTCCCAGGATGCACCTGCTTGAATGTTGGTTCCACCCATAAAATGGCTGCCTCCAGTGGGAGTGGACAACGGGTCTGCTTTAAAGTAGAGCTGTTTTACATGGCGTTCACTTTACAGAAGGAAATAACATTTGATTTTAGCTACAGTAAAGCCGCTAAGTGTAAACCGATTTATAAAAAAAAAAACAACACATAATTCTTTTTCTAAAAATAATAACTCAATTTTACCACACAATCAGAGCAACAATGGAACCCACAGCTGCAGTCTGAAAACACTTGCACAATGAGTGAAGCTAAGAACCCACAAACTTACCAGGCTGTGCATAATTTTCACTCCATCTGGATTGACTGTTAGTGCTTCATTGTATAACTGCTTTGCCTCCTCCAAACAGCCTTTCATCTCAGCGAGCTTCCCACGCATGTACAGCACAGTGTGTGATGTGGGGAAAAGGCTGGCTGCCTCCTGGATACAAAAGCCTGCTTCTTTCATATGCTGTTGTTCCATAAAGAGTTCAGCTACACAATAAAGAAATAGAAAAAAAAGTACAATAAATAACTCATTATTTTGCAATTGTCACTGCTCTAGAAACATGCAGGGCAATAAAAATAAATAAAAAATAAATGTAAAAAAAAAAATCCCCCCCCCCAAAAAATAATCTATGCTGGCGACATATGTGAATGACTGACAAGCTGTCATACAACGTATCTATGATCTCTGACAACAACGAAAAAAAAAACTGCACAGGATTTTATTATTGGGACATTTTAAGCCACCCACCTGAACTTCAAAATCAAAATCACAGACCTGTCCTATTTTGGCCACAGAAATTAACACTGTTCAGTAAAAATCATCACTATTGGATGGTGGCTTAGTGGTTAGCACTTCTGCCTCACAGCACTGGGGTCATGAGTTTGATTCCTGACCATGGCCTTATCTGTGTGGAGTTTGTATTTTTTCCACATGTTTGCGTGGGTTTCCTCCGGGTGCTCCGGTTTCCTCCCACACTCCAAAAAAACACTAGTAGGTTGTTTGGCTGCTATTAAATTGGCTCTAGACTGTGTGTGTGTGTATGTTTAGGAATTTAGATTGTAAGCTCCAATGGGGCAGGGACTGGTGTGAGTTCTCTGTACAGCGCTGCGGATTTAGTGGCGCTATATAAATAGCTGATGATGATGATGGTTTTCTTTTTAGGAGAGTCAAAAATAGAAACCAGTGTTGGATTAAGAAACTGGACCTTCGCACAAGGAGGTTTTGAGACAAGATTTTATGTTATATAAAGCACCTGTCTGATTTATAAACATGTACTAGTATCCAGTGGTGGAAGTGGAAATTTAGAAGTGGCGGTATGAAAAATGTAATGGGAATGTAAGTGAATGGAATTTTATGGTTTTACAACTAAGTAGGTTGGAGAAGTGGCGGTATGCCATACCCCCATATACCAGCCCACTTCCACCAATGCAGGTATCCCAGACTTGATACATCTTCACAAGTTAGACTTTGAGCTCCAGAGGTCAGAAGAAGTTAAGAGTATCCTGTGGCACATACACATTTTTAATGACTGTAGATGGGGCACAGATTTAGAAAGGAGATCAGGGAATTTATTAGCATCCTGCCCAAAATATTTTTACTTGACAGAAATTATACTTTGAGGAGCCCAAGGTAGCGGTAATTCTGGGACCCTCTACAAGTTTGGGATACCTGTGATCCACGAGTGCAAAGCAGGTGCCTTAGTAACCTGGTCAATCTGTTCCTGGATACAAGGAAATTGGCACCTAAAAATAATCTGCACAGTTATTGATCTTCTCTCAGTGGTCTCCTAAATACTCACTGACAATATCTTTGGCTATGGGGCCCAAAAATTTCTAGCTACGCTTCTGGATGCACAGATGGCCAATAGGCCATGCAGAATATTGATAATCTAATGAGAGGGACATGAAAAATAAGACTGCCTGTTTGAAATAGTTGTGTAGTAAGTTAAGTACCAGAGCAGAGTTGGACAGCTGAAAACTTCCAAGACTACATTTAAGTAGAACTCCAGGTTATATTATCATGTTGAACTTCACCCAATAATACAGTTTTAGTTTTGGGTTCTGTAACCCCGGAGATCCTGGCCTCTGTGCCTTACATCACCACCACTGTGTAATGTTACAGCCTGCATGAACTCAGTTGTGATTCCAAATGAGTAACTCATGCTGTACGTTACATTAGCCTCTTAGCACCATCTAAGCAGCAGCAGTAATATTATAATAGAGCCGGCCTTGAATTCTTGGCTCCCTGAAACCCAGCGTCTAGATAGTCGGATTGGTTCACTGGTGGGCCCCACTTTCTGAGATCCTTGCTCCCTACTCTAACATTATTTCATGGTCCCCGACCATTGGCCCTTTACGCCACAGTCCGACATTGAGCATCTATGTTGTCTAGTGAGAGAAGCACTCATTGCAGTAAGGATTCTATGTAGTGCTATTAAGTATGAAAGTTTCATGACATCTGTTTTTAGCTTGTTATGTCTTTCATCATCATTATCATTGACATATAAGGCTCCACAGATACCATAGTACATAGCTGTAGTTACACTGGTGGACAAGGGAAAAGGAGAGTCAAACAGGGAGATTTTTTTATTACACTAAAGCCCCAAGCAACAGAATAGAGTATAGATGCAATTAATTTTATTTCCTGCTAAGCTACCCCTAGTGAAGTCAATGTTTATAATATATCAATATAATAATACATGATGAAATGAGTCACCATGACTAGTGAGTGTCAAAAGTGCTGAAGTTGTAAGTACAGTACGCGGGTGCGTTTCACTAACTTTCCACTGTAAAGATTGGGCAACTGATAAAGATATATCAGAGTGAGCGTTTAACATGTGACAAGCCCAGAAGGTTCCAAGATTCCATTCAATAGAAAACTATAGCTAAAGTTATGCTATCTAAGAGATCAAAATATTTTTCTACATAACATCATCATCATCACCATTTATATATATAGCGCCATACACAAATATCTCACTGTTTTAGTTATTTTTAGTTTCCCTTGCCGTTCCCACTTCTTGTCAAACTGCATCCACTTCTTCTAACCACGCAACACTATAGAATATAGTATATACAAACACATACAACCTGTCATAGTTACTACTTAATTGACATTTAGTTATATTGCTACCTTTTACATCAGTCCACTTTCATGTAGTTTTGATGCAATATCTAGTTTTGAAGGAATAATCCCCATTTTATCACCATTTAACTGTATAGACCATTAGGGGACAATTCAATTAGCCATTCTCCTAGAATTGCAGACAGAAAGTGTCATACTTGTGGCGACTATTATATAATACAGAGCCCATCCTAGTGATTATTATACAACACAGAACTCACTCACTTCCTCTGGATGACAGGAGCACCCTCTAGTGGTCAGGCAACAGTCTTAGTAAGCAATAGCAGGCAGTCTGCTATTTGCTAATATCAGCAGCCATGGACTAAGTCCCTGGAAGCTCTTTAGGACGCCTGAGGAGGCGAGAAATTGTCTGAAACCCCGGACATGTGAGCAAATCTGTCTGTGATCTGTCACTGAAAAACATTGAATGTTTACGACAAACATGGCAACCCTAAACAAGCCTGCCACGATGGAGCTAACAATCAGACCCACCCACCAATTTAGTCGGACTCCAACTTACCTAGCAATATGTGTTTGGACCATGTGAGAAAAACAAATTACTTTAATTAAACAAAAACATGAAGAAACATATAAACTCCACACAGGTAGCACACTGGGGTTTGTATCAAAATCTAGGCCCAGTAGGGGTTCCACTTTATAATGCCCCCTTTATAACACCACCCTCACTTACCACCACGTGATCATCTACACAAAAATACTGTATATCAAAGTGTATTCATTCCATGATATATGACCCGATTTATAGTACTATACTTGTTATAATTCCCTTTATTAGGATGACTGTACACACTTCATGTTACAGCCATTGTCTGGCTATAGGCCTTGCATCCTGATCAGTTCCCATTAGCGTCTCTTCCCGGTCATCGTACGGGGGTCAAGGTGGGAACATCTAAAGACAATGGCAGAAAATCCTTAATCTGGATTATTCCCCACAGAAGGACTGTGAGACACAGGAAATCTATGCAGGTTTGTAAGTAACTATCCAGACATTCATGTGCGTCCTGGAAAAGTAAGATTCTACTGTATATATCCATATTTCGGCAGCAATTTGCCCTGATGTCTTCCCTCATTACAGTCCATCATTTTAGATTATAGAGGTAGGAAAATAATTGGCATGGCACTGCTGTTGGACTGTCTGCAGAGCTAGAGAATTCACATGTAAGTCTGAAAAGTCAGGCAATATACATGGATCAAACTACAACACTATCAAAGGATTTCAGCAGATGACAGGGCCCAGTACAGAGATGTGAAATGATGTGCAGACAGATGATTAACCCAATGGATTCTACACCTCACTAAACCTCTTGTCTAGTTATGCATATCCTTTTATTATTCATTGGGTAGAAGGCAGAATATACAGTTTACAACACATATAAATGCAGGGGCGCACGCAGAGGGGTTTCTGGTTCTCCAGAAACTCCTCCCCTCCGCGAAGTTCAGGGGCTAAACAGTGCCCCTACATAGCGACACTGTACTGTACAGCAGCCGCGGCGCTGTCAAAGAAGCGTCTACGGCGGTGCTGTATTGTACTATAATACAGCACCAACGCGGACGCTTCTTTGACAGCGCCGCGGCTGCTGTACAATACAGGCCTGCCGAAATGGAGCTTCCGCAGCTCTTTATTTATTTTTTTCGGGGGAGGGGGGGGGGACACCCCCTTAAAAATCCTGCCTGCGCCACTGAAAAATGATACAGCAAATATCAAAATAAATACAAAAATTATATTGTTTAATGATGCTTGAGGCCTTCAATGGAAAGCAAAATGATATGATCTGGTTTAACTGCATTGTTATGCTGCTGTGTCCTTAGCATTTTGAATTTTTATTTGTAATTTTACTGTTACTTTCTATGAAGATGTTTAGCTTGTGGAAAAGTCCTCTAGAGTTCAAGAATACATTTAGAGGAGAAGATTTTCTCAAAATAATATAATATTATGAGGCAGCCATTCACATCACAGCAATGGGAGAAGGAAGGGTTGAGATGAAATACTGAGAAATACACAGTTTGGTCTGTATAAGAATTTCTGCCTAATCCTGAATAGATTGTGATTGACATTCAGGTGTAAATTTGTCACCTATTAGCATATACACTGTCATGCTGAGCGACCTCACAGGGGAGGGAGCTGGAGAAACTTGATTAAAGGTTACAGAATGTTACCAAAATTGTCATATTCCAAGAGGCCAATCTGTGCTGCGGAATAGATCCATGTTCCTGCGTCCTCCCACTACATATAGGAAACGCTGTACCTTTTTTCCTATTTCTGTATTCCTCCATTTTCATACGAAACTTGTTTGCTTAATTTTATATGAATAATGCTATCTTATTTTATATATCCTAAGCATTGTGGTAATTTTGCTATATTAAATTCCATTTAATAATGTTCAGCTTTTATGTTCTTCACAAATTCATGTGCTAAGTAAGCTTGTTTTTTTTAGATATCTACATATCTAAAAAAAACGGGGGTTGATGGGGTAACGATAACTCTGGTTGGTTTTAATTTTGATTGTAGATTTTAATGGCAGCTCTTAAAACAAACCTTGGTGGTGGCAATTTTTTAATTAATAGTGAGTGTGTAATATAAAAAGAGGTAGATTTAATCATTTTTATACAAACCACACCACACACGTACTGTTTATGACAGAATTGAGGTTGAGGTGGGGGGAGGGATACAGATAATTATGTACACCAATGGTATGAAAGAGATTTTTAGTTGTGCAGCCATGGTATATTAAATTACAGTGGTTATGCAATGCATTAAAAATGCATTAACAATGCATTAAAAATGTAAAATAATAATACAATATTACATCTTGAAGTTACTGTAAGTCACCCTGTTCCTTCAGCACTGCAAATGACGTTAATGTCAATGCAAAAATCTTTATTTTCATATAAGTTGTCATGTACTGCACTGTATAATATGAGATTGGAGCTTAACTAGGACAGAATTGAAATCAACATTCTGTCAGCATTTTAAATTATGCTGCAGGCACAGCTAATGCAGGTATTTTGAATTCATCTGAAATGCCTCCTGTGACAGACCATATTGCTTGATAAAAAAAAATAAAAAGAGACATTTTAATCTCACAGTTAGTTGTATGGGTAAAAAAAGTGATATCCTGCTGTTTACTCAACATAATATTAATACCATAAGCAGCAAACATACAGTTAGGTTGTGTAAGTGTAATGTATAATGCAATAATGCATATATATATATATATATATATATATATATATATAAAACATGTGGGCTTAGTTCCATCATATATATAGAAGGTAAATTAACAATTGCTACTGCCCATTACAATAATGGTACATAAATGGGAGATATATTTCATCTAGTGAGCTGGCCTCATATCATACAACATGATAAAATTAGAAGCCACAACAGTTTAACATACACAAATCATTAGTTTATAAAGCACATGAGGCAACCTTCTAAAATGTACCGATTTACCACCTACCCCCAATATTGCCCTTATAAAGAATACACTGTATTGCCCCTGGATACTTACCGGCCTGTAGCCATATCTGCTCCAGAGTTATCCACTGATGCATCGGTCCCTGTCTATGTGCGCTGCTGTGCATGGTTATCTCAGACATGGCCTGTTCCATACGCGATGCTGCGATGGAAGACGCCGGCTGGGACCCTACGTAAACATATGAATATACATAAATATATGTTATTATCACCATCGCTGTACATTTCCATGTGAAAGACATCATAACATTTACTGATAGAAAAGGGCTAATACTACTGATTAATTTAACGCAGAGGTTCTCAGACCTTTCCTCACAGCACGTGAATAGCACATGATTTGTGGATGTCAGAGCACAGGCAAAATGGAAACACCTGGATAAATAAGGGATAATAAGTATATTAAAAGCAAGGGATTCTAGTTGTGTTAATTAAAAAAAATCAGCATGTTCAGGATCAAGTATAAAGACGTTGGACTACCATGGCTGCAAGAGGAGACCTCAATCACCTTGCAAGAAGGGCGATTGTTGGGGAGCTTCAGTAACCAAGACAACTCAACTTTGCTAATGGTTCATGAGCAATCATGTCTAAGGTGATGTCAGCATGGAACTTTGAGGAAATAGCGTCATCAGCAAACGGCAACATTTGGTGGTATCTCATACTCTATGGGGAGACGTATGTGGGGTTAGACGTGTGTGATTTCTGCACTAAGTGGGATTTTCTCACAAAGTGGACGAAAATGCACAGTTAGACAACACAGCAACTAATCCTCATCTTTCTCTTCTCTTTTCATCTTCAGGTATGTTCATCCATGCTGCTACTACTACTCTGATCATTATTCTGTGAATTTCATCCCTGCAATCTGTGTTTAAGTATGTTCATCCATGCTGCTACTACTACTCTGATCATTATTCTGTGAATTTCATCCCTGCAATCTGTGTTTAAGTATGTTCATCCATGCTGCTACTACTACTCTGATCATTATTCTGTGAATTTCATCCCTGCAATCTGTGTTTAAGTATGTTCATCCATGCTGCTACTACTACTCTGATCATTATTCTGTGAATTTCATCCCTGCAATCTGTGTTTAAGTATGTTCATCCATGCTGCTACTACTACTCTGATCATTATTCTGTGAATTTCATCCCTGCAATCTGTGTTTAAGTATGTTCATCCATGCTGCTACTACTACTCTGATCATTATTCTGTGAATTTCATCCCTGCAATCTGTGTTTAAGTATGTTCATCCATGCTGCTACTACTACTCTGATCATTATTCTGTGAATTTCATCCCTGCAATCTGTGTTTAAGTATGTTATAGGAAACTGTTATCTGTTTAAACTTAGGTTGGCACAGTCTTTTATTGCTGCCTAATTTATGATAGGTATCTGGCCTCCTCTATCCTTTCCCACAAATGTTTTCTTTTCCTTTGATTAGCTGACCAATTAGCACATCTGTAGTGTATTCCTAAATTAGACTGACTACATCTTAGCTTCATTCTATGGGGAGACGTATGTGGGGTTAGACGTGTGTGATTTCTGCACTAAGTGGGATTTTCTCACAAAGTGGACGAAAATGCACAGTTGGACAAACATTGGACTACATTTGCCTTGCTTTAACTCCCAGCAATAAGCAGCATCTGCCACAGCCTATTTCTGCACTACTTGTCTATTTATATGGAAGACTGCTAAGAGGTAATTCTTAAAATACCCTTGCTTTTTGCTTTTACCCCCTTTTTTCACAATGTTTCACAAATTGCTTTTCGTAGTCTCATTTCATGGCATGATCTTTAGGACTGTGTCATCTTTCACCCCTCCACCAACACACAAATTTGTTCATATTGCACCTGCATTACTCCACTCACCTCTATTTAACACCCATGAACTGTTGTCCTATTTATTATCTCTAACAAGTACAGCCTCCACCTGTCGCCAGAAAATAAAAGGCCACACATCTTACAATCCCCTTGCCTATCTTTCGCTCACTCTGCTTCTATTAGCTGGTGATATATCACCTAATCCAGGTCCCCCACACTCCTCACACACACATACATCAGAACACTACCGTTCCATAGCAAACCTCAAACACATCACCTGTCTACCCTCTCTTCCAAAGTCCTTTAAATGTGCCCTTTGGAATGCACGATCTGTTTGTAACAAACTTACCTCCGTTCATGATCTCTTCCTCTCAAAAAACCTCAACCTTCTGGCAATAACAGAAACATGGCTCATGCAATCAGACACTGCCTCACCTGCAGCACTTTCACATGGTGGCCTCCATCTCACCCACACCTCCAGACCTGAAGGCAGACAAGGAGGTGGGGTTGGACTACTTCTCTCCCCACAGTGCACATACACAGTTCTACCAAATGTCCCATCACTCACGTTCACATCTTTTGAAGTACATGCTATTCGCATTTTTAATCCATTCTCCCTACGTGTTGCGGTGATCTATCGTCCCCCTGGAGCACACCAACAATTTATTGAGGATTTCTCTGCATGGCTCCCTCACTTCTTATCTTCAGACATCCCCACCATCATCATGGGTGACTTCAACATCCCCATTGATAACCCACCTTCCAAAGCTGCTTCCAAACTACTCTCTCTAACATCCTCACTTGACCTCTCCCAGTGGATTGAATCATCTACTCATAAGGATGGCCACTGCCTTGATCTTGTTTTCTCTAGACTATGCTCAGTTTCTAACTTTATTAATACACCCTTCCCCCTCTCGGATCATCACCTTATCAGCTACACTCTCACCCCCACTGCTCTAACCTCTCTACTGTCTAACTCAACCAAGCCTCCTCATACTCGTAGAAATCTGAATTCTATTAATCTTCAACAATTTTCCACCTCTCTCCAACACCTTCTCTCCCCTATCTCTACATTCTCATCCCCTGAGATGGCAGTACCTCATTTTCACCTAACCTTAGCAACGGCCCTTGATCAAGTGGCTCCAGCGACACTTCATACTACACGTCGACTTCGATGTCAACCGTGGCACACCAAAGCAACACGAAATCTTCAAAAACTGTCCCGTAAAGCAGAACGTCACTGGCGTAAATCTCGAAGCTCTAATGACTTCTTCACATATACTTCTGTCTACCACTCCTATCGAAATGCTCTGGACACTGCAAAACAAACATACTTTCAATCTCTTATCTATGCTCAGGCTTCTAACCCCAAACGCCTTTTCAATACATTTAATCATCTTCTCAATCCTCCCACCCCGAACCCTCCATCTACTATCAGTGCTCAGGATCTTGCTACCTACTTCAAGGACAAGATTGATAAGATCAGACTAGAAATGGTATCCTCTTCCTCAACAAGCCATCAGCTCATTTCCTTCCCACTACCCTCTGACACCCTCTCTTCATTTGACCCCACAAATGAAGAGGAAATTTCTACGCTCTTCTTATCTTCCTACTCTACCTCCTGTCCTCTTGATCCTATTCCCTCGCAAATTGGTAGATCCCTGTCTTCTGTGCTCATTTCACCTCTAACTCAAATCTGTAATCTCTCACTCTCTACTGGCATCTTTCCATCACTATACAAGCATGCAGTGATTACTCCTATTCTAAAAAAACAAAACTCCGACCCAAACTCTCTCTCAAATTACCGTCCCATCTCTCAGCTCCCTTGCCCCTCCAAGCTTCTAGAGAGACTTGCCTACACTCGCCTCACACGCTTTCTTTCCGCAAACAACCTGTTGGATCCTCTTCAGTCAGGCTTTCGTTCTCAACACTCCACAGAGACTGCGCTGACCAAGGTTGTTAATGATCTGATCACTGCTAAGACTGAACGCCATTACTCTCTCCTAATTCTCCTTGATCTCTCGGCTGCATTTGACACAGTTGACCACTCTCTTCTCATACAAACGCTGCAATCCCTAGGTCTTCAAGACACAGTTCTATCCTGGTTCTCATCTTACCTCTCTAATCGCTCTTTCACTGTTAATTTCTCTGGAGCCACATCTGCTCCGCTTCCCCTATCAGTTGGAGTACCACAAGGCTCGGTGCTAGGTCCTCTGCTGTTCTCTATCTATACCGCTTCTCTTGGAAATCTAATAAGTTCCTTTGGCTTTCAGTATCATCTCTATGCGGATGATACCCAAATCTATCTATCCTCTCCTGATATCTCGACATCTGTGTTGTCCCGTGTAACTGACTGTCTTTCTGCCATTTCATCTTGGATGTCCTCTCGTCAACTCAAACTTAATCTTTCTAAAACAGAGTTAATAATATTCCCACCCGCCAACAAGAGCATACCTGACATTTCTATCTCTGTTGATAACATGACCATAAATCCCACCCCACAAGCTCGCTGCCTAGGTGTAATCCTTGATTCACGCCTATCCTTTGTTCCCCACATTGACTCTATATCTAAATCATGTTACATACATCTAAAGAACATTTCCAGAATCCGCACATATCTCACACAAGACACTGCTAAAACCTTAATTCATGCACTAATCATCTCCCGCATTGACTATTGCAATTCCCTCCTTACTGGTCTTCCCAAAAACAGACTCAAACCCCTAAAATCTATTTTGCATGCTTCGGCAAGACTGATTTTCCTTGCAAATAGCTATTCCTCTGTTGAATCACTCTGTATGTCTCTACACTGGCTGCCTGTCTTCTACCGAATCCAATATAAAATACTTTTACTAACCTACAAGGCCATCAACAAAGCTGCACCAACATACATCTCCTCTCTTGTCTCAAAATATCTCCCAACTCGGCAACTCCGTTCTGCAAAAGATCTGCGTCTCTCATCCACCCTCATTACATCCTCCCATTCCCGGTTACAGGACTTTTTTCGGGCTGCACCCACTCTATGGAACTCTCTCCCTCGCACAATAAGACTCTCCTCTGTTCTACAAACTTTCAAGCGTTCTCTGAAAACCTACCTATTCAGACAAGCGTATAATATTCCTCAACCACCATCTTAACCTCACTACCTTTAGCCTGTTACACAATTTCACACAAGACAACTACCCCCGGACCAACATTATTGTGTGACAGGATCATTTAGCTTATGAGTCACCCTACCTTTGCAGTCTGGCTGGGCCAAGATGCAAAATGTATACTTAACCTCATGTGTCAATCTCCCATTGTCCCATAGATTGTAAGCTTGCGAGCAGGGCCTTCTCACCTCTTTGTCTGTTTTACCCAGTTTGTTTATTAGTTTATTACATTTGTCCCCAATTGTAAAGCGCTACGGAATATGTTGGCGCTATATAAATAACTGATGATGATGATGATGATGATGATACTCCAGGATTGTGATACAGTATATGGAATAATTAGAAGTGCAGCCCAAGACAGATGAGCATATGATACAATGGACTATAAATTTGATCTTGAGGCTAGCAGCCAGTATTATCAAAATGGTCCAACGGGAGCTCCAGAGTAGACTATCATAGTTGGGTTGTAGTGCATAAACTGCTCATCACACCTGGCAATGTACATTTGAAAGTTCAGTGATGAAAAGAGCATAGGAAATGGACTATCGAGTAGTGGAGGAAAGTGATATGGTCAGATGGATCGTCCTTCATCATGTTCTTAACAAATGGGCAAAGTGCACATGTGGTGCCAACCTAAAGAACTCTACAGTGCTTGGTTCCAAAAGTGAGTGGTTCTGGGGCGCATTTCCCTGGCATGGTTTGGTTACAGTCATTGCCTTAGAAGGATGCTTATTTCTAGTTAATGTTACTGAGTGATCATATATTGCTGCTTTTCTTCCAGGATGATAATACCCCCATCCACATGTGGTCACCCAATGGCTCCATGAACGTGACACTGAGGTTATCTATATGATATGGCCTTCTCAGTCACCAGATCTGAACCCAGTCCAGCATTTAGGGGATATTTTGGAGCAACGCCTGAAACATTGTGTTCCGTCACAGCAACAGAGGGTCAGTTGAGTGACTTTTTTGAAGAAAATATATGCTGAAGCTGTCCTGTACAGATCCGGACATTGTTATACCCAATGCCACTGCACATACAGGCCGTACTGGGAGCATGAGCTGGCCCTCTGCCCTATTAACTCACTTTATATTGGTGTTTCCATTTTTTGCTGACTATCTGTATTAAGCAAAACGATTAATCTACCTGAGCTGCTGGGAGGGAATCTAGAAAACATGTACTGTTTGTGTCTTGAGGATAGGGCTGGGAAACACTGACTTGTCATTAGCTGATTTACTAAACCACAATACTTTCGGCAGCTTGTCTGAACTATGTTTGCCTTCATTAATTAAAATAGGTTAAAAGATATTAAAACAAAAAATATGATGTTCTTCTAACTAATTAAACAGACATGTATGCCATAAATTTACAATCTTCAGTAAAGCTGCCTCACAGAGCTCAGATTGTTATTGGGGGAGTATATTATTTTACAGAACAGTACATGATCAATACATGTTTGTATTGATTGTTAGTACATCATGTATGAGTTGCATTAGTATGTTTGTGTTGGAGACTACATTAAAGAGGTGCTTAGACCAACTGTGAAGAAAAGAAATAAAAAAACACATAAGAGAGCTACGTCTGGAGACATTATCTGCTTACACTACTTGAATATATAAGGACTCTACTATCACCTCCTGGTTTTTGATGCATTTTGAGGTCAGTAAAATTCAATAATAAAACATCAACTGCATTAAACCTATTTTATCTCTATGTGAGACTCTAAGATTGGTAAATCCCAAATCAACACACCCCAAGAGGCCGCATGTGATACATGAATGTGGAGGGAGCTGATCATGAACTAATACCTCCAAATTGTATTGTGAAGTGACAGTCAGTGATTTCATGATAAACCCACTGTCCATCGTTCCTCAAACTGCTCCAAAGTATAGCTATGACTGGATAGTCCTCCTGCCTATACTGTGTAAAGAATATGCTGTAATGCACTCTTATGGGCCTGAGTTATTAAGGAGAGCAAAGCAAAAAAAAAAAAAAGGAGTACCTTTGCCCCTAGGGAAAAACCATGTTGCATTGGAGGGGGAGGTAAATTTAAAATGTGAGGACAGATTTATAGCTGGAGTAGGGCATGTCCTAGATCAACTTTAAATGTCAATGTAAAAATAATAAGTATTTGAGTACTTAGCTGACAAAGCAGCCAGTATTTTCCTTACATGCAAAATAATAAACTAATTTGCACCCCTTGCATTGTAACATGGTTTGTCCAGGAGCAAAACTTACTCCTTTTTGTGCCTTGCTCTCCTATGTGTTGTAGTGCTTTGTGTTGTTTATGGCTATTAGAGTGCTGAGGGGTATAGTAACCAGGGGCTTTCCTGACTGATTTGATGCTCCACAAACAGCTGCCAATACCAGTCACAGTGGATGTCCATTACCTTCTTTTTTGGAAAACCATTCTGTGATACAAACTAATAACATTTTTAAATAATGACATATTATTTTATGTGACCGTATAATTTACAATCTATTATAATACATATTAATTCAAGACTGAACCATGGGCCCAGAAGAATACCTCCCTACATAATCCGGGTCTCAGGATGAAAGAGGGTAAGGACTTCGGATTCAAAGGCAGAAGTGCTATTATAGACCTGTTGGAACAACGACATAACCTCAAGTATCTTTATAATCCTTATAAGTGCTTCTAATGAATGCTTAAGTGAGAATATTAAATATCCAGTCTGTCTAGCTCCTCATGTCTTTATAACCCTCTGTAAATGCTTATTATTTACATTATAGAGTGCATTACATTATATTGAATGCACTGCAGAATCTACTATTACAGGACATCTACACCTAAATAATGATTTTTGTACACAGTACACGTTTGTGAATGTCAATGTTAATATAAGTCCAGGCGTAGACATTTGTTAAGTGGACACGCAGGATCATTGAATGATCCTTGCATTAAAAATCTGTGGGCACTTTTGATGTTTGTCAGGCTGTCAGCATGGCTTTATACACTTTAATGGAGTTCAAAAGGAAAGCATTATAAACACATGTAAAAAAGAAACCAATTCATTTAGACAAAGTTTGTATATATGGCTATATTGATGCTGGATCAAAATGTAACAGCAGCACACACACTGCCATGTGTGTATACCCTATAGCTCCGCCCAACTCCTCCTCCATACACACCCTCCATGTAAAGTGACCAAGAGGTGGCACGTATGGAGACATATGCACAATGCACCACATTTAGTACATAAATATGTGCGCCATTAAGGCGCAATTGCATCATTGCGCAGTGGGGGTGGGTCTATGATGAGATAAATCTTCATGCCCTTTGGACCAATATGTGAGATTCATTCTATTGCTAATATCTTGAAGTTTCAAAATCTCCATTCCTGTGATTAGCCAGCACAATACACGGCACTCAATGCAGTGTCTCTTCTTATGTAGCTTCATCAACTAGTACATGTCAGAAATGTTACACGGACCAGTGCAGTACAATCAGGGCCGGACTGGGACTAAAAATCAGCCCTGGCATTTAAAGCACGCAGGCCCACCTCTGTTGATTAGCAGGAAAAAAAAATGTGTGCCGCAGTGCAGTGGCGGTGGCGCCAAGAACGTAGCTACATTATGTTGGGGGCATGGTCAAAATGGTGCGTTGATACATACATTATAATAAAACATTACATTTATCAGACCCTCCCCATCCACATTACGCCACCCCCCCAGATACATTATGACACCCCCAGCCCACTGTACTTATCTATGCTTCTGATGCTGCTGACATTCCTGTAGAGTGAGCAGGGAAGCTCTTAGTCTCATGAGATTAATAAATCCCGTGAGATTTAGAGCTCCTCGGCTTGCTCTGCAGGCTGTGCCCTGTCCGGGACGGAGCACAGATCCTCCTGCTGACCACCTGGATTAAGGCTCGGGGGGCCCGGGCACTTAAGTCAGGGGGGCTCCTATCATGTAATTTGGCTATTAGACAAATTTTTGACAAATACAAAGGCAATACTGTGTGCACTACTGTTAGGTGCACACAGTTCTGCCTTAACAAGCAGTACAGTGTGAAGCAGGACATATCTCCCAACTGTTCTTGTAGTCAGACCAAATCCTGACTAAGTGGGACAGTCACCCACCAAATTCAGAACAGTTGGCAGACTGTCCTGGTCTCTCCTACCTGTCTTGTCATGGTCACCACTTGTGGCTGCTGGTGTCTTTAGATCAGTTGCTGCTTGTCTGGATCCTGGAATGCTGGATGCCCTATTTGGAGAAAAAAATTAGCAGTTGAAATGTAGCCCTGGTGTTAAATCAATATAGCATCCATGTTTTAAAATTAGGCCTCACTGCAGCCACAACATTAAAATACTAGTATTCACATTTGATAAATACATCTATTTCCCTCCAACTAGCCCTGACATTAAATAGTATTCCCATTTAATAAATAAAACTATTTCCCTCTCTCCAAAGCACCCCAGCATTAAATTAAAAATGCAATCACCCCATCTGAAATTGATAGGCCCCACTATTAAATTGCCCCCACCATCACCCCACAAATTGAATAGCACCCAATAATTAGGCTCCACCTGCAATTCCCCATTAGATTAACAGCCTACCTCCCATATTATATTAAGAGCTACCCATACACACATTATTGTCATACACCGGCCCTCACACACACACACACATTATGGTCATACGCCGGCCCACACACACATACTATAGTTATATTGTTACACACATACACACTATAATCATACCCTGTCACACACACACATACTATAGTTATACTGTTACACACATACACACTATAATCATAAGGGTCATTCTTTGGATATTTTTTTTGGGGGTTATTTTTTTGGTTATTTGTATTCATTGTCATTCAGAGCTTGATTTATATATTTTTTAACTTTGTCGATCCAATTTTTATTGGCGCCTGTCAGTAAATTCTGTGTTATTTTTTGTTCCACTGTAATCATACCCTGTCACACAAATAGCTCCACTGTCACACAAATAGCTCCCCTGTCACACAAATAGCTCCACTGTCACACAAATAGCTCCCCTGTCACTCATATAGATCCCCTGTCACACATATAGATCCCCTGTCACACATATAGATCCCCTGTCACTCATATAGATCCCCTGTCACTCATATAGATCCCCTGTCACTCATATAGTTCCCCTGTCACACAAATAGCTCCACTATCACACATATAGATCCCCTGTCACACAAATAGCTCCCCTGTCACACAAATAGCTCCCCTGTCACTCATATAGCTCCCCTGTCACTCATATAGATCCCCTGTCACACATATAGATCCCCTGTCACACATATAGATCCCCTGTCACACATATAGCTCCCCTGTCACACATATAGATCCCCTGTCACACAAATAGCTCCCCTGTCACACAAATAGATCCCCTGTCACTCATATAGATCCCCTGCCACACATATAGATCCCCTGTCACACATATAGATCCTCTGTCACACATATAGCTCCCCTGTCACACAAATAGCTCCCCTGTCACACATATAGCTCCCCTGTCACTTATATAGATCCCCTGTCACTTATATAGATCCCCTGTCACTCATATAGATCCCCTGCCACACATATAGATCCCCTGTCACACATATAGATCCTCTGTCACACATATAGCTCCCCTGTCACACAAATAGCTTCCCTGTCACACATATAGCTCCCCTGTCACTTATATAGATCCCCTGTTACACATATAGATCCCCTGTCACACATATAGCTCCCCTGTCACACATATAGATCCCCTGTCACACAAATAGCTCCCCTGTCACATATAGATCCCCTGTCCCACATATAGATCCCCTGTCACACAAACTAACCGCCCCCCCTCTTACCTTGTGCCCTCCGCGGCGCGCTGTGTAGTCTCTCCTAACACATGGAGCTCGTCCCATGTGACATCTCCAGAGCCATTCATAGAAGAGAGGGGAGGAGGGGAGGCGCGGCCACACCAGGAAGTAAGTGTAGTGCTGACCCCACCGCTCAGCACACAGACTGTCATGCCGAATTCTGGCATGACAGTCTGTGTGCTGAGCGATGGGGCCGGCCAGCTAGTAACCGGCCCATCTGACCATCGGCCCTTCTGGCATTTGCCAGAAGTGCCAGATGGCCAGTCCGGCCCTGCATTTAATAAGTAGACCTATTTCCCTCCAACCAGCCCCAACATTAAATTAGTACACCCATTTAATCAAAACCCATTTCTCTCCTTCCAAACAGTCCCAGTAATAAATTAAATAGCATTTATGTTTAATAAATATAACCATTTTCATAAACCATCCCAGGCATTAAATAATTCATATTGACATTTAATAAATAGTCCTCCTCCCCAAAAAAAGCCGCATGTTCAATTAATAGCCCTAAGCCACCCCAGCATTAAATTAAAGGTCATGTCACCTCACCTTAAATAATTAGCCCCCACCTACACTCCACCATTAAATAGCTTACCTCCCACACTATATAAGATACTCCCTTCCCTCATATATTACATTAACATACTGCGCCCACACACACACACCCCATATTAACATACTGCGCCCACACACACACCCCATATTAACATACTGCGCCCACACACACACCCCATATTGAAATACTGCAGCCACACACCCCCCATATTAACATACTGCGGCCACACACAACCCATATTAACATACCGCACACACACACACACTTACCTTGTTACATCTGCTTTACTTCACGCTCCAGCCGTCCACATGACCACCTGAGCAGCAGCACCTCCTTGTGCGCTGCTCGGCGGACGGAGATTTAGTGATGTGCGGCCGATGCAAATAATCACATGGGACGGCAACTGTCACGAGGTGCACTGAATCTCCGTCCGCCAAGCAGCTCGCAGGGAGGTGCTGCTGCTCAGGCGGGCATGCGGATGGCTGGATCGGCCCAACTAGCCATAGGCCCTTCTGGCATTTGTCAGAAGTGCCAGATGGCCAGTCCGGCCCTGCGTGGCTCTCAAAACAGCTTTAGAAACTTAATGGTCCCCTTCTCGACACTCCAGTCTTCTCATGTTGTACGAATGTGACACAAATAGACCACCTGTACTTGTGTATTATGAAGGAAATGTCCAACCAAATACAATATTAACCAACCACCCGCAGGATGCTACTCAGGAATTTGCCTTATGCCACGTCACACACCTCTGCATTGTTTTGTTTAGAAATGTAGGGCTTTTATACATTCTTTCATTAACTGCAAGTTATTATTAAGTTTCGCAATCATTCTGATGACTACCACCGAGTTGGCTTTGGGTGGTGTCACACAGGCGCTATTCACTACACATTTAAGGCATTGAATCTAATCTGTCAAAGTAGAAATTGCTAATTTCGGAAATGATGTCCGCTTTGAAAATGCAATAGACACACTCTCTTATTGAATTCCATTATATGTGAGCAAACCCTGACACAAAGAACATTTATAACGAGCTTGAACAAAAAATTGAAACTCGGCTATAATGCTACAAATGTACATAGGATGTACAACATCTCATGCTCTCTGAAGGTATGAGAACTTTAACATATACATCTGTGATTGTTAGTCATACCTCTATTATATGTTTAGTGGTCTTTTAACAAGATTGAACCTTAAAGCTCTGCTAACAGATTTGCAGCACAAACATGTGGGAAGGCCTGAAAGCCAATGATTTAACCTACCTACTGAGCCACATATTAGTGAACAGCTGGGTTAACAGCTGTTAATCTGATAAATACTGATACCATTAATTCGTTGCAAACTTCTGACCTTTGCATACATTAGTTAGACTGACGTTTTATAGAAGAGAAACAGATAATGAAAACAGTGCCAATATGTAACAGTACACAGCTCGTATCTCGTATGAACTCCTGATGAGTGCATTTAAAACTAAATAAGGAATCTCTTGCATAATAGTCTAGAAATAATAACTCAATATACGTTCGAAAGGTTCAAGAATGTTTACATTTCAGTTGTGGTGCTGAATATTTACCCAGCCCTATATAAAGTTTTTGTAGGTGGAAACTTCTGACTTAGAGATTTTAGCAGTGTATTACACTTGCCGAACAGAGAAAGTATTAACTAAGGCACAATTGCCTACACTTACGGAGTTTCCGGGAGGCTCCCGAATTTCGAGGAGTCCTCCCGGACTCCCGGAAATGTAGGCAAACCTCCCGGATCCTGTAAAATGGCGAAATTCACGGCATTGAATAGCAGGGGACGGGGCTTAATCGCGTCATTAAGCACCCCCCTGCCACTATTTAATACCTTGAATTTCTGTATTTTATGGTAGGCGCGGGGCTATAGTGACCTAATGATGTCGCCACGCCCACTCCTACCCTCTGTCACATGATCTGTACTCCGATCTCCCGGAGTACAGATTTAAAAAGTAGGCAAGTATGAACTAAGGGTGCCCATTATGGGGGCAGAATTATGGTGAGAAATTTTAAATGATTAAATATCTGTAAGAACAAGACGTGCCCCTACACTCTGATGTCAGTCCCTGCCATTGTCTGGACCAAAATTTCCTCCCACCTATGCTGATTGACGGGCAATTGTGAAAAGAGGTTTGACTAAAAAGTTTGGTGAGCATATTGCTAAAAATGATGCATACCGTGTGACGGATATAAAAATTAAATAACAAAATAAAGAGTCCATACTCAGAAAGTAGTTGATATCATAAGTGGGTTAAATCCGTCTAGATTTTAGATTAGACAAACAGAATGTTCTTACTTTTGTCTATTTGCAAAGAAAGCACATAGGGATGGATGGAGGGGAAATATATTTATACATTTTTATTTAATACATATTTGCATTTTCTGACGGAATGTCTGAAAGAATCACGAATTGTGGGTAGTTCTCCTGGACTCCCGGCAGAGTAGGCACCCTCCCGGATCCTACTTGACTTTCTTCTGAAGTGGTGCAAATTGTGTCACTATGGCAACCCCCTATGCGCGATAATGCGAATAGCGTTGTTGTGCCTCAAAGAATGGGCTATAATGTCTTAGGACCTCGCACATTCCTTACATGGAATCCGCAGAGCCTTTGTAGCCATGCAGGACAGCAACATTTTTAAAGTTGGCAGCACCTGAACCTTGACCTCTACTTTCAATAATACTTTTTTTACTTCATCTAGGCACTTTTATATAGAAAGTACATGAACAAGCCAACATAACCCAATGTACATCAACAATAAAAATGTTGTAATTTAAAAAAACACGGTCCTGCTGTCCATTCCATTTTCATAATATATATAAATAGTAAACAAGCAGTGTTTTAGGAGAGCAAAGGAAAAGTTAAAAATAAACAGTGGTCAATAGGTGACAGCTGGCAGCACTTCTTACTTGTGCCAGGATGTGCATTTGGTCACAAACCTAAAAATTGAAAAATATTGATACACTGTCTGCTTAAATCACCAATGAAAACGCTAAATATTGGAGTCTCTCTCTCTCTCTCCACATGTACATGTGTATGTGTGTGTATATATGTATATATATATATATATATATATATATATATATATATATATGTAGATATATATATATATATATATACATATATATATATATATATATATATATACACATATATACATACATACATACATACATACAAGTTAACCCGTGCATGATACTCATGCATTCTAGTCAAATCAAGCTACTTAAGGTGTTAAAAAGGTTCTTGTCATGCATTTGGGCCTAGCCCAGGCCTCCTAAGGGGAAGAGCGTTGCTTCCCGATGCAAGCACCCTTTTTTAACGTGGTTTTGTCCACACGTCACCACCTCATAATTTTTCTCCATCACCTCATCCTTCATCTTCATCGCCACAGCCTTCATTAAGCTACTTAAGGTGTTAAAAACTCCCCACTGTCACCCCCGGCAACCACCAACCACTCCCAACTGTCACTTCTCCTTCAAGAAATATATAGGTCAGTGTATAACTCTGCCCAACAGGTGGCGCTGCAGCTTGTTTTTTTTTTTTTTTCACACACGCCACTAGGCATTTATATAGTAGATATATATACACATGCATAGATTTCATATATGATGCATATATAAGAGCAAATGCAGCAAAAAAAAAGCAGCTGCACTCACAGATAATTGAAAGTAACCTCCGATGTCACTATTTCAATATTAAATCTATATTTATGGAAGAAAACATAATACTCACAACATTCCACGTTCTGCAGATTGCAAAGGAAAATTACCTTCTTTGAAAGGTTTTAGTTCACTATAACATTTTTTCCTTTTTTTTTTTTTTTTAATTACAGGAAACATTAAATTAGATTTATAAAATGTAATTTGCAATATCTGAGTCAAGGTTATTCCTGAACACCATTACAATTCACTAAGACAAATTATACAGGAGTACATGCTCTGGGATCATTTGGAAAGCTGACATCATACTAACTCATGCAATTAAGTGCCATTATCAGGGAACAGTTCAAGAAAAATAAAGTCTGACGATAACACATTATTTAATATTATATCCATTTTAACATTCTAGGTTACTAGAGCTCCATCTAATATAATAGACAGTAGTCATTTGTGCTCTGTCATTTTGGCAGTATTTAAAATGGAATAAAGGACTAGTACCCATTCTGCAAAAAAACGGGACCCTGTAAGTCTCAGGCCAGAACTTAACTGTCCATGTAAGCATTGCATAATTCTTCAACACATACTTGGGACATGTCTGAAAAATGGTGCACATGAAAAGGTGGCGTTGTCAACAGCAACCAATCACATTATTTTATTTTATAGTGCAACTTACAAAATTAAAACTAACATCTGATTGGTTGTTATGGGTAATATATTTTTTCTGTTCACCAGTTTTGATAAATGTCCTAAAATTCTATGCTTCATCGGATAGGAGTGTTTGACCCCAGTATGTTGCCAATATATTGTATTGGGCAAACACAGGTCATAGCAATAGGAGATTCCTCTACACACGGGAAAGTCATGTGTTTATTAGAAAATGGTCTAAAAACAAAGATCTGCATGCATTCGTAGAGCAAAGAAAGCTCCAATTGTACAGTGCCGCGACCCTCCCTCGCTAACTGATTAAAACAGGCGGCAATGCTTTCAGTGTTTCTACTCCATGAATTTCCTATTCATTAAATTGTTTAACAGCACTCCTCGCAGTGACAGTAGGAGAGAGAATTGTTTTTTTTTTTTAAATAAAAAATTCTAGTAGTGGTCCTGTTGGAGCAAGAGAACTGTAATTGTGTGTATAACCGAGCAGCAGAATTTATTCTTATTTTAGCTTTGTTTATAGCATATGTTAGTAGAATTATTTTATATTGATTTTGCAAAAAAACTGGAACAAACATGACAGAGTGGAGCAGCAGTAGAATAACGTTTTACAAGGAAAATTAGTCTTGTTAGGGGAACGTCAATAAGGGAATTGCAATAGTCAATGGGGGAGATAATAAGCACATGATTTAAAGTTTTTGCAGTGTCTTGTATGAGATATGTTTGTATTCTGGAAATGTTTCTTAGATGTATGTAACAAGATTTGAGTACAGATTGGATGTGGGGAACAAAGGACAGTTCTGAGTCAAGAATGACTCCTAGGCAGTGAGCTTGAAGTGTAGAGTTTATGGGTCTGTTGTCAACTAAAATAGAGATGTGGTAGTTTGTTGGCTGGTGGGAATATTATTAGCTAGAGTTTGAGGTGGTAAGAGGACATCTAAGATTAAATTGGAGAAAGTAATACAGGCCAACCCAGATGGTGAGAGATCAGGAGAGGATAGATACATTTGTAAATCATCTGCATAAAGATGATATTGTAATCCAAAGGAGCTTATTAATTTTCCAAGAGAGGTGGTATAGATAGAGAAGAACACAGCCCAAGGACTGAGCCTCCTAGTACCCCAACGCTCAGAGAAATTGGAGAGGAGGAGGATCCAGAGAAACAAATGCTGAAAGAGTGATTTGAACAATAGGATAAGAACTAGGACATAACTAGAACTAAATGTAGCATTTGTATGAGAAGAGAGTGGTCAATAGTGTCAAATGCAGCAGAGAGGACCAGGAGAATTAGAAGTGAGTAATGGCGTTTAGATTTAGCAATGATCAGATCATTGACAACCTTAGTCAGTGCAGTCTCTGTGGAGTGTTGGGAATGAAAGCCTGACTGAAGAGCATCCAATGTGAGGAAAATAAGAGTGTGAGGCAAGTATAGACAAGCCAGTCTATAAGCTTGGAGGTGCATGGGAGTTGAGAAATGGGATAGTAATCAGAGACAGTTTGGGTAATTTTTTTTTCCGGAAAAGGAGTAATCACTGTATGCTTGAACAATGTTGGAAACATACCAATGGAAAGAGATTACAGATTTTAGTTAAGGCTGGGCTAAACGCAGGAGACAGGGATTAATTTATTTGTGAGTGTATAGGGTCAAGGGGACAGATAGTACAGTAGGAGGATAAGAAGAGAGCAGATACTTTATTTTTCATTAGTGGTATAAAATGAAGAGTAGGTGCAAGACATTGTAAGCAATTAATTGAACAGGTTGTTGGTCAAGGAAGAGAATTCCATTTCATGTCTGTGTTGTCCTTGTAGTAGGAATCAAGGTCTTGGGCACTGATTGTAGTTGGATGGGTTAGTTTTGGATGGTTGAGAAGTGATTTAAATGTATTAAAAAGGTGTTGAGATTAGAAGACTAAGCAAATGTTTGTGTGGCAGTGTCCAAAACATTTTGATAGGAGTGGTAGACAACAGTATTTTTGAGGAAGTCGTTATAAGTACTTTTGCCAATGTCGTTCTACTTTGCAAGAAAGCTTTTAATGTATTGTGTTTCCATAGTGTGCAATGACTGACAATGTGGTTGACACGGGGTGTAAAAGGTAGCTGGAGCCACTCGATCAAGCATTGTTGCTAGGCTTCGGTGAAGCTGTAGTACTGCCAGATCAGGAGGGTATAGAAATTGGGAAGAGGAGTTGTTGCAGAGGTGGAAAGTTGTTGATAATTAATAGAACTGAGAATTCTGTGGGTATTTGGAGACTTGGTAGGTCAACAGCAGATAGGGTAATGTGATGAAGGAGAGCTTGCAGGTGACAAGGTAATCTGAAAGGGGGTAATAAGTGCATAAGAAATCAGACACTGAAAATTGTCTAGAGAAAACATCATTAAGGCAGTGACCACCCCAATGAGTAGAAGAGTCAGCTCATTGGTAGAGGAGTTTAGAGAGTAAATTGAATGCATGTGGATAATCAATGGGGATGAGATAATGGTGAGGATGTGAAAAGATAAGAATTGACGGATCCAGGCAGAGAAATGTTCAAGAAATTGTTGAGGAAGGAGTCCAGTGGGATGACAGATCACAGCAACATGCAGAAAGACGGGGTTGAAAACTAGATGCAAATAAATGTGCAGACAGTTTTTGTACCATAAATGATCCCAATATAGCTTCTATGCATTTATCTATTATTATTTTTTTAAAAAAACAATATTATTAAGATCATCCAGGGGAACTATTATTAAGATTAAGAGGGCATTTTTATTAAATATGATCAAGGGGGAACTTTTATTAATTACGTTAATCAAAGCGGCACTATTATTAAAAGCATCAAGAGAGCACTATTATTAATTACAACTATCATGGGGGCACTATTACTAATTACAACCATCAAGAGGGTACTATTATTAATTATGACCATCAAGGGGGCACTACTGTTAATTATCATCAAGAAAGCACTATTATTAATTACGATCAACAATGGGACACTAATATTAATTACGATCATTAAGGGTCATAATAGTGTATTCAGAACCATATGATTCAAAATAGGGTTAGTAGGTAATCCTCTTAATTTTAGACCATAGAGGCCCAATTGTCTTAAGTGACCCAGGCCCCCCAATACCTTAATCTAACTCTGAGAATATGGGGGGCTGGAGCCCAAACTGCTTTACCAAAATCTGCCACCACCAGGGCTTCCGAAAAAAAACCTCGGCACCCCTGCACACAACCAATGACAAGTAGGCATCATGAGAACTTTTACATATATATTTATGATTGTTACAAGATGCCTTTTATACTGTGTCAATTGGTATTTGTGAAAAGACTATTTAAAAAATATATGCTTCCTTCGGTGTCAACGGGACAAATACATTTTATAAAAAAATCTTAATTTATGCAAACGTGTGTCAGGAAAGCCTGCTTACTAACACACCAGACCTTGATGTGTGAATCATATAAATAATTAAGTATGGTCTGAAATTACTATCCATCATTCCTCAAATAATAACCCTTGTGCAAGTACTTTGCCTTACTCATTATTAAACTGGTTTTATTGTTTAATTATTCATTTAAAGTGTATTCGGTAACATTATACACTGCAGGTGTTGTTCAAAATTTAAATACTTTCCATGAAAGCCATTCAATGACCTTCCTGTACAGAAGGCATTTTCCAGTACCTGTCAATGCGAGGAGTTTAGAAACATAACCTTTGTAAGCTCTGGAACAGCAAGCAATCTACAAAAAGAAGCCACAGATAAGCTACAACCACAAAACATAAAACCTTTTAGTGATGAAATACATAAAATGGTATTGTCACCAGCTCAACCTGCCGCAACAAACAGAACGTGGAAAGATTACAATAAAAATACAATTGCTGTTATGTTACAATATTCAACTCCCTAAAATATCAATGTAAAAAGTTATAGCAAAAATAAAATGCATTTATATGTTCATTAGTCCACGTGAGAGATAAAGATTCACTAAATAAAATGAGCAGGATGTCTCAGCATAATTGCTTGCAATCATTGCTAGGATCTTTTACCTAGAATACTTACATTATCACTATAAGGGGCTTTTCCATCATTTAAAACAACAAACCTAACAGTTTCTATTTTACTCTGTACTCTGATGTACATTTCCAGCCAGAGCGCTTTTATGGAGATAGTTCCAAAATTGGGAATTAAGTTGTGTTCTGTTACACGTGAGAGGGACGATTAGAATTGTTTGCGCCAAAGGAAATTAACTGTATCCCCAAAATTATTATATATTTTGCAGTTTGTATAAGCCTCTGGAATTCACCTCCTCGCTACATTGTGTCGCAGTGCTCCTCACAGTGACTATCAGAGACTTGATTTAGGGTTGGAAATAATTCCAGTTAGAAGTGTCAATTTGCACTTTGGCAAATCCATGTTGTGCTGCAGGGTTGGCAAATTTAAATGTTTGGACAGATATAGAGTTAGGACAGAGTAAGAGTTTTTGTAAGTCTCAGTGCTGTGTTTATGTGATACAGCATTTACCCTGCATGCAAAAAATAAATAAGAATGTGCATATGTATCCCTTGCATCATATATAACATATAGGGAGAATTGAGCAGGTTGAGGGTGTTTCCGCTGAAGTACAGAAGATGCGCACTGCTGCACTTCATTTTGAGCTGTGGTGTAGAAACATGACTTAATTTTGCAGCGCAAGTTTGTTGTAATAATTTAAAGGGAGAGGAGGGCACATCTCCTTGCAATGCGCTCCTCCGCACGGTCATTTGCACACATTGTAGTAAGTCAGAGCTGGGGATTCTATACTTTTAATAAGACAAAGCACTTCCCAGACAGTGTGCACTGTCTAATAAACCTTCATACATTACTAAATTATACAGCTTTACTCATGGTTCTGGGGGTGGGTAAAACACAACCCAGGCCCTTTAACATATCTAAGAAGACCCCCTTATCTGTACATATGGGTCAGCCTAGACACTTATCGTTTACTATACATTTAATTCAGAGACAGGGGAGTGTCCGCCAGTCTTGGAGTCAGTCCTGGCTTGGTAGATCCAATCGGGTAGGGGGTCTTCATTGCTACCATGCCTGGCGGACACACACCATTTATCTTACTTATGTATGGGGACCGTAATCTGGGCTGACAGGAGTCTTACTCTGGGGTATAACACACACACACACACACACACACACACACGTAGTGCCATTTATTTAAATAAACTCAGTTGCTTTTCTTACCATTTTCTGCGTCATGAGCATCTGGAAGCGCCAGGTGCATCCCACTGTGTTTTCTTGTCAGGGGAACATCGGCCAGACTGCTTTCTTTCTCACACTCACTAAAACAAGAGGAGCTTTATTAACAAATCAACCGAGTCAGTGTCAACAGGCAGGTCTTGACCGCAGCACTGGGCCTGGGTCGGGTTCTCTGTTGCTGCTCTGCGGACAGGGGTTCTCTCATTGGGTTTTGGGAACAACGAGATTCCCCCCTGTAGGGAGAGAGGTACAACTGAGCTGCGGAAAGCCCAACACAGGCAGGTTATGAAAGGAAGGGAATGAGAGGAAGGTGAGCAGATTCACATCCAGGATCATACAAGCCCACCACAGGCAGGTTATGGAAGGAAGGGAACGAGAGGGAAGTGAGCAGATTCACATCCAGGATCATACAAGCCCACCACAGGCAGGTTATGAAAGGAAAGGAACGAGAGGGATGTGAGCAGATTCACATCCAGGGTCATAGAAGCCCACCACAGGCAGGTTAAGGAAGGAAGGGAACGAGAGGGAGGTGAGCAGATTCACATCCAGGATCATACAAGCCCACCACAGGCAGGTTATGAAAGGAAAGGAACGAGAGGGAGGTAAGCAGATTCACATCCAGGATCATACAAGCCCACCACAGGCAGGTTATGAAAGGAAAGGAACGAGAGGGAGGTGAGCAGATTCACATCCAGGGTCATAGAAGCCCACCACAGGCAGGTTATGGAAGGAAGGGAACAAGAGGGAGGTGAGCAGATTCACATCCAGGGTCATAGAAGCCCACCACAGGCAGGTTATGAAAGGAAAGGAACGAGAGGGATGTGAGCAGATTCACATCCAGGGTCATAGAAGCCCACCACAGGCAGGTTAAGGAAGGAAGGGAACGAGAGGGAGGTGAGCAGATTCACATCCAGGGTCATAGAAGCCCACCACAGGCAGGTTATGAAAGGAAAGGAACGAGAGGGATGTGAGCAGATTCACATCCAGGATCATACAAGCCCACCACAGGCAGGTTATGAAAGGAAAGGAACGAGAGGGAGGTGAGCAGATTCACATCCAGGGTCATAGAAGCCCACCACAGGCAGGTTATGAAAGGAAAGGAACGAGAGGGAGGTGAGCAGATTCACATCCAGGGTCATAGAAGCCCACCACAGGCAGGTTATGGAAGGAAGGGAACGAGAGGGAGGTGAGCAGATTCACATCCAGGGTCATAGACCCCACCACAGGCAGGTTATGGAAGGAAGGGAACGAGAGGGATGTGAGCAGATTCACATCCAGGGTCATAGAAGCCCACCACAGGCAGGTTATGGAAGGAAGGGAACGAGAGGGAGGTGAGCAGATTCACATCCAGGGTCATAGAAGCCCACCACAGGCAGGTTATGGAAGGAAGGAAACGAGAGGGAGGTGAGCAGATTCACATCCAGGGTCATAGCGTGTGTAAAGCTGAAGGATGTTCTCACTTCCCCCTCTTTACAGTAGAAGACGCAGCGGTATCTTCAGCTGGCCCATCAAGCTGGAGATGGGGGTTGGGGTATGAGTTTGAGCTATGTTTTGTTATATTTGAACCATGTTTTGTGTTAAATTTTCTATTATTAAATAAAAGGAGGATAAAAAAAAAAGAGATAGAAAACAATGAGACAAGCATGTCTATGAATGAGAACGGTGGTAGTCATTTACACGACTATCTAAATACCAACATACTTTTCAACGACTGGACAATAACGATGGCTATAAGCCCTACAATCATAAAATGCCGTTTTTAAAGCGGCAATACTCGGACCCCACGCCTCTATTCCATTATACATGGCGTGGGGTCCGGGTATTGCCGCTTTAAAAGCGTCATTTTCACTATGTCCATAGTAAATGACGTCAATTTGCAGTGTAGGTGTTCACCTAATTCAGATTTTACAGTACACGGTCATTTCAAGCTTCGGAAAATTGTCATGTGTGTTATATGGTAAGTAGTTATTATATTATTGTAGGGCTTATAGCCATCGTTATTGTCCAGTCATTGAAAAGTATGATGGCTTTATCGTCTCCGTTCTCCCGTACCCCACGCAATGATAATGAGTGAAATATTAAAGAGAATGAAGATGTTATTATTAATGTTATTTAATCTGTCTTGCCACACCTGTGTGTGGTTATGAGGAGGGGGCTTATTGGTTGTCCCTTTAAAAAGGTAGCACTGTCTTGTTATTTTGGTGAGAAACACATGGACTTGGCTGGGCCATGGTCCAAAAGGGAGTTCTTGTCCTGTGATATTGAGGTAATACACCCCGTTTTTGTCACCAGGAATGAAGGTCAGGTGGCCGGTTTGGTTGGGCGCGGCACACATGACCCTTAGTTTTATTAGTGGCACAGTTGCCTGGTGCACCCCTCCACCTAAAGGGCGTGGTCATATTCTCTCCACTGCTTGATGCGGTGTCAATTAGTGAGTGTATCATTTAATGTATATGGGACAAAGGGACAGATAGCTTCCCTTTCTATGGTCATGTACATTCTGGAGGACAAATGGTGATTCATGGTAAAGAGATACAAACCACTAGTACATGTATGTTACGTGTAAATGGTGTCAGTAAAGGTCATATACATAGATTTATATTACTTTATACAAATTTTACAGCTGCCAATCATGTTACACTCAGAATTGAGGACTATATAACAGAACTGAAACCCTAAGGTCATATACAGTGCATGCATTTTATTACTTTAAGTGTTTCAATTGGAAACGATCAATAACACATGAAACTTACCTCAGCTGTGAATAGTTAAACAGTTTCTGCCACAGGTATAACATATGGCGACATGTTATCAAAGCCTCCTCGGGTCCTTTGTGCAGCCACTCCAGTTTTGTTTTGGTGAACAATATGCTAGAGGGAGAAAATAGAAGAGTGTTGAAAAACAATAAGGGTCATTTACATTGTGTGGTAACAAGTGCAGCGTGAGACTGACAATTGCCTCTCTCTATGTATCTGTACCTATATTTGTGTGTCCGTGTCTGGTCATGTGATCAAACACTGGGTAGGTCCAGACAGACAATGTTTTTCAGCCATGGCTAGTGAAGAGATGTCAGTGACCAAAATTGGGCAACTGGCTGATGTTTCATGAGGTACAGTGACTAAGGCGATGGAAGAGAGACAGACAGGCAATGCTTAGATAACACTTTACGGAGAAAATTATTTCGGGTGACTTAGAGCCAGGTAAGCAATGTAACAAATCAATGAGAAAGGCACGTCAGATGCTTGGTTGCATAGGGAGAGGAATCAATAGCAGAAAGAAGTAATAATACCACTGTATAGGTCATTGGTACGGCCTCATCGAGAATACTGTGTCCACTTCTGGAGGCCATATCTCCAGAAGGATATAAATACATTAGAGACTGCACAAAGAAGGGCAATTAAAATGCTGCATGGCCTATAGAACAAAACTTACCCGGAAAGACTAAAAGATCTTAATATGTATAGTTTGGAGCAAAGAAGGGAAAGAAAGAAACTTTTAAATACATCAAGGAGTTGAACAAGGTACATGAGGGAAACATTCTTCAGAGGAAGAGAAGTATCAGAACACGAGGACATGTACTGACACTGGAGGGAGGTAGGTTCAGGGGAAGTTTGAGGAAAAACTACTTCACAGAAAGGGTAGTGGATAAGTGGAATAGCCTCCATCAGAGGTGGTAGAGGCTAATACAACAGAGCAATTTAAAAATGCTTGGGATAGCCATAAGGATATCCTTACAAAGCATTAAGGATCAAATAGGATTTGAGGTTACCATAGGTTAAAAATTGGGCAGACTAGATAGGCCAAGTGGTTCTTATCTGCCGTCACATTCAATGTTTTTGTAATGCAGGAAAATGGCCTACTGTTTGAGATTCGGGAGTCTCCTGGACATTCTGTGAGAGTAGAGAAGCATGCTCAAGCAGAGCATCGTTACCACCAATATACTCTGTGCACAAAGCTGTGTTACTGTGTACTGATTCCATTGCAGGTCACTACCCAGATCTTCAGCTTTAGACACATTTCTTAAAGCCCCCTTAATCCACACATTATATATTAAAAAACAATATATTTATAATGACTAATGTTATACAGAGGAAGCACTGTGTATGTTTCATTCGAGAATCTTATAAATGACTATATATTTTTACACTTATATGATACATCATGCACTATGTAGATACATATTTACTCAGAAATGACAGTTCCTCTTTACGTATGTCAGGGTCAGCTTGTATAGTAATGTCCCAGGTAATTATTTATCAATACACAAATGCTGGGGTGTCATGAAGCTGCCTACTTCTAAATACATGCACACATCCCTGGGACACCATATTTTTACACCGTTCATTTCAGGCAAAATAAACTCTAGGTTATATCATCCTTTTAATGTTCCAGATCTGTTTGGAATCCTCTATTGAATCCGGCAGACAACCTTCTGTCAGGTTATTTAATAAATGAGCCAGGGCCGGGGAGAATGAAACATGACATTAATTCCCTGCGTGTGCATTATCCAGATTTTGTCCAGCCATACAAATCAATAGTAATTCAGTTCAGATACCCATGCAGCTTGGTACATCATTTAGAAGAGGAAGCATCACTGTGGTGCACTCCTGATAAAATCAGTAATGGAGAAATGAAAAGCAGGCTTATTTGGGATTTGTTTATGCTGTACTTGTTTATTTTCTCAGAAGAGGCAATCCCCTAATCCCTCCACACAACTAGGTTTCATGATCAGGGACTGAAGCGTTTACACAATGCTGCAGAATATGTTACCTGCCCATGCATATGTACTGAGAATCAATGGGAAAGAAATATTATCCTATCCTTTATTAATATTATGTACAGATAAGTATAACTTGAACACTGCTATTCATTTCATTAGGAAATGTTATATATCTTGTAAAGTTATTTCAAGGATTTACAACGGATACAAGCTTTGATTTAGCATTTGCTCAGCAAAGAAAAATGAACCGAGGATTTTCGAAAAACCAATTGATGTGGATTTAACTGAAGTTAAGAAATGTTAAATTAACCTTGTATTGGGCTGTTTGCCTGGGGAATATTATTTAGCTGAGGAAGGCATGAGTTTTGCAAGATACTATTAGCATTCCTTTGGGTAATGGATGGCAAAGGGATGGGATGTGCTATGTAAACAAGGATTTGGTAGAGGATGGAGTGGAGACTAAAGCGACAAAGGTTGTATGTTCATGGGCTCCATCAATGCCTGAATGATAAGACATCAAAATATACAAATATTAACTCATAGTTGCCTCTAGGTCTCCCCTTAATTCGGGATAGAAAACTGAATTAAGAGGAGACCTCACTACCTCCGAAGAGAGGAGTCAATTCTCCCAGAGCCTCAGGATATGCACAGACATGACGCCAATCCCACCACTAAGCCCCACCCACCACAGCAGGCTGCAAGTGGCAGAGGTGAGATCACGCAATTATGTCATCATGACACTGCCACTGTTTTACTGAGGTAGGCGTGGCTTCCATCCACCTATCCACTTCCTCTTTTCCTACCTCATCAGGGGCGCACACAGGGAGGGTTTCCTAGTCCCCAGAAACCCCTCTCCTACCTGGGGGGTCCTATGCTTACAGTGGTTGGCCCCTCTCCCGGGACCAGCCACTACTGCTTGTAGCTTGGGATTGTCTCCCAGTCAGTCCCCTGCTGTGTGAGCACAGCTCTCTGCCGGCAGATTGGCCCCGCCCCTTCCTCCCACACGGCCAGCATGGGTGTTATGCAGGAGGCAGCAGCAGAAGAAGGTAAGAATGTGTCTGTGTGTGTCAGTGTATATGTCAGCTTACATATCTGTGTGTTTATGTATGTATGTATGTGTATGTGACAGCTTACATATCTGTGTGTTTATGTATGTATGTGTATGTGACAGCTTACATATCTGTGTGTTTATGTATGTATGTGTATGTGACAGCTTACATATCTGTGTGTTTATGTATGTATGTGTATGTGACAGCTTACATATCTGTGTGTTTGTGTATGTGACAGCTTACATATCTGTGTGTTTATGTATGTGTGTGTTTATGTATGTATGTGTGTGTGTGTGTGTGTATGTGACAGCTTACATATCTGTGTGTTTGTGTATGTCACAGCTTACATATCTGTGTGTTTATGTATGTGTGTGTATGTGACAGCTTACATGTTTGTGTGTTTGCTCCTGTGTGTTTGTGTGTGTCTGTGCTTGTCTGTGTATGGGACAGTTTACATATCTGTGTGTTTGACACAGTGTGTGTTTTTAGCCACGCCCCTACACATACGGGACACGACCACTTGTATCGTGGCACAGAAACCCCCCTCCTCGAATCCTGCGTTTGCCCCTGCTCATTTTCCCATCATTCGAAAGCAAGGCAGGAAAAGTAATCAAGTATGCATTAACTATAACAGCACTGACATTGCTGCATGCACACCTAATATAACTGATATACTCCTGGGAAAAAAGGATGTTTAAGGTATGATGACAACTTTCAGTATCTCATTAGCATAAAAACAACTCAGAGAGGAGAGTGGAAGAAAGCTTGCGCACTGCCATGTAAAACTGTATGCAACTGCATACTCTATGAGGCAGATTCAATTGGCCTCAATGTTCCTCAGAACATCATGCGTGAGTGCGCCGGGCGGCCCGGGCGCATCGATTCGGATGAAGAAGAGGACAACGGGGGCCACTACAAAAAAGCAGCAGGCACCCCTCCGCCGTTGCATTTCTATCCCAAGTTGCTGACTAGATTAGAAATTCTAGTCAGCGGCGCCCTGCAGGTACCGGCGCCTTAGGCAACTGCCTAAGGTTGCCTAATGGAAGCGCCGGGCCTGGGAGCATGTTGAATAAGAAAAGGGCGTATTCTGGAAATGTTTTTAAGGTGGAATCGACAAGACTGGGAGAGAGTCTGGATGTGAGAAACAAAGCAGAGGGCGGAGTCAAGTGTGAAACCAAGGCAGTGGTCTTGGGAGACTGAGGAAATTGTGGTGTTATTAACAGTGAGGGAGATTTGGGTGGTGACTCTGGCAGGAGGAAAGATAATAAGCTCTGTTTTGGATATGTTGAGCTTTAGGTAGCGTTGGGATACCCATGTGGAGATAGCACTGAAGATAGTACAGAAGGAGAGAGGTCAATTGCACACAATACTCAATAGACTCCAACTTTGCCACAAAGATGCAAAATATATAATCATGTTTCGTCACACAGTTATGACTGTGTTAAGGCTGTAGGTGTATTTAAAAAAGTGCAAGATTGTATTGCTACAGAGTAACTGAATGCTGCTGGTGTTTTTGTGCTCCGTGTATCTTGTCATGAGAATGAGAAACTCCTCTTTTATATTTAACTGCATCTAACAACATTTTTACTATTAATATGTATTTATATTTCACTTTCCCTTTAGATACCAGGTGGGTTCTCTTTACAGTGTATTTTAAAGCGTCTTTTCATACATGATACATTAATCAGAAATAGCTGACTAAGTCTCCAGAGGAGGATACAATTAATGTACCATGTATAATGATAATATTGTAATTGTAAGGAAGCTTTTATCATCTATACATAATGCATAAAGGTCAGTATCATGAAATGATCAATGCCTCCCACAATAAATGTAACAGGAACATGCCATCCACATGAGGTTTCTGCACACACGGCTTAATTCAACACAGACTTGCAGGTGATGAACCTATTCTGCTGATGTATTATGCTTGCTTACTGTTTAATCATTAAATGGTAGTTAAAGCTACACTACCTTCTACGTGTTACATTTTACAAATCTGCTCCTTTTCCCTATCCATGAGCTCCTTAGTTTTTCTCACAGACTAAATATTGGGGGCTCCAAAACCAAATACTTTTAAAACAATAGGTTGATCAATCTGTATTAAACACTTACAAAATCAGTATTATTATACTTTTAGTAATATATGCCAACAATGACTGAGCACTGCACAGCCAAAGAACTTTATAAGGCACATTGTGGTAGAGCTGTGGTGGAATTTGGGGGTGGATGAGTGATGAGTCCTGCCATAACATGCTCGGGTTATCTTTTCATTTTTGAAATTAATGGTAATATACAGCCCTTTTAAAGGTTGTCTATCAATGTGGTAGAGGATTTGGGAGTATATTTATTAAACTGCGGGTTTGAAAAAGTGGAGATGTTGCCTATAGCAACCAATCAGATTCTAGCTATCATTTTGTAGAATGTACTAAATAAATGATAACTAGAATCTCCTTCTCATCTTCATTATTTCTCTCCTATAACTACACTGTCCCTGATCTAGCTGCCTCTTTTTACAGCACATTCACTTCAACCCTAGATAAAGAAGCTAAAGTCACCACATCAGTTCCATTGATCCAAACCTCGCATCAAACAGACCCGCTATGACTAAAAGATCTTAACATCATTACAGAAAGTCTTACTTCCTTCACTATAAATTCATCTTTTCATCCTACAAGACTACCTTTCCACTTGCTAAACAGTTCTACTTAAATTCTCTAATATCCACTCAATCTTCTAACCCTGACACCTCTTTGCCACGTTCAATTAGCTTCTCTGCCCATCTGCATGACCTCTCCCTTTCTCACTTCAGCCCATGACATTGCCATCTACATGAAAACAAGATAGACTCCATTCGGCGAGATATCTCCTCAGACTCTGCGCTTCCTAATCACCTCCATTCACACATCATTGTAACTGAGAATAAAGTCGCTGAACTTATCTCATTGTCTCAACCCACAACTTTCCCCTCCACCCTACTCCCTCTCCCCCCACTACATGTCTAACCTGTTCACACCATTGGCACATTCCTATCTTCCTTTAAACACACAATCATATTACCAATCCTAACTGTTTGAGAGTCTTATGTACAACCTTCTAACTTCCTTTCCCACCACTCATTCCCTTCTTCATACTTTGCAACTGGCCGTCTGCTCCCAACATTCCACTGAGAGAGCCCTTATAAAACAACATATATAACAGCAAAGTCTAATCATCATTTCTCCAAAATTATTTTCCTGGACATGACTCTTAACACCACTGATCACCCTCTTCTTCTGCACATCTTACACTTCCTTGGCCTTCATAACACAGTTCAATCCTAGTTCACTTTCTACCTCTGGCACATCTTCCTCTCCATTATCTGTTGGGGTCCCACAAGGCTCTGTTCTCCAACATCTGTTTCTTTTCCCTGTACACCACTCCTATTGATGAACTAATTTGCTCATTTGGTCTCCAGTACCACCTCTACGGCAGTGGCACCCAACTGTACATGCCCTCTCCCGTTCTCTACTATATTCTGTGACCAAATATCCCCTATTTCCATGTGTATTTCCCAATGCTACCTAAAGTTCAACATGACCAAAACAAAGCTTATAACCTTCTCTCTTTCCAGAGTGTCTTTTATCACTAAAAATCATCATCAACACATTTACTGAGCTGTGACGCACAGGCGGAGAGTTGTTACAATAGTGCAGTGCCTTGAAATTCACTGGAGCATATGCACTAGTATTAGAGCATGTATATACATCGGCTAAGAAGACAGCAGAGCTTGGAGTTGTAGGTCGATGTCACAGGACGCAAGAACAATCCGATCGATTACTAATTCAAATAAATTCAAACTCCAAGTAGTAAAATATTGCAATGTAATCATAGGCAATCACAGTGGAGGGAGGAATACATGTGTCCATGACATAATAGTGTCACACAAGCCAGCAGACAGAACAAAAAGAAAGGACACTATGAATTTGTCGATACAAAAATAGGCCACAAATAAAATCAATGAGAACCAAGGACTCCATCAACTAAATTTCTCTTATAGTGATTCACCCGAGCGGACAGCCACGTAAGAACCAATCCTGAACCTAGGCTGGTCCTTTCTTAATTTCACTACTGCGGACAAAATTAAATGTATTGCTCTGAATAAATGAATATAACTTTTGTTACTTGTATTTGTTTAGATTCATTTAATCATTATTATGCTAATTTTCCAGCCATATATTTCTTCCATTGAGCTCACACGGCAAATTATTGAGCCCAATAAAAAAATATCTTTGTTATTCCCTGTTAATTCCCTGGATGATCTGCTATCTATCAATTCTCTCTGTAAAACTCCTCCTGTCATTTCTCCTCATCTTCTTACTTGGAATAAGTCCAGAGATTCTTTACACATTCAATTATATCCTACATGTACAATGTATACTGATAATGTCATAATGCTCTCTGAAATATTTATACAGGAATTTAATTTATTTGGCTAGAGATGAAAGGATGAAGGATGCAGCCTGAGCATGGTAAACACGGCGTTCATACACAGACGTCCGCAGACGTAAGTGCTCCTGTGCAAAAGAGTAAAATGGATTTATGTTATTATCATATTATTCATTGAGATAAAACCTCCAGCACAGACACAATGGGCCTAATCCATCTTTGAAAGCAATGTGAATGCAACTTGTATTTAAAAACATCGGACCTAACTTGCACGCACGTATGCCCATATACAAGTATAAGCGGATCTCAGGTCATGTTTTCCCGCTGGCTATACATTACTCCCTGTCTGCAGACAGTACACACTGCAGGTAACGTACACACATGTGCAATATAAAGTCCCATTAGAACGCATGCAAAAAAAATTCCTACAAATAACTTACAATAACTATAAACATTATTAAAAATACCTGTAAAAATAATAAAACAAATTTTTTTTATTACATTTATTTTACATGAAAAATATATATCAGGATGTTCTTAATCCCTACTGTACATAAAATGCATTTTTAAAGTTTCTCTTATTTGCAAACACATGTTCTAGCATGCACACATGTTCTAGCATGCACACGTGCAGTTATCACTATCAGTCAACGCTTACACCTGCCCTGCAGCTGGTGCAAGTGATACAGCTAGAAAACATGAACCAAGAGATGCCCAGAGCTTGTATCTACGATAGTGCATATGCTTGACCTCAGGAAGCCCTTACTGTACACTGCCTATGTCGTCCGTCCTTTGTATTTGGACATGAATTGAATGCAACTGTGTTCACTGGCAGAAGGTCCGTTTCTGAACCTGCGCAGAGTAATTTCACACAAGATGAATCAAGCATAATGTGACTGTAATCGCAATGAGCCTATTTATCAATCTGCCATGATTAGGCTGACTTTCATAGAAGAATCCCTTATTGTCACAATTTATCAATAAAATATTGCTGAGACAGCTAAACAATGATCCCACCCAAGAGCAGTAAGGCTTATCTTGTTTTGCCGTTCTTGGTGGATATGCACAAAATAAAAATATGAAAAAATGAATATGTTAAAGCTATTGACAATTAGAAATAAATAAATGCTTTATTGAAATAATAAGGCAAGTTTCATTATTTTCTTCATTTCAGGGTTGCGATAACAGAACAAGGATTGGGCTGTTACCCTTACCTCCTTGTGAACTGGTAATGCCAGGTAACGCATGCACAGAGGCACCCTGGACTGACTGGTGAAGTGGTAAGAGTCCTTTTACCGATGGCAGCCAGTGTTGCCGGGAAGCTGAGTGTCTCTCATCTACCCCAGCATTATTTTTCTTGGCAAATAGCGGCAAAAAGATGTTCTATCCCAGCGATCAATAGCTATGAGTTAGTTTCTAACAAAGCAGAAGACAGGACAAAGTCGCTGCTCTGTGCTGTCAGAAACGCTCAATTATTACCCGTAAAGGAGCAAAACGCAGCACAAATGATTCAGTCCGTCTGTCCAGAGTGCCAAAGACAGGGGGTGAGACTCAATCCAAAATACTGATGTTAAAGATGCAGTAGTCAAAAGATCGCCCCCGAGAAGAAGATTCCTATGGATTTGTGGGATATAGATGACCATGGATGTAGCGGAGCAAAAGTTTGCACAGTCCAATTAGAGGAGATCATTGTATCAGGGGTGTTCCTTGCTGAGATTATTTTAATGAGATTATGGGGTGGAGACGTGAGAGACTTCAAGCAATGTAGCAAAACAATTAAAAATATAAAAGCAACAAATGTAAAGAAGATAGTTCCAAAGTCCCCTTGCTCTCATAATTCATTTATGACATAAGTGAGGCAAAACATTTTAGATGTAAAACAGAAAAATAGGTTGACTTTTTTCAGGTTAATCCACAAACAAGCAATGCTGCGGTAGTTAAAGATTGATTTTACAGGGGTGTTTCCAAAGACCCTAAGTTGGGCATGCACCTACAGTCATTGCCAAAAGTTTTGAGAATGACACAAATATTATTTTTCACAAAGTCTGCTGCCTCAGTTTTTATGATGGCAATTTGCATATAATCCAGAATGTCATGAAGAGTGATCAGATGAATGCAATTAATTACAAAATCCCTCTTTGCCATGACAATGAACTTTATCCCAAAAACAACCTTTCCACTGCATTTCAGCCCTGCCACAAAAGGACCAGCTGACATCCGGTCTGTGATTCTCTTGTTAACACAGGTGAGAGTGTTGACGAGGACAAGGCTGATTGAGTTAGAATAACAGACTAGAAGCTTTAAAAGGATATTGCTGCTATTAAGATTGCACCTAAATCAACCAATTATCGGATCATCAAGAACCTCAAGGAGAAAGGATCAATAGTTGTGAAGAAGGCTTCAGGGCGCCCAAGAATGTCCAGCAAGCGCCAGAACCATCTCCTAAAGTTGATTCAGCTGCAGTATCGGGACACCACCAGTGCAGAGCTTGCTCAGGAATGGCAGCAGGCAGGTGTGAGTGCATCTGCACGCACAGTGAGGCGAAGACTTTTGGAGGAGAATTCCCAGGAAAAACATCAGTGATCACTGATATTCTGCAAAAGGTACAGGAATTGGACTGCTGAGGACTGGGGTAAAGTCATTTTCTCTGATAAATCCCCTCAGATTGTTTGGGGCATCTGGAAAAACGCTTGTCCAGAGAAGGAAAGGTGGTCCTGTGTCATGCCAACAGTAAAGCATCCGGAGACCATTCATGTGTGGAGTTGCTTCTCAGCCAAGGGAGTGGGCTCACTCACAATTTTGCCTCACAACACAGCCATGAATAAAGAATGGTACCAAAACATCCTCCAAGAGCAACTTCTCCCAACCATCCAAGAACAGTTGATGACGAACAATGCCTTTTCCAGCATGATGGAGCACCTTGAAATAAGCCAAAATTGATAACAAAGTGGCTCAGGGATTAAAGCATCAAAATTTCGGGTCCATGGCCAGGAAACTCCCCAGACCTTAATCCCATTGAGAACTTGTGGTCAATCCTAAAGAGGCGGGTGGACAAACAAAAACCCACAAATTCTGACAAACTCCAAGCATTGATTAGGCAAGAATGGGCGGCCATCAGTCAGTATGTGGCCCAGAAGTTGATTGACAGCATGCCAGGGCGAATTGCAGAGGTCTTCAAAAAGAAGGGTCAATGCTGCAAATATTGACTCTTTGCATAAACTCAATGTATTTGTCAATAAAAACCTTTGACACTGATGAAATGCTTGTAATTTTACTTCAGTAAACCATAGCAACATTTGACAAAAAGGTCTAAAAACACTGAATTAGCAAACTTTGTGAAAACCAATACTTGTGTCATTCTCAAAACTTTTGACCATGACTGTACATATGCGCATAGCAGGCAAGTAAGCGCAGTTGCGACCAGGTTGATGCCCCCCCAATGTTTTAGAAAAAAATGCTGCAACTAGAAGTAGTATTAATCTAATATTAATCACACAATGATAATAAAAAAAAAACACTTTGCTATCATCTTCCAGGTAATACAGTTTAATGACCTCACTTTAATATTTATACTGCTTTTATAACATCGGCCGTGGTGCTCACTTACAGGCCAAGCTCTTCAGTAGACCCAAAGCAATCATTAAATGCTTTGCTGGATATGCCAGTCCTGCCGTAAGTAAGACATCTGCTATTACAGATATCAACATCTCTTCCCTAAAGGAAGCCTTCTTTATTATCAGAAGTTCCTAATGCACACTGATGCTTTGTACGTGGAATACAAACAACTGTGAAGTCATCTGAGGATAAATCCCAGCTATCTGCTATATTAAATGCTTCCCATCTAATTGTAATTTATTTAAATCCATATTAAATTCCTAACCACGTCTGCCAATGTGACAGTTCGGAGAATGGGGAGGTAGATTGACACAATTGATGCTCTGCTTTTTAATCTACTGTGTATCTGTTTACACAGCCTTATGAAAATTCCTGTCAGCAGAAGAGATTCTGCGTTACCTCTGGAGACTTCCACCCTTCAGCCCTGTGCTTGAAATGCGTCTCAAGACACCGCTAGCAGCAATGACTTCTGCCTGGCTGGAGACGCTGCACCCAGCGAGAGACTCTGCTTCATTATCATGCTAAAGATCTAGCGCTCCAATCTGAGCTCACCATGCCCTCTGACAAAAAAAGAGAAGGTTGCAGAATGAAGTTTTAAGCACAAGCACTTTCTTGGTAAGAATGACCTTCCCGCATTCACGCATGATCGAGCCTGATCCCCACTGACCTACTTCCATACTGAAACAGCTATCAATGTCTGTGAGAACCCGGATCTAAAATGAGCATCAGCTATTATAGTTTTATTGCTGCGCGGTTTATATTTTTCATGGGGATCTAAACAGGTATGTTGTAATTACATTCTCCTGGGTTACATTCCACTTAAATAATGATTTAAACAACAATAATTTAATTATATACACGTTTAATGCTATACCCTTATAATGCGGATGTTGAACTATTTCCTGACATTGTTGAAAAAAAAAAAGAAACATACAAACAGTTGAAGAGTTTTAAACACATTCTCAAAGCTAATTAAATAAGCTTTGATGCAGATAGCTAAAAAAAATAAAATCAGTTGTGTTTTTTAACTTTCGTTTTTTTTGCAAGCTCAGGACTTCTGCCTATCAAAGGGTTACCACTGGGTAGACTCAGTCGGGTTAAGGGGCGATAGAAAATCTATGTTATCGCCATACTATAATAAATAGACCTGTAAGTAATACTGAGATTGCAGCCATAACCCCTTCGACGCTCGGTTTTGGATTGGGCATGTTCAACATCAATATCCCACACAAATTACACCTTTTGAATTTGGTTTATTTCTGTTTTTAACCCCCACCAAGGCCTTTATATAAACTAGAGTTATTTTCACTGGGCCTGATTCATTAAGGAGAGCAAAGCATGAAAAAGGAGTAACTTTGCACCTGGGCAAAACCATGTTGCACTGGAGGGGGAGTTAAATTTAAAATGTGATGGCAGATTTATAGTTGGGCTAGGACATGTCCTAGATCAACTTTAAGTTTCAGTGCAAACATAAAGCTATCAATTATTTGTGTGCTAGATGAAAATACAGCCAGTATTTATCTTATATGTAAAATAAAAAACTAATTTGCACCCCTTGCATTGTAACATGGTTTGTCCAGAATAAAACGTACTCATTTTTTTTGCCATACTTTCGTTAACGAATCAGGCCCAATGTCTTTGGAATATCCTTGAGCTAGACTGTGCTGTATTCTATTGTTGCCAAATCTGACTACATCAGTGATGAGCAACAAGCAGCACTCTAAACCGTCCCCTGCGGCCCCCAGCTTCTTCCTACTTTATTGTCAGATTTGTTTGTTATAGCTGGTAAAGAATGCTGATAGGTTATTACAGATAGGTGTCTCTTTCTTTGTACACATATGGGTAAGAAAAATGAATTTAATATGAAATGTAGAAAGACAGAAAACAGATGGACAGAATAAGCTGATACTGACATGTAAATACAAGTGTGTTGTTCTTGCTCTAGTCCACGCAGAGCTTGTGACTTCAACTATCCTCATGTAACATATACAAATAGTGTTGTTCAAGCCACCTAATGTGATACCATAAGGATGGGTGCGGATCAGACTGTGTATTCATACAGAGAGATCAAATGTGAGAGAATAGAATGAATAGAATGTGGGTGTGATACATATGTTCGACAGATACAAGTTCGATATTTATATAGTCCACACCATAATATAAACAGGGTTGGAAAGTTGACGATAATAACATCAACGTATTATTAGGTCAACAATGCCAATGTAGACAGAATTATTAGGTCAAAAATTGAAATGTAGACAGTGTTATTAGGTCGACAATTCAAATCTAGACGGTATTATATAGGTTGACTATGCGAATGTCGACAGTGTTATTAGGTCGACAATAATACAGTCATGGGCAAAACTTTTGAGAATGACACAAATATTATTTTTCACAAAGTCTGCTGCATCAGTTTTTATGATGGCAATTTTGCATTTCAGCCCTGCCACAAAATGACCAGCTGACATCAGGTCAGTGATTCTCTCGTTAACACAGGTGAGAAGACAAGGCTGGAGATCACTCCTGTCATGCTGACAATTAGAATAACAGACTGGAAGCTTTAAAAGGAGGGTGGTGCTTGAAATCATTGTTCTTCCTCTGTTAATCATTGCTTTGCACAAAAAGGGCTTCACAGACCAGGATATTGCTGCTAGTAAGATTGCACATAAATCAACCATTTATCGGATCATCAAGAACTTCAAGGTGAGAGGTTCAATAGTTGTGAAGAAGGCTTCAGGGCACCCAAGAATGTCCAGCAAGAACCAGATGATTCAGCTGCAGGATCCGGGCACCACCAGTGCAGAGCTTGCTCAAAAATGGCAGCAAGCAGGTGTGAGTGCATCTGCAGGCACAGTGAGGCTAAGACTTTTGGATGATGGCCTGGTGTCAAGAAGGCCAGCAAAGAAGCCACTTCTCTCCAGCAAAAACATCAGGGACATACTGATATTCTGCAAAAGGTACAGGGTTTGGACTGCTTAGGACTGGAGTAAAGTGAGCGCTACCATCAGCCCTGTGTCATGCCAACAGTAAAGCATCCTGAGACCATTCATGTGTGGGGTTGCTTCTCAGTCAAGGGACTGGGCTCACTCCCAATTTTGCCTACGAACACAGCCATGAATAAAGAATGGTACCAAAACATCCTGCAAGAGCAACTTCTCCCAACCATCCAAGAACAGTTTGATGACAGACAATGCCTTTTCCAGCATGATGGAGCACCTCACCATAAGGAAAAAGTGATAATTAAGTGGCTCGAGGATCAAAACATCGAAATTTTGGGTCCATGGCCAGGAAACTCCCCAGACCTTAATCCCATTGAGAACTTGTGATCAATCCTCAAGAGATGGGTGGACAAACAAAAATCCACAAATTCTGATAAACTCCAAGCATTGATTAGGCAAGAATGGGCGGCCATCAGTCAGTATGTGGCCCTGAAGTTGATTGACAGCATGCCAGGGTGAATTGCAGAGGTCTTCAAAAAGAAGGATCAACGCTGCAAATATTCATTCTTTGCATAAACTTAATGTAAATATCAATAAAAGGCCTTTGCCACTTATGAAATGTTTGCAATTTTACTTCAGTATACCATAGCATCATCCGACACAAAGGTCTAAAAACATGGAAGCAGCAAACTTTGTGAAAACCAATACCTGTGTCATTCTCAAAACTTTGGGCAATGACTGTATACCTAACCCTAATGAATTGTCAACTCTCAGAATGTCGACCAAACAAAAGTCTAGCTGTCGACTGCTTAACCAGGATGCTGATGACTGAGAAGCAATGAGAGGACCTGGGTACATCAGAGCATTGATTTCTGTCTGTGGGTGAAGCACTGCAATGCACCTTATACTGCCCTTACATGGAACACCAGTGGGTATATTTACTAAACTGCGGGTTTGAAAAAAGTGTAGATGTTGCCAATAGCAACCAATCAGATTCTAGCTGTCATCTTGTAGAATGTACTAAATAAAGGATAACTAGAATCTGATTGGTTGCTATAGGCAACATCTCCTCTTTTTCAAACCCACAGTTTAGTAAATATACACTCAGATGTTGTGATGCAGGACAATAAGTTTAGATGAGCTTCAAGGAATAGATATTATGCCTTAAAGTGCACAGAAAGATTGGCACACTCGCACACAAATTTATGTGTTGCATATTCAGTTTTTTTTTAGCTTAGTGATCCATTAAAGCTCTTCATGCATTCACAGACATATACACTAAACTTCTCTCTAAGCACAAGTTATTGCACTCAACTAAATACTCCACAAAACACAAACACATATCACAAAGTATAGACTAAATGCACATTAAGGAACCAGACTGTGGGGTAGATGCATCAAACATTCTAAAAAGTGCAAAGTGGAGGTTTTGCCCATAGCAACCAATCAGATGCTAGAATTTTCTAGAATGTATTACATAAATGACAGCTACAATCGTATTGGTTGCTATGGGCAACACCTCTACTTTTCCCTTTTTAGACATTTTGATACATCTATCCTCCTGTCTCTTTTGGAGCCGTTGGAAGCATTTATCCATATGGATCCCTGCAATAAAACCATGAGAGGGAAGGATAAAGGGCAGGGAATTTGAGTACAAAAAATTATGCCTCCAAAACATGGGTAGATGAGCGATATAGGGATAACTTACTATTACAATTTATAAAATGTTTGAATGAGCAATACAATCCTTTAATGACGGCTGCAAGCTTCAGAACCGAACATGAATAAAATGCACACAATTATGATCTATAACCTTTTAATAATGCATCTCCCATCAATGAATTTATTCTTATTTTAAAAACACTACATCATAATGATGTAAAACAAAAAAGCTATTGTTACTTTAACGTGACAATACCAAAATGCAAAATTAGATTGCAGAGTGTTGTAGAATCAGCATTTTCGAAAGGACAACCAATAAGTCCTAAAAGCAATACTGTATGCGTCCAACACAATCTATCAATCCTATAGCCCAGACAGAGAGCTGATGTCAGTGGCACCATCAATACTTGGTGAATTATGTTACTCAACAACCAATTACGGTAATTAGATTATATTAGTTAGCTTTAGTTTGCCGAGTCACCATTTATGGCCAGTTAATGTAATGTGTTTAAAGAGCAATACTCACGCAGCCACAAATTTCTGATTTTGACTTCTTTATTGCACATTTTAAAAATCAAAAGGGAACAGGTTATACTAAAACAATCGGTCCACAAGTACTAAAAACAGGCTCATCCCCACTTATGTGATCTACAGATACCTTTGTCTTTTCCTTATTGTATAAAAGTCCATGTAAAGAAACAAATTGACAAAGACTCATGGCCATCATTTTTGTTCAGTATAAGGTGATTGAATCCTTCTGTCCTCCTTTGTCATTTGTTTTATAGGTGAGAGATGGATTTACACATAGATATCATTGTACAGACTGTAGGCGTGTGAGTAGGGCCCTCTTACCTCTCTGTCTGTGTTAAAGACCAGGCTTATTTTAATTATGTATCGTTTCCCACTTGTAAAGTGCTGCAGAGTTTGCTAGTGCTATATAAATGAATGTTAATAAATAATAAAAAAATGAATCCCTGTGGACGTTTCCCCCTGTCCTATCGTCCACGTCTGTAAAGCTTCTGCGAGCCTTGTGCCAGGGTCTCTCATTAACCATCAATAATGTGTATGTGAGAGTATCCATCTGTTCTGTCAAAAAAATTATCAATTTAAAATTGGTGAGAAAATATTGAGATTAGAGCATGTTTACCCATTCTCCTGGAATGTCCAATCGCAGGAGAGAAGGCCTTTCTGCAGGATGGGGTCAACTATGACGAGATTTGCGGTGAATCGGGGCACTTTGGCACCACCAAAATTACTGATTGCTGCACACAGCCCCTTTCGTCCTCAATTTTCACCTCCCTACCGGGATCTCCCAGAGGCAAGGAGTGAAAAGCCAGCAAGTCTGAGTTAGAGGCAAAAGCAGATTATAAAAAATATTTGGCCTCTGAAGTGCTCAGCGAGCAGCCTACTGGGGTGTAATGCCACCGACAGATAGAAAGCTGGCAAGCCACATTTGGTTTCCAGGGTCACACCACCCACCCTGTAGCTGACATATTTATTAACCTACCGAATATGCTGGGTGCTGCAGCCACGGTGCCCTGCAGCCCCAGGAATAACCGCATCACCATGCGTTTACCAGGGCTCAGCCCGGCCCACAGTGCACAGTGCACCGGTTCCCCAGACCAAGTTCTATCCTCCGATAGGTTAATCTGCCCCTAGATGGAGATATACATACTGGTGGGTCACAGCATCATAACATACAATGACCTACAAATGAAAGATCACAAATGCACCAGATAATTTACACAGTCTGAGTACAACATATCACATAATCCCACCATGTGCACAACCTGCCCCACAGATGATCACATCAACCTTAACCCCCAAGAATATTAAATGCCTGCCTCTGCCTCTACAAAACTATTACGTGTCAAGCTGTGCCCCTAGAAACAGCATTACACATTAATCTATGACCCCAAACAAGTCTGTACCCCACAACAAGAACTACAAAAGCCTGTGACCACACCAAATAAGCCCCCACTCCCCATTATTAGACTAGGCTTCCAACATTTGCACTTACAAATATAGGGGCTCAGTTACAGGTGGACACACAGCATGTACGTAGGTAAAAGATATGAATTTACAAGCATATGTTCAGTGGGATACATCTCAAGATGTGTCCAGCTCAAAAACTTTAGCATTCGGGCTTGGCGTATGTCAGACGTAACATGTATGCAAACCTATTCTCCACCATAGCGTAGAGAAAGAATGGACATGTGGGTTGACAGTGTTTGTAGTAAATGCAAAAGTCACAATACCCTATCTTTAAACAATATAATAATCTATGGAATGTCATATACATAAGAGGCCATATTTTTTCGATAATTAATAAATGTGAAAGTCACATGTTCCATAAAAAATTAAATTAAATACAAACACAAATACAAAAATACTAATTAAATTTAATACAAACATCTGTTTTCCCTTTTAAAAATAATATGAGACTAATTCCCTCCGCAAATGGAAATCTCAATTAAGTAATGCAGATTAACACCCGAGACTTCATTTTATATAGTCACGGCGCGAATGAATGAATGTACCATCAACCGTAGGGGTCAAATCACAATCAGCCAATCAGAAATGGCCATCATCATCATTGCAATCTCCAGCACCTGCAAGAGATACGCTCCCTAAAAGGCGTCTCTACGGATGCGTCCACATGTAATTGTGTCATAGTTACGTGAACACACCGCACTGTACTCGGCCTAAGCTTTTCCACCACCACTCTGCCTCTCTGGGCATGAGGAAACACAAGCCAATGATATACGGATATATGAGGACAGTTTTGATGCACGTGTGCAGTACGGAAATGTATATCTAATTCTGTAGGAGCCCCGTAACGTTTATTGCTGGGCACCACTATTACTAATAGACATGGGGCTGTCATCCGCAGCCAATCTCAGGCGTAAAAGAGGTAAGCACATAGAGCAGTGAGGCTTTCTTCATCTTTAGTGCCCTTGACGATGGTGATTTGTCCAGCTGTGTCTCACATTATTTCCTATTGAAGATTTGTACTTAGTAGACGAATCCCACTGAGTGTTTAACACAGTATTATGAAACTGTTTTAAAATGAGTCAAATTACAGAGAGCTGGTCTGATTATTAAGCACATACAGACTAGGGAGAGATGTAGATAAAATAAAAGACTGATTCCTATGCCTATAAGTCATTTCTCAACCTATGTAATATAAATGCATTTTGTGACAGCAGGTTGAACTGCCCCAAACCTTAAAATGAATCTGATGATGACAAGTGGTTTGATTAAAAACAAAACAAAACAAAACAGAACAAAAAGTAATACATTGAATAGTGGTTTATCCTTTCTGGTTCCAATAACAAGAAAAACAGGTTGGATGTGTGAAAATAGTTTCACATAAAGGTACATGTACTTCACTGTACAATAGTGGCTCAGAGCTCAAACCCTAAATGCATCAGTGCTTGCAGTCCAGGTTCTAGCATACCTCCCAACACTTAGACATGCCCAAAACCCTCCCCGAAACACCCACTTTGGAAGACACTTCAAAATAGACCACAAATCGTCCCACCAAAATTGGGATAGTTGGGAGTTATAATTTTAGGGATATCCCTGCTTAAGCATAGATGGTTTAATTTAAATAACGAAGGAACTAATCAAATCACCTTAACTGAAGCACAGATATCCTTAAAACTCAGATAATTAAGGGAGCTTGAGGATCGGAGTTGAGAAACAATGAATTGGGAATATGCAGGACTCCATTTAGTATACAAAGTGGAGCCCAACTCAGCCAAGCTCAGTTCAAAAGTGGGGACACACAGGCATCACGGCTTGAAATCGAACATAATAATAGGTATTTATATCCAAGTGCAAAATCTGTATAGTCTGAAATAAGAATATACAATATCTGCCTGGTGCACCAGAAATGTTAGTTTGCCACCAAGAAGTTATATTTGCCGGTGAGAGCTTTCATCATCTGTAATGTTTTAGTATGAATTTATATTTCTATAAAAGTTTGGAAATCTCGGCACTGAACAGGAGAAAGTGCTGTTGCAGCTAGTGGAAGGACACACTCCGTTACTGTCCCCAGGAGCTGCAGCGTTAGGTGTAAAAGTTGAGATCATTCTCATTCCATTTTTGTTGCTAGCTCATATTCACAGCTGCAAAGACTGGCCACAGACACACTGCAGTCTTGCTGCAGGTCTAAACAGCCAATCAGGAGAAACAGCCCCTTTTGAAATGAAGCATTAATGCGGTGGGTTAGGGAGAAAAAAAAAAAAGAAAAAGAGAAAGCTTTAGCAATCCCTAAGTAACAAACACATGAAATTGTATTTCAAATGTAACATCTCCAGGAATGACTGTGCTTAATTGTTTTTTTTCCAATCATATATAGCAGCAGCGGAGCTATACAGTGCTATTACTATAGTCATTTAGGCTGATGCAGTATTTAAGTCTCGGTCAGCTCCTGTTTGTAGAAGAGTCGCAAAGGAACTTAATTGCTTTAATTAATAGTTAAATGGATTTACTATGCAGCTGCACTAACTGGATCAAAGGCGGATGTGAAACTGCAAACGGTTTCATGCACATTTCAGTACTGAAAGGTATGTCTGTGCAATATAAGTGGACAGTATGTTCAGGTGAGGGTCATAGATTTATTTAAATATTAGGGGCCTATTTATCAAGCCTTAACTCATAGTATCGAGGCTCTTTCTGGAAGCCCCCTAGCCTGGTGAATATTGTTATTGGCTGCTTCTTTTTTAAATAAAGTTTTTGTTAATTTATTATTTTATCATTTGTTTTTTCCTTTTAAACTTTCTTATTTTTTTTTTTTTATGGAATCTGGAACTGAAAGCTAAAGTCCAGAATTCCAGTTCCAGTGCACATGCTGGCTCACGCATGCACAGAGGAACGCTGTACCGGCTTGGCGATTGGTAAGACTCCTCTTACCGCTCCCAGTCAATATCACCGGGCAGCAGAGCATCACGTTAAATCAGAGTGAACTCTAATTTGCTATTGCTGCGATAAGCATCGCAAATAGGGCACTTAAACTAAAAACTAAACTTTGTTTTAAACACTTTACTTTTATTTTACTTACAAATGTTCAGTAAAATATGTTGCATATCTTAGATTGCACAAATAACACCATTTCCCTGCACATATACAGTATATACGATTAGCAGCTGCCATATTGCTTGCTTTGTTACTCCAGCAAGCTTGGGCGCTCTTTCATACAATCATCATAGGTAAATCATTATTGGCACGTACCCCATCGACTCAAATGTCGAATAATTAATAATACATTTTAGAAGGACTGCATTAGATTACATATGAATATACAAAGACCCCAAGTCACCCACAATAATTGTTTATTGGTCTGCTAGGGTTTCACATTGTATAATGATCAGCTAATATTACATAGTTTGTACTGTAATAGCTTACACATGGACACTGTAAGGGTTTAGTGGTGCATAATGCATCCTACTATTACTTCAATATGCACATTCATAAGTGGTCCTCCATCAGCTCATTAACCTGTCCATGATACACCGCTGCCATCTGTTGATGTACTAGTCAGGATGCATCAACACATTCTAAAAAATTAACATGCACTGGATTATTTTATCTGGTTACCCTGAACCAGGGCTGCCAGCCTTTAAAAAAAAAAATACTTTTCAACAGAAACTCTGCATTGCTGGGATCTCAGCGTTATGACCTAGAGCAATATGGGGGTAAACATTACACCTTCAGGAGAATTCTGCTTGGCCACAACATTTGCTCAACGGGTGAGAGGAACAGTAAGACTTCCGCAAACGCCGTACATAGGAGATTAGAACATACTACAAATTTACGTACGTATATACAGATAAGAACAATTGCTACAGATAAGCAGAACAATAATTGCATGGAAGCAAATAACAGAACAAATCGTATGACATACAAAAACGATTCAGCAGAAGACACAGAGTGCAAAGATTCGGCACGGAGTACAGCATACTTGTAGGTGAAGTGAGGGTGCGGAGTGGGCGGGGCACTGAGAAAAGTATAATTTCCGCCCCCACAATGCAATCATGTATTTGCGTCATTTTACCATAGGGGGTGGGGTCAAAATAATGCGATTGGCTGGGAATCATATCATGGAGGCCCCCATCCTGTGCAGTTCACTAGGAAGTGAGCAGGATTATTATTATTATTAATTTTTATTTATAAGGCACCACTCAATGTCTGTAGCGCCGTACAGGGACAAACAAGTACAGTACAAGGTGGGACGGCAAAATACAGTAAACAATAAGCACAGTAACTCACTAAGCTCAGAGCACAGCTAGAGAGAGGGGGGAGGGAAGACCGGCGGGCGCCGGAGCCCAAGAGGAAGGGCGCGGATGACGGGGAGACCCCCAGAGGGGTGGGGGGAAAGATAGCTGGAGAGCAGAGTAAAAGGTGCAGGAAACAGGAGGAGAGATGGCCCTGCTCAAGGGAGCGTACAATATAAGGGGAGGGGTAGACAGACAGAGAGACACGGGGTGAGAGGGAGAGAAGGGGGAACGGAGGCAGATTCAGGGGAGGGGGAAGAGGGGAGGGAGGCAGAAAAGGTAGGAAGTTAAGTGGGAGACTGGAAGGCTTTGAGAAAGAGGTGGAAGCAGAATGGCCTCCCGGGAGAGTGGGCAGGTATGGAATACAGACATGAGGCATAGGGTAGAGGACATTGCCCCTGAGATTCTAAAGTAAGGGGATAATGAGAGACAAAAGGAGCAAATGAGAACAATAGGCATAGTGAGGTTCACTATGGTAATAAGGTCTGCAAGATATTGAGACCATGATGTAGAGAGGTCTAGATGGGGCCATGATGATGCAGGGGCCTAGGTGGTACAGAGTCCTGGGGGTAAATGTATCAAGCTGAGAGTTTACAGGGTGGGTCTGAAAAAGATTCTATCATTTATTTAGTACATTCTACAAAATTATAGCTAGAATCTGATTGTTTGCTATAGGCAACATCTCGACTTTTCAAACCCACTGGAAAACTCTCAGCTTGATACATTTACCCCCTGGAGTGTCCCGATGGTGCAGGGGCCTAGGTGGTACAGAGTCCTGGAGGGTCCCGATGGGGCAGAGGCCTATGTGGTACAAGTCCTGGTGGGCTCCCGATGGTGCAGAGGCTTATTTGGTACAGAGCCCTTGGGGATCCAGATGGTGCAGAGGCCTAGATGGGACAGAGTCCTGGGGGGTCCCGATGGTGCAGGGGCCTAGAAGGTATAGAGTCCTGGAGGATCCAGATCATGCAGGGGCCTAGGTGGTTCACAGTCCTGGAGGCTCCAGATGGTACAGGAGGCTAGGTGTTACAAAGTCCTGGAAGGTCCAGATGGTGCAGGGATCTAGGTGGTACAGAGCCCTGGAGGCTCTAGATGGTACAGGAGTCTAGGTGGTACAGAGTCCTGTGGGTGTCCCGATGGTGCAGAGGCCTAAGTTATGTTACAGAGTCCTGGGGGGTCCCGATCGTGTAGGGATCTAGATGGTACAGAGTCCTGGAGGGCCCAGATGAAGCAGAGGTCTATTTGAGCTACCAGTTTGGTGCAGACCATAATGGTGCCTGGGCATAGGTAGTACAGAAGCAAGGATGGTGACAAGGGAGGTATGACGGTGGCAATGTAATTAGCAATGCAATAAGTTGTAAAACAACAGCAAGATCACACTATGGCACAGCAATGCTATGGTAGAGCAGCACAATGGGAAAGGCATTGCCGTATAATAATAGTAGAGTTAAGAGAAGTAACTACAATGGCAATGAATGAATACACTTAGCTTATTGGTCATGATAAATATGACTGCAGAATGACTTTATTATGTAATTTTATTTACTTTTAGTTGATCAAAAAAGCTGTATGATTGCCCATTGCATTCTTATTCTTATTATTTTAAAATACATTCTATAGAACAATACAGGGCTGCTTATGGAGCTCTTGGGTTGTCATGTAACTATGGATACCCATGCCATGTAAGGTGAGTTTGTAAGATCTTATGAACCACAACTTCCTCCTACACACGTGTTCTGGTACGTGGAGTGATTCAAGTACTGTACAACTCCATAAGTGAACAGCTGGCACTGCCTTGGAAGTCACCGGCTGCCAAAACAATGTTTTGTTTTTGATAGCTACTGATACTACTAGACTATCTTACAGACATTTCTCTTATGTTGGGGAGGGGGGAGGTTACACAACACTGTCCCCTTAGACCAGAACATTAGAGTGTCCCACTTGTCATTCGGCAGCTGTCATTTCAGACATTGGAGCACATGTATCAATATGTCCCTGATTGTGGCAATAAGAGAGATTCTATTATGGCATTTATTATATATATATATATATATATATATATATATATATATATATACAGTGCTTTTTTTCCCATTGAACGCTGGGAACGGAGTTCCGGCACCTTTTTTTTGAAACTTTTTTTTTATTTATTTTTTTTCTCTGCGGTGCTGCTACAGTGCAGCACCGCATCTGTGTGTGTGTGTGTCCAGCTTCCGCAGGCCGGAAGCAGGGCAGCGGGAGGAGCAGCGATCGAACTAAGGAGAGTGAAAAGAAGGTAAGTAATACTGACTACAGAAAGGGGGAAGGGGCGAAAGTAGAAGAGGGCTACAGAAAAACAAAGGGGGAGCAGAAAGAAGGCTACAGAATAGAGGGGGAGCAGAAAGAGGGCTACAGAATAGAGGGGGAGCAGAAAGAAGGCTACAGAATAGAGGGGGAGCAGAAAGAAGGCTACAGAATAGAGGGGGAGCAGAAAGAAGGCTACAGAATAGAGGGGGAGCAGAAAGAAGGCTACAGTATAGAGGGGGAGCAGAAAGAAGGCTACAGAATAGAGGGGGAGCAGAAAGAAGGCTACAGAATAGAGGGGGAGCAGAAAGAAGGCTACAGAATAAGAGGGGAGCAGAAAGAAAGCTACAGAATAAAGGGGGAGCAGAAAGAGGGCTACAGAATAAAGAAAGGGAGCAGAAAGAGGGCTACAGAAAAAGGAGGGAGGTGGAAAGAGAGGGCCACAAAAAATCCAGGTTGCAGAATAAGGGTGAGAATAGCTAGCGGCCATATGTGAGAAAAGTTGGTAGGCAGCCGCAGCAGGGGACATGTCAGTGTGTAACAGGTGAGTGATGTCCAGTTGTTATGTTTGTTTTATTAAATTAACATATGGGGCCTCCCCTCTAGATATCCTGCGTTTACTCCATCAGTCATCTGGACTGCAGCCTTGCCAGCCAACCAGGAGGAGGTGGGAGTTATTATTTTTATTTTACAATTGTCAAGTGTGTGAGGGGCAAGGAAGGGAGTAAATTTATGTGTGTGTGTATATATATATATATATATATATATATATATATATATATATATATAATTTTTTATTTTTTTTCATAAAAGATTAATAAGACGTGAGTTCCGGCACCTTTTTTTTTTTTTTTACAAAAAAAGCACTGTATATAATATATGTATATAATATATATATATAATATATATATATATATATATATATATATATATATTGCTAAGCAACTCAGTGATAACGATGTCCTGTTTCCATGTTTGTTGTGGGCATTGGAATTGAAAGCCCAGATATGGAACACTAATGTGTGGGGGCTACAAAAACAATTTAGAAATAGATTTAATTTATTTAACATTTTTTAATATTTTCATATATTTATGCATTAAAATATTTTTTTATTCAAAAGGTGAAGCATTTTTAAAAAATATTTAGTTCTGTTATCTGGTACAACAACCTCCACGACACTTGTCAAATGAACTTAGCAATGCAACAGCATGGGAAAGCCTTTTGCACCGCATAAAACGTTAGAGGCCACTTTCATAAATCTGTACAGTATTATGCTTACTTGTAATTTCAGATTTTTCCTTTACACAATTAAAGGAAAGCCGTTAACATGATAACCGATTAACATAATAACATCTTTATTTATGGCACAAATAACAGAATTCCCAGGAGATTAAAATGTTTTGTTAATTAAATCTCTTTGGAAGATGGTGCACATCCCTCCCCAAGCATCCCAGCCATAAGGACTGTACTATAATGTTAGCTCAATACGTATAAGAATACATATTATGTGGGGCAGATGCCACCATCAATCTATCAAGCAAGAATGCAATCTCTGAATTGTGGTTTGTGATTGGTCCTTCTGTTCACACACCCACCTCTATGGTTTTCAGCCAGAGTTGTGAGAGAAACAGGAACCACAGGATAAAGAGCTGCTTGTGGGAACACCTGGGGTTTTGGGCAACGGGGAGTGGTAATTAAGCTTTAAGTCTATTAGTCCCAATATACATATCTACTAATAAAACATGGTGCAGGTCCAGCAATGATTGGCATGGTGTGAAAGAATATTGTTCATTGGTTACTATGGGACTTATTTAAGATTTTCTAATCACAACGATGACATATGACTTTGTGGGGCAATTTACTATAGAAGTCATGTCGGGACAGCGCATCCGAAAGAAGGCCGTTCCTGCCAATAACCATTTTCTAATGAAGACTCCAGGACTGCTGGATTGTGCGGTAATTTGCCTAACGCAGGAGATTATATATATATATACACACATACACACACACACACACACATACTGTAGCTGTATACATATATGTTACTTTTTTCAGTTCTGATGAAAGAATGGTCACACATTCTGAGACCTCAGCCTTATTGATTGTTAGTATGGGTATATCAGACAGAGTAGACCTTTGACCAGTTCCCTGCATTAGTCCCAGTCTGTATTATTAACTTCATAAGGACATTTAACAGATACTACAGCTTATCATAATTCTTAATCAAATAATAACTTCAGTATAAATTATTATAAGTAAAATTAGCCTTTAAGCTGAAACACATAAGAAGATATTTAACAGGCATTTGAACAGTCAGATAGATATGCTTTTACCCAATTTTACTGAAAGTTTACAAACCCCTTCAGAAGGAAATAGTCCTGCAATCCCCCATGCGCTATTTCCAAAATATTCTATTTCATCTGAACGGTCAGGTTTTTATTTTTAATAAGTGCTCTTTGAAAATGATCAACTTTAGTATGAGACATAACAAAAAGAATAGTTCAAAGTCAGGTGTTGTTGGTTGTACACATACAGGATACACTTAAAAGCAGTATAACATATTTGCAGTACAGTATAGACATGTTTCTTAATGCACCTATATATTAAAAATAGCAACACTAGATTGTTTCCAATACATCTGTACGACAATAAATAAATAAATAAAATTACCCAACACTCTACATGTAACTAAAAATAATTGTGTTCTGGAAGTAACCTGACAATATTATGACTGTCTTTTCCAATTTGACAAAATACAGACAATGCAATAACTTGATTAGCAACAACTTTTGAATATAAATTGATAAATACACAGAGGAAGTGAGTCCTTGGCTCAGTTTATTCTTTGCTATTTGACATACACTAAATATAGAATATCATCCCTGTTCAATATTCTGTGCCCTCAAGCAGGTTCCCAGCCAAGAACTGCTTCCTGGTTGCCATGGTGATATGTGATGCTTCCTGATTAATGAATGGATTTGATTGGATACCAAAGTGAGTTTAAAGGCTGCAGGTGCAGAATCTCACTGGGTCAGACCTCTGATTGTCGCTAGGGGAAAGATACAGCAGTAGCTCAGTGAAGGGATTCTGTGCTCAGGAGCAACTGATATAAACTGTAGGAAATTATTTCATTATGGAAATCTAGTGTAATTTATTCAGATAACCTAATAAAGCATTGCTCAGGCCTAGCTGACAAATAGGAGACTGAATTATGTGACACCAAGCAAGATTTAGGGCAGATACAATTACTATTTTCTTTCTCTCAGATCCAGGTCCCCAAAGGGATCATTTTGGTGAAGTCCAAAAATACTCACACTGGGGTACACACTTTGCTCCCACTTCTGTTATAGGGTTTTGAAAACGGATTGCTCTGTTACCCTCCTACTTATATTGTTCTATGTACTGAATAAATGTTCTTTGGACTTTATTAATGATATGCTGTCCTTGCTTTGTACATGTGAACCCTGAGCAGTAACCAGTAGATCATCATGTGGACCAGACTATCAGTTATCATATTACTGGCTTCAAACACTGGATGGACCCTGGATTGCAGGAATTAGGAGGCTGATGTGAATGATTACATATTCCCTGTACAGTGCTATGCAATATGATGGCACTGTATAAATAAAGGGTAATAAACAAATAAGACTTCATTTGGAACTCAAAAGGATTATGGGTAGTAACATTATTAGGTGTTGATAGGTGAAAGCTCACCATAGACAACGTGAATTTAATGAATAAACATTTCTACAATTTTAAAATATTGAAATCTAAGGGGCAAAATAGCATCAAAAGATGCCCACCCATACCTACCAACTGTCCCAATTTTGGCTGGACAGTCCCAATTTTAGGTCTCTTTCCCACTGTTCCACTCGTGGACATTTTTGCTGCTCACTTGCCACTGGGGCGTGTTACAGTGTTTGGAGGGGAAGACAGGGCAGCCTAAAGCTTTTACAGCACTAAGTAGCCCTCTGGGGGGAGTTGCCAAGCATCCACTGTGATGTGGACATGCCCCCATCATGATGTGGCCACACACCCTGTCCTGATGCCGTGTACTGAATTGTCGGGAGCTATGACATACAGGTTTTGCCATTGTAACAGGCATAAAAATCAAAGTGCCTCAGTGAAGTCACTCAGCGATGCCTCACTAATGTCACTAGATCCTCATAAATTGCCTCCACTATGTGTGACGGGTGTACACTGAACGTTGACATTTTGAACACAGCGTCATTGTGTGTTAAACAAAGTAAACACGATATGTTGCTGTCGTGAACATAGAGAACTTACAGTTATTTATAAGGGATAAATCATAACTGCAGTGTAAATATGTTATATCAAATGAATCCATTGATAAGTTCAGCTACTAAGTGAAAAATGTGAAGACAGAAAGTCTGTTGTATGCGAGTATTTGATGGCTCTGCACATCCCAGTGTGAGAAGATAACTATGTCAACTCTAGCAGCTTCAAAGGGCTCTTGCTGTGAGATATGTGAGAAATATCCTGACACAAGTTAGTTTTTGGAATCCTGAATAGACTTTGTTGGGCCGGTCACAGCTTCCCACGGCAGCATTTTGAAGGCCTATACAGGTATATACAAATATGAGCTTCAAAAAGGAAAATGTCTTCATAGTTCATATTTTGGGAAATCCGGGTGGCACTCCATACTGAGGAGCAGAAATCACACCAGGGTTGTGAATGACAGGTATGGGTGGTATCCGGGAACAGCTACAATCACATACCTTTGGAAAAGGTATGTCACAGTGTCAAAATGTCATCATGTTTGGTATCAAAAGATGGACAGAGTCATAGGGGATTTATTAATGATAAAATTAGGTCTGTGTGACGCTCAACAGAAAAGTTAGGTCACAGAGTAGAATTGGGTATTAAATCGGGCAACATGCAAATGCTGATTGAAAAAAGTATCACAGACACAACTGGTGGCGTAAACAGGTATGGAAGTGTCTTTAAAAAACTGAGACCAGTTACAACAAAATTGTTAGACTTTTTTGGGAAATCAATTCATATTGATAAGTTGTTCATCTTCCTTGCCCATTTCTCATGGCACAGAGTACCCAATTCATGCAAGTGACACTCTGAATGTAACCCCGTTTATTTTAAACTGTTTTGCTTCTGTATGTTATCTCAATCTACTAAATGTTTATTAATTATTTTTTACATCTGTATGCCCTGTACTTTTGTATATTAAATCTATAATTTAATATACAAAATACTCTATCGACTTCATTAGCCTGTTAAGAAGAAATAGCTCGACCAAGTTAAATCTTTGAATGCCAGTGTGTGATTTGTTGATACATTTGATTAACAAGCTTAGTGTGTGCTTGCATTTACATTTATGCAACAGTCTGGAGGTGTGAAGAGTTAACCCTTTATTCGCTGGTGTGGGTCTTGCTAGTCTGTGAGCAGCTAGAAGCCTTGTGTGCCAGTGTGGGACAGTATATTGGGATCCTATTGCCCGTATTCAATAGGTGGTGGCAAACCTGAAGTGTGTGAGGTGTGAGCGCTGTTTGGGGGCGATTCAGTAGGTCTATAACCTGTGTGATAGGTAGAGAGAGACTGCGGGCTGGAATCGTGTGTGACCTCATACAGCAAACACTCCCAAAATCACGGCAGCTGGGAGCGTGTTCGTGACAGTCGCAATCATGACAACTGTGTTTCCGTTACACATGAATTGCACATACATTGTGTACTGGGCAGCACAGTGACTTAGTACTTCTGCCTCACAGCACTGGGGTCATGAGTTAGATTCCCGACCATGGCCTTATCTGTGTGGAGTTTGTATGTTCTCCCCGTGTTTGCGTTGGTTTCCTCCGGGTGCTCCGGTTTCCTCCCACAATCCAAAAACATACTAGTAGGTTAATTGTCTGCTATCAAATTGACTCTAGTCTGTGTGTGTGTGTGTTTGTTAGGGAATTTAGACTGTGAGCTCCAATGGGGCAGGGACTGGTGTGAGTGGGTTCTCTGTATGGCGCTGCGGAATTAGTGGTGCTATATAAATAAATGATGATGATGATGTATCGCTAGAGATGCAGATAACACTCAGTACACCCTGTGCTCTGTTTGACTTAACACTGCACTACAAGCTTCACAGCAAGTAATTAATAAGTACAATATGTTACTCCAGGTATATCAGCAGACAGAAACGTAGGATAAATAAGTATAAAATGTGAAAACATTCCCTGTGGCGTAGATTGTGATTACCCTGGGAAACGGACACATGGGGACCCCAAGCATAATAGAAACAACCTTGGACGTCTTGTAGCTGACTGCAAATTAGCATCATTGTTTTCTATGGAAATCTGTGCTACAAGTGCTGGTGCACAATATCACTGTGCAGCCAGCCACAGCTGCATTGTTTAAGGAAAACATCTGTTTGGGAATAGCACATTTCTCTGGGCTGGAATAGGTAATGTAATGAGGACAAGATTCATGCACTACATATTGTTAAACACAGAGCTTATTTATGTCCATATTAAAAAGCTGCCAGATCAGGCTGCTATGGAAACGCTGCCATATACACTGCACACAGGAACTGCAGGAGCTTTTATTAGCAGAGTATTGGGTTGGAGACACCTAATACATCAGAATACTGCTATTATATTGTGCTATTGTGTCACTCAAGTAATATAGGGAATGCAACTAGTCAGCGGGATCTAAAAAGCACAAAACAGCAAAGTAACAACACTGTAATACATTAACAAACAGATACACCTATTTATCTTTTAAATATTACATTTTCACAGCATAGGTTTTTTTTTTTTGTTTTTTTTACAAACAGTACCACAGAACGAAAGAGTGAAGGATTGAACTGCACTCACTGCATTCTGGGCAGATATATGCAAATCGCACCTCACTTGCCCCAGATGGCCAACCAAGCACCCAGGTAAGTATGTGTTGCGCTGTTGCGGGCGGGGGGGGGGAAGGGGCGCTCATCGGGGGGGCCGTACTGGGCGGCCCTGGAGACAGCAACTACAGATATACCTGCTACAGAGGCAGCAACTACAGATATACCTGCTACAGAGGCAGCAACTACAGATATACCTGCTACAGAGGCAGCAACTACAGATATACCTGCTACAGAGGCAGCAACTACAGATATACCTGCTACAGAGGCAGCAACTACAGATATACCTGCTACAGAGACAACAACTACAGATATACCTGCTACAGAGACAACAACTACAGATATACCTGCTACAGAGACAGCAACTCCAGATATACCTGCTACAGAGACAGCAACTCCAGATATACCTGCTACAGAGACAACAACTACAGATATACCTGCTACAGAGACAACAACTACAGATATACCTGCTACAGAGGCAGCAACTACAGATATACCTGCTACAGAGACAACAACTACAGATATACCTGCTACAGAGACAGCAACTACAGATATACCAGCTACAGAGACAGCAACTACAGATATACCTGCTACAGAGACAACAACTACAGATATACCTGCTACAGAGACAGCAACTACAAATATACCAGCTACAGAGGCAGCAACTACAGATATACCTGCTACAGAGACAGCAACTACAGATATACCTGCTACAGAGGCAGCAACTACAGATATACCAGCTACAGAGACAGCAACTCCAGATATACCAGCTACAGAGACAGCAACTCCAGATATACCAGCTACAGAGACAGCAACTACAGATTAAAACAAAATTCTGACCCAAACTCTCTCTCAAATCACCGCTCCATCTCTCAGCTTCTATGTCCCTCTAAATTTCTCGAGAGAATTGCCTACAATCGCCTCACACGCCTCCTTTCTGCAAACAAATTATTGGATTCTATGCAGTCAAGCTTTCGCTCTCAACACTCCACAGAAACTGCGCCAGTGGCGGATCCAGGGGGGTGGGGGGGCGATCTGGGCGATTGCCCCCCCAGCAGGGGCTTGCTGCCGGCGGCTGCAGCCGTGCAGCACACTCTCACTGCCTGTCTCTGCTGAACGGACCTGCACACAGTGTGCAGCCGCAGGCAGGCTTAGCTGTCAAAAAGGGGACGGGGACTAAATCGCCCCCTGTAAAATAAACTTCTAAATCCGCCCCTGAACTGCGCTGACCAAGGTTGTCAATGATTTGATCGCAGCTAAAATTAAAGGCCATTACTCTCTTCTAATTCTCCTGGATCTCTCTGCTGCAATTGATACTGTTGACCACTCTCTACTCATACAAACGCTACAATCTCCTGGTCTTCAAAACACTGACCTATCCTGGTTCTCATCCTACTATCTAATTGTTCTCTTAGGTGTATATTTACTAAACTGTGGGTTTTAAAAAGTGGAGATCTTGCCTATAGCAACCAATCAGATTCTAGCTGTCATTTTGTAGAATGTACAAAATAAATAACAGCTAGAATCTGATTGGTTGCTATAGGCAACATCTTCACTTTTTAAAACCCGCAGTTTAGTAAATATACCCCTTAATGTTAGTCACTCTGGCATAACCTCCACTCTGTTTCCTTTATCAGTTGGAGTTTCACATGGCTCAGTCCTAGGTCCTCTGCTTTTCTCTATCAACACCACTTCTCTTGGAAAACTAATAATCTCCTTTGGACCCCCTACAATCTATTTTTTATGCAGTGGCTAGATTGATTTTCCTTGCAAATCGTTCTTCCTCTGCTGAGTCACTCTGTCAGTCTCTACATTGGTTGCCAGCTTTTCAACAAATCCATTGTAAAATTCTTCTACTAACATATAAGGCCATCAACAGAATTGTACTGACATGCATCTCCTCACTTGTCTCAAAATACCTCCCAACTCGACACCTCCGTTCTGCACAAGATCTGCGTCTCTCTTTCACTCTCATCCCATCCTCCCATTCTCGGTTACAGGACTTTTTTCGGGCTGCACCCACGCTATGGAATTCACTCCCTCACATCAAAAGACTTTCCTCTAGTCTTCAAACCTTCAAGCGTTCTCTGAAAACCCACCTCTCCAGACAAGCTTATAATATTCCTCAACCACCCTCTAAATCTCCCTAGGTTACCCTATTACCACCTTCTACACAGCTAACACAAGACAACAACCCCCTGACCAACATAGTTGTGTGACTGAACATACAGACCACTAAATACTTTTTAACCTTTGCATTCTACCTGGACAAATATGCAGTATGATGTAGCACTTACCCTTGTGTATCAAACCAATGTCCCATAGATTGTAAACTTGAAAGCAGGGTCCTCTTACCTCTCTGTATGTATTACCTAGTATTACCTAGTATTGTTTTATTAACTATTTGCTCCCAATTGGGAAGCGCTACAAAATCTGCTGGCGCTATATAAATAAATGTTGATGATAATGATATACCAGCTACAGAGGCTACAACTACAGAGAGGTAGAACAGGAAAAGGTGTCACCTGACTCTTACCCAGCATCTGAGGAACAGGGGATCGTTATACATCCCCAATTAGCTAAGTGTTAATGATCTGCACATTACATTTACTAAAGGTTAAAACTCTCACATTTAGGTCTAGGCCACGTGAAAACATTCACAGTGTACCTGATCAATATTAAGTAAAATACAATAAACACACTGAAAAACCTTAAAACAAATAGAGACTGAATTCAAGTGTAAGGGTCAATGCCGTGCAATCCACAGAATATTCAGTAGCGGAAAGGAATCTTGATACAATACAGTATTATTAGTGAAGAATGACATTGGTATATATTTAATGGTTAAGACTTACGTTTGAAAGAAGAGTGATCATAATAGAAAAAATAATATCATATTCTAAATTGTTGGAATCATCCATGAAATCATCTTGGGCCTGATTCATTAAGGATCTTAAATGAGGAGGATTCTTATTTCAGTCTCCTGGGGTACAAATGAGTGTTCTGTTTTGCACATGTTTTATCATGTAGCACACAAATACTTGATAGCTTATTTGTACACTGAAATTTAAAGTTGATATTTGTGTGCTACATGAAAAAACAGTCAGTATTTAACTTATGTGCAAAACAGAATACTAATTTGCACCCCTTGCATTGTAACATGGTTTTGTCCAGGAGACTGAAATAAGAATCCTCTTCATTTAAGATCCTTAATGAATCAGGCCCCTTGTTTTTATTTATAGAGTAAATATATTAATATTGCACTAATCATTTTAGGTTCATTTATTTGATCATTTATCAATGCTGTATATTTTTTTAGTATAATTTATGTAATTTTTTTAGTGTTGTGTCAATTCGTTTGTTGTGAATATTGTCAAGTCTCCCCAACTTCTACCTCTGGTTCCCAATAATAAATGTCAATCTGGCTAGGGTGAAGGGCATGTTAGTAAATAACATGCCAATTCTATGCCATAAGGTTGGCTTAATCCCGGGGTCAAAATGATGCTATTTGCAGCAAATCATGTCACTGAGGTCCCTGTTCCACCCATGTCACTAGCAAGTGGACAGGATGCTGGAGGGCTACCTGGAATTTGGGAGTGAGCAAGTCTGCTTCATGGTACCTGCAGGAAGATGACTGTGACTGTGTGCACTGATAAGATCATCAAGCAGCAGCAATCATGTGTCATTTAATTTAATCCTAGATATTAATAAATAAAGCGGACACAATAGCTACATTTCACTGAATTATTTTAGCGTATAATATTCCGGAGCACAGTAGCTTAAAAAGATAACTATCAAAAAAGCCACATGCCTGCAGGGAAAATAAATATCAGTGACTTCTGGATTACTAGTGACATTTTGTCACATTAAAATACAAGTCTCTTTACTCAAAGGTGTGATCTCAGGTCGCGATGCTTTTTGGCTGTTATTGTCAGAGCGTCCGAGGAAACATGAAAAGACTTTAAAGACCAGAGCGAGAATAGAATCTCGCTGCCACTATTTAGCTAGCCGTAAGATGTCTCATCGCTCGGCTAATTAGCAGCAGGCACTGGTGAGGATCTCTCTGGGTGTAACCTCTACTTGCCACCAAAAACAATGTGCTAAAACCAGAAAAGTTCAAAAAAAACTTAGTAATAGACTAATATAACTCTGGAAAATAATGAGGTATCTTACTGGAGAAGGTACTGCCTGGCATGGTGAAGGAAATGGCATTTTATAACAAAGTAACACTTTAGAAACTTGATTTGTGTTAATGACCTAAATGGTATTTCATTTCCATCTTCAAAATGATTTTAAAGTGTAGCTTCACTTAAAAATTATTGTAAATATTGGATCCGAAGAGCAAAGGTGTCATATCCAGGGCAAGAAAAATAATCTGCCTAATTATATAAACACACAACTAAAAGGCACATGAACTCTTAAGTCAATAACTTCATTAACAGAAGTCCCTCAGTCAGTGTCTGGTTTGTCACCGTGGCATTTCCACACTGAATGCCGGCCACTAACACGAAGGGGTAACAGCGGGTAACTCCTTACCTGTGAAACCGCCAAGTGCTGCTCCGCCATGTTTGTAAAGTGCTGCGAATGTGGCATCACAGCCCAACGGCACTCTCCCAAGCAGATTACACTTTGCCACACTGCACAGAAGGTGAGAGGCGGGCCAGAGCAGCGTCAGAGGGGGGCACCCTAGAATGTATGCACTGGCTTGTCCGCTGTGCAAAACTAGCACGTCTATGCTATTTCCTGCAACGGGCAGGACCCTTAACCTTCAGTTTCATTGTCATTGCATTGTAATTGTACAACGCTGCATCATTACATAGATGATAATAAATATAATATTATTTAGGAGTATGCTCGCAGCCTATTGACTCACTAAGAGCCAGAAACACCACTGAGGTATGGTGGAACAACAGGTACACTTTAAAGATTCTTTACTTTAAATATATATTTAAAAAACACCAATATATTCTGAAAAGCTAAACATACAACCGGTTTTACATTAACCACTATAACAGAAATAAGACATAACACAATAACTTACCTGGCTATTCTTGCTCATTTACGTAAATAGTCAGATCTCAAAATATAATGCTTTAAAAAAGCAATCCCATGTGTTTAACAACATAAATCACTGGTGCAGATTTGCGAGAAGAATATAATGTTGGTATTTAAAATCTTCCCTTGCTTTTTGTCTTCAGGCTGCTATTAATGATTTGTGATTCTGGACTACCATGACAACCACAGTCATATGGCACGTGTTGCAGTGAGAAGGGAAGCTTTGGAAGGCCCCTCTGAGCTCTATCTACACTGTGACATCTTCCCTATCCACCCCCTCAATCATCACATGATATGCTGAAAGCTGTGAGCCTGGGTCTTTATAGCAGACTGGCTGTGTCTGGCAGATATTTTTGTTTGCCTACCAGAGAGATTTTGAAAAGGAAAACATGCTTTGTAGGAGGATAGGAGAGAAAAATGATGTAATCAGAAAAATCAGATACATGCGTAAAAGGTAAATACAATCTACTAAGTGGGATAGCTGCATTAAGATGAAGAAAGGAAAGTCACACAGATCAACAAGACACGTAATCATTCTGCTGGTTTCCCGTAGTTAGTAAATCTGTATAATGTACAGTGTTTATCAAAAATGACAAGAAAACTAAAAGAAAAATCTCTGTATACCTGAAGCTTTCCGGATACTCCGCTATGGCCATATTGATGACATCGGTGGCATGTTTATACTGCTTCTGTGCCGATAAAAGAAGGGCCAGCAGGTGAAGGCAGTGCAGATCATCATTGCGGAGTTTTAGTGCCTCCTGAAGGTGCTCTATTCCATCCGATATCTTAAATTAATCAGAACATCTTGTTATTGGTGACACTATACACAATAAATATATAGAACAGCACACTTATACACTAGGTGCAATTTTTGGTATATTTAATAGCTTTCTCGTAAACACGCCTGTAGGCAGAGGTGCAAGTAAGATGCTTTTCTTATAGTAACTGAGTGAATGACGCTGTAAACATGCACTGCTCAGACATGTGTGGTGCAGAGTGTCCCAAACTCACAATATAAAGCAGAACGGAACAAGTAACAGGGTGCCAGCAGCTGCTGGAGAGCCACATCTTATACCCAAGGCCGATTTATTTATTTCTAGTTACAAAAACAAATCCTCACATTAAGGGTAATTCACAAACCGCAAAATCTGCAGATCTGCAATGTTCTAATTCTACCATAGAAACCCTCTTCTTTAATTGAAACTTCTACAATTTACTTCTTTGTTTAGTCTAATTTGTGCCTTAAATAAACCATGAAAGGGCATGTGAGCAGGGCCCTCTTACCTCTCTGGGGTATGTTTACTAAACTGCAGGTTTGAAAAAGTGGAGATGTTGCCTATAGCAACCAATCAGATTCTAGCTATGATTTATTTAGTATTCTACAAAATGACTGCTAGAATCTGATTGGTTGCTATAGGCAACATCTCCACTTTTTCAAACCCACAGTTTAGTAAATATACCCCTCTGTCTGTCTCACCAGTATTGTTTTATTGCTGTGTCATTACCCAATTGTGAAGTGCTCTTGAATTTGCTGGTGCTATATAAATAAATGTTGGTGATGGAATATTGATGAGGGCATCAGACCGTCCTTGTTATGTGTGTTACTTTTGTGTATTCAAATATGTTTATTACATTGGTTGAAATGCATTAAGAAATGTGTTACCCATGAAGTGTATCTGGAGGGTACAAGAGGCGTTTCATTAGAAGTATAGGGACAAAACTTGATGTACAGAACCATAGAGGTGGCAGTGAATGTAAGCCCTTTTGCAGGGAGAAAAGGTATGGGTAGAGTAATGGAGGTGTTGCCCATAGCAAACAATCAGATTCTAGCTATCATTTTCTAGAATGTACTAGATAAATGACTGCAAGAATCCTTTTTAGAAGGTTTGATAAATCTACCCCTACGAATGGTGGGAACACCCATCTATCTCATAGTTGCCTAGTGGCGGGGGGTGGGGCTTAGGATGCGAATCGCGCGTCATCGTGGCCCCGCCCACAGCTGCAATTTGCCGGCACAGTGCTTGATGGTTTAGGGGCGGGTCACACCAAATGACGTGACCCGTCGGGCCATGCCCCCAATACACCCACCTCCCCCAGCTATCCCGGAGGAGCACTTGACAATGTAGAGTATAATCTATCTCATTTAAATAAACCTGTCCTACAAAATGAAATCTCACCTCAGTACTTCAGCCCCAAACTAGGCACACATGTGTCTCTTCAGATCACAAAGAATGCCCCAGTCCGCAACTTTTTGCTTATGTCGCTACCTTGGCCCTCTGCAGTTGTCACCACCTTGACCAGCTACAAGTGGCACCACCTTGGTCCACCAGTCCATGCCTCTCCCAGTAGAACTTTAGTAGACATTGACCTTTCTGTTTGCACTAATCCCAGAAAGCAATACCAGCGGCTGCACAGTAAAGTCTGGGCCTGATTTAAAAAGCCAATCAAAAATTTGAACCACAAACAAAAATTGCCCACTAAAATTTAATCTTTCAATTGATACGATGATTTGCAATTTATTTATTCGTATTTATAATTTTTTCACTCTTTTTTCTGCTGCCATCAGGTAGAAAAATATTAAAGTTTCCCTGAACAGTCTTCTGTGGCCCCTGAGAGTTCAGCTGAGCATCAATCAATTTAGTTTCCAGACACAGCAGCCAGAGCACTGTTACCCCTCTACTCACTACTACTTACAACAGAACTGTTACATAGTGACATTGTTGCAACAATGTTGTAGGCCTCTGCAGAGCAGTTAACTCTGAGTCCTGCATAGAAGCTAATAATTAAATATCTTCTCTTTAATTAAAAGGGCTTGTACACTAATGCATTAATATAATGTGTTCTTATAGCCTGGTAAACGTGTTTTAATGATAGTTCGAAAAACTGTGTAAGTACCTGGACTAGAATGCACACACTTTCTAACAAGTTTAGGTTTTGATTAGCTACAATTTCGGCTTTGCCTGCAGCGTTCATAAATGTTAATGCTTGTTATAATATAATAACTTTCCGTGGGGCGCTCATTAAACACACGGTACACTATGCTTTAGGGAGGCTCTCTCCACCACAAGGTCTATGCTGTTTACATGGTGTATGTTTTCAACATGCGTCTGAGCCCTACAGGAGGGAAAAATAAGCAAATATTTTTAAAAATATAGCAAATGAACTTACTATTAATTAATTAATTGACAAATCCACTCCCCTTACAAAGGTCAAATTTACATAGAACGGTGATGGTAGGTAGTATCTGGAGATATCCAGCATCCTGCAATTGGATAACAAGTCGCTATTTATTTATAGTATGCTAGTTTGTGTACAGGAGGTGTTAGCCTAGGGATTTTCTTTACCAATGAGCACCATCTATGGGGGACCTAATCTGAATCATGAGGGATGTGGAGGAGCAAGGCTTTTGTTTTCCCCCGGTTCATTTTACATCCAGATAGGAGGTCGTATTCTGTAACATTCCTTCTGGAGATTAGAAATGAAGGTAAAAGGCTGCTGTGAACATTTCTGCTGCTGTATTTTGGCTGATTGTACGATACAGATCATCTTGAGTCATTCAGGGAGCAAACACTCTGTTTCAACAGTGGAGAGTATGGGTTTTATTGGCCGGTTCATAGAACAATTATTTTGACCAAGGGAGAACTTGGTTTGTACCACTGCACCTGGACGGTCTGCCCAGAACACATCAATGTGCGCACAGGCAAACCGAGGGGGTTCCTAGTGCCTGGAAACCCCCCTCCAAGCTGGGGCACTGTATAATTGAGGTGGCTGGACCCTGCACCCGCTTCACACTACTTAAAAAAAAGGGAGAGCTGTGTGCACCTAACAGTACTGCACGCAGCATTGTCCATGTATATCATGGGGATAAGAAGAGTTGGAGAGCAGCCAAGCACTCTCTAAAATTATAGCCACGCCTCCATGCATGCTGGTCATGCCCGCTGGCGGCATGGTGTGGAAACCCCCCTCTGCAAATCCTGCGTTTGACCCTGGTGCGTGCCTAGTCTCCGCTCTTGCAAAACAGCAAAGAACACCCCTAAAAATCCACCCCCTTCTCATTACTAATAACCTTACTCCCCAAAAGGAAATTAATTTCTCCTCTGCTCCACAAAACCAGACCCACTGACGGAATAAGGATCTGGGGGTGGCATCGGTTTGATGGACAAATTCTTGAACCTGAGATATAATAAAGAATAATTTAATTTATTTTTGTATATTAAAAGAGGCTACAGAAATCAGCTCCGCTAAATGTACGATTTAAAGACACAAAGCACAAGTCCTTTCATGCACGGTATAGAATGTTGAAGAGACTCCCTTTCTTATAATGTACAGTATATAATATGTTATTACTTATAACACAAGTGTTTCTCTTTATAACTGACTATCACTCGTCAATTGTAGATGTCGATATTTCCAGGACTTTATACATAAATTAATTGGTTGTTTATTACACACATATTAATGCAAACCCTTTTATAAACTTTATATACATGAAATAAATGTACAGCATTCTCAGCAAAGAGGTTTGAATGTCCTTCTTCCACCTGTTACAAAATGCTCTGCTCCTGAACTTCTCACTAAATTTGGGATTGCAGGAAGCTCTGCTGAATAAATGAATTGATGAGAGGGGTGTTGTTCATTACTTGGGCCGTTAATCAATTTAGCACATGTAACTGCAATATCAAATGAAGTAGTAAGAATTTTGTGTGAAAGGGGTCATATTGGAGGTTCTGCAATCTATTGTAATGATGTAAGGTAGGGATCAGCTATTAAGCAAAGTAGACATCTTTCTCTAACTTATGTTTCTGGTAATGAAATAAGCAAATAAAAGGTGGACATTAATGTACTTGCCCCATGTGATTGTCAGTCTGTGGACACTTTTAGAACATGGAGTTATTATGGGCAAGTCCAATGGCGAGCTGCTTGGTCATGTTATTCTAGAAATGTATCAGCTGACTTGTAGAGGTCATGGGTCAGGAGGCTGAGGAATCCTTACCCATTCACACCTATTGTCCCCAGTGTCCTTGACACGCTACTAAGATTTATTAGCAGAAAATGTGATGAGGCGGTTGCCTGTCTCTGATTGTTGGTGGAGGTATGACAAGTTTAAAGGAGGGTGAGATCCTTCAGATAACCTTTAAGTAGTAAACATCTACCATATATTTTACCCAAACTTGCCAATCTCCCGGAATGTCCGGAAGACTCCCGGATTCCGGGTAGGTCTTCCAGGAGAGTATGGCAGCCTCCCGCATCTGCCCTCTAGTGGGCAGAATTATATCCAAAATGCAGCGATTCTCATGGAATTGCGGCATTTGCCCCCCCCCCCCCCACTCCCCCACGCCCCCGAAATGGCCACCTCCCCCAGGCAGCTCCCGGACGCCGACGTGAGAAAGTCGGCAAGTATGATTTTACTTTACATGTCTGGCTTCCATGTGTGTGTAGTTTTTAAAATAGACTTTATAGGTTCCGGGTAGAGTTATTTATTGCCTTGGATATGACACAGCTCAGCTAACTAAACAAAACTCACACACACACACTTTATAAAACTGTAGAAATAACATTTAAATGCACAGGAAGGCATGTACAAACCAGCAGATGTAAAGTTGTCTGAAGGGGGAAAGCTCCTATAAGCCAACCTGTCTATAAGGGATAGCATATACTTATATATACATGGACACACAGTACCACCTGCCTGGATTGTGATCTATACTTTATGTTTGTTTTTGTGAAAGCTAACTCAGGCATTTGCAAAGATCCATGAAATGCAAAATCATAAAAAATCTGCTTTGCATGTTTGTAACAACAAGAGACACTGACAAACTTTGTAGGTTTGCAAATCAGTTCAAAGAGTGTCCAGCAACCTTACTCATCTCCATTCAGTGACAAAACTGTGTCAGAGCACACAGCAGCTAGAGTAGTTGTAGGGAGATGGCTACACATATTAGGAACTGACATCTGCATAGGAACGAAGGATAATAAAAGCTTTGCTGTATCTTTAACTGAGCTTTCTCTGGAGTGTTAATGGTTAACTATTTTGGTACGCCCATCCGGTGTCATAAGGGAGGGGTTCAGAGGCTATAAGTTGGATGGGCAGAGTTTTAGCCAGCCTTGCAGATCTGGATGTTGCCCACCCACCCTCCCTTTTTCGTTGGTTCATAAGAACATGAAGAATCGGATGATTACTATTCAGGATGGGTACCAGTTGCTGGTGGCGGTCATTGTTGTCCGCGAAGATGGATGGAGTATTTGCTGGAAAACTCAGTTCAGTCAATGGCCAGTGGTTGTTTGGGTGCACATTTACGGTATTGGGCACGTTGAACCCGCCTCTCTATGAGTGAATCGGCTATTAGTCTTGGTTCAGGTACCGCCCCTGTGGGTTGCCCTGTGGTTGCTTTCCGTATAGCCCAGAGGATGGGCGGGTTCGGTAGAATCGGGACGTAGTGCCCCGTCCAGGTAGATATGTGTGTCTGGGGTGTGATTGGTTCTCCCCCACTTGAACCCAGGGGTTTAGTTGCCCCGGATGAGTCCTAAGGAGATGCTAGGACAGTTGGGTTTTGCCTGGCACACGTCGGACTGACTGCTTTATTCTCCTCCACCATAATTAATAAATTCATTTAATTTTGCCACACTCAAGTCTCGTGTCGTTACTTTAAGGTGATAGTTGAATAAGACGAAGAAGGTAAAAGAGGTTAAGATATCAGACATAAACCCTTTAATGTTTTTATTTATGGTAGTTTTACTTTTCTGATTCAGCTAAGTATAATGGTTCTCTGATCTAAATAACAATGGTTTGGAATGAGTCGTACAATCCACAAATACATGCCCACTAACTTGCTACCACATAATAAATTCAAGTGTTGCCGTTTCAACCAATTAAAATGTCATAGAGGTGGTGGAACGAGGGAATAAAGGGCCCGGTTGCAAAAATAGTTCTGTCCCTGTGTCCTACATTGCCCCCCTTGGTAGGATGTCACAAAACAGCACAGATTAGTGCAAAGAATGTCTGGTTTGCAGATGGGGTGATGGTGTAGGGAAAGGGGTGGTACAAGAGATGAAAGGTGAGAATACATTTATTGGGGGCTAGGATGATTTTTGAACCTTCTACGTGCATTTTATGCAGGAAAATGCATTTATAGGTGCATTTCTACCAATGTAATAAACATTCACATTTTTTAAGACTTAAATGAGGCATGAGTAATTAAAAACAGAAACGTAGCAATGTATATAGGGGGCTCCTAAATTGATAGTAAGCACTTTGACGTAGTTTTCACTCTATGGGCAATTCCACCTGGGTCTGCAATCCAGCATAAGACACTGCACAGCGTGTTTATAGGAGGGGCGCTTTCTGTAAGCAGAATGGGGGGCGCTGTTATGTACCTGCTATGTGGACAAATTAAGGCACATGTACGTACTTAAAACGCATTTCTGTTCCTGTGTGACGCACAATGTAACCTCCCATATGGAAAAGATTATGAATCCAGTATGATTAGTTACAGACATTACAGGACATTGCGGGATTATATTGCAAATAAAGATATTACAATGATCAAACAAAGCCAGAAGATTTAAAGTACAACAACGTATTGCCTAAAAAAATTCAACTATATAGAGCACAATAAGAGAAATATCCCGGTCACAGTGACTTTCTGTGTAACGGTGACTCATTGAGTGATGATGCCAGCCTGGCCCAGTGCACAGAATGAATCACTGATGAAACATGTACGGCTCATCCCTGGTTCCCCCCTGGAATAATCTGCCGGGACTGTGGAAAACAGAGGCCCTTCTGTGTCAGGCCAGTCAGTAATATGTAACTGCTCCTACAGATATGTGAAGAATAAGTGTGGTTCTGTCAGGTTAGTATGCCTTCATGGCAGAAGATACTACAACAACAATATAAACACCATACCTCAGTTGAGATAAACGCAGGTCTGGGGTTCGGGTGGCAGAATTGCATTGGCATTAGAGTGTCCTCTTTTTTTCTTGATTTTGTTATTAAATTATGTACAGATGGAGCATGTCTCTTCCATATTTGTACTGCAACACGGTGCACAATGAAGGGACACTCTGTGCTATTACATCAACTGCAATAACGATCACGGGCACCAGACAGGAGGGGCTGGCTGGCAAATTTTAGCCCAGGGGGGGCGAGAGCAGCCTAAAGTAAAAAAAAATGCTGCTAGCCCAGTGACCCAGCCCAAGGTAGCCCACTATGGAGCCGGCCCGGGGGCAGATGCCCCTCTGCCTCTCAGCCCAGCCTGCCCCTTCCAGGTGTATCATAGGAATGTGATGTCATTTAACGCATGATCAGTATTGCTTCCTGTGTTTGCATCTTATCACTCGTGCACACGCATTAAAGAACACAAAACTCTCTGATTATATCACATGTACTATAATGTATGTACTGTACTGTGTGTAACAGTGAGTGTGACAGTGATGTAATATATAAAGTTCCACCTATCGTGCTGCAGTTTTGCCCCATCTAATGGAATTGCCTGCTGGGGCGAAAAGTGTGGGGTTTGTTTAGCATGAAATTTGGAAAGTAAAAATTTCTCATGCAACTCTGATCAGCGCTAATTCCCCAGCTATTTTGCCTAATCTATTGAGTACCTGCAAACAGCCATTGTGGCACTACAAGTTCCAGCATGTCCTAGCAGCCACTGACTAGGTGAGCATGCTGGTCAATTCCAGTACTTCCTGGAACATGTACTTCCACAATAGCAAAAAAGAAAACAGAGACATTTTTTAAATAAAGTTTAATTTAATAAAACACTAACAGAAGCCCCTTGTTCACCATTTACAATAATACATAAAATCTTCTCTTTTTACTTCATCGTAATATAATGGGAAACTCTTGTCCTTCTAATACAATGGAAGGAAAAATAAACCCTACAAAAGCCGAAGCAATTGCTCATTATGAACACCTGACCGGGGCTTCTCTCTTCAGCAAATCACAAACAGTCAGCGGTGGGAAACACTTGTGATTGTAAGCTTGTGAGCAGGGCCCTCTTACCTCTCTGTCAATCTGTATTACCCTGTATTGTTTTATCACTGTGTTCGTTCCCAATGGTAAAGCGCTACGAAATCTGCTGGCGCTATATAAATAAATGTTGATGATGATGAATGGCTGACCAGACCCTTGGTCATTCACGGTCACAGTCATATATTGGCGTAGGGAGCAGTTGCAGTGGTTTTCTCCTACTGCATTACAAAGAGTTCCCCAATGGATTACTGTGGCTCCAAAACAAAGAACGATAATTTTATTTTATAATGAAGTGGTAAACGGGGTTTTTGTGGGGTGTTTTATTGAAATAAACTTTAAATGAAAATGGTGTGCTTGTTTATTTATATTACTATCTTAGTATAATGGTCAGAGAACTGAGGGCTCTTGGCTCATTCTAATTGCAGTACAGTGATCCCAGTCTTTTTTCGTTACTCCGTCCCTCACACCCAGGGGGGCCTGGAGGAGCCCCAGGGCATTTCAGGTTAGTGTTGCTATTATGATCGATTGGAAATACTGATCTGTCTGTCTGAGTGATCGTGAAGTAATGAATCAATTAACTCACAATGTACAACACTAATGTTCCAACGCACTAAACTATTTGCACTCTCCTTTCTATACTTTTTTTTTACCAGGCTGTATCTTTTCACGGTTGTGGATCTTTAAGGGGTGACAGAACAAATGGATTTACAATCTATAATGTATTTTATGTATAGTTGGGCTGTAGGGTTTGTAAATAGTTTGTATTTATATATTTTTATTTATGTAGCCCATTTTAAGCAGATGCACATTTTTTGCTTTGTTGTGTTCTTTTAATTTCATTTGCGGTTTTAAAAACCCTTTAAAATAAGAGTTGTGCAATAACTACTGAACAATGACTTTATGTGATCATAAATCAGCGAGCCATCAGAATATAGAGTACACATTGAGAGAATTCATCATGAACACACTAATTGCGTAATGCATCTTTATATATCTAACACTGTCATATTTCCATGCAATAACAGATATATGCCAGATATCTCTTCCAGCTGAATCCTTGCCTACAGGAATAATTATTCAATGTAGGACAGCTTTATGTAAGCATCCACAACATAGGAGCACAGTACGGTAGTTAATCACTCAAGAGTTGATTTGGAGATTGTCTTTCTCTTGCTGCTGTCATAGGCTGCTTAGGAAAACACTGTTATACAGATTATTGCATACAAACACCACAAAGCATTAAAATGTAATATCCAGAACATTTGTATCAGAGTAACATATGGCGACTGTTCTTAAATGCCAATTTGGAGGTCAATTAAATAACTATCATCATCTGGCACATAGGCAAACCAAGTGGGGGTTTCCTAGTGCCTGGAAACCCCCATCCAAGCCTGGGGCACTGTATAATTGAGGTGGCAGGACGCTGTCCCTGCTTCACACGGCTCTGCTTGAAAAGGGAGAGCTGCTAACAGTAGTGCACGCAGCATTGCCCATGTATATTATGGGGATAGGAAGAGTTGGAGAGCAGCAAAGCACTGTCTAAAATTATAGCCACACCCCCATGCATGCTGGTCACGCCCACTGGCGGCGTGGTGTGGAAACCCCCCTCTACAAATCCTGCGTTTGCCCCTGTGGTAGCTATGTAGCCACTTTACTTACGACTGGACTCAGAGCTCCATGTAACGGTCATAGCTCTCTGTTTACTATACATCAGGAGCCCAATAGACCACACTTCAGAGATTAGATAAGGGATATAGCCAATTAACATGAAATGAGTAGTACAGAAGATACCCACCACTCTGTATTCTCTAAACACGGAAAACTCTAAATAGAACTCTGCCAAGGTGTCATCTACAGCTGATTGGACAAGCCGCAGTAGCCAATCAAGCTTCAATTGGCCTTGCCCGGAAATGTTTGGAAAATACACTGAATACAGGCCCTGTGTAAGTAAAGGGATGGAGGCGAGTGGAGTGAGTGTCTCTAGAACCCCATTTGCACTATATGGAGATAGCGGGGTGTCAGGCATAATTTTAGTTTGAGTGAAGTTATCTCTTATAAGTTTCCAAAAACTCCAAAGCAAAATCCTACATTCACAGAAAGAGAAAACCGTGTAGTCCATGTTAACAGAGTAGTTATTAATGGTACAAAATGTGGGTCCAATCCATCAAGGGACGTAAACGGCGATTTTGTGCGTACAATCTGCAAAATCGCTCTGCGCCTGTCCAGAACCGGCTCATACGCCATAGAACGCAGCCACGTTCAATTCAGGTTTGAGCGCAAAAGACACTTACTACAACATACGATTTCAGAGAAGGAACAGGGCAGGGAGGGGGGCATTTGCCCGTAGTCATTGTACAGTAAGGATGTGCCAATCTCGAGCGCACACAGCAGTGTCCAATTCAAGCTCTGGGCATCTCTCAGATGCCTGTTTTTCAGCCGTATCAATTGCTCCAGCCACCGGGCTGGTCTAACTGCCGATTACTAATGATGACTGAGTATGTATGCAAATTGGAGAAACTGTGAAAATATATTTTATGTACATAATACACTAATAAAAGTATTTCATGGAAAAATATGAAACAAAATAAAAAAAAACAACTTTTTTCATATTGTAATGTTTTATCATTAATGCCTATATTACTATGAGGTGGCATTAGTTGAATAGTTTTATATTTAATTCTGTGCATTATGATTTTATATTCCCCATAGGTATTGTATGTATACCGCAGTTTCTGGTCTAGTGGAGCAGAGTAGACCTACACCCGAAATCATTGCGCTCAGTATGTCTGCCTTGATAACTCAGGCCTTGTGACTTTACCTTGTAAATTGACAATAATGTAGTATTGTCTTTATATATATATATATATATATATATATATATATATATATATATATATATATATATATATGCTATATATATTTTTTAGTGTAATATAAACTGTATAAAATGTGACATACTTAAAGAACACTTAAAAGCCTTGTACAGTAATATGGCAGATGAGGTTCAATGTGAATAAATGTAAAATAACACATATGGGACCTAAACATAATGATAAAATATATCAATGAACTACACTGTAGCAATGCAGCTCATTGCGGTTAGTGCTCAGATCCAGGGCCGGATTAAAGGAATGGAGGCCCCTGGGCTAAGGGCGCCTCCATTCCCCCGTGAGGCCCCCAATGTGAGCCACCCGCCGCCCCCCAAGCGCTTACCTGTCAGTTCAGTCCTCCGTCCCCGGTGCGCTGTAAGCTCCTTACTGAGGAGATCTCGCGAGAGTTCACTCGCGAGATCTCCTCAGTAAACAGATTACTGAGCGCTGGGGACGGAGGACTGAACTGACAGTGCTCAGCAGCATTGATCGGGCTGGGGGAGCCCCCGCCCCCGGACCGATCAATAATGCTGCTGAAAACTTTGAAGGGCCCCCTGGATGCCCGAGGCCCCTGGGCTATAGCCCAGTTAGACCTCGGGTTAATCCGGCCCTACTCAGATCCCATGTGGGGTCTCACTACCACTAACCAATACAGCTTTCTCACACTCCGATCCATCAGAGAGAAGCCGCCCTGTATTGATCAGGAAGAGTTTTTTCAGTATCTATGTGTTGCTGTTTTTTTCTTCAAATGTATCGAGAGCTTCAAGACAGAGAGCTTCATCGTGGGGCTGTTTTCTCATTGGAGGGGGAAGGGTATTTTTTTTTTTTTTTGTGGGGATTTCCTCCAGGAATTCAGTCCCAGCTCTTTGCGACTCAGTGTATAGGAGCAAACTGTTTTTATATCCAAAATTTCTTGGCGTAAATTACGCCATTTTTCAGTAGAACTCTGCATCAGGCCTTAGATGTTTAAGTCGACATAAGATCACTGGAAGTACATAAATGTATAATCTGGACAAAAATAAAATGGATCAATATCAGATCTATGGCATGGGCACAAGGTCATCATTTTAAGCTGGAAGAAAAGAGTTCTTTACAGTAAGAGCAGTATGGAGTGAACTCCCACAACAATCGGCATTGATCATAGATTCAAGACCGTCAATATGAAGACAGGAAGCATTTTCCCCTCTAAAGGCAAAAATCCTTTTATTTTAACCTCTTTTAAACTAACCCTCTGACTCTCCACTCCCCTCGTTTTTCCCCTTTTCTACCCATTTTGCCACTTATTCCATACAAATGACTTTGTTTTTTTGTTTTTAAGTGTAATATTTTTAAATGTATAAAGATCAGTTCATAAAGTAAAGACAGATACATATCTATCTATGTATATATCTAAACAGGAGAATAAACTGCAAGGCCAGATAGCAAAATTGATAGTGATAGGAGGGGGTTGACAGCGGCGATGCATGACAATGCTCCATAGGACCCCACTTTGCTCCTAACTGGGGCAAAGGGGGGTCCTATTACCTTGCCCCAATTGGGCTTCATTGAGCATGCCCCCCAATGCATGCTCAGAAAAGAAGAGTGGGGGGGAGGGATGTGGGGGTGTAGCGGATGGAGAAGCATAGCCAGGACCCCTCTCATCGTCAGACCCCTTAGCACAACCTGCAATGGCTGTAGCTCTGCCCTTGTATTTATCTGTCTATCTATGAGGCACTTCATTCCTTCACTGAATAAATATAAGGGCTTCGCACTGTACAGTCTATATACACCCTATAATTTGTCTAGCACTACATTTCGCTCTCTTTCCAAGGGGACAAACAGCCAAGTATCTACTGACAGATGTCCCTGCTTATTTCATTAAGGAGCTGGGTAATACGAGGAACATGGAAGTTGGCTTCCCAGATGGCGTTCTGAAACTCCGGGACATGGGCTCATTTGCCAGCTTGAATTCCCAGCCAGTGCTGAGCTCTGCAGCAATCCTGTATCAGATGGACTGCCAATTCTATGGGGACTTGCAGCAGCTACGTGTTCCTATCTTGTTCATCAGTCAGTAGGTTTAATACTGGAAGATATCGGATGTTATGTACTGTATGGTCGACCGCGGTGAAGGGCAAGGCTATAAAGCAATATGCCAGCAAAGTACTGACACAGCATTAAAAAGGAACTGCACTGTATAAAAACCAGGGGTTAATGATCCATGGGTTATTGCTAATTTTGTCCAAACGCTGCCACTGCGCCTTGCCAAGAACAAGACAACTTCTGCATAATCACGTTTAATGATTATTTGCAGTTTCTATATCTACCTTTCAATACAAAAACCACACAGAAACATTTTATCTCCCCACATTACATCTCTTGGCTTCTCTTTCATAATATGAGTGTCACATGTAATGTGTCCAGAAGACTTTACTTTATAAAAGCATGGGGGTCATTGGTTTGTATGTTCTTCCCATGCTTGGGTGTATTTGCTCCGGGTACTCAGGTTTTCTCCAACAGTCCAAATGAACAACACATCGGTATTTGGAAAAATGGACCTTAGTGTGTATTTGTGTGGTAGGGAGATTAGACTGCAATAGGGCAGGGCCCGATGTGAATTACATATTCTCCGTACAGCGCTACATAATATGATTGTGCCATAGAAATAACTACATTGATAAAGGCACTTTCATAAGAGGCTTCAAATGCTTTCTTGCTGTTCCCGTCAACATCTTTACAGTGCGCTACAAAAACAATGCTTCCACCGTAACATGTTCAAATATCTTAAACTTATCTTAAACTTATACACACACATATATATATATATATATATATACACACACACGTATATATGTATACATATATACATCCAGTACAAACAGATCTGTATATTGTGCATTGTGACATGTATTTTAAATCCTCTTTCGTCTACAGGAAAAAGTTAGAACTATGCCCCTACTTTTCGCGAAGTTTACAAAGACAGGGTAGAATTAAATATGCAGTCATCCTTAATGTGATATATAGACAATGCCCTTCTCACAAACACAACAATATCTCAGATGAAGCTTTGGTTCGTTAACTGTGAAAAGCAACTGTAAATACAATCTGCTGCATATGAAAATATCCAAGTATTAATGATCAGTTCTGCTAGCCAAAAAGCCTACATACTTTATTTTTGGGGTTCTGACAACTGAAAAAAGAAAATGTGTTCAGGGAAAAAAACAATAAATGCTAAAATTACAATACAAAAGCTACTGTAGGGCTAAAATGAAAAAAATATATAGTATACTGTGCCCATTACAGGCCCGTTTCACTCTTGAACACAGACATTAAGATCGATGTGAAAGTCCTCTCTGAATGCTTTAATTCTGTATTACGCCATCTGATCCACAAAGATCAGGCGGGCTTCATACCGTGCCGTCAAGCGCAGGACAATACCAGAAGAACCATCAGCCTCATCCATTCTACAATTCCTTTAAAGGCCTTCTCTGCATCCAGAGAAAGCAGTTGGCCCTTTATGCCAGAAACTCTTAGGAAATTGAGTAGTTTTCTCCAGGGAATCCAGGCGCTGTATTCAGGTCCCTCTGCCATGGTTTCGGTGAATAGGGTACTTTCATCCCGATCTCACTCCCCAACGGCACTCTTCAGGGCAGCCCCTTGTCAGCCTTGATCTTTGCCCTTGTGATTGAGCCCTTGGCGGCAAAAAATTGCCTTTCCCCAGATGTCAAAGGTGCTACCATTGGTTCCAAAGAATACAAACTTATTTGCAGATGACATTCTGCTCACTCTGACTTCCCCCCACACCTCACTCCTGAATTTTGTCACTATCCTTACAGCTTATACTGATTCCTCTCTGGCTATTCGATAAACCTCTCTAAGAAAGAAGCTCTTACGCTCCACATGCCACAGACCTCCCCCCACGACCCTGGGTCTCCTCAAAAGCAGCTTCAACTTTTCATGGCGACAGTCCAAAATAAAATATCTAGGAATTTTTATTATCTCCCAATGTGATTCCTTATATGTAGAAAACTTCCCCGCTGTAATTAAAATAACTAAGAAAGATCTGTTCAGGTGGTAATAAGTAATCATCTCCTGGTTGGGTAGGATAGTCGACCTCAAGATAAATATTCTGCTTCGTCTGCTCTACCTCTTTCAGACTCGTCCGGTGCAAGTACCCAGGTCCACTCTGATTCAATTACACCGCTGGTTCTCTCAATTTGTTTGGCAGCACAAACCCCGGCACACTAGCTTCTCAACTCTGCGCAGAGTGACCGTTAGCGGGGGCATAGGCTTTCCGGACATCCACCTGTATTATATTGCTACACATTTGACCAAATAAAGGCCTTTGGTGGATTGATCTGGAGTCCTCCTGTTTCCGAGTTCTGTCTTTGGGATCAGTTCTGGGGGTCCTAGCGGGTGATAGGCCTCTATTATTGAGATCGCACCCGGTTGCACTCTTCTCCTGTCAGATATGGGACTACAGTAAGCACCACTTTGAAATTACATCCAATCTCTTCCCCATAACGCCTCTCTGGGACAACCCATCCTTTACCAGTACCTCTCTTGGCCTAAGGTCTGGCGGGAGAAGGGTATCGGGATGGTGGGTGACGTTTTTGCACACTGATCATTGGATCTGACTGTCGCTACTGCGAGAGAAATTTGACTTACTAAATATTAGCCCGCTTGCTTATCTTCAAGAAAGACACTATGCCGACTTCTTCCCTAAGCCTAATATATAACGAGCCCCTTAACTCCCCTGGAATCTCTATGTGTGAAATTACCTTTGCAAAGGGGTATCATTTCCAGTTTATACACTCTGCTCACATCCTACAATCTAATACCCCCATTCATGAACTACGGTGGGAGGCTGATTTGAGCAGATATGAGCAGACCGCCAGACAAGGACACTTGGGCAACAATCAGGGAAAGGGTTTCCAAGACCCCTTTATAAAATCTACTACCGCTGGTGATCGGTCCCTACCCTGCTGAAAAGGATTTATGGGTTCACTTTCGACTTGTTGGAGGTGCTGTGGGGAACAGGGGAACTTTCTCCACATCTGGTGGACTTGCCCAAAAATTGCTTCTTTCTGGGATGATGTAGCCGCTCCGATCAGTCAGGTCACTATGATCCAGCTCTTCAGAAGCCACACAGGCTAATCTAACAAGTGGTCGGATGAAGACAAACACCCTCAGAAGACTGTACCCAGTGTAATCAGCTATATGGGCATTATTCACCCATAGAAAAAGGTACAAGTTAGGAAGAGAAGGTAACTAGCGGGTGACACAAATAGTACAATCAGACAGCAGCGCATTCCAGGTATAGCGACTGTGAGCCACTAATCTTTGTAATTCAGTTGTAACATCTGACATTAATGTGAATTGTAGACAATAACTAACCACAAACATATACTATACACAATATTACATTAATAAATTCTTACTGCCCACATTATAAATCAAGTAGTATTTCTCACATAAATAAATAAAAAAATTAACATTATCCCTTTAGTAAAATAATAAATTAATATTGCGTCCATAACAAAAACAAGGCATATTTTGATGTGCTGTAATGTATCTTCATGTGGACACATTTACGTTTTGAATTGCATGTATTGTAAGATATGTGCAAATCAAAAAAAACATGAAAATGCGTTGGTTTTTTTCACATATTTTACATTTGCTCTTTGGACCAAATGAGTCCAATTCTTCTGAACTTAGGTTATGAAACATTTTTCACAGTCTAAATACATGTAAAACTGAAAGTTTACAGCAAATAATTCTATAGAGACAGGTCAACAAAATACCATTAAACACTGAAATGTAAACTTAACACACCATTAAAAACTGTGAATACCACAAAAAGTTGGTAAAAAATGATTGTTGGTTTAACTGACACTTAACAAGAGTATCATCTGTGGTCTGGTAACAAGGGTATAAGTATATACTGTAATCTTATGACTGCTCTAGGTTACAGTACATCTGTACTATTTGTATGATACCATTAGAGTTAAGCAGGACACACACAGTGCAATCCATACAGATCACAAACAGGTAGAACTACCAGATCCTTTCCTGAATTGGGCTACGCCATACTTGCCAACTCTCCCGGGATGTCCGGGAGACTCCCAAAATCCGGGAAGGTCTCCCGGACTCCCGGGAGAGCAGGAAATTCTTCCACATCCTGCCCAATTCCTAGTTAAGTGGGTAGGATGGGAGCCATAATGACGCGTTTCGCATCATTTTGGCCCTGCCCCCCCACAACAAAATATTGTTTCATAGCAAGAGCAAGGCCAAAATGCTGCAATTGACCACGCCCCACCCCCTCTCGACACGCCCCTTGACCGGGATCTCCCATACTTTTACTTATTAAAGTTGGAAAGTATGGGCTAAGCTGCCTCTCTTTAGGGTCGGCTGATAATGTCACCTACATCCTAGAAGTATTGTGGCAATGGTCGATCATGGGATAGCTTTAGACTCTTGTGCCCAGAGATGAGATTAATCAGTGCAGATGGCTGATTTTGTACAGGCATTTTACATATCTAATTGAAGCACTCACCTGTCTCACAAGGCCCAATTGAAGTGCTAAATATAGAATAATCTGAGGGTCTTCTGGATCTATTTGATGGGCTCTGTGGAAACAAACATAAATTGGTTACAATTGGTGATAATAATATTTAGGTGTCTTAATTAGTGATTTGTAGGGGTTGTGTCATTTTCAAGAAAACTACACATGAGGATTTATTCACTAAAATAGATACAAACATGTACAGGACCATAACCAGGGGCAACCAGCAGCAACCAGCTCTGATAAGGACGGTTAGAGGTGTTGCTTGAGGCACCTAGGCTCTGGTGCAAAGTGTGGGCTGTCCCCATCACCTGCCACCTGCCTGCCTGTTGCACCCATTGGGATGTCCTGCAAAAATCGGGACACCTGAATTTGTGGGCTGCAAAAGGAGCAGGGCTCTGCCAAAAGTGAGTGAGTTTTAGCCAAATTTGCACCTTTATGGGTGAATTTTGGGCAGAATGGGGCAGAGCTTATTTCCGTGTTTCTAAATGTTGGGAGGTGTGTACCCATCAAATTATTACCATATAACAGCGTTATCCAACCCATATTAGCTGGGACCTCAAGTGTCAATGTGTCATTGTTCTGGGACCTGAAAAAAAACAGATTCTGGGGCCCCTCTTGGGTTTATGACCCATAGGTTAAGCACCTCTGACAAATAATAAAACCACCATTAAAGTTCCCATTGTCCAAAACATAGTACAAGAGTTCTTTATATTGTACTCACCTCCTGAAATGACGCAATATATACAGCCCATAGTACAGGCTTCTCCAGTACACACAGACCACTACTGTCTACTACATACAGCCCCTCACAATATATGTACCCTGCTGATCCCTACTATAACAGCCCTCCACCCCACTATATTATATCATCCCTACGCTGCTCCTGCCTATGCTGTCCATTCATCTCCTGCCACCAATATGTATTCAACTCCTATTCCTGCAGTTCACTCACATTTACAGGTGATTAAAATAAAGGTACCACCATTGTTGTGTTATTCAAAAGTGATCAACAAATTTGTAAAATCCTTTTTTATTTGATTGCCTGCATGACATTGCTGAACATGGGAATGCTGCAATGTATGTGCTACATGGTATAATAATAATAATAATAATAATAATAAAAAAATATTCAGCACCTCCCCATTTGTTACTGATTCCTAAATTATTCCCAGGGGCACGGAAAACTAAAACAATTATTATAAGTAACGTACACTGATTAAATGTTAATCTTTCAACAAATGTACAATCTAAGCAGAATAGAATTTGCTCTCAACAAACAACAGTCTCTGCCCACACTGACAGCATCATTGTGTAAGGTCAGAAAGTTTGAAATTATAATATATATATATATATATATATATATATATATATATATATATATATATATATATATATATATATATATATATATTTTTTAACAAAAGGAGGCATTTAGATGGCAATATGCAGAGAAATGTAAAGTAAGACATTTGTGCAGCAATGCACCTAGATTGAATGTAAAGACCTATGTGTAACAAACAATAGTTCAAGTTTGGTTAACTTACATGCAGAGAAATCCTTCCTCTCAGCAAACAGACAGGGTGTGTCTCTTTAGTGCAAAACAGAGCCAGTGATGGAGCGTTTCCTTTTAAAGAGAAGGTGGGTGTGTCACCTGTCCATCAAGCTAAGGCTGGGGGAGGAGTATCAGGTATAAAAGCTTCTTTGTATCATTTGTGCACTGAGATCAACACTGGGGAAGCTGGCTGGTCTTGAGAGAGCTGAGCTATGTCTAGCTAGCGTTTAGGGTCTCCAAGTATTGCTGTGAAATCGGTACATTGTCAAAACATTTACCATCCTGACAATAAAGCTACATAAAAAGGAAGAAGTTGTTCACGTGTGCTTCAGCAGTAGCGGGCTCTTGCCACAATATGTGTATATATATATATATATATATATATATATATATATATATATATATATATATATATGTGTGTGTGTGTGTGTGTGTGTGAGTGTGTGTGTGTGTGTACTACCCACCCATTTGTCACTTTAAAATATATAAATTCCTTTTTTTTTTATTTGTGGAAATTTTCAATTCCATGAAAGAACTTAATTTCCCCTCTATCAGTGAATTATTAAGACTGCTAATTCCTGATTCTACAAAAGTCTCATTATGTCATTTAATTTTATGTGGCTACAACCGATTGTGTAGCAGAATCCAATATTATGACAACATTCTACTCTTACTTTCAGCTCAAAAAAAGGAGTTTGATTAAAGAACATGTAAAACTTTCTTTACCTTTGTAGCACCTGGAGAGCTTTCTTACTCCAATCATCTTGAGAGCTTTTCTGAGTGGCTGTAACAAAAAAGAAGTATTTCTCTAAAGTCAGTAAAACACATTAAATTCTCGCTAGGCGAAGTAAAGAATTAAAAGTTATGTTGAAACTAATTAATTAGCTATGTATTCATGTGTGAGGAGTGCAGTGTACAAACCTGTGCCCAAAGTTCAGGCTGCATTAAGTTGGGTCAGTTTATATTCCCCTATCGGTAAGCAGCTGAGTGCAGGCAGGACTAAGTTGGGTCAGTTTATATTCTCCTATCGGTAAGCAGCTGAATGTAGGCGGGACTAAGTTAGGTCGCTTTATATTCCCCTATCGGTAAGCAGCTGAATGTAGGCGGGACTAGTTTGGGCAGGTTTATATTCACCTATTGGTAAGCAGCTGAGTGCAGGGGAGTGATGATCCTTACAGATTAGTAAAATAGGTGATCAAAGGAGCTGGCACAACATGACCTGAGTCTTGTACCTTTAAGCTGGGCCTGGAAATATTGAAGACAGTCTGACGTTATTCTGACCATACCACCTTATAGTTGGTAGGGAGCAGCGAGGTCCACCAGGTGTGGGGGATCAGTGTTGTACAATGACACTCACACACCAACTTTTGCTGTCAACTACAAAGCCCAATTTTACTCCGCAACCTGAGACTTTACTTATAGATTTATAGGTGTCTTTCCCTCCCAGCTCTCAGTGCTGTGAGCTCTGCATCCAGTAACAGGTTGGGAGAGCTGGGGGCAGTGAAGGGTTACATGGGGAGGGGTGTGCCTAACTAGAAGGGACCATTACCAAACCACATTACATGCTGGAGTGACATAAACCCACATTCATGGAACTGATGACGTCACCATGCTATATTTAATTAGAATATAAACATTGTTATTACTGCTCCTTCTCCTTTAATCATTTATTACTACAATTAGAAATGTGAGCATTAGTAGCTAATACAGTGAATTAATTAACAAATATTATTATGAAAGCACAACACATGTCACGGCCTCGTTAAAAAACAAACACACTAGAAATTAAGAAGTAAATTCAATCTGAAAGCAGTTAGAAATATTTACTCCAACATAACCTGGTTAACTGAGGTCTTGTCTAACTTGGGAGTGGAAAATATATTTCATGTTTCCAATATCATAATTGTCTCCATCTCCCAGCCCAATCCCAGGGGTTTAATTACAGCTACAGTTTACAACATATCATTTGAATACTACATACACATTGTTCTAAAACAATCCAACTCAAAAGCAATACGAAAAAGTAATATGGAAAAATACAGCATGGATAGCTGTTTTCTTACTACAGTGGTTGCTGCACTGTGATTAACTTGTGGGACACAGCGAGACATAGATGCCACTCAACCAATCACAACAGTGCATGAGCATGTGCTACCCGTGGGGGGGGGGGGGGGTGCTTGACGCATGTTCCAGTACACCACACGTCTGCGGGTAGATCATGACTGGCTGGTGATATCTTCTCACCCAGGAACAACCCTGACCAGCAAATAATGGGTTAATGTGACGCTTGGGCTGTACTCTAATATATAAAGTTATGGTGAACAGCTCATATAGTGGAAGTAGATACAGTTATAATGAGGCCTTCACTATCTGATGTCTCTCTATAAACAGTCTGTTTCCCTTAAGGAGTCAAAGGCAACCTGGCTCCCTAATAATAATATGGAGCCACCACTGCTAATATAGAAATAAGCATCTCCATCACCAGCTCTGTTAGCAGGTCGTAAGCACGAGTAATCTAGGGCCTGATTTAGTGGGGATCTTAACTTGAGAAACTTCTTATTTCAGTCTCCTGGACAAAACCATGTTACAATCCAAGGGGTGCAAATTAGTATTCTGTTTTGCACATAAGTTAAATACTGACGGTTTTTTCATGTAGCACACAAATACTTGATAGCTTATTTGTACACTGAAATTTAAAGTTGATGTTTGTGTGCTACATGAAAAAACAGTCAGTATTTAACTTATGTGCAAAACAGAATACTAATTTGCACCCCTTGCATTGTAATATGGTTTTGTCCAGGAGACTGAAATAAGAAGTTTCTCAAGTTAAGATCCTTAATGAATCAGGCCCCTACTTATGATAATGGTTCTTAACTTTTTTTTGTCTGCAACCCATATCATTTCTGTGAATCAGTTTTCTATCATATGAGTCAGTTTTAATTAAAAATGTACATAATTTATATCTTAGTATATTGTTGCAACAAAAAATGAATAGGAGAGTGATACAAACCGAAAATATTAACATCTGATCAATAGTTTATTAGTTAGGACAGCATATTAGTGATAGTGTGAGCACACCCTAAAAGCCATGACTACTTCTAAGTCACATATACAGCGAAATGACTGATATTAGTCTATTACACTGTGGCAATGCTGCCGATAGCAGGAACGATATTGCAGCACATGACCGCGATGCCCGATTGAAATCTGAGGGTTCATTATCGGGTACGTTGGTATGTGTGGTAGGACAATGAATGTGTGTCAGGCTTTAGACATGTTGCTTAGAATGTTATAAACAAGATACAGTATGTACATTGTATTAACTAGTTTTCTTACATGGATAAGCCGATTTGAATCTACAGTGAAGTAAATGTGGCTGACTCTCATAATTATTGCCCCAGTAATTAGGAGATATGTTTGCAGCTGTAAAAATGTCATCATTTGACATCATTTGACATATTAATCCTTCACTTCCCATTTTCCCCATACTGTAGGTACAAGCTATAGAAAAGAGACCATACCATCAGTCGCTTGCAGGCTGTACACCAGTCCCAAGGCCAGATATCCTTTAGCAAGCGATTCTCCTGCTTCTTCTCCCATATCTGTCACTTGTTTTGCGAACTGTTCCCCTTCCTCCAACTGCAAAACCATGGAATAATTAAATATATTGCCACACAAAATGATAATAAACAAGCCCAACATATGAAAGGACATCACTGTACAGAAGAAAGTTTAATATATCAGTAACATGCATAGTGTACCATACAGTATACTCCATCATGGTCCTGCAGCCAGGTATATCTGATGTGGACACACACAAGGAATACAAGAAAATAACATCCAGACCCTGAGAACACCCCTCTTTGGTAACATCAACAACCCGGATTAGGATCCGCCTTGTGGAACATAGGGGAGCTCACACAATCTCACATTCGGCTCTCTGTCTCTGAGAGGGCACAGTCCCCTTTGGACTGGCAATAAACCCGATCACCATAGCAACAGATTAGGTCCGCTGTCCTTGTCAGTCAAGGTTCCAGTAATAGGTCTCATCCTCGCAGGGAAATAGAGAGGTGCTGGGAACAAAATGATCCCTTTACCCAACAGGACTAAACCAAGAACTTGGGGGTGGGGGTCACTGGTGAAGGGAGGGGTAGCGGCAAAGGTTATACATGTAGTAGAAATTCCCATTGAGTGAACCTGGTCTGCGCCTAACCCATACACATCTTAAGACAGGGCAGTACGGTGGCTTAGTGGTTAGCACTTCTGCCTCACAACACTGGGGTCATGAGTTCGATTCCCGATCATGGCCTTATCTGTGTGCAGTTTGTATGTTCTCCCTGTGTTTGCGTGCGTTTCCTCCCACACTCCAAAAACATACTGGTAGGTTAATTGGCTGCTATTAAATTGCCCATCGTTTCTCTTAGTCTGTGTGTGCATATTAGGGGATTTAGATTGTAAGCTCCAATGGGGCAGGCACTGTTGTGAGTTCTCTGTACAGCGCTGCGGAATTGGTGGCGCAATATAAATAAATAGATGTTGATGTTGTTAAGACATGTTAAAATCAATGCATGCTCTTTTCCCTGATCGCAGTGCATTGCCATGTGAGTGAGTGGCAGTGCCATCATATTTTTTACCTACACCAGTGGGCTAATTATGCATAAAATATGTCAGCACCGCCCAGTCTGCCCCCAGACATATTAAGATCTGCATTGACATCATTCATATACATCAGGTAAATGCTGGCTACTGATATTTGACTTCTCTGAACAGCTGGGGCAGACTGGTGCTGATATCAATGTCCAGTGTGCGGAAATGCAGATTTGATTTTATAAATCGCTGGGGCAAACTGGGCAGTAAATTCATTTGAGAGAAGTGCCACTTCATGTCCAAGCAGAAGAAAGGCTAGAATTCCCTCTGAGTGATAGACAGCTGCCCAGCGATGCTACCTAGGGCGGTAAGACCACATGCACATTGGTGACTCAGCTAGCTGGATCACGCATGCGCAGTGGAACTGGGCTCTTAGTTGCTCTTAATGGCAAAAAAATAGGAGAAAATGAATAAAAAATAGAAAAAAAAAATGTTACTTTAAAATATTTCCAGTTGGAAAAAAATATTTATCATCATCATTTATATAGCACCACTAATTCCGCAGCGCTGTACACAGGACTCACTCACATCAGTCCCTGCCCCATTGGAACTTACAGCCTAAATTCCCTAACATACACACATACACTGAGAGAGACTAAGGTCAATTTATTAGCAGCCAATTAACCTACTAGTATATTTTTGGAGTGTGGGAGGAAACCGCTCCGGTTTCCCAGAGGAAATCCATGTAATCCATGGTTGGGAATCAAACTCATGACCCCAGTGCTGTGAGGCAGAAGTGCTAACCACTGAGCCACCATGCTGCCATACTAATAAAGCATTCTTTACATTCATTATTTTCTGCTATCACTATTCTGAGAAAAGGAGGATTGTGGCGTTGCATGTACCCCTACCATCCTTGTTATATAGGCTTCTCTCCACTTTCTCCAGAGTTAACTCCTTGATAAATAGGGAAATGCTCTATCTTTGGTGAACACACCCATTTTCGCCAGAGACAGGGCTCTTCACTCTTTGATAAATATGCCTCTTTGAGAGTTGAGTTTGGAAAACTTCACATCTCATCATCAAAATTAAGTTTAGAACAATCATTTTATTATGTTTTGGGGTGGGTAAACCAAACAACCGGTGGGTTAGAAAGTAGCCTCCCTTTATCAAAAGTTTTCTTCATAATGTTAATAACAATTATAGCGACAGGACCTCTAAGATCACCGGACCCCTGATATGTGTCTCCAAACCCACGCCCTGCACCTAGTAAACCTCACATGGGGCCTGATTCATTAAGGATCTTAACTTAAGAAACTTCTTATTTCAGTCTCCTGGACAAAACCATGTTACAATGCAAGGGGTGCAAATTAGTATTCTGTTTTGCACATAAGTTAAATACTGACTGTTTTTTCATGTAGCACACAAATACTTGATAGCTTATTTGTACACTGAAATTTAAAGTTGATATTTGTGACCCCTTAATCAATGCTAGTCCATGGCAATAACAGATCGAAAATCACTGGAAACAAATGCTTCTTTGAATGTTTTTGTGTTCAATGGTTTCTAAATATATTTTCCTTTTTTCAAAAAATATTTTTATTTTATTTAACCTTATAAGCTTGTTTTGGTAATGCTGACTTGGGAAGCAGATCTTTACTGAAATGATTTTTGTACTGTATTTGAATTATACATGCTTTGTGAGAGGCTAAGTACAAAATGAAAGGTATGTCTTTATATGGGTTTTTGTTTCAATTTACTACTGTGCTATTAAAGTCTAATACTGTGCTATTAAACTCTATAATTACGTTGTAACAGCGTCTCCTTTGTATTATAGCTACCTCTTGTTTAGAATTTAAGTATTTCTGCTAAATATATGCAATGCTGACTACATAATACTTATTTATAACGCTGACTGCACTACATCACAGTGGTCAATCACTGTTTCAGATTATTTAATGAAAAAATAGTAAAAGAAAACTGGTGTACTGTATAACAGTAACTTGTCTGAACTATAATGAAAACAATAGTATTACTGAATGTTTTGCTTTTCAGCTGTTTGTTTAACCCTCGTACATGTTTTATATATTACTCATAATCAACTTGAAGGTTTTTGGGTTTTTTTATCCACTGTGAAAAATGTAGTGTGGTGTGAGCAGAAATAGGAATGAACATAATGTGAGCAAAGGAACGGTGTTTGGAGTTCCACAACAATGGCATTACTGACACTTGGCGTTCCAGAACAATGCATAAACTATGGCACACACACTGGAGTTTCAGAACAATGGCATACTGACACTGGGGTTCCAGAACAATGGCATAGTGACACTTGGGGTTCCAGAACAATGGCATAGTGACACTTGGGGTTCCAGAACAATGGCATAGTGACACTTGGGGTTCCAGAACAATGGCATTGCTGACACTTGGCATTCCAGAACAATGCATAAACTATGGCACACACACTGGAGTTTCAGAACAATGGCATACTGACACTTGGGGTTCCAGAACAATGGCATAGTGACACTTGGGGTTCCAGAACAATGGCATAGTGACACTTGGGGTTCCAGAACAATGGCATTGCTGACACTTGGCATTCCAGAACAATGCATAAACTATGGCACACACACTGGATTTCCAGAACAATGGCATACTGATACTTGTGGAACCCCAGTGTCAGTATGCCATTGTTCTGGAACCCCAAGTATCAGTATGCCATTGTTGTGGAACCCCAGTGTCAGTATGCCATTGTACTGGAACCCCAACAATGGCATACTGACACTCGGGTTCCAGAACAATGGCATACTGACACTGGGGTTCCAGAACAATGGCATACTGACACTGGGGTTCCAGAACAATGCATAGTGACACTGGGGTTCCAGAACAATGCATAGTGACACTTGAGGTTCCAGAACAATGCATAGTGACACTTGAGGTTCCAGAACAATGCATAGTGACACTTGAGGTTCCAGAACAATGGCATACTGACACTGGGGTTCCAGAACAATGGAATACTGAAACTTGGTGTCACAACTAAAAAAAAAAAAAGCTTAGTACCACTGCTCTAGCCTACCTGTCACTAAGAAGATGACTTCAGTGTATTCCTAGTATAACACATACATGCTATGCAGCCCTTTTCAGAAATACACCACTGAACACTGCAGCAACTGCGAGGCTATGAAACATTTTGTTCGTACTGGCCCAACAGCTACTGAGAGCACAGATTATATCTTTAAAAGAGTTCTCCACTTTTAGACAACCCTTTCTCAAAAAAACAGATGGGAGTGTCTCCTCCACCAGCCCCACCCCTCACATCCTGCATAGCACCTGCTACAGCTCTCAGTGCTAGCAGACTTAGGGGTATATTTACTAAACTGCGGGTTTGAAAAAGTGGAGATGTTTCCTATAGCAACCAATCAGATTCTAGCAGTCATTTTGTAGAATGTACTAAATGAATGATAACTAGAATCTGATTGGTTGCTATAAGCAACATCTCCACTTATTCAAACCCGCAGTTTAGGAAATATACCCCTTAGTCTGTCCAGAGCTCTCTAATAGAGCTGTATTGTAGAGCTATGGATGGCCTGCAATGTACTTGTATTCCTGGTAGCAGCAGGAGGGTCAGCATGTTTTATTGAGAGGGAGTTGCCCAAAAGTGAACAAACTCTTTATTGCCCATTTTATATGTCCATTTGGAGATATGGCATCTCCAGAGTGGCCAGTGGTAAAAATACCAATGCCAGGACCACATGTAGATTTCCCTCACATGGGACAGGAGTTAACTTGGTCAACTTTTTAAATGGCAGAAGCCAACCTGCTTTTACAGTATTGAGGATTACACGGCCAGGAGGTCCCACTGCTTCTCAAGGCAAACTACATAAAATAAGGTAGTATTACCTCTTGCCAAGGTCCATTCGGTTAACTTAGTTATACACTGCTGCTGTGTATTGAGGTGTATCCAGGTTTATCCATTGGATTTCCTTTTATTCTAAGCTGTGTGGAAGCACCACCAACATAGGCACCTAACAGTAGTGCACGCAGTATTGGCCATGTATATTATGGGGATTGGAAGAGTTGGAGAGCAGTCAAGCACCGTCTAAAATGATAGCAACGCCCCCATGCATGCTGGTCACGCCCACTGGCGGCGTGGTGTGGAAACACTCCCTCTACGAATCCTGCGTTTGCCCCTGACCAAACGTGAGTACCTGATTCCACTGCTTCCTAGTAAAAACACTCAGGGGTATATTTACTAAACTGCGGTTTTGAAAAAGTGGAGATGTTGCCTATAGCAACCAATCAGATTCTAGCTGTCATTTTGTACAATGTATTAATTAAATGACAGCTATAATCTGATTGGTTGCTATAGGCAACATCTCCACTTTTTCAAACCCGCAGTTTAGTAAATATACCCCTCAGTCTTCTCCTTAATTAGCACCATGTGACATTAGTAGCCTCGGGCCACTGAGTTACTGCGCTACATTATAAAGAGAGTAGTTTATCCCCTTTACGACAGTACACAATCATTATTCTGTTCTTCCTTCTTCTACCCAGCAGAGATCATTATTGCATGATAACTCAACAGGCATGTCTTAAATCTGTTTTATCCAGAGATTCTGCTTTGTGCCATCATTAATTATCATGAAATTCAATATATAGGTAAAAACTGAGCTGTGCATTCAGCTGTCCTCGTTTCAACCCTCTCCCACACGTGCAGCCCTTTCAGGAGGCTCAGTGTGAAATCTGCAACAATACAGCACCTAGGAACATCCTGTATGCCAGATGCACATTAATGTGGTTGAGATATAAACCACTAGAACTGGAGCATGAAATTCAGGCATTAATTCACCTTTAACAAACAGTAATCATTAACTCCAACTTACAATCTCAGATTCACAGTTACGCAGCTCAAACTCCACTTATTCTTATTGATTAGAAATATCGACTGTTTCTGAAAATTCTAATGAAAACATTCTGTTATTCAGAAAAAAATATACCGTAGAAGTTTATATCTGAAAGTGTCAAATAATAATGATAATTACAGAATATCTACAGCAGGGAGGCAATGATCTAGAAAGAGAGGAACTAAGCGCTATACATACCAGGAAATACAAACTAACGCGCCATTAGATCACTAAAGACCAATAGTATAATATTTATATTAAGTCATAGCATAATAGTCATTTTGATTTATTTAGACACCAACGGGGAGGACTTAAGAAAGAAGTTTGGCTTTTTCTTTTTTTTCAACCTTGACCTTAGTCAGAGGTAACTTGTAAGATTTACAGAGAGTTTAGAAATTGCAAATAACATTTGGGGCTAGATTTACTAAGCTGGGGGTTTGAAAAAGTGGGGATGTTGCCTATAGCAACCAATCAGATTCTAGCTGTCATTTTGTAGAAGGTACTAAATAAATGAAAGCTAGAATCTGATTGGTTGCTATAGGCAACATCCCCACTTTTTCAAACCCGCAGCTTAGTAAATCTAGCCCTTGGTCTTGGCCTCTATAAGTCTCATATATGGAAACAGATTTCTGGTCATTTTTGTTTTGTATTTTTCACAAGTACATGTTTACTGTGGGACCCAGGCAGTGTCATACTATGGAACGAAGACCAATCCCAAACTCAGAGAAAAAGGTTATTTTTTAAGGCAACTCTTAACCCTACTTGCCTGGTTGGGTGGTGGTAATGTTAGGTCAATGATTATGTGTTAGGGTTAAGGGTACATTGGAATACACTCTGGTCAACTACCTGTCTGTAACTCAGTATCTACCACCTTAGGACCATATGGACCAAAGTCAGTAAAATGGGGCCAAGTCCTCTTAGTCGGTTAAATAAATAATGATTTATTTATTTGCAGTCTCTTATTTAGTCTATTGCATCTCCCTTTAAGAACACTTAACACCAAGCACGTTGTTGTATCACGTTATTATGCAGTACAAGTCACTTTGTGGTACGCCACTGGGTTCTAGAGCTGACACTCATATGTTGTGGGACTGTCATACTCTGTCCAACAATTCCTACTTATTGTCATCCAACCTGCAGATTATAAGATTAACTGACTTGAGTATTGCCTAACTGTACTTGTAACACCTGGTTGATCAGCTATGGAAGCTGGATACATTTTCGTCCCTGCTGACCTATAACCGTTACACTGAGGCACACTCTCGCACCATTGGATTACAACTGATCTCAACTTTAATTAGGGTACAGATAATTACAGCCTCAAATTAGCTATGGTACCTCTCTGTGCAATCACTCACACTCTCAACATCAGACTCATATGTAGATCAGTTTAGTGGTTGTCGCTTATTCTTGTCTAGTAGTCGGCACCTTCCCTGGCTTTATATTGTCCTATATTATGGAAATCTCGCCGGCATCAGTGGTTAATATCTCTTCCTCTCGGAACATCTCTGTCAGAGAACTCAGACACAACACTTTCTCACTAAACTACTGAAACACTTTGTGCTGCTATAGACATTCAGATGAGCTGATTGGCTGTTCTATCTTAGCTCATTTCAAGTCAGATAACAAAAACTTATTCTGATTTTAATCAGACACATCTAAACAATAGCTATATATGATAATACTATAATTGTAGTGTGTAGTCTGATGTTTGTCAAACATGTCAGGTTTAGAATTGGCTTAGGAATCGTCTACTTTTTATTTGTGGGATCTGTGTCGAGTGTGTGAACATATTGGCATTTATATTGTATGCGTTCTAGGCTAAAACCATAATTAGTATAATTGATATTTAGAAACTGTCTATCTAACTTAACAAACCTTGTCACTGTCTGCTTCAATATATTCCTCTGCAGCAAATACAAATCATTTCCCATTCCGTCCATGCGCTGCTCGCTAGAAGGAATGTTAACTACTGCTGCATATAGAGCATGAAGGCGAAATAAAACAGTTAAGATAAGTTTTGGACAGAAGCCAGAGTGGTTTCATGGTTTGTCAGTACGTCCTCTAAGACTCCACATTTGGCAGGTATAAACCGCATACCACTATCTACTGATTTCACTTTGCAGTCCAAGGGCAGTAATAAAAGCACTTGACATTGAGCAGATGTTTCATGTGCTATGATAGTTAGCACAAAATGGCTGACCTACGGGCCAGTGATGTCAATGCAGTAGGCTCAAAAACATACACATGGACGTCAATCCATCTGGGACTAAATTAGGCAAATCCTGTTGTCTGTTAAAAAGAACCAACTCTACCTTTTCTTTTCATGTTGCCAAAAAAAAAAAATCAAACAGCAGCAACAAAAGAAGATGACCTATGTAGGCAAATAATTTTCCTACATTCACTGTGATTTGTTAGCAATCCCTCTTTTTTGCTCATTCTCCAGAAATGCCACCTGGGGGCTCTGAACTTCACAAATGTTCGGCATACTTGCCGACTTTTTTTCCCCCCTCCCTCTAGGACATACTTGCCAACTCTCCAGGAATGTCCGGGAGACTCCCGCATTTCGCGTGAGTCTCACGGACTCCCGGGAGGGTGTGGCAATCTCCCGCATCTGCCTACTTCCTAGTGAAGTGGGCAGAATTACTTCCAAAACGCTGCGATTCACCGGGAATGACGAGAATTTTGGAGCCCCGCCCCCATCACGCCCACCTCCCCTGGCAGGCTCCCGGAAGCCAACTTCAGAAAGTTGGCAAGAATGCTCTAGGAGATCCCGTAGGTGAAGTGAGTGTGCGGAGATGGTGGTTGTGTCGCAGATCACGTTATTTTGGCCCCGGTCCCTCGGCACGTCAATTTACTGAGGGGGAAGGACCATAATGACGCCATTTGCTACGATTGGAGGCCCCATCCCGCCCACTCCAATAGGAAGTGGGCACAATGTAGGGGGATTGGTTAGACATTACCCTACCCGAAACCCGGAACTCGGTAGTCTTATGGACATTCCAGGAGAATGGGCACACATGGGGTGAGGGCTCTCACGATTTTGTAATTAAAAAAAATATAGAAAACCAGGACAAGCATGAAACCTGAAGATCATTCAGACCAGAGTATCCGCCCTATACTCTTTAGTGGGTTCTAAACAAAGTAATATAGTTATAGGAACAGAGCCCCACTTATCCTGCTAATCTGGGGCAGCAGGAATCTAAATTATGGAAAAATAAACATTGTGTGTTTTCTAGTGAAAAAAGGGACAGTCCTGGAAAACGAGGACACAAAAATTTGGACTTTAACAGTATGTCCAATTGACCAAGAGTAGGATGGATGACTGAACAGCCCGTATAATTTAGCTACATAAGAACAATAAAAGGAATTTACACTACTAGGAAAAACACTCTAACAACAAAAATGAACATAAAAAGCTATTTTCTCCACAAGAACTTGTGTATAGTTAAAGGAAATTTACAATTTAGGAAATAACACCTAGCGGTCCCTACCCTGAATTTCTGTCATCTTGAGATTTTAAAGTAATCCTGAGATTTTAAAGTTCATTTATTATGGTTACTGTATTAGAACTCTCATTGTCTATTGTTTAATTGGGGAGATTCCATTAGGAGCTGGGTGCCGCCTCAATGTTTGGATGAGCACATTTCCACCCATTACGGTAACGAATCCTCTGCACACCTCTATGGAACGTGAGGTAAAATGAGCAGAGATTTTATTCAGAACATTGAGGCAATGTGTCATCATCATCATCACCATTTATTTATATAGCGCCACTGATTCCGCAGCGCTGCACAGAGAACTCACTCACATCAGTCCCTGCCACATTGGGGCTTACAGTCTAAATTCCCTAACATACACACACACAGAGACACACAGACTAGGGTCAATTTTGATAGCAGCAATTAACCTACCAGTATGTTTTTGGAGTGTGGGAGGAAACCGGAGCACCCGAAGAAAACCGACGCAAAGACGGGGAGAGCATACAAACTCCACACAGATAAGGTCATGGTCAGGAATCGAACTCATGACTCTAGTGCTGTGAGGCAGAAGTGCTAACCACTGAGCCACCGTCTCCAGAGACTGTACCGGAGACACATTGCGCTGAATTGAATCTCCCTCAAAGAGTGGCCACAATATAGGAATAAAAAAAGCTAAGTAGATTTGAATAAAACTGAACTCTGTTCATTAGAAAGTAATGCAAACATCTGGTTATATGTGTCATTGTGCTTCTCTGTGTCATTTTAATGGCGTGCGGTACTTTCTATATTGCTTCTGTGATCAGGCCAGACGCAGACGCCCCGGGCAGACCCTCACCACCTCCCCGACTCACTGAATGATACCCACATGTTTGTGAGCTACACAAAGTGCATCTCCATATTATGCCAATGCCCTTGCTGCATCCACATTAACAAGCAAAATAGCTGAATGTAATTGTCACACTTGGAACTCATTCAGAAACACTCCTTTTGCAGCGGGTTTGTACAAACATGACAAGTAGTCATTTTCTTTGTATGTGCAGTGAAATGTCCTGGAAAATGTGAACATATCTGTAATTACAAGCGTCCAAATTACAGTTTCACTCCAGTAGTTGCGGCACAAAATTGTTTGTCAAATATCAAATGATATCACAAAATATAAATGGAAAAGTGAATCAACACAGACTGCGAGGGTGGGACCCAGCAGGGGCTAGTGAGAAACACGGGTAGCGATTATAAGAGCCAGCTATTTAATATTCACATTTACATGGAGTAGATATAGTGTAGCTTTGCTTTCCCACCAGAAGCAGAAGGTGTAATACAATATTTGCTGCAAGAAACCCATCGTGCAGAGTAAGAGCGGGTGGAAATAACATATAATGACCGGTAATAGCCTCTATTGATAGGAGGTCTGTGTATGTTTATATTTCTATGAAGGATATATATTAAATACTGTATATATTGTATTAGAACAAGAAAATGGTTGGATTAAGGTCAATGCAAACGAGGCGATTGCCTTAGGCCCTGAAGTAAGACAGGCATCTATTAGCATATGAATCAATTAAAAGAGCACTTCAGAAATTGTTATCCATGAGACAAGTTATTTACAGCTTGTGCCCACTCATTATATCTGCAAGTGGTGGCAGCACTGCAAGGATTTAAAATCATTAATTTAAAAGTTTTTACATTTGACATAATTGTTATTTAGGTCTTATAGGCCTTTCTGTAGTCACTTTACTTTTCTGTTTCAGTGATCACATAACACCCAACATTTCACATTTCTAAACAGGACACAGCCATATCTCCTCCGGAAGGCGGTGTGACATGTTACGTAGGGGCATGTCCATGTCACAACAGGCGTCTGAGGAGCTAGGCTACTCTCAAATCTCTTTCCTAAAAACACCCTTGAATTCCCATGCGTACCTGAAGCACCATAGTGAGCAGGGACACACCTCCAGCTTCCTGAGAGTCAGGACCAATTTGAAGAGACTGTCAGCCAAAATCGAGACAGTTAGGAGGTATGGTCAGACCAATCTTAACATTTTGCTATGCTACCTCTGTTCAGCACCGTGTGGAAAGACCCCAATAAGTGCTGGCCACCTTCGACAATATGGATCCATACCACAGTGCATAGACTTTTGGCCTACAAATTTACATTTAAATACATACATCCTGCCCAACATTTTGCTTACCTACCAACTGTCCCGGTTTTGATGGGACATCCCGATTTGTGGGCAGTAAAAAGAGGGTGGGGTTTAACAGAAAAACAGGTAAAGTTTTGCCTACACTCGACCATTTGTGGGCGGGCTTTGGGTGGAATGGGGGGGGGGGGGGTGGCTTATTTTTCCAAGTTCCGTAATTCTTAATGTTGGGAGGTATGATTTGTCTGAGAAGAAAAGTTGTTGTTACTCATAGCAACCAGAGTCTAATGGTGATTTTTACAGCACAGTTTAGAAAATGAAAGCAAACATCTGATTGTTATGGGTAACACCATCTTTTCCACACAATTATAATGTGTTTTTACAGCCAACAGTGTTAAAGAAGATGTGGAACATGGTCTGTCTTGAAAATTTGGGCTCCATGCATGTGACAGGAAATCAGTCTTGTATATAATCTCTTCAACATGCTTCCCTTTGGTTGTCAAATACTGTAAAACTAAACAATCCTAACTCTGGCAACATAAGATGTAACTGTCCTGTGATAACCAGTTGTGATGAAGGCTCTACTGACAGCCCATCCCAAATATATATATATATATCGTCAGATAATCAGACTGTGGTTACCGACTTCTGGTTAGACGGCTGAACTTCAGACAGACCAGCCAAGGATATCACACCAGTCATTTGTTTGACTGGACTAACAACAGCAAGATTTATTCACCATATTCAAAACAAGTAAAACATAAATAAAAGGCCTTGCCTGTTCAGCAGTAATTAAACACAGGATCTACCTCTCTGAAGTGAGGGGTCTGGTGTCCCACACACGCATTCAAAACAACAAATTCACTGGCTATAAATTGTAGTTTCTCACAGCAAGAATCCACCTGCCCCCCAGACTGTAAGACAGTGAATGAGTTGCTTTGCAGCCTTTTATCAGTCCCACGCAGGTGTAACTCCTGATTATCCAGCACTGACACAGGTAACTTAGAAGACGCGGAAATGGGCCTTATGTATGGAGCCCACCCTTTTCTCTCCATACATAACCCCAGGGACCCTTACCAGCTTTTCCTATAGCTGGAGACAACTCTGGGAAGCTCCTGTTCACATACAATTGATCTCCCTGGGACTTTAAGGCACATAAGACAGCCTTGGACATATATACCTGCCATCTGCCACTTCCCGAGTGCTTCTGTCATAACACACATATTTATATATATATATATATATATATATATATATATATATATATATATATATATATATATATATTCATGATTCATTAAGGAAAGTACAGAAAAAAAAAAGAGTAACTTTGCACCTTGGCAGAACCATGTGGTATTGGAGGGGGAGCTAAATTTAAAATGCGGGGGCAGATTTATAGTTGGGGTAGGGTGTGTCCTAAATCAACTTTAAATTTCAGTGTAAAAAGCAGCCAGTATTTAACTTATGTGCAAAATAATAAACTAGTATGCACCCCTTGCATTGTAACATGGTTTTGTCCTGGAGAAAACATACTTATTTTTTTTACCTTACTTTTGTTAATGAATCAGGTCCACTATATCTGCCTAAGTCAGGATCCTATAATGAAATCTTTTCTGGACACCAAAATAAATTCACAATTTTTGTTTTTCTTCCACAGCAGCTCTTTTCCTCCTCACAATGAGGAGTTTATGAAAACTGGTGCAAGGGTAACTGTTTAGAAAAGTTGGTGTAACCTACACAATTCAATCATTTTACTAGCACAGATGAGTAAATGTCTCATTGGTCACTACTAGGCTACAGTTCATCAATTTTCATGAATACTTCTCAATATGTAGCAGAGAAAATACATCTCTGTATTGGTTGACATTGAGGTTGACATTCCTGACTGTGCAATCAGGGCAGATTAGGCCACACTCCTGATCTAACCAATCCATCCCACACCCAATTAGAGTGATGCCAACACCTCTCCATCAAACTACACCCTTTTTAACATCAGACAGTCAAGACTATTGGGGTGTATGCAATCTTGCTTTGGGTTTCTAAACTGCTACAGAAATGGCAGATTCTGATTGGTTGATATGATTTAGAGCCTTTGTGTTTACTCTCTTACCTTTACATAAATGTCCCCCACAATATTTATACTTCTTCATAGAAAATGAGCAAGTTTAACCTTATTTGCAATTCCATCCATAGTAACTCTTATTTAATTTAACATTTATCTGATTAGTTGCATTCGGGAAACTATTTTTACACAATTAACTGCATAACCACATTCTGGTTACAACATACCAGTGTTTAGTCGGTAATTATGAAGAGCACAGTTAAACTGCTGATTTCCGGGGGTCTAAGGACAACATTCTATTTAATACATGTGTGTACACAGATAATAATGCCAGCAATACTACTGTTTAGGACACACTGTCCAGTTAGCTTCATATGAATCAATTATGGGCTGCTTATTAAGCTAACTGAAAAGTTGCCAAAATCCTGGATCAAAGCTACGCTCATTAAAAAGCTGGAATGCTGCAATATACAACAAGGAAAACAGGAACTTGAGTGAATGAGGCCGCGACATCAGCTTAATTAGTCAGCTGAAGCTGCTGTTTGACAGGTTCCATTAAGGGAAATTCCCCCTACAGAATTACCTTTACTCTGTCTCCTGATGTTTTATTCAGGTTGCTTTTTCTTCTACCTTTAAAAAATGCAATTTCAGTAATCCTTCTCCAGATGTAAATGCTGGGGCAAGATCTCTGAAACTATTTTTATGCACTATGGCACCATACTGCTGTGCTTAATGCATTATGTAAGAATCATTACTTCAGCTCACTTACCCAGTGCAGTGGCCCAATGCAGACCTTGGCAGCGAGGAGCAGAACTGTGGGGTCCGTAGGACGCAGCTTAGAGCACTCTTTCAGTACCGAAACAGCATAGGCAAACTGAGGAGGCAAAGGATAAATGATTAGACATCAGGATCTGGGGGAAACCTTATTGGAATAGCTTTACTTAGGTTGCAAGATGCTAGAATTACTCACCTGTCAAAGTTTAATGCAATACTATAGCTAAAAAGACAGGATAACCTATAAATATATATATATATATATATATATATATATATATATATATATATATATATTTATTTATATATCACCACTAATTCTGCAGCGCTGTACAGAGAGCTCACTCACATCAGTCCCTGCCCCATTGGAGTTTCCAGTATAAATTACCTATCATAGACACACACAGACTAAGAGACTATGGTCAATTTAATAGCAGCCAATTAACCCACTAGTATGTATTGTGTGTGGGAGGAAACCAGAGCACCCAGAAGAAACGCACGCAAACACGGGGAGAACATACAAACTCATCATAGATAAGGACAAGGGGTCTGATTCATTAAGGATCTTAACTTCAGAAACTTCTTATTTAAGTCTCCTGGACAAAACCATGTTACAATGCAAGGGGTGCAAATTAGTATTCTGTTTTGCACATAAGTTAAATACTGTCTGTTTTTTCATGTAGCCTACAAATACTTGATAGCTCATTTGTACACTGAAATTTAAAGTTGATCTAGGACATGCCCTACCCCAACTATAAATCTGCCATCACATTTTAAATTTAGCTCCCCCTCCAATGCAACATGGTTTTGCCATGCAAAGTTACTCATTTTTATTGCTTTACTTTCCTTAATGAATCAGGCCCAAAGAATGCATGCTTCTGCACATTGTAATGCACTATGCACAATTACCAACACTGAATAATACATGCTGAATTTAACTGATAGAAAATAACAGAGAATGTGATGCAAAAACAATTTGGACAGCCATCCAGTTTAATCATTAATAATACTATTTCTTTATTTACATAGTGTCTTTCTTCCAACAGAACTCAAAGCACTTTACATTATTGCAGAGGGTGAGGCAGTCATCTTGGGCTCATTCATCTCCTATTCTAAGGAATGATTCACATAAATAGTAAATACTACTGTTAATTGACTAAAGACTCTGACCCTTCTAAACATCTTAGGATATTTTGCCCACTCTCATCAACCATGGGCTCCTCTAAGAAGCTGACTGAGGACTTGAACATAAAACATAATAAAGATAAATTGACTGTTAAATAACAGGGAATGCCAAGACACAAAGCCATATATTGGGTTTAAGGAAAAGGGGGAAGAACTTAACCATTTGAGAACCTTACATAGAACAGTTACAACATATGACTATAATGCTTTTGAAATATATATCAGTCAGTAGACCATGGTTAAATTAGTTTGGCTTGCTAATTAGTAACTTTCGATAGCAAGGCCTAATGTGCAACATGAATCCTTATACTTGATCACCTTAATTAACTCTACTCACTCTGAGTACATTTGCTGTCAACATGTTAAAGTATATGTTACTGATTAAGGACTTTGCAAACCTTACATTCCCACCTGAAACCACTATGATCAGGGCAAATTATTAAAAGGCATTGAGAAATGTGATTTTGCTAAGCTGACGCCATCTTGTAGCCTTATAACCATTTTATAATCTTATAATCTTATAGCTTAAGCTGGGTACACACTACAGAATTTTCCACCAACTTTTTATGCCGATCGATTTTTCATGCGATCGATGGTCCGATCGCTCGGTCCATGGACTGCATATACACTAGCCTTGTTTAGGACGATAAAGGGAAGAGCAGACGTCCCTTTAGTGACTTTTTACAGCCATGTTGTCGTGAGCAATGACTGTAATCTTGTACTCACTGTTGTGGATCGGTCGGAAATTTATACATACTACACAATGGAAACGAGATTGGAACGAAAATATTAAACCGTACGACCAACCAAATGAGGCGACAATCGTCCATTTGGGCAGACTTTCGACCATCGTGTCACTACACACACTGACCCGACTTTTGAACGAGCGGTCGTATGTCGGCTGATTGAGCCGATTATTGGACAAAAACCGTGTAGTGTGTACCCAGCATTAGATACAGCTAGTTTGTAGGAGTGATTCATTGTTTGCAAGAAACTATGCCCATGACCTTGGATATGGCAGACAAGAGATAAACCAACCTCCCCCCTGGGAAGAATGTGAAAATGTGAGAATGTAGCAAGATCTGTGTAGAGGAAGCATGAGTGGTTAAAACCTTTTGGGGCGTAATTTTCTGTAAAACGTGACTTTGTGCTATATAGTTATGAACTTGTAACTAATAAATTAGAGCTAACTGCACACGCAGAACTTGCAGTGTCTCGTATTCTCTCCGGCTGATGAGCTCATAAACTGATAAACTGACACTTACAGGTGAACAGACTGTTTAGTTAGATCCAACAGGTTTATCCCTTTTCTTGTACCTATTGAAAAGATCTCATACCCTTTTTATACTGTACATCTCTTTAAACACAAAGACACAAAACAAGAATAGCGTCACAGATACTGTAATGGTGATCCTTCTCAAGAGGTATGGAAGATGGACTCATACAGAATATAAGAGCACGGGGACAGAGATTGAGGACAGTTAGACAAGCTGGGAGTAAACACTTGAACAGAGAAACAAATGTACAGTATAGAATGCTAAAATAACTGGCGCAGAAAGGTTTAACATGCTGACAAATGTAAAGACACCAGGAACAAGACCTTAAGGTATGTATGACACTCAAATCAGTAACCCATACTTGCCAACTCTCCCTGAATGTCAGGGAGACTCCCTGAAATAGGGGTGATCTCCCTCACTCCCTGAAGAGTCTGGTATTCTCCCTGATGCTGAGCCAGTACAAGACGTGGTTGGCTTCGCCATCTGTGGCATGATGACACAGTTCTGAAATTGTGTCCTATTTCCATGTATTGATGCGGCCATGGAGGTGGCCATTTTCATGGAGACCAAGATTTAAACAAAGACTGACAGGTAAGACAACATGACTTCAGTAATGGAGACAGAAATGTAAAAGACACTTCAATCTCTAGAGATTCATTAGCGGTTTTTCTTTAATGCATAGTTGCCTACTCTCCCGCAATGTCCTTGAGACTCCCACATATCTGGGAGACCTCCCGGGAGAGCAGGGCAACCTCTCGGTTCTCGCTCCGGCAATAGATAAGTGGCGGGGGGGGGGGGGCTTAACTACGCAAGCCCCACTCTCGCACACCCACCTCCCCCGGGATCTCCCTGAAGCCAACGAGGAAAAGTTGGCAAGTATGCAGTAACCAAACACGGTCACAGTGTGTTTATTAAAACTTCACAATTGTCACAAGGGCACAAACACAAGAACACTCAGACAGAAATGAAAATCGTAAACTATGGACACAGAAAGCCAAGTGCCAAGGGCACAAAACCAAGGAAGTCGGCAGAGTCTGGGGGCTGGGGCTATGGACAAGCCACAATGAACCATCAAAGCCTTGGAGAATTTGCTGGGTGGAAATGGTGTGTCATTTCCTGGGGATTGATTGGCAGCCACAGCTTGGGATAATTATAGACACACAAGTTTTTGGACACAGGAAAAGCAAGGTGAGGAGAGCAGGGAACATAGGACCAGCCTTAATAGGAGTAGCTGCCACCCAATGTACAGATCCAGGATGTATCTTCTAACGAGAAACCCCCACTTCTGATAAGAAACAATAAACAAACCATAGACGCCAAGTGACGCGTTCTAATGCGGGATTACAACAGTAACTGAAGACAAAACATACCTAGCTACAAGGATCAAGCAACTGAATATACTGTAGTATCTAGAGCACCACAAGTGCCAAAATGGGAATAGTTTTCTCTACTAATATACCATCTTTATACTCTCTTCATAATCGCTCTGGGTAATTTTGACTTTACTCAGATGTGACAAATATCTTCAGTAGTTCTTGAAAATCCTACAGCTGTATTTAAAGTGCACCCATCTGTTTACACAGTTGTTGTGTGAGAATGCAGCTATGAAGATAACACTAACTCCTTGTGGATTGATAGACAACAAGCTCATGAAAAACTGCTTAAACCAAAAAGATGCTGCCCCACTATCTCTACCTTGGGTACAGTTTACCAGCTGCTTGGGTACGCATGCTATTCATTATCACAATGATTTGCTGACTGGTGAAATCCTGCACGAAGTTTGTAGGCTCTCCCTGTGTTTGTTTTGGATTATTCCCACAGTCCAAAGACATACTGGCAGGTTAATTGGTTTCCAGTCAGATGATCCTAGTGTGTATGTGGTAGGGATATTAGATTGTAAGTTCCACCGGGGCAGGGCCCAATGTGAATAAAAAAAACTCTTTGTATAATGCTGTGCAATATGTTGGCACTATAGAAATCAAAGCACAATAATTATACCTGGACATAGCAAATATAAATAAATGTTAATAATAATAATCTTATGTTGGATAAACTCTTATAAACAGAATTAAGGATTTCAGTGAACAATTAATTTTATTTATGAGCTGGGTCTATTTACACGTTACTCCTCTATAGACATTTAGGAAACATATGCTTGATCCTATGTATGGAGAACCTTGTGTCTGCATATATTTGCATATATTAAATCCATTAGCTGTAAAGGAAGAATGTTATTTTCTTTTATCTCCAGTTGGTTTACATAGAATATAATACTGCTTGCTGAATGCCATGATAATTCTGTGAGAGTCCATCCTACTTTCATTATCACTAAGTCATACTTGCCTACTTTTGGCTGGCTCCCTCCGGGAGATCATTGAAGAGGGGTGCAGGGGGTGGGGCTTCATGAATCGTGGCTTATTGGTCCCGCCCCCAGTGACATGATGCCTGTAATTATGTCACTGGGAGCGGGGCTAAAATGTTGTGATTTGCGAAGCCCAGCCCCCTCCGCCCATACACAACTCCATGCCGGCTCTGATGAGGGAGAAATGCCAACTCTCAAGGGATTCCGGGAGACCTACTCGGAATTCGGGAGTCTCCCGGACATTCCGGGAGAGTTGGCATGTATGCTAAGTCTAGATAGATAAAGGCCATTCTACATAATGTCTTCTGCACTATGCATAACCTAAAAGAGTCCCAGCTCCATTCGCCCAGTATGAAGTATCCCTGGGTATTGTATATATATGCCTAATGCCAGCTGTAGAGACAAACTCATGTCCACACCTGGGCTGTGTCCTCCTACATCACAGCTCCCTGGGCAAAGGGAGCAGTGGAGAACTTATTTCTTTTTAAATCACATACGAGACACTATGTAAAATGTTAGTTATCCAAAAATGATATTTTTACACTATTATCTTTTACATGCTTGAGTTAGTGTACTGTTGTGCAGTTGTGTTCTAGTATTGATCCCAAAGCTCTGTTAAGGGATAATAGTGCGCTTAAAAAAACGTTATTACGATAATTTTAACGCCGGCTTTTTGCTCACAGCTCCCTGAGCTACTAGCAGAAAGCCTGGTTAAATTTACCATAATAATGATAGTAGGACTAACACTGCATTAATCTGGAGGGAATCGAATTCCCCACATACAGTGGGTCAGGCTTCAGTGATGTCACGGATTCCCAGGGAACTGATAGGCTGCATTGTCATGAATATTGATTCAATCGACAAAATGGCTGCCCCCAGTATATGTAAGCTGACAGGTGCACTTTAAACCATACTGTAATACTAACAGACAATTATCATCATTAATTTTATTGTGCTGTAGAGAGGATATGTAATCATTTAGCTCCTGACCCATTGGAGTTTATATCCTGAATTCATTAACACGCGCACACACACACGCACACAGACACAGACACACTGTACAAACTCCACACAGATAGAGCCACGGTTGGAATCAAACCCATAACATCATCGGTGTTAGCAATGCTGACCACCATTCCACTGTGTTGCCCATGACAATGTAGATTGTGCTTTGAATATGAAATGTCTTAACAGCAAAGGATATCATATTTGTATCAACCCTATGAACGTAACACATTTTGTTCTTTTCTAAATTTACCAAGCATACAATTTCTGACCACAATTCATTTACAGCATCCAAAGAAATTATTTTCATAAAGGCTGTGCTGTGAGCGCAGCCTAGACTGCAGACCTTTGTGATCTTATCTTTCACCAAAGGAAACGGTTAATATTTTAAAGTTTCATATGAGAGAACCTCTCTCCCAAGGCCCCTGGCCACCGGGCCCCAGCAGACTTCCCTGGTGCTGGTCTCCTAGCAACCAGTCTAACCAGAGGAAACCCCAAAGTCATGAACGTTATATGCTGTCCTGATACAATGATGTGCTGCAAGGTGTATTATGACCTATTAACACAGCGAATACATTTAAATGTTTTAGTAAAATATTCATATTTGCCAAAATTTCAGTGTGAATGATCGCTCACAGCACAGCTCCCAACATGTCTGGGCAGCGGGACAGGGGGCGTGGTCACATCATACTGGGGTCGTGTTCATGTCGCGATGAGGGCGTGGCTACTCCCTCAGAGGGCTGCCTACCGCTGCCCACTAGATACCTCCTTTCCCCCAACATTTCCATCCCTGACACCAGGGGAGGGCTGGCAAATTTCAGCCTGGTGGACAAGATTCGAATTTGCAGCCTATTTTAAAGGGGAAAAAATGCAGGTGGCCCAAGGTAGCCCATTATGGGACCGGCCCGGCCTGCCTCTGCCTGAGACAAACATGTCCCCAGGCAGGGCAGCGGGACAGAGCCCTAAACTCGGGGCTGTCCTCCTGACATGGAGACAGCTGGGAGGTATGATCACCATTCTAAGTGCTGACTAAATGACAGACATATCTGCCAATAGTCCAGAACAGAGGCAAAACTGGCGTACTGTGGGCCCCGGTGCAGGGAGGCGGGGAGGAGGGAAACGGGGCCCCCAGACCTCTGCATATGCCATGGAGTGGGAACCATTATCTCCAGGGGCCCCGGTGCACTGCACCTGCAGCACCAATGGTAGCTCCGCCACTGGTCGAGAACTATGCTGGGCTGTCATGATTTGTGTGGACTAAAAATGGGTGGGACTTACCTATTTAGGGCGTGGCGTTTCCACATGAGGTTTTGTTATATAGGGATGTGACCTAAATGTTTACCCTGGAAAGCTGGTAGACAGATATATAATATTCAAAGGTAGTCCATTAAGTCTACTTTAGTAGTTTAAATTGTATTAATGAAGGGGGGGGGGATTATCTCAATTGATGGAGGACTCCTACACAGAATGTTTAGGGATACAAGAACAATGTACTATTACAGGATTAACATGGGCACTGACCAAATATTTCAAGTTAATTCCCTCATTGTCGAGAGCACTTGCTGCCTCACCACATGGGACACCGCACAATATCACAGCCATATACCCTCTATGAAATCTGTGTTCTTACATATCAGGACATAATTAGCAATCTTGTAGTTTTCATAAAATTGATAAATATAATCTAAATATATTTTTTTGAAAACAGCAAGCCAGCATGAAGATGGCATGTATGACAAAGTAATCACACCCTTACATTGCTTTGATAGTAAGAGTGTACTCACTTTTTAATAAAGAAAGTCATTCATTATTTGGTCATCAAGAAGGTTGCTTGGTCTGGAGATTTGTTAACATCAAAGACATCAGTATTGATCCCAGGGGAGCAACTGTTGCTGCTTATCAGTCTGGAAAGGGTTATAAGGGAATTTCCAAATAATTGATATGCAACATTCTACACTGAGAAACATTATTTAAGCTGGGTACACACTACAGATTTTTTGTCCAATAATTGTCTCAACCAACCGACATACGACCGCTCGTTCAAAAGTCGGGTCAGTGTGTGTAGTGACACGATGGTCGAAAGTCTGCCCAAATGGACGATTGTCGCCTCATTTGGTTGGTCGTACGGTTCAATATTTTCGTTCCAATCTCCTTTCCGTTGTGTAGTGTGTATAAACTTACGACTGATCAATGACAATCCTCCGATACTTCCTCGACCTGGGGGGCGTGTGTATGTAAATTTGTGATGCCTGTACCAGGCCCACGTGGTGCGGTATCCGCACATCACAGGCTTGTGTTTTGTATAGATGTGTATTGTACCTGTCTGGTTGCAGACCATTATATTTGTATAACGCACGTGTGTAATTACCCTTTGCATCTATGTTGGGAATTAATTCATATTTACCCTTTATAAACTATTCAACTTATAAAGTCATATTAACCTTTATTAACTAATATTTGTAAAATGCCCAGAATAAGCCGCACAGTGTTGATGCAACAGTTTTATTGCAGGTAAAAAAAAGTAAAAAAAAATTTGTATTGTAGAATATGACACGTGAAAAAAAATAGTATTACACTTAAAGGGTGCTTTTTCTTATTTTACTGTATCCATTGTAGGTTTACTAATAGGAATGAATGAAGAGACAGTGTTGTCTTCTCTTTATATGCGGTTTTGGGTGTTAACTTTAGTGAAAGCTCTGCCCCTTTATGCGAATGTCTTTGGTATATATCGTTACATTCCCCGCAATGTTGCTTCAGTGTGTACGAAATTGCAATCATTGCTCCCGACAACATGGCTGTAAAAAGTCGCTAAAGGGACGTCCGCTCTTCCCTTTACCGTCTAAAACAAGGCTAGTGTGTATGCAGTCCACGGACTGAACGATCGGACCATCGATCGGATGTAAAATCGATCGGCATAAAAAGTTGGTGGAAAATTCTGTAGTGTGTACCTAGCTTTACAAATGAAGAACACTGAAGATAGGAGAGATGACAAGAATTTACGATGCTCTGTGAAATGGAAAAGATTTCAACAGCTACATCAAGGAAGAGTAGCCAACAGACCCCTTTCTCCAAAAACAATTATTTCAGTATGTCTTAAGCATGCAAAGTTGCATATCAACCAACAGTCTGGAACAACGTCCTCTGGATAGACGGGACCAAACTGGAGTTGTTTGTTCTCAGTGCACAATACCATGTTTGGCATAAAACACACAGTATATCACAAGCACGGTGATGTATCGGTGGTTATTTGGATTAGTTTTGCAGCCACAGGACCTGCATGCCTCTCAATCACTGAGTCTGCAATGAACTCCTCTTTATACCAGAGCATTCTTTTCTAGGAAAATGTGAGGTCATCAGTACGACAACTAAAGTTTGGCCAACATTAGATTATGCAAAAGGAAATTGATTCTAAGCACACCAGCAAATCTATAACGAAATAGTTTGAAAATTAAAAGAATCAAGATTTTGCAATAGCCAAATCAATGTAGACGCCTCAAACCCACTGATATGCTGTAGCAGGACCTTAAAGAGAGCCATGTATTGTCGAATACCCTCAAACATCAATAAACTGAAGCAGTGTTGTAATGTGGCGTGGGCTAAAATTCCTCAAGTACAATGTAAGAGACACATAAACTCATAAAGAAAATTACTTCAAGTTGTTTCTGCTACTGGTTCTACAAGCTAACGAATCATTGGGTGTACTTACTGTTTTACACAAGTCTTCTTCACGCTGACCTATTTATTTGTTGACTAAATAATGACAAAGTAAAATGTGTTATGTGTTAATTATCACATGAGATTAGATTTATAAGACTGTGGGACTTGGTGAGGACTAGATGATTGTTAATTATGTACTTTGTTTTTGACATATGACCAGTGGTGGAAGTGGGTTGATATACGGTGGTATGCCATACCGCCACTTCTCCTACTGCATTCATTGTAACACTATCACATTCCATTCACTTACATTCCAATTACATTAAACATACCGTCACTTCTAAATTTTCACTTGCACCACTAAATATGACTGTATAATGTTATGTTTGTGGCAGAAAATATGTATTCAAGGTTTGTACTATAATTTATTTAGTCTACCAGCATGTTCTGACAGAATTTTTTCCACACTGATTTGTGAAAAGATTTAGTAGACACCGTGCCAGTGAAATACTTTAGATAAGGGGGTATATTTACTACAAATTGCGGTAACCTATAGCAACCAATCAGAATCAAGCTTTCATTTTGTAGAATGTACTAAATAAATGATAACTAAAATCTGATTGGTTGCTATAGGCAACATCTCCACTTTTTCGAACCCGCCGTTTAGTAAATATACCCCAAGGTGTGTGCAGGAATGGCTGGCCGGAAATGTTGCCCAATGAGAAATAAATATGTACGATTCCTCTCTTTATATTTTGCCTGCTTTAAACATGGAGTAAAGCTAAATTATATTACACTGTTGTTTTATGTTTTTTGTTTTTGTATTTTACTCGCTTTCTATTTTGATGTATAATGAAGCATTGTATAATGAGGCTAAATGAGTACTGTATCTGTTACATCGTAATAGTATTGTGGAAATGTGAACAGAAAGTTATAGTAAGAATGACACGATAGAGATACTATATCTCAGCATCAATAATGCTACAACAACGGGATACTTTTCCCAGAAAGTTCTGCAACATAAGAGAAAATAAATACTAAATATTTGCTGACTGTCATTGATGTCTTACTTACAGACATGATCAACTAGCACCTATCCCCAAAGTCACTGTGAGGAGCACTACCACACAAGATGACAAGGTGACACGCATGATCACCGAGTGTTTCCTCCTGCAGACACTGTGAGGAGCTCTGCTAGATAACTGAATGAGGGAGGATGGAATAGGTAGTGTGAGGAAATCTGGGGATCATTTTAAAATGTAATTAATTATATTTTAGGCAGGTTTCTCTAAAGTACAAAAGAAAAACATGCTATAGCCAAAGAACTAAGCAGACTGAAAAATAGATTCCATTTTCCACCGAGTGCCTAGTATACTTTCCAGTGACCGATCTGTGTCTAAACAGCAATTTTCATACAAGTAAACTTGGCAGTAGATACATTTATACAACAGTGTTTCTTCACGTTAATAACCAGAGGCTGCCATCTATGTATCTGTATTCCATCAGAGATCCTGATAAAATGAACAACCACAGGAGACTAAAGTGGAAAAAACATTATTGAGCAGATGTTAACTCCTTTATAACAGGACGTAGTTTACACCTTAATGATCAGAACAATGTTTTCGCTTTGGTGCTACATTGGGTTTGCTGGGAGTCATTTTATTTTCTTTCTAAACCAAACTAAGCACATTTTGTATTGGCTTTTTTTTTCAGAATAAATAGCGCTTTCATTTGGATATTTAATGGATTAAACATGTTTTCATTGTATGTGCATTAAATAGGGAAAAACAGCCTTAAAAAAATATATTTTCCCTAAATTGTCATAGTTACTTTTATGCAATTAACAGAACCCCAGAAAATGACTACAACATTTGATCTATTTCCCCAGAGTATATGGATACCAGATATAGGTACTTTTCTGAAAGTCTGAAGTAGTTGTAAGTCCAGAAAAACACACCATGGAATAAGGCCCAGGTCTCTCTGCCATATGTATACAGTCACAAAACGAGTTATACATTATATTATAATTTAGGGATGAGCGCACTCGGATTTTTGAAATCCGAGCCCACCCGAACGTTGCGGATCCGAGTCGGATCCGAGACAGATCCGGGTATTGGCGCCAAATTCAAAAGTGAAACTGAGGCTCTGACTCATAATCCCGTTGTCGGATCTCGCGATACTCGGATCCTATAAATTCCCCGCTAGTCGCCGCCATCTTCACTCGGGCATTGATCAGGGTAGAGGGAGGGTGTGTTAGGTGGTCCTCTGTGCTGTTTAGTTCTGTGCTGTTTAGTTCTGTGCTGTTTAGTTCTGTGCTGTTTAGTGCTGTGCTGTGCTGTGCTGTGCTGTGCTGTGTTCTGCAGTATCAGTCCAGTGGTGCTGTGTGCTGTGCTCTGTCCTTCTGAGGTCAGTGGTGCTGCTGGGTCCTGTGCTGTGTCCTGTTCAGTCCAGTGGTGCTGTGTCCTGTGCTCTGTGCTTCTAAGGGCATAGTTATTTCCCCAATATTCCCCTGTGTTTAAAAAAAGAAAAAAAAGTTTTTTTAAAAAATACCAAAAACTACTTTAATATTTTTTAATTACCACAAAATTTTCACAACCAATCCTGCAGTATAAGCCCATTGGTACTGCAATATTACCAAGTTCACACATTCAGCAGTAAAAGTCCAGTGGTACTGCAATATTACAAAGTTTACACATTCTGCAGTATCAGTCCAGTGGTGCTGTGTCCTGTGCTCTGTCCTGCTGAGTTCCGTAGTGCTGCTGGATCCTGTGCCGTGTCCTGTTCAGTCCAGTGGTGCTGTGTCCTGTGCTCTGTGCTTCTAAGGGCATAGTTTTTTCCCCATTATTCCCAAGTTTTTAAAAAATAAAAAAAAAGTAAAAAATAATAAAAAATTTAAAAAAAAAAAAATATATAATAATTATAACCAAATTTGCAAAACCAATCCAGCATTATAAGTCCATTGGTACTGCAATATTACCAAGTTCACACATTCTGCAGTATCAGTCCAGTGGTGCTGTGTCCTGTGCTCTGTCCTGCTGAGTTCCGTAGTGCTGCTGGATCCTGTGCCGTGTCCTGTTCAGTCCAGTGGTGCTGTGTCCTGTGCTCTGTGCTTCTAAGGGCATAGTTTTTTCCCCATTATTCCCAAGTTTTTAAAAAATAAAAAAAAAGTAAAAAATAATAAAAAATTAAAAAAAAAATAAATATATAATAATTATAACCAAATTTGCAAAACCAATCCAGCATTATAAGTCCATTGGTACTGCAATATTACCAAGTTCACACATTCTGCAGTATCAGTCCAGTGGTGCTGTGTCCTGTGCTCTGTCCTGCTGAGTTCCGTAGTGCTGCTGGATCCTGTGCCGTGTCCTGTTCAGTCCAGTGGTGCTGTGTCCTGTGCTCTGTGCTTCTAAGGGCATAGTTTTTTCCCCATTATTCCCAAGTTTTTAAAAAATAAAAAAAAAGTAAAAAATAATAAAAAATTTAAAAAAAAAAAAATATATAATAATTATAACCAAATTTGCAAAACCAATCCAGCATTATAAGTCCATTGGTACTGCAATATTACCAAGTTCACACATTCTGCAGTATCAGTCCAGTGGTGCTGTGTCCTGTGCTCTGTCCTGCTGAGTTCCGTAGTGCTGCTGGGTCCTGTGCCGTGTCCTGTTCAGTCCAGTGGTGCTGTGTCCTGTGCTCTGTGCTTCTAAGGGCATAGTTATTTCCCCACTATTCCCAAGTTTTTTAAAAATAAGAAAAAAGTAAAAAAAAAATAAAAATTAAAAAAAAAAAAAATATATAATAATTATAACCAAATTTGCAAAACCAATCCAGCAGTATAAGTCCATTGGTACTGCAATATTACCAAGTTCACACATTCTGCAGTATCTTGTGCTACATATAATGGAGACCAAAAATTTGGAGGATAAAGTAGGGAAAGATCAAGACCCACTTCCTCCTAATGCTGAAGCTGCTGCCACTAGTCATGACATAGACGATGAAATGCCATCAACGTCGTCTTCCAAGCCCGATGCCCAATCTCGTAGTACCGGGCATGTAAAATCCAAAAAGCCCAAGTTAAGAAAAAGTAGCAAAAAGAGAAACTTAAAATCATCTGAGGAGAAACGTAAAGTTGCCAATATGCCATTTACGACACGGAGTGGCAAGGAACGGCTTAGGCCCTGGCCCGTGTTCATGACTAGTGGTTCAGCTTCACCCACGGATCTTAGCCCTCCTCCTCCTCCCCCCCCCTACAAAAAATTGAAGAGAGTTATGCTGTCAGCAACAAAACAGCAAACAACTCTGCCTTCTAAAGAGAAATTATCACAAATCCCCAAGGCGAGTCCAAGCGTGTTGGTGGTTGTCAAGCCTGACCTTCCCATCACTGTACGGGAAGAGGTGGCTCGGGAGGAGGCTATTGATGATGTAGCTGGCGCTGTGGAGGAACTTGATGATGAGGATGGTGATGTGGTTATTGTAAATGAGGCACCAGGGGGGGAAACAGCTGATGTCCATGGGATGAAAAAGCCCATCGTCATGCCTGGTCAGAAGACCAAAAAATGCACCTCTTCGGTCTGGAGTTATTTTTATCCAAATCCAGACAACCAATGTATGGCAATATGTAGCTTATGTAAAGCTCAAATAAGCAGGGGTAAGGATCTTGCCCACCTAGGAACATCCTCCCTTATACGTCACCTGAATAACCTTCATAGTTCAGTGGTTAGTTCAGGAACTGGGGCTAGGACCCTCATCGGTACAGGGACACCTAAATCCCGTGGTCCAGTTGGATACACACCAGCAACACCCTCCTCGTCAACTTCCTCCACAATCTCCATCAGATTCAGTCCTGCAGCCCAAGTCAGCAGCCAGACTGAGTCCTCCTCAATACGGGATTCATCCGAGGAATCCTGCAGCGGTACGCCTACTACTGCCACTGCTGCTGTTGCTGCTGTTAGTCGGTCATCTTCCCAGAGGGGAAGTCGTAAGACCGCTAAGTCTTTCACCAAACAATTGACCGTCCAACAGTCGTTTGCCATGACCACCAAATACGATAGTAGTCACCCTATTGCAAAGCGTATAACTGCGGCTGTAACTGCAATGTTGGTGTTAGACGTGCGCCCGGTGTCCGCCATCAGTGGAGTGGGATTTAGAGGGTTGATGGAGGTATTGTGTCCCCGGTACCAAATCCCCTCGAGATTCCACTTCACTAGGCAGGCGATACCAAAAATGTACAGAGAAGTACGATCAAGTGTCCTCAGTGCTCTTAAAAATGCGGTTGTACCCACTGTCCACTTAACCACGGACATGTGGACAAGTGGTTCTGGGCAAACGAAGGACTATATGACTGTGACAGCCCACTGGGTTGATGCATCCCCTTCCGCAGCAACAGCAACAGCTGCATCAGTAGCAGCATCTACAAAATGGCTGCTCATGCAAAGGCAGGCAACATTGTGCATTACAGGCTTTAATAAGAGGCACAACGCTGACAACATATTAGAGAAAATGAGGGAAATTATCTCCCAGTGGCTTACCCCACTTAGACTCTCATGGGGATTTGTGGTGTCAGACAATGCCAGTAACATTGTGCGGGCATTAAATATGGGCAATTTCCAGCACGTCCCATGTTTTGCCCACACCATTAATTTGGTGGTGCAGCATTACCTCAAGAGTGACAGGGGTGTGCAGGAGATGCTTGCGGTGGCCCGCAAAATTGCTGGACACTTTCGGCATTCAGCCAGTGCCTACCGCAGACTAGAGGCACATCAAAAAAGCTTGAACCTGCCCTGCCATCACCTCAAACAAGAGGTTGTGACGCGCTGGAACTCCACCCTCTATATGCTGCAGAGGATGGAGGAGCAGCAAAAGGCCATTCAGGCCTACACAGCCACCTACGACATAGGCAAAGGAGTGGGGATGCGCCTGAGTCAAGCGCAGTGGAGACTGATTTCCGTGTTGTGCAAGGTTCTGCAGCCATTTGAACTTGCCACACGAGAAGTCAGTTCCGACACTGCCAGCTTGAGTCAGGTCATTCCCCTGATCAGGCTGTTGCAGAAGCAGCTGGAGAAAGTGAGGGAGGAGCTGGTAAGCCATTGCGATTACAGCAAGCATGTAGCTCTTGTGGATGTAGCCCTTCGTACGCTTTGCCAGGATCCGAGGGTGGTCACTCTTTTAAAGTCAGAGGAATACATTCTGGCCACCGTGCTCGATCCTCGGTTTAAAGCGTATGTTGTGTCTCTGTTTCCGGCGGACACAAGTCTACAGCGGTGCAAAGACCTGCTGGTCAGGAGATTGTCCTCTGAAGAGGACCGTGACATGCCAACAGCTCCACCCTCATTTTCTTCCACATCTATGGCTGCGAGGAAAAAGCTCAGTTTTCCCAAAAGAGGCACTGGCGGGGATGCTGATAACATCTGGTCCGGACTGAAGGACCTGCCAACCATTGCAGACATGTCTACTCTCGCTGCATTGGATGCTGTGACAATAGAAAAAATTGTGGATGATTACTTTGCTGACACCATCCAAGTAGACATGTCAGACAGTCCATATTGTTACTGGCAGGAAAAAAAGGCAGTTTGGAAGCCCCTGTACAAACTGGCTCTATTTTACCTGAGTTGTCCCCCCTCCAGTGTGTACTCGGAAAGAGTTTTTAGTGCAGCGGGGAACCTGGTCAGTGAGCGGCGAAGGAGGTTGCTTCCTCACAACGTTGAAAAAATGATGTTTATAAAAATGAATAATCAATTCCTCAATGAAGTACAGCACTGCCCTCCAGATACTACAGAGGGACCTGTGGTTGTGGAGTCCAGCGGGGACGAATTGATAATGTGTGATGAGGAGGAAGTACACACTGTAGGGGGAGAGGAATCAGAGGTTGAGGATGAGGACGACATCTTGCCTCAGTAGAGCCTGTTTAGTCTGTACAGGGAGAGATGAATAGCTTTTTTGGTGTGGGGGCCCAAACAAACCAATCATTTCAGTCAAAGTTGTTTGGTAGGCCCTGTCGCTGAAATGATTTGTGTGTTAAAGTGTGCATGTCCTATTTCAACAGCAGACCTCTCAACTGCAGCTCATCCCTCCTCTGCGGGGATAATGTCTCCTGTGCTCTGACACGTCACTCTGTGTACTCTCAGCCTCAGGATCTGACACTACAGCTACCATGCCTCTTGTAGCAGCCCTCACTCCAGGGCCTCTTCCATGTGCAGTGTCCCCCTCTCTCTTGGGTTCACTATAGTGGCATGGAGTTCTCCCCCTCATCCAGGGCACACATTCCTTGCCCTGGCTCAGTCACCACGCTCAGACTTCTAGGCAATGCTGGGGGAGCCTGGGAGCTTCCACCCCAGGTCCCCAGCTACAACTCTCCTCTCCTGTGCCTTCTCTCTCTTTCTGACACTTTAAAGATCGTGCCTTTAAATGAAAAAGTCAGTCTTCATTGCACGACTATGTGCAAGTGCAACAGGGACATTTTTTTGGGTTTACAAAGTCAAACAATAACACTACGACCCTGTCTGTCTGGGGTCTGTCAATGACGAATTGTCTGGAGCATGTTTGGAGGAGGTATTGTGGCCCCGGTATCAAATTGGGTACCGGGGCCACCCCACTATGCAGTCCAGATACTTGTTTGGTGGAATTCCGACACGTGGAGGGTTTTTAAATTATATTGTGGCCTCGGTACCAAATTGTGTACCGGGGCCACCACACTACGCAGTCAAGATAGATAGATGCGTATTGCGTATCATAGATAAAGTACATTCAGTGGTGTGGGGCAAATTGAAAAATATTCCAAATGCACTGACATTATCAAAAACAAGAGGTTGTCACACGCTAAAACTCCAACATGTATATGATGGAGAGGATGGAGGAGCAGCCGTATGTGTAGTGTAATGCAGATCTGTTGAAGGTTTTTTATATATTTTATTGTGGTGCCCAGTGCCCACTCCTCTACGCAGTCCAGATACATTTATTGGTGCGAATCATAAAAGTTCAGGGTTTTTAATATATATTGTGGTGACCCACTCCTCTACGCAGTCCAGGTACATTTATTGGTGCGAATCATAAAAGTTCAGGGTTTTTAATATATATTGTGGTGACCCACTCCTCTACGCAGTCCAGGTACATTTATTGGTGCGAATCATAAAAGTTCAGGGTTTTTAATAGATATTGTGGTGACCCACTCCTCTACGCAGTCCAGGTACATTTATTGGTGCGAATCATAAAAGTTCAGGGTTTTTAATAGATATTGTGGTGACCCACTCCTCTACGCAGTCCAGGTACATTTATTGGTGCGAATCATAAAAGTTCAGGGTTTTTAATATATATTGTGGTGACCCACTCCTCTACGCAGTCCAGAAAGATACCTTGTTGCAACGTTTTGGACTAATAACTATATTGTGAGGTGTTCAGAATACACTGTAAATTAGTGGAAATGCTTGTTATTGAATGTTATTGAGGTTAATAATAGCCTAGGAGTGAAAATAAGCCCAAAAACTTGATTTTTAAACTTTTTATGTTTTTTTCAAAAAAAATCCGAATCCAATACCTTAAATCCGAACCGAGACCTTTCGTCAAGTGTTTTGCGAGACAAATCCGAACCTCAAAAATAACGAAAATCCGGATCCAAAACACAAAACACGAGACCTCAAAAGTCGCCGGTGCACATCCCTATTATAATTAGTTATTATATTTTACATTTTTAGGTATTATACAGAAGCTTACCGTTATGTTCTAATGTTGATTACAATGGGCTAAAAAAAGGACCAGAGCACACATCAGTGACCTCCAAATTACTAAACAAATGGTTAGAGAAGATGGATAAATAAGACCAAGGGTTAGATTTACTAAGCTGCAGGTTTGAAAAAGCGGGGATGTTGCCTATAGCAACCAATCAGATTCTAGCTGTCATTTTGTAGAAGGTACTAAATAAATGAAAGCTAGAATCTGATTGGTTGCTATAGGCAACATCCCCACTTTTTCAAACCCGCAGCTTAGTAAATCTAGCCCCAAGACTGTACCTCATTATTTATTAATTCCAGCCAAGAGCATAAATAAGGCACAGAGACAGTCATGCCCAGCTCTTATTCACATCACTGGCCAGGTAGACCACACTGCTGCTCACCCTCTTCTAGGGTAGAAATATCCCTGCTTCAACACATGTTCAAATACAATCAATTTAAAGAGATTTGCCGGCTTGTCTGGCAAACACATGGAGAAGCTTGTTCAACAATCCTCCTGTCACTATGATCATCTCAGGATGGTGGAAGTAGAAGATAATAAAAAGAAAAAAAATGCTTTATTATTTAAATAAAGATTTTTTTCCAAAGGTAAATATTGTAAAATATATATTTTATATATTATTTTTTATTAATTTCTATTTTTTTTTGTACTAAGTGGAACTGAAATCCCAAGCCTGCGCATGTGCCCCAAGACTGGCCTAGCCAAGAGGTGAGTGAAGACTTACAAATGAGTATCACTCAGCTGCTCCGGCGATATTTTAATATTAAATTCTGGCGATAACAGATTTACTACAGTTTCTATGCTATGCAAGCAGATTACAAAATGGGGGCAATATTCTCAGTATTTGGCTCCCTATTTAATTCCATTTTCATCCATACACCTGTATTACTTCGTTCCATGCTAACTAGCCAGGGAGTGGGCAACATAACACAGTACCCCATGCTGCAGTATAGGGTGGATTGTGAAAAGGAGGTGGTACATACTCTTAACAATAATTAATGGCAGTGGTTTTGCTAATGAATCACCATTTGTAAAACAACAAAGAATTTGGAGTAGATTCTAAAGAGGAAAAAGAGGTATTGTCCAGCGCAACTAATCAGATTCTAGCTATCATTTATATAGTACATTCTAGAATGTCTTCAATTGTCTGACCCACTTATTCTCTTCCCACTCTCTTCTTGACGCTCTCCAGTGAGGCTTCCATCCCCTTCACTCAACTGAAACTGCTAAAGTAACAAATGACTTACTCTCAGCTAAGTCCAAAAGTCACGTCTCCCTTCTCGTACTCTTCAACATCTCTACTGCTTTTGACACCGTCTATCATTCTCTTCTCCTCACCACCCTTCACTCCCTAGGTCTTCACAAAACTGCTCTCTCCCTATTTGATTCCTTCCGATCTGGCTGCTCTTTTAGCGTCTCTGCTTCCGAGTTTTCCTCTTCCTCTTTCTATTGGAGTCCCCCAAGGCTCAGTCCTTGGCCCTCTGCTCTTCTCTCTCCGTACCACCTCTTTCTGTGAACTTATTCAATCATTTGTCTTCAAATACCACTTATATGCTGAGGACACACAAATCTGTCTTTCCTCCACTGACCTGAGCTGTCTCTCTGCTGTAACTATCTGGATGTCACAGTGCTCCTCAAACTCAACATCTCCAAATCCGAGCTCATCATCTTAACTCCTGCCAATGTTACTATCCCACCCAATATCTCCCTCTTGGTTGACAACATAACTCTCATAACTCACCCAAGCCCGCTGCCTTAGAGTCACCCTTGACTCTGCCCTCAGCTTTACTCCTCATATCCAGTCCCTCACTAAATCCTGCTACTTCCTCCTCTGTAACATCACGAAAATCCAGACCTTCCTCTCCCAGGAAGCAACTGAAATATTGGTGCATTCACTCATCATTTTTCATCTCAACTATTGATACCTCCTTCTCACTGGCCTTCCTGTCTCTCACTTTTCTGACCTTCAATCCATACAGAATGCTGCAGCTCGGCTCATCTTCCTCTCTCGCCGCTCCTTTTCAGCCTCTTCTGCGTAAATCCCTTCATTGGCTTCCTATTGGTTTCAGATTTTAGTTTAAGCTTGTTACCCTAACTTACAAAGCCCTTACCAACACTTCTTCCCCTTACATATCAGACCTTGTCTCAAGGTACATACCTAGCCGGTCACCCCGCTCCACCTCTGACCTCTGCCTCAATTCAACTTCCTCCTCCCATGTTCACCTTTAAGACTTCTGCCGTGCTGCCCCCAATCTTTGGAACGCCCTACCGTGCCTCATTCAACTCTCCCCCAACCTTCAGTCCTTCAAATGTTCACTCAAAACTCACCTTTTCAAGATCACTTATCCTATCACCTCCTGACCGTCACCTCCTCTTCCTACTGCTGCGATCTCCATTTTCTCTCAGTTGGTCCTACTGTCTATCACCACCCCTCTCTCTAGAATGTAAGCTCTCGGGGCAGGTTCCTCTTTATCTATTGTCCCATGTCTGTCTACTGTATTACTCCCTCATACGTCCTGTCATGTCTTTTGCTGCACTCCATGTGAGTCCCCCTAGCATTACTCACACTCACTTGTGCTACTTACATGTATTACCTAATCTATTTGTTTCTTGCTCATGTATCCGGCGCTACGAAATCTGTGGCGCCTTATAAATAAATAAATAATTGTAATTATTATTATTAATAAGAATAATAATAATAGGCCACACTCCCACTTTCATCTTAAGAAGGTTTATTAATTCTACCCCCTGTTGTGCAACATGCCGAAACTAAACAATGATCATTCATCCAACTTTTGACTGGTCCAATTGTACTGAAGCAGGGGCATAGCACTATAATAAGGCTAAGCATCAGTGTACATGAAACATCTGTATTTAGTGAGATGGCAGATGGTATTTATCAAGGAGCACTACAATTACAAGAAAAATCTTTACATAGATTAATGTGCATTTATTGAAACAGTATTTGTGTCACTAGGCGTTAATTTAGGGCAGAATTAAAGGGTGGAGGGCCACAATATAAAGAGGGAGCAATGTTTTACTGAAAAGATGACAGAATGAGTAATACGGGGGTCCTCTCTTGGGAGATCATTCCAAACTAATCTCGGATATTCAATATTTCAAAAACAATGTTTTTTTTTAATGTAAAATATTGTTTTAAACTGTAATGTGTTTAGCTAATGAAAATAACCAACTTAACATTTTAAAATAAATAAATAAAATTAAATATATGTCTATCTATCTATCTATGTATGCACTTGAAGAGACATTTCTAATTCAGTTATCCATTGGCTAAAGCTATAATAGAGAACTTTTCATTTGCTGCTGAAATACTACTCCTAGCTAAATACTACTAGCTAGCTCTACCAGCCATGTGGTTCAACAACAATCGGGGTGAAGTCTGCAGAGAGTAAAGAAATCAATAAGCAGTGTATTAGACGAAGGCAGTTACTGCATCTGTATGCCTATGGATCTTTGTGTAGTCACTAGGACTGTCCCAGGGAACACAGAGAATGGCCATTTCCCACCAAACATTCTATATATATATATATATATATATATATATATATATATATATATATATATATATATACACACGTTTCATATAAGCTTAGCACTTTCCCAGAGCAAAGGGATTATTACCAAATGTGTCTTCTCAACTCAAGCTGCGGTTACAGCCAAATGTCTGCTAGCACCAGTAGGAATAACAAAGAAGAGAGACAGTTATTGTTAACAGTATAGGCCAGTAAAAAATGTAACAAGACTATATTATTTTACATCTAACTAAGCAACCATACATAAATATAGCAGCAACAAAGAACAACACAGTTCAATATTTGTAGATTGATGGAAGGGAGAGGAGATATAACTGCTTGGAAGCTACTAATTGCAATCAATGAGCAAGTAACCAAGAATGTGGAGTTTAAAGCTGAACAACCATCTACGGAAATAAAAAATGACGAAAGTGCACTTCCCCAAGCTGGAGCCCTTATTCACGGGCCCCTCTGAATCTGTAGTACAGACAGGCTAAAAAAGACGATCACTACTGTAAAGTGGAAGGGGATGCGAGTCTGAACTATTGTGGCTTGTGAATAGTCCTCCATCACCCCAACCCCCACCCAGTCTATCCAACTTTGTGGACATTTTGTTCACTATGTACATGTAATAGACCCAGAAATTAAGCCATATTTGCCTACTCTCCCGGAATGTCCAGAAGACTCCCAAATTTCTGGGAGTCCCCCTGGACTCCCGGGAGAGCAGGCAAACCTTCCAGGTCCTGGCCGACCATTAGTTTAGTGGCGGGGGCGGGGCTTATTACGCGATTCGCGCAGCATCGTGGACCCACTCCCTGCTGTAGTTGGCTAAAACTGTGTGATGTAATTCCCGGAGCACCACCCCCCAGACGTCTACCTCTTCCCCCGATCTCCTGAACGCCAGCTTGCCTAAGTTGGCAAGTATGAATAAAGCCACCTAGGTGTGTTAAATCGTTGGACACAAACTCTCTAATAGAGAGTATCTAAGTTATCTGAAACTAAAAAATCCACCTCACTTGTGTTTTCACTGTATAGTTGCCAAGTTTCTCTGATTTTCAGGGACAGTCCTGTGTTTTAAAGTTTAGCCCATAAAATTTTTTATTTAGAAGGTAATATTTATTGAAGAGAGTATAAAAAGTGCGATAGCGCAGCATTACACCCAACGTCAGAGAGCATGTGGTGACGGTAACTGCCGTGCACCAAGGTCCAACCACACAGAAAAGTGCACTGTAGGCTTAAATTTACCAATCCAGCAGCAGAGAGTCCCCTGAAATAATATTATGATGATGGTAACTAAGATCATGGGGCATGGTCAATGTATAAGAACCATTATAGTGTACCTGCCCCCAGGGCCACCAAAAGGGATTTCGGGTCCTGGTACAGCAACTTCTTGGGGCCCCCTCCGTAGCTGCTGATATAGGGGTGACCACACCAGGTTGGTTTCTCCCACTACACATAAATATCAGGGCCCCCAGGCAGGACAGAGCCCTGGTACTTGTGCCTACTCCCCCCTCCCAGCGCCCATGTCTGCCCCACCACATAGTCTTCAGCCCAATGTTTAAATTATACAACGTGGAAACCTCTTGAGGCTTGCTAAAGGAAGCCATAGTGGGCTTATATAGTGCACTTATTAATGTATAATATATATGTGTGATATTTACATGTAAAAGTTCTAAGGGCGATAATTTATTAGTTATAATGACAGGCACAAAATAGAGGAAGTTTTGGAAAAGGCAGCTGTCAAATCATTTGCAGCCTATTTTATAGCGGCCGTACATGTCTACTACACCTGTGCTGACACTGCAGGACAATTTAAATAACCTTAAATTCCCACCCGAAACAAAGCATTAGAGGAATGACTAGGTGTGTCCTCCCGCATCTGTCACCAGTGACACCATCACTTATCATTGCATCTGCTGCTAATATGTCTTCTGCTCTTATACCTGACACCCTGTGCATGACACAGGCCTGCAACGCTAATAAAGATTTGCCTCTAATTACAAGATCCTATTTCCCAGCCATAAAATAATGGTAACAGCAGAGGACAGATAGCTGTCTTTACCAGTCTAGCTTTCTGTGGATGTCGTTTTCTTAGAATGTAGATCTTAGACACAAAGGGCAAGGTTTAAATTCTCCTGTCTCTACACCCACTGAATTTTATTATGACTGATTACATCCTCTGAAGGACCCTGTCCTAATGCTTTCATCGGCAGATATTCATCACACTGTATTGCTCGGCTTCCAATGACGCATTGCAGAGACTAGGACAGGAATCCTTCGGGACCGCATATGAAATACTGCACAGAGGGGATTGTAGAGGCAAAGGAATCCCCTCTTATCCTTACAAGGCTTTGACTATTTCCAGCACAGATCAATTTTCAAAATCATTTCACCAGCTCCCAGACATATTTACGAGCTGAGGAAGCAAACAGGATTATGTCATTTCAGCTGCAGGTAATCTGTCAATACATATTAAAACATCAAAATACAAAGATATATCTATCTATATATGTAGTCAGATTTAAGGTGTGCACAATCCATCTCTGATACTTGAGGAGAGGGCACTCTGTAACACTTTCTAGCAAGTCTGTAGTAGAATGTCACGTACTGAACAGTGCATCTTACCCTCATTCCTTCTACTTAAAGACATTTGTTAGTTTAGTTGGTTGTATAGAGAGAAATGGGTGTTAGACAGAGTGCAACATAGGCAAACCGAGGGGGGGGGGTTCCTAGTGCCTGGAAACCCCGCTCCAAGCCTGGGGCACTGTATAATTGGGGTGTCTGGACCCTGCCCACGCTTCACACGGCTCTGCTTGAAAAGGGAGAGCTGCGTGCACCTAACAGTAGTGCACGCAGCATTGTCCATGTATATTATGGGGATTGGAAGAGGTGCAGAGCAACCAAGCACTGTCTAATATTATAACCATGCCCCCATGCTGGTCACGCCCATTGATGGCGTGGTGCGGAAACCCCCCTCTACAAATCCTGCATTTGCCCCTGTGCAATTCAAGACAGACAAGCTAGTCTTTGTAAAGGCATAAGTCTGTAATGTTCACTGCTAACCAGGGCCGTAACTAGGGCTGTGAGAGAGGGGCAACTGCCCAGTGCGTAACACTGAAGCGTTGCGCAGTTTATGAATATTTTAGGTTCATATGGTTAAAATTGTGGTCTATGGAGCGGAAGTTTTGTTTCTAGACCCCGCTAAAATTTTAAGTTACGGCTCCGCTGGCAACCATGGGTTAAACCTGGTAGTTCAAATGCAATTAAACTATTATTATTATTATTATTATTATTATTATTATTATCTGTTAGAGCTAAATAAAAAAAACTTATAACTATAAGTATAATATCTATAAGTAACAACAACTACCTTAAGAACAGAGGAATGCACATTAAAAATATATCAAATATTCAACACCAAAAAATAAATCATGCATTCAGCAGAAGTATGGGGGTTTTAACATACACATTAGGGAACGTTCATGAGGAACTTTTTTACTAGATTGATCGAAATGTGCCTACAAGTAAAACAAAAAATACATCCTTTAATGTTCCTTCTCCACCCTCTGCCAGCTCATTTAAATAACTCATGCTTGCTAACTCTCCCGGAATTTCCGGGAGACTCCTGAATTCCCAGGAGAGTAGGAAATTCTCCAGCATTCTGCCCACTTACATGAACACACCCGACCTGTATTCAACTCTACAATAGCCACCCTCAAGGATTTTGCAGCTGGCATCAGGCGTGCTTTATTAATGAGCCCCACATTGTGAACACACGTACTGACAATGGCAACCATCAGATAGAACATAGAAGTGGTACTGTGCAGGTGGACACAAACATGTGATACTGAGCAATTCCCATACACTTGCAGAGTAAGAATATACACTGAGAATTGCATGTGTAATCTAATAAGAGCTCCGTTGGGTCACACACACAGAAGAACAGATAATGAGAACGGTATACACAGTAGTACTGTGCATTTGGCTAATATTAAACCCTGGGATTAATGTTTAAAGAGCGCTGTCTATGTAAATCAGGAACAGATGGCAGTTATGGCATTGTTCGGCTATTTCTGTTTATATTTGCTGCAGGATCACCGGTTTTCATTGTCTTTTTGTCAGATCTGATGTGACGACCCTAGCAATCCTGACTCCAGGGGATCATAATTTATGAGAATACTGGTGTATTAGATTCCTGCGGAACTGTTATTTGTGGGGAGTTATTTAAACCCTGCAGTGGATGATATGACATAAGATGATTCATCGTGTCATGTTCAGTTAATGGGAGTGCAATAGGCCAGCACTTGGCGAAGTGACATCAAATAGCATCCCTGGTATTTTGAGGTACAGCTCAGTTTCAGTTTTGTCTCAGATTTCACCCACGAGGAAATACAAACTTCTCATACCACTATCAGCTGTGATGTAACTTCAAAAAATTAAAGTGATTTATTTTCACTTCTAGCAGAGAAAATCTAGGAATGCAATTCCTTGTACTTTACATGCTGATCTTTGTATGCGATGTCTTGTGGTAATTATATAATCACTGTAATAAACATGTATTTACAGAATTGTTTCATGGAGGCAGGAAAGCTGGACAATACCTTTCCTAGAAATAAAATACACACAGTTCTCCCTTCCACTATCATCTCTAGAACGGTCTACTCCCCGTCCTTGTTATTCAAATCAACTGATTATATAACTGCTGTGTATGAATAACGTATAATAAAAATAATAATATATATTTGGAGAAAATCAGCATACGCCACATTTTAATTTTTGATCCGGTATATCAGTCCCTCACCATTGAAGCAAACACTCTAATTTATCTACCACAACAACACATCAGGGTCTATTTAGTCAGAAGCTAATGGGCCCAATTTATTAAGGAAAGTGAGGCAAAAAAAAGAGTACATTATCTTCGGGACAAAACCATGTTGCAATACAAGGGTTGCAAATTAGTTTATTATTATGCACATAAGTTACATACTGGCTGTTTATTCATGTAGTACACAAATACTTGATACCTTTATTTTTACACTGATGTTTAAAGTAGATCTAGGACATGTCCTACTCCAACTATAAATTTGCACCCACATTTGAAATTTACCTCCCCCTCCAATGCAACATGGTTTTACAAAGGTGCAAAGTTACTCCTTTTTGTTGCTTGACTTTCCTTAATGAATTAGGCCCAATGGGCCTGAGTCATTCAGGAGAGTAAAGCATAAAAAAGGAGTAACTTTGTATCTGGGCAAAACCATGTTGCATTGGAGGGGGAGGTAAATGTAAAATGTGGGGGCCAGATTTCTAGTTCCGGTAGGGCATGTCCTAGATCAACTTTAAATTTCAGTGTACAAATAAAGCTATCAAGTATTTTTGTGCTAGATGAAAAAACAGCCAGTATTTAACTTATGTGCAAAATAATAAACTAATTTGCACCCCTTGCATCGTAACATGGTTTGTCCCAGAGAACATTTACTCCTTTTATTGCCTTACTTTCCTTAATGACTCAGGCCTTTAGGCTGCAGGAAGGGACCTTTCCACTCGAACATGACTTGGATGTTGCTGCGTGCACAGGTGTATGTCCCGGTTCTGGGCACGCTCAGTGCGAGTTTACAAAGACTACGGCACATATCGACGTTTCTGTTCCTTAATGAATCAGGCCCAACATGTTTCCCTAAATTTCTAAGAGAAAATAAGTGAACACAATCTCTGCAGGATGCACAGTTAAACATGACATATTTGTCATGTTTATTTGTCATGAATTAGGCCCAAAGACATTGGGCTTGATTCATTAAGGAACTTAGGCAAGAATTTGAGTAAGTTTCCTTACTTAAGTTTTCTGGGCAAAACCATGTTAGAATGCAAATACGTTTATTACATTCCACATAAGTTAAATACTGGCTTTTTTTCATGCGTTGTCTGTACAGCGCTGCGGAATCTCTGGCGCTATATAAAAAATGGTGATGATGATGATGTAGCACACAAATACTTGATAGCTGATTTGTACACTGAAATTTAAATTTGATATTTGTGTGCTACATGATAAAACAGCCAGTATTTAACTTATGTGCAAAATAATAAACTAATTTGCACCCCTTGCATTGTAACATGGTTTTGTCCAGAAAACTTAAGTAAGGAAACTTACTCAAATGCTTGCCTAAGTTCCTGAATGAATCAGGCCCCATATCATTAACAGATGACACTAAGTGAATGCTTCTATCTTCTGTGCTTTCTGCTAGTACTTTATATTCCACATATGTATTGGACGAATCATGCAGAGTATTGTCTGTTAGAGCAGAGCGGACTTAGACCCGTATTCAACAATAGAATACAGATGTCCGTATGCAAACATGTACCCCAACTGATAAGAGTTTAATAAATCAATGTTATACTAATGGGAACTTTCCATCTTCCTGTCATATGTTCTGCCTGAGCAGCAGTAGCCGTATTATCCATCTCTATGTACAATATGTCACAGTACACAGAAGTGGTCAAAGTAAACACTGGATGGACCATGGAGGAAAGACAATAGGGCAAGCTGTATCCCAGTCTATTAGGCATGTGTACGAGCGCTCAGTCATTTTTATGTTGGCTTTGGGTATACAAATAATATTTTAACATATAACCCTCTTTGCAGCAGCAAGAACTGTTTCCCATAGCATAGAAACATTATTTCTATAGAATAAAAACAAGTAACAGCAGTGTTATTGCCCGGCAACGTTCTATTGTCGTGGATAAGGAACCTAAGGTGAAATAATAGCCCACACTACTATCTTCACACTGGGCTGGACTATATAGCTGAAAGATAAAATGTTAAACCATATTTAATGTATTGTTTTATTTTCACCAGAAGAGAGTATTAAAAAAAGAATGAAAATTATTTTATTGCACACAGGTTCTCTTCTCTGCTTCGTGGATACTTGCAAGGTAAAAAAAAGCTGTGATGTAGCGAGTAAGCCGACCCTCCTACCTATACTACGTGTAAAGTGCCATTATATAAAGGTGACAGGTACCTTGTACAGAATGATTTATACCCATTGGTGTCACTAAGAATTAACTGTAAATAAACATAAAGTAACAAGCTCTGGTTACCACGGTATTCTTTAGTTTGTGCTAAATGATCTTCAACTTTAGAACACCTTAGGTGGTGTTTATCACAATGAGCAGGTAGAATACATGTACTGTAACCATAGCAACCAAACAAACATTAGTCTACATTAGACTGCTGGAAGACTTTATCTGATTGGTCTACTGAACATTACTGCTGTTTGCACCACATATTTAAACAAGCCTCATAGGGGCTTGTTCTGCATGGTTTAGGCATTTTTAAGTAAAACATTAATTTAAGAACAGTCTAACACAGGAGATATCTCCTGGATTAGGCAAATTACCGCATCAACCGCAGTAGCCATAATAATGGCAATTGTGGGCAATTTTATCAAATTTCAAAAAGCTTAGCTTTTTTCGGAACTTGCCCCCAATGGTGTTATCCGTTGAATCCTATGGGGAGAGCTTTGCGCTAGAGGGATCTTTGGATCTCTCACAGCAACTTACCTGCTCTCCCTTAAGGTTTCTATTGCAAAGTGGTCTTGGCCATGCGTGACCTTAGGCCAAAGTCACTTTGCAATAGTAACCTGGAATTGAAAAGTAAGTCATTGTCGAGGCAGCCTCCTATTGGACGCCCTGTCCCAAGATGATTTTTTTTATACATTCAATCGAAAAATCATCTGTCACCGATGACAGATAATAATTAACGGGGCAAAACCCTGTTAATTAATAAATAGGCCCCATAGTGTCTTTCTCAATACCTTAGCTAGACATAACAACGCCTTCTTCTCCCCCTTCCCTCATGTTGGCAGGAACGTGGTCAACCCACCAAGGAGTGTGTCTAGTAGTTAACCTTTTAATTGCACTACTAGACTGTCCATCCAGGACCCGTCCATTCTCCCGATCTTGGCTTCTTATTGGTCTTTGTGCACTATGAGTCACTCTGACCAAAGGCTGGATGGGTGACAAGGCTGAGAAGGCTATATCATAATATGGGCAGCACGGTGGCTAAGTGGTTAGCACTTCTGCCTCACAGCGCTGGGGTCATGAGTTCAATTCCCGACCATGGCCTTATCTGTGTGGAGTTTGTATGTTCTCCCTGTGTTTTGCGTGGGTTTCCTCCAGGTGCTCCGGTTTCCTCCCACACTCTAAAAACATACTAGTAGGTTAATTGTCTGCTATCAAAATTGACTCTAGTCTCTCCCTCTGTCTGTGTGTGTGTGTTAAGGAATTTAGACTGTAAGCTCCAATGGGACAGGGACTGATGTGAATAAGTTCTCTGTACAGCGCTGCGGAATCAGTGGCGCTATATAAATAAATGGTGATGATGATAATCATGTGTTAAAAAAATGAAAACATTAATCTAGCACCAACACTCCCCTCGGCTTCATCTATGGTCTTCATGACAAATCCTCTAAAAAAAATGTGAAGTGTTTACCCACAATCCTAGGTTGTGTTTACACGTACATGTTGTGCTGTTGTTGTTAGCGATTATGCTAAAGACACTCTATTTTCAGCGAATAAGAACTCTGACAAAGTTACCTTGCCACAAGAGATCATGGATAATGCCAATTGGTACCAAAGATGAAATTCTCCAAAGGCAAATTTCATAGCTCTTTCCAAACACTGCAAGATAAAACAAAACTGACATTAGGAAATGTGCTAAACCTGATGTATACAGTAATTTCAGTGATGTGCGCATATAAGGAATCATTGAAATAAAAACATTACATCCGTTGCATAAAGCTTTGCAAATTTACGTGTATATGCAAGTTGTCCTACAGAAATAGACTACAAGTAACTGTCATAAGTTTATATTCTAAAGATTCCAGAACTTATCAGATCTAACAATGTGTAAGATAATGTTTGTGATTTGTGGGGGGAGCAGTTTTTCCTGTGCACCAGACTTCATGTCTATAACTCTATTAAAGGGACTCTTGACTAATTTTTGGTATTCCCCTTATGATATCTCTCATGGCAACGGTGTCCAAACTTAGTCCTCAAGAGCTACAAACAGTTTGTGGTTTCAGGATATCTTTATTCATGCACTGGTAAGTTCATTTATCTGGCTCGGTCATTAATTATCCCACCTGTTTCTCCAGTTAGAAATCCTGAAAACATGACCCGTTGGTAGCTCGGTTTGAGCACCAGTGTCTTATGGAGTCATGAAGAAATATATATTATTCTTAGTGCAATGCTTCTCATGCATGTAGTGACAGTTTCAGGCACATGAGACGGCTGTTTGGGGACCTACACTCCTGCACTTTGCCAGCTTTCAAAGCTTCTCTTATTTTATTTGTCTTTTGTACATCTGCGCTCTATGATTTGTTATGCTAAAATGTCTGGGTTTGGCTTTTATGGTTCTCAATAGGGATCGATGATCCCTACGGGAAACTCTGTTCATTCTCCATCCACCAGTCAGATAACACAAACGATCAAAGGAAGATAAGATCAAAATCACCTGTAAGTACTAAGTACTGCTGCTATTGGCAAATTATCTATCAAAAGTTCTAAGCACTACAGCCAGAGGGGGCAAATACTTCCATAGGATAATTGTAGTTCATCAACATCCATGTCCTGTGATGTTCATTATCAGCCTGGGCTCCACTTGGTCTAGAAGTGGCCCTGCAAGGGCCCTTTTAGTATCCAAAATACAATTAAAGAAAACAAATGAAGTTAAAGGGCCTTTAAAGAGCCACTCCAAAGCCTCAATAGCAAATAGCAGTATACAGCAATTTATTCATTTGAACTGATTGTGTATAAATTACATATAGATTAAATACTGTACACATATAGATGAAATATGCTTATAGATGACATATACATATATATTACATACTGTATACATATAGATGAAATATACATATAGATAACATATGCATATAGATTACACACTGTATACATATAGATAAAATATACATATAGATGACATATACAATTGATACAGCTGTCACAGTATAGGAACTTTTTCCCAGCTACCTAACTACAAACGTTTGCATACACTGGGAGCCACTTACAATGGAGAAGTATAAAGCTGACAATGACCATATGCAACATCTTTAAGCTTGTACCACCAGAGAGATTCTATGGACAGAGGTGAATCTGTGTGACAACCCCAGAATTCAGCTGAGCAATGGGTGAAGTAACGAACATAAAGCATATATCAAGCTGTGACCATCTCTCTGTAATGTTTTATAGAGATTTACAGACATATAATCTGTTTTTGATGCCCCAGAGTGATATTAACCCTCAATGTCAACTGTTTGGTGTCCTATCTGCACAGATCACACCAATCGTATGTACCAAAAAACAATGTAAGTAAATTATTAAGAATGAAATATGTGACACATAAATGAAATACATCCCCGTGTCCCGTTTCTTACTAGAGGCGCTTTCACTATGAATCTGAGAATAAAATGAGCAGTAAAAGTACTAAAGTAATGGTGATTTGCTGAGTGGAGTCAGTAGGGAATGATAATAAGGATACTTGGGTCAGTGGCCTTTTGCCCCAAGCCTCCAGGCGGGTCCAAGCCTTCCGCATTCAAAATCACGGCTGCTTATACAAGACATAAACTGAGCTTGTGTTCAGGGGCTTGCTGTGTAGTCCAATGAACTTGGGGGGAATGCTATATCTGTTTATTGTACAATAATTTGATCATGAGGCTTGCGCTCAATACTTGAACACTTGGGGCGAGGTATGCACATAGGTGTGTGTTTAGGCAGACAAAATACTGCCATAGGTGACGCATTTATTTGCAGTGCAACAGTTTGCTGGGAATGACCCCTATGATATTACCGGAATTTGTTTGCACAGATATATATTTGTTATCGTTACAATATAAGAGCCGCTGTTGGGACGGCTCGCTTGCTCCTGCTGCTGCTCACGTACCGGCTATTGACAGCCGGGACGTCACTTCCGCATGTCTTGTCCCGGCCATCGTCAGGGCAGCGATCGGAACGCTCTGTTCTCGGCACTGCGTCCCGGCAACTGCTGACCGTGCGCAGAGGGGCCTGAATTAATTGGTCAGTCCCTGGGGCTAATAATAGGGCTGATGCCCAAGGCAGCTCATTGGTCCATGTCAGTATTTATTAAGGCGTTATAGCGTTTGTCTGACCCCCTAGCTGAACTGCTCCAAGTGCTATGGAACCTCTGTCTGTTGATTCCGATTCCTGTTATGAGCCTTGTCTTTTGTCTGGACCCTGCTTGATCTCTGATTGCCCTGACCTCTGGCTTTGATACTTGTATATTCTTTTGCTTGCAGCCAGCTCTTCTGCTACGGATCCCTGACCCCGGAATTTTTCTGATCATCCGCTTCTGTCTTGGCTTTCGTCTCCTACCTCTCTGTTGCTGTATTGTATATAAAGTTCTACTACACTAGAGTTAAGACCTGGGGGCATCTAAGTACCTGTGAGCGCAACAAGCTCTACGGGCTGCTATAGGTGAACCTCTGTTCACCAGTTCTAGAAGGTTATTTCAATAGCCACTAGCCTTAAAACTAGTATATTAAGTTACATATTACATGGAAGTAACAATTTAATTAACTTTGCGTTGGGTCTTTCTACTTTTAACTCACTAGTCTGGAACTGTAAGTCATTGTGGGAAATACTCAGGATTTTAGATGGACACTTTCATCAAACAATACCTTGTATTAAATGATCATGTGTCAAAATCAATTAAACCATGAATTAATCCAAGACATCAGTTAGCCAAATAATCTCTTATCTGACTTCCACCTGAAGGGGCTACCTGTTGGTTTTGTTTATTTTGTATTTGTAGAGAAATAAATGAAAATAAGTGTCACTTTAAAGTGTACCTGTCATACAGGTGTACAATGTACCATTATTAACACACATACCATTATTGGGGGGAAATGTGATGCAAAACTGTCTCCCTCCCTCTCTCTGTCATAAATGTCTTGACAGTATTATAATTAGCACATTGGTCTCATGTGACCATTCAGAGCCAATGTACTGAGTGCTGGCAGCTTGGTGATGTCACACAATGGTTGCTATGAGCACACTGAGCATCCTCCTGTTCATGAATATCCATAGCTGCCCAGGACACGGCTAACTTTCTGCAGTCATGGATAAGGTGAATATAGAAGTAACTATAGCAGCGGTTGTACACGATAAATGTAACATGTTTATTAATGTGTTGTCTTTTCAGATATCTGTTTTATATGCAGTGTGTAAGTAACAGGTCTGCTTTATATTAAGACAGCCACAATATTTCTTTGCTGTCAGGAATTATACAAAAGAGGACAAATGAGTGACACATTTGGAGAAAATCACAATAGAGTAAGTTAACAACGGGAGTGTACTATGTGTGTGCGCAGTACAGAGAACTCACATCAATCCCTGCCCCATTGGAGCTTACAGTCTAAATTCCCTAACGTACACACAGACAGAGAGTAAGACTAAGGTTAATTTTGACAGCAACCAATTAACCTACTAGTATGTTTTTGGAGTGTGGGAGGAAACCAGAGCACCCGGAGGAAACCCACGCAAACACAGGGAGAGCATGAAAACTCCACACAGAAGGCCATGGTCGGGAATTGAACCCAGTGCTGTGAGGCAGAAGTGCTAACCACTAAGCCACTGTGCTGCACCAATACTTAGCTATCAACATAGGTAAGGTTTAACTGAACCTTGCGTTATATACTACATATCATATTCTGTCAGACTAAAGCGTAGCTGAAAGAACATCAGAGAGTTCTGCACATGGAGTGCTGCACAGAAGTATGGGCCATAACATAGCACAGTACCTCAGAAAGCATGGCATACTGCCCTCTTCTGGCCATCGTGATACTCAGAAGGTCATACACTGCAGATGCATTCTGAAGGCTAACGGCGCGGTCTTCCTTCTGGTCTGGAGCCTGGCTGATAACACCGTCTCTGTTGGCCTGTTATGATAAAGACGCACAAGTCAGAGAATGTGTTACTAGTTTACAGAAGAGATTTATGTGTTCAATTGTAAAAATGACCATTCATTCCAAAAATTAGAACTGACACCCATCAATGCTAAATATAGTTTATTCAACCTCAAAATGGGACAGTTGTATCCAATGCAGAGAGCACAGCCAAGCTTATCATTGTGTTTATTATAAGGGGAAACAAAAATCTGCTTGTTCAATTGTAGAGGGCTTTGGAGTATGCTGACACTAAGCAAATAAAGGATAATAATAATAATAATAATAATAATAATAATAAAAAATAATAACAACAATATTTGTAATAATGATATAAAGACACAGTAGAAAAGCACAGAAAATACACATGCCAATAAAGTAATCTGAATGTTGACAACCACTTTAGAACTTCTCCCAAAGTTACCAAAATTACATTTAGGTATAAAAGTTGCACTGAACCAGTTCTACCAATCAGAATGTCTGACATCGCAGTATTCAAAAGAGAGTAGTATATACAATTGGACACATTGGCGCACAGTGCGCCTGATTCATCTTCGAACGCAATGTGAACGCCAGTATACAAGTACAAGCGGATCTCAAGAACTGTTTCCATTTGAACCTGGGTATAAGTACTCTCTGGCTATACGTTATTTGCCGTTTGCAGTAGAGATGTTCACTGACCCCCGTGTTTTGGTGTTATTTTTGGTTTTGGATCTGGATTAACTTCGTGTTTTGGTTTTGGCAAAACCGCCCTCACATGTTTTGGTTTTGGATCCCTGTTTTTTTTCTAAAATCCCTATTTCTTTTGCTAAAATCACATAATTTGGCTCTTTTTTGTCCCTACATTATTATTAAACTTCACTAACATTAATTTCCAGTCATTTCCAGTCAATTTTTGCCAAGTGACAAGAACACTGGTACCCCTCCTGTTTCTGTGTGAGCAATGGCACTGGAGACTGGAGAGTGACAAGAACACAGCTACCCCTCCTGTTTCTGTGTGAGCAATGGCGCTGGATCTCCTGGGGAGGGAGGTACTTATGGAATACAAAACTTGCGAGACCCAACAACGCAAAGATGACGTTTTGCCTCAATTCAGATCCGGGGACGCGCGAAAGTACCGAGCTGGCTCGCGAGCCTACTCGGATTATCTAAGTTCAGGTGGGCTCGGTTTTCAGAAAACCAAACCTGAGCATCTCTAGTTTGCAGACAGACAGAACACAGTGCAGTACACGCATATGTAAATGTGCAATATACAGTCCCATCAGAACGCTGCAAAAAAAAAAAATTCTATTAAATAAATTAACAACTCTTAATACTATAATCATTAAAATACATGATAGAATGTTTCTTATTTTACATGAAATACATAAATCAAGATGTCCATAATGCATACTGTACATAAAATGCATTTTTATAGTTTATCTTCCTTGCATACACATGTTCTGTGCAATCTAGTAGCATGCATACGTGTAGTCACCACCATCAGCCAGCATTTAGATCTGCCCTGTAGCTGGTGCAAGTGATACGGCTAAAAACCACGAAACAAGAGATGCCCAGAGCTTGAATCGGACAAACGTGTGTGCGCGCGACCTGGACACAGCTTTACTTTCCATCCAAGTTCCGCCATTCAAGTCATAGGCAGTCGGCAGTGTCATTTGCGTTTGGACATGAATTGGATGAAATTGCGTTCACTGGTGTAAGGCCTGTTTCCTAGCATGCACAGAGCAATGTCACACAAGATACGGCATGCAATGGGATTTGCACCCAAAGTTGAATCAGGCTCAGTATGTACATAGAAAAAGACATATACAAAAAAAAGCATATTAACATGTGTATGTTGAATCGGACATATCTCAGGAGTCCGATTCAAAAGGGTAGTATTAGCACCAAGCATACATCAGGCGTATGTCTATATACTTACGCCTAACGGTGGCCTAGAGATGTGGCATGACAGTGTTAGTACTAGATGCTAAAGTCGCATTAACCTTTTTCTACATACTGTTCCATTCGTGGTCCTTATCAATAACTCATATTTCTCTCTTAGCGCTACATTCATCGAATGGTGGACATTAGGCAAGTGTGCTTGGGCAAAAACAGTTCAGAGGAAATTATCTACTCTACAATGCAGGAACACTGCATATTGATTTGCTACATTACTTTTAGTGATGACTTGCTCTAGAACCTTATCAGGTTGTGTTCTGCAATCCTATTTTAAAAACTTGCTTAAAAATAATTTGTGTTACCTGGAAAACATCTAGCATTGCAACTAGGGATGAGCGCACTCGGATTTATGAAATCCGAGCCCACCCGAACGTTGCCGATCCGAGTCGGATCCGAGACAGATCCGGGTATTGGCGCCAAATTCAAATCTGAAACTGAGGCTCTGACTCATAATCCCGTTGTCGGATCTCGCGATACTCGGATCCTATAAATTCCCCGCTAGTCGCCGCCATCTTCACTCGGGCATTGATCAGGGTAGAGGGAGGGTGTGTTAGGTGGTCCTCTGTCCTGGTAGATCTCGTGCTGTGCTGTTTAGTTCTGTGCTGTGCTGTTTAGTTCTGTGCTGTGCTGTGCTGTGCTGTGCTGTGCTGTGTTCTGCAGTATCAGTCCAGTGGTGCTGTGTGCTGTGCTCTGTCCTTCTGAGGTCAGTGGTGCTGCTGGGTCCAGTGCTGTGTCCTGTTCAGTCCAGTGGTGCTGTGTCCTGTGCTCTGTGCTTCTAAGGGCATAGTTATTTCCCCAATATTCCCCTGTGTTTAAAAAAATAAAAAAAAGTTATTTAAAAAAATACCAAAAACTAATTTAATTTTTTTTAATTACCACAAAATTTGCACAACCAATCCTGCAGTATAAGCCCATTGGTACTGCAATATTACCAAGTTCACACATTCAGCAGTAAAAGTCCAGTGGTACTGCAATATTACAAAGTTTACACATTCTGCAGTATCAGTCCAGTGGTGCTGTGTCCTGTGCTCTGTCCTGCTGAGTTCCGTAGTGCTGCTGGGTCCTGTGCCGTGTCCTGTTCAGTCCAGTGGTGCTGTGTCCTGTGCTCTGTGCTTCTAAGGGCATAGTTATTTCCCCATTATTCCCAAGTTTTTAAAAAATAAAAAAAAAGTAAAAAAAAAATTACAATTAAAAATTAAAAAAAAAATATATATAATTATAACCAAATTTGCAAAACCAATCCAGCAGTATAAGTCCATTGGTACTGCAATATTACAAAGTTCACACATTCTGCAGTATCAGTCCAGTGGTGCTGTGTCCTGTGCTCTGTCCTGCTGAGTTCCGTAGTGCTGCTGGGTCCTGTGCCGTGTCCTGTTCAGTCCAGTGGTGCTGTGTCCTGTGCTCTGTGCGTGCTTCTAAGGGCATAGTTATTTCCCCATTATTCCCAAGTTTTTAAAAAATAAAAAAAAAGTAAAAAAAAATAAAAAATTTTAAAAAAAAATAAAATATATATAATAATTATAACCAAATTTGCAAAACCAATCCAGCAGTATAAGTCCATTGGTACTGCAATATTACCAAGTTCACACATTCTGCAGTATCTTGTGCTACATATAATGGAGACCAAAAATTTGGAGGATAAAGTAGGGAAAGATCAAGACCCACTTCCTCCTAATGCTGAAGCTGCTGCCACTAGTCATGACATAGACGATGAAATGCCATCAACGTCGTCTTCCAAGCCCGATGCCCAATCTCGTAGTACCGGGCATGTAAAATCCAAAAAGCCCAAGTTAAGAAAAAGTAGCAAAAAGAGAAACTTAAAATCATCTGAGGAGAAACGTAAAGTTGCCAATATGCCATTTACGACACGGAGTGGCAAGGAACGGCTTAGGCCCTGGCCCGTGTTCATGACTAGTGGTTCAGCTTCACCCACGGATCTTAGCCCTCCTCCTCCCCCCCCCCCTACAAAAAAAGCTCAGTTTTCCCAAAAGAGGCACTGGCGGGGATGCTGATAACATCTGGTCCGGACTGAAGGACCTGCCAACCATTGCAGACATGTCTACTCTCGCTGCATTGGATGCTGTCACAATAGAAAAAATTGTGGATGATTACTTTGCTGACACCATCCAAGTAGACATGTCAGACAGTCCATATTGTTACTGGCAGGAAAAAAAGGCAGTTTGGAAGCCCCTGTACAAACAAACTGGCTCTATTTTACCTGAGTTGTCCCCCCTCCAGTGTGTACTCGGAAAGAGTTTTTAGTGCAGCGGGGAACCTGGTCAGTGAGCGGCGAAGGAGGTTGCTTCCTCATAACGTTGAAAAAATGATGTTTATAAAAATGAATAATCAATTCCTCAATGAAGTACAGCACTGCCCTCCAGATACTACAGAGGGACCTGTGGTTGTGGAGTCCAGCGGGGACGAATTGATAATGTGTGATGAGGAGGAAGTACACACTGTAGGGGGAGAGGAATCAGAAGTTGAGGATGAGGACATCTTGCCTCAGTAGAGCCTGTTTAGTCTGTACAGGGAGAGATGAATAGCTTTTTTGGTGTGGGGGCCCAAACAAACCAATCATTTCAGCCAAAGTTGTTTGGTAGGCCCTGTCGCTGAAATGATTGGTTTGTTAAAGTGTGCATGTCCTATTTCAACAACATAAGGGTGGGTGTGAGGGCCCAAGGACAATTCCATCTTGGAACTTTTTTTTTTGCATTATATGACCAATCAACAGTCGTTTGCCATGTTCAAAAAGTAAAACCAAATTTAAACAAATTCAAGAAATTAAACCAAAAGTAAAATGCCCTGTCATAATTTAAAACAAGAGGTATTGACGTGCTCTAAAACTACTGTATTGTTGTTTATATTTTATAAACACTACACTTGAAAGCTTGAGTCTTTCAATAAAAAAGTAACTGTCCATTGCACGAATATTTGCAACAGGGACAATTTTAGGGTTAAGAAAGTCAACTAATAACACTTCGACGCTGTCTGTCTTTATAAACACTACACTTGGAAGTTGGAGGAGGTATTGTGGCCCCGGCACCAAATTTACTACCGGGGCCACTCCACTGTGCAGTCCATATTTAGGTGTATCAGATATTAAACAACGGTGACAGTTGATGCCCAATTTTTTAATTATATTGTGGCCTCGGTACCAAATTGTGTACCGGGGCCACCACACTACGCAGTCCATACCCTTTTTTGGTGGAATTCTGACCCGTGGAGGGTTTTTTAATTATATTGTGGCCTCGGTACCAAATTGTGTACCGGGGCCACCACACTACGCAGTCAAGATAGATAGATGCGTATCATAGATAAAGTACATTCAGTGGTGTGGGGCAAATTGAAAAATATTCAAAATGCACTGACATTATCAAAAACAAGAGGTTGTCACACGCTAAAACTCCAACATGTATATGATGGAGAGGATGGAGGAGCAGCCGTATGTGTAGTGTAATGCAGACCTGTTGAAGGTTTTTTATATATTTTATTGTGGTGCCCAGTGCCCACTCCTCTAGGCAGTCCAGGTACATTTATTGGTGCGAATCATAAAAGTTCAGGGTTTTTAATATATATTGTGGTGACCCACTCCTCTACGCAGTCCAGGTACATTTATTGGTGCGAATCATAAAAGTTCAGGGTTTTTAATATATATTGTGGTGACCCACTCCTCTACGCAGTCCAGGTACATTTATTGGTGCGAATCAAACAAGTTGATGGTTTTCTTATTATATATATTGTGGTGACCCACTCCTCTACGCAGTCCAGGTACATTTATTGGTGCGAATCATAAAAGTTCAGGGTTTTTAATATATATTGTGGTGACCCACTCCTCTACGCAGTCCAGGTACATTTATTGGTGCGATTCATAAAAGTTCAGGGTTTTTAATATATTGTGGTGACCCACTCCTCTACGCAGTCCAGGTACATTTATTGGTGCGATTCATAAAAGTTCAGGGTTTTTAATATATTGTGGTGACCCACTCCTCTACGCAGTCCAGGTACATTTATTGGTGCGATTCATAAAAGTTCAGGGTTTTTAATATATTGTGGTGACCCACTCCTCTACGCAGTCCAGGTACATTTATTGGTGCGATTCATAAAAGTTCAGGGTTTTTAATATATATTGTGGTGACCCACTCCTCTACGCAGTCCAGGTACATTTATTGGTGCGAATCATAAAAGTTCAGGGTTTTTAATATATATTGTGGTGACCCACTCCTCTACGCAGTCCAGAAAGATACCTTGTTGCAACGTTTTGGACTAATAACTATATTGTGAGGTGTTCAGAATACACTGTAAATTAGTGGAAATGCTTGTTATTGAATGTTATTGAGGTTAATAATAGCCTAGGAGTGAAAATAAGCCCAAAAACTTGATTTTTAAACTTTTTATGTTTTTTTCAAAAAAAATCCGAATCCAAAACCTTAAATCCGAACCGAGACCTTTCGTCAAGTGTTTTGCGAGACAAATCCGAACCCCAAAAATAACGAAAATCCGGATCCAAAACACAAAACACGAGACCTCAAAAGTCGCCGGTGCACATCCCTAATTGCAACTATGACTTAATGCAAAGATTAATTCCTACTTTTGTTGATTATTATGTTACATAACAAACAGATGCTGTACAAAATGAATAGGCTCACAATGTGTTTGATATTGGAGCATTCTATAATAGCGAGTAAGACCTATTGACCACCCCTGATTATATCTCTGCTGCTGATACTAAGATACTGAGGGGTAACTGCGGGTATGAAAAATGGAGATGTTGCCTATAGCATCCAATCAGATTCTAGCTGCCATTTTGTAGAGTATTATAAATAAATTATAACTAGAATCTTATTGGTTGCTATAGGCAACATCTCCACATCTGGATATATTTACCCCTTAGTCTCTTTTGAGCCACAAATAAATAGATATACCTAGGCAGAAACATACATCTCTTTTCCTGGGACTCTTAAAAGCAGCAACTTGGAATTCAACTGAAATAGTACAAACATCTCTGTTTTAAATACAAAGAGAACCGCGCTTGTTCTCTCCTCTTAGATCCGCTGGTCTCCCTGCTCTGTGTGGGCAGTGATCAGCGGTGAGATACATTCCGGATACACGGATCTGTCATCAGAGTTCTCCTGACATCGGCTGGTAAGGCAGCTTCTATCCTGCTTAATTTTCCAGTGTGTGAACCTGTGGTTCTAATAGATTGGGAATTAACATAACTTCCAACATTATTACTTCTCTCCCTAATATATGTATTTGAATTGAGGACCTGTTTACATATGCTTTTGAATTGTAGACTTCCTATTGTTAATATACATGTGAGCGCTCACAGACATTATATATGAATATGTGCAAGTAATTTGTTTTATGATTTCAAAATGAATTATAATCATAGTTGCAGCATACCCTATATACCTAGGTGAGCCAGCTCCAAATGATTTGCTTATTTAAGAAATTATTTGTAAATGTAAGAATGTGAATACAAGAATTAATTATGTTATCTGCTCACAAAGAAACACACTTGCTCTTTTCTTACTTTGCCGCTAACTAAAATGAGTCCAGAAGGGTGCAAGTTTGCCACCTAGATAAATCGTGTTTTGCGATTCAGGGGTGCAAATAGATTTTTTTGCATGCAAAGAAAATCCTGGCTGCTTTTGCATGTAGCACACAAATACTATCAGCTTTATTTTAATGAAAGAGGAAGCTCAGCTAGAGGAGATGCCTTGATGTTGGCAGGTGAGCTTAATCCCAATATAGCTATATTGTGCACACAATTCTCTTTTATGTATATGCTGACACATAGTGATTTATATATCGCTTGCTTGTGAGCGACGGACAACAACTTTCTCGTTTGCACAGTTTTATTTTAAAACTATAATTTAGTTGTGTTAGGGCGCCCACCTCCCAAGTCTAACCTCACATTAGAAATCTGTGTCCCCACTATCCCCGTAAAGCAACATGGATTTGCCTTCTAGCTAGATTTACTCTATATCCTAAATTATTATTATTATTACCATTTATTTATATAGCGCTACTAATTCCGCAGCGCTGGACAGAGAACTCACTCGCATCAGTCCCTGCCCCATTGGGACTTACAGTCTAAATTCCCTAACAGACAGACAGAGAGAGAGACTAGGGTCAATTAGTCAGCAGCCAATTAACCTACCAGTATGTTTTTGGAGTGTGGGAGGAAACCGGAGTACCCAAAGGAAACCCACGCAAACACGGGGAGAACATACAAACTCCTCATAGATAAGGCCATGGTCGGGAATTGAACTCATGACCCCAGTGCTGTAAAGCAGAAGTGCTAACCACTAAGCCACCATGCAATGTCCAATATGTTGTGCTCATATAATTAATTTTGTAGACTAAATATAGTTTTGACAAATGACACTTCATACTAAGACCACTTTACCATCCTAACACTTACTCATCTTACATGTGTGCCTATACTTTTAGATTGTAAGCTCCCGCAAGCAGCTCTACCTGACGTGTCTTAGTTTCGCCGTTTTTCCCACTATCTGTAATCAACACAACTGTGCAATGAAACAGAACGTCGGCAATTTATAAATAAAAGATAACTATATCAAATTTGAATTTTTGTTTTTCTCTTTGTGAATAACGACCAAAAAAACACATTTAAAAGACCAACTTTTTCCTTATCCTCTATAGTTATTTTCACTACTTTATCATTTAGTGATCCAATATTAGTCGTTTCATTTTTCTTGCTGTTCATAACGATGAAAAACATTTTGGGATTAGAGTTGCTATCTCTTGCAATCTGTTTTTCAGTCACTCTACGGTAACCTGATTTCCTTTTTACATATTTTACTACATCCTTTGTATTCCTATAATGAACTGTAAGTCCCTTTAGTTTCAACAATTAAAATGTTCCATTTTGACCCTTATGGCCTCCAGTATTTTTCATCTCCAAATTTTTTTTTGCCTTAAAGTCTGTACTTGCGACAATATTTATGTAAAATATTTTTACAAAAATCCCACTTAGTCTTTATGCTTTTTATTAGTAGTGTTAGAACAATATTTATTCAAATACTTATTATGACAACTACTGTACTGTTTGTATTTTGTAGCTTTATTAAGTTGTTAATAAAGTTAAAAAATACAAGACGGGAAACTGGAAACGGACATTTGAGAGTGACGTATGTAATGTAGTATGTAGAAGTTTTCCTCTTTAATTAAAACACCATTTTAGCTTAAACAAATGCCTGGGCAATGTCCAGAATTGTCTGCTACTTACTGGCATCGGGCCCATAATAACAATGAAGCTCAAGAAAAAGTCAGAAACTTAAGAAAAATGTCTGTTTGTAGTAACCCACTGAAGTTCATAGCGACCAATCTAACAAAACCAGAACTACCAGTCATGGAAATATAAAGTCAAGATAGTGCTAATAAGGAAAGGAATGTGGAAATAGACACACAAGGACAGATATATATCCCACTCCCAGATGATTGGATTAAGAGAGATTAAAAAAAAGCACAAAGTTCCATCAACCTTAAAATAGATGATGACCAAATTGTGCACAAATGCAAATATAAAACTGCAAAGGAGATGTGGGAGGCCCTAGAGAAAGTGCATAAAAAAGGGCAAATCTCAGCAATAAATTATATTCAATAAGAAATATGGCGGCGGTACCAATCAGCGAACCAAGGCAACTGCCTAAAACACCGAGTTCCTGATTCATTAAGGAAAGTAAAGCAAAAAAAATTATTAGGTTTTCATCTGGGCAAAACCATGTTGAATTGGAGAGGGAATTAACTTTAAAATGTGGGGGGACAGATTTATAGTTGGGGTAAGACATGTCCTAGATCAACTTTAAATGTCAGTGTAAAAATAAAGCTATCAAGTATTTGTGTTCTACATGAAAATACAGCCAGTATTTTCCTTATGTGCATCATAATAATAATAATAATAATAATAATAATAATAATAAACTAATTTGCCAATTTTGTCCAGTAATTTTTTTTTGCCTTACTATCCTTAACGAATCAGGCCCTGAATGAGTGATATAGCGTCACTCATCCAGTGTTTTAATGCCCCTGCTTTGCCCCCACACAAAGCACCACTACTGACATGAAGGACAACCAGCCAGCAGCTTCTTACATGCGCCTCAATGTCAGTGTGGTGCATGCCAAGTGCCACACTCCCAACCTGAGGAGCAGAGGAATGCCAACCCCAATCCTGTCTGCTAAGGTAAGAAGCAGCAGGTGTGGGTGTTCAATGCCAGAGGGGTGGGGTTCCACTAGCGTGCAACCAGAACTGTCAACGGTCATGATCATTAAACTATTGACAAACAAAGCTGGTTAATGCCCAGCATATGCAGGACTGTATTAGGAGCCCTTAAGAAATGGTAGAGCCACTACGTGGCATTGGAGAAGGAAAAGACTTCCATGCAGCGGAGCTGCTACTCACTGATCTTCCAAAAGTGTATGAAATGTGTGTGACCACACCTGATGCTTAACAAGATGACGAGCTCAGGTTATAATACGTGAAACACAAGCTTGCGGATGAATAAAAACAGATAAGGAGAGCGCAAGCAATGTGCCCAGGTGCAATAGTTCATCGCATGAATGTTTTGTAGGCAAGAAACCCAAAAAGGTTTCCAACCCCGCTGCCGAGGTTGGAAAGCTAGAATGAATTATCTGAAGACGCAACATAACCAACGGAAGACTAAACGTGCTATAAAAAAGGATGATCAATGAATTATATGACTAACGATAAAAGCTTCTTCTCTCACTTTGACAAGAGTAAGACAGAAACGGTGATTATAGCAAATGGACAGAATATCATCATCATTTATTTATATAGCGCCAACATATTCCGTAGCGCTCTACAATTGGGGACAAACATAGTAAACTAATAAACAAACTGGGTAAAACAGACAAAGAGGTGAGAAGGCCCTGCTCCCAAGCTTACAATCTATGGGACAATGGGAGTTTGACACATGAGGTTAAGTCTACATTTTGCATTTCGGCCCAGCCAGGCTGTAAAGGTAAAAGTGACTCATAAGCTAAATGATCCTGTCACACAACAATGTTGGTCGGGGGGTAGTTGTCTTGTGTGAAATTTTGTAACGGGTAATAGGGTAAGGTAGTGAGGTTAAGAGGGTGGTTGAGGAATATTATAAGCTTTTCTGAAGAGGTGGGTTTTCAGAGAACGCTTGAAAGTTTGTAGACCAGAGGAAAGTCTTATTGTGCAAGGGAGAGAATTCCATAGAGTGGGTGCAGCCCGAAAAAAGTCCTGTAACCGGGAATGGGAGGATGTAATGAGGGTAGATGAGAAACGCATATCTTGTGCAGAGCGGAGTTGCCGAGTTGTGAGATATTTTGTGACAAGAGAGGAGATGTATGTTGGTGCATACCTCAGAAAGATTTCAAGTAGGTTAACAACACTGCTCGGTCTCCCCTACACTCACAAGAAAGCAAGCAGCAAAAATTGCACTATATGCAGCTAGTTTTGAAAGCAACATGTTGTCAGTGAAAACAACTCACAAAGCTAGTCACTTATGTAACAGTAAAGAAAGCTAGCTAAAGAACAGCTTGCTAACACTATCAAAACTGATCAAAGCAGCCAAACGATGAAATACACTAGCTGCTTGAAAGGGACAATGACAAGGAAATATTTAACAAAAAGACAACAGTAGCAAAGCTGAACAGCCTCTGGACAATACACATGGGTATGCATGGACCAATGAGCATTGAGACCACAGGAACTACAAAGTATTTTCTCACATTCATCAGTCAAGATACACAATAGTCGACCTGTTTCACAGGAAGGATGATGTACTGGAAAAACTCAAAGAGTATCTTGTTCAAGTAAACAACAAATTGGACATGATGCCAAAGATATTAAGTACAGATAATGGGACTGAATAATGCAAGAGGTAAGACACAAGCCACCCTGAAACTGAACGGAATTGTGTTCAAGATCACAGCACTATGCGACCATATCCTCTGTGAAAGCGGGTGAAATATGCTCTTTTATTCACAGATGCCAACAACATATTGGGGAGAAACAGTATGCAAACTTGTTTTCTCAAACATCAAATACCCCATTAAGCTACAAGAAAACTCAATATGCGCAGTGGAACAGAAAGAAGCCTGATCTACAGGACATTAGAATACTGGAAGCAAGGCCTATGTAAATGTTCCAAAAGAAAAATGTACCATGGTGGAAAGCTCATGCAAAGGAAAGTATTCTCGTTAACTACAGCTAGTGCCAAAGAAGATACATGATTCTGCATACAGACACCAACAAGATTACAATTATCAAAAGTGTGGTGATTGACAACAGACTGTTTTGTCACTCATATGTGACAAGGAGAGGGAGGGTAGGGGTCATATGTGACAATGACTGAGTAGGAGGCACGTGTTGATAAGGGGAGAGTTAGGGATGGTGGCATAGAGTGTGACAATGGCAGGTGGATGGGCTTAATGTGCCCCAGGAGGAGGAGAAATGTGCACGCGGCAGGACCACCCGAGTTTCAACTACATGTCTAATATACATAATACAGCCTTCCTGTACATTTGACATAGACATATGTGTGAGGTGGGGCCCCATGGCGTATATGTACAGTCCAAGGCCACAGGTAATTTTAACCCACCACTGACTGCATATATTCACTATGACACCATCTGATAAATTTGACATCATAGGGGCATATTCAATTGTTGGCGTTACTGCCTAAAGTAATGCGGCGCACGCATTATTACCGTCATTACGGCAATAGTGTGTGTAAATACCGTTATTACGGTACATTTCACGCTGGACTTTAGCTTGCGGCTCAGAGAGCTGGGAGCTGAAATCCGGCTTAGTATTACCGTAATAACGGTAATACTTTTTCAGCAGCGGAAACCCGCCAACAATTGAATATGCCCCATAAAGTCTAAAGCAATTTTATTTTATATGCGAAAAAATGGTATTTAGGTCTAGCAGGTTAAGCTTTACAAAATATTACAAAAACATTTTAAAACTAAAAATTACCACTAGTTTTTTATGATATAAGTTTTTTTTATGATGAATTTAATATAATAACAATTATACTTATCAAGTTGATTGTTAATTGACTGAACAATTATTTTCATTTGTAACGAACATACATACATACACTTATACAACATACATATATACAACACTTACCGATTCCAGATTGAATGGAAAACTATTCATTTGTTCACACATCTTTTACGTGCAAACATGATTACTCAGTGTAACGCGTGACAACAGAGACATTTGGTAGTCTATTACTGGTCACAAAAGAATATTCAAGCATTACTAAGTGCAACATTTATACATGGTGAACATATGTGCTTATAAATATATCTCCAAGGTGACGATTCTGCTAGCGGGATCTTGTGTGCATTGCGGAAAGAACTGACAATCTCCCCCCTCTGCCATATTGTGAATCTTGCTAATATCACACACTTCAGAAAGGCATATTGTTGCTCTGAATTGTAAGAACATTCTCACTTGCAGGGAATACAATCACTGTCATTTCACTATGGCACACAGTATGCACAACGGACAAATGCAAATCTTAAATATCTTTGCTTTTAAAAAGTTGCATCCCTAAATCAATCTGCAGCAGCAGCCCATAAAATTACATTGGTGTTAGGCGGCCTTTAGTCCCAGGTGACTATAAGAAACAATGGCCAAGCATGGCAACCGTGTATTGCAAAAAGTGTCTCTATACCAGAAACAGGGCCAACAGGACAGGTAGACATATAGTCAAAAGCCATTACTTTAATTTCCTGGGCACACAATCCCTGTATACAGCGTTCTAGGTGAGTACTGTGTACATCTCAATGTGGAATACTTTGCTTAATCATAGGAAGAAGAGATTATATGACATCACCAGGGATTTTCTTTAGTGAAAAGAAGTAAGTTTGTCAGAGCATATAGATTCAGTGTAACCAGGATCTATCTTAAATGTCAACAGCTGTTGGATCTAGATTACATTGAAACTACAAATACTAGCAATACTGGAGACCAACATATAACAATACCCTCCCCCCTTGTGCTGTATAGCACATCGACCAAAAATGTAAATAAATACATAAACAACAAATCAAAATATACATAACAAATGTGAATCTTGAACAGGTTAAACAACCAGTGGTCTTGTTGTTATTGAACTACAACTTTCACTTTTTCATGCAAGATAATCCACTGAGATCAAAATAATCTGCCACGTTCATCGTAAGAACTCTGGGAGAAAATGTTAAACCTCCTACATCAATGAAATAATATGGATATTAGAAGTCACACTGATGAACTTTGTGACCACATAAAGATATAATGCTGAGCACTTTTATTGTGATCACAGAACTCAGATGTTATTCTAAGCCAGAACAGTTTATACAAAGACATTATACATACAATAATGTTACGTATGGTATCAATTTCAGTCACCTACATCTTCTGTGATACATGTAAATAAACAGTTAAAGACCCTGCAATCATTAGTTATTAAAAAAAAAACTTCTAAAGTGGTTCAGTCCCATTCAATAGACATGTATATAAAACTATTTATAATGCAACTGGTTCAGTCATGCATTATAGTATAGGAAAATAGCAGAGCATACTGTAGACTATAGTTCAATAATACCTTCAGGCAAGCACAGGCTCGCTAACCATGGTTTAGAATCTTTCACGGCTGGTGCTTGTTACCAGTGGGCAATAATCACCTCTCCTATATATACCAGATCATGTCATGTAAATCTGTACACATGTAAATTACACATGCTACGTGGCTTCACTGCAACTGGTATGCCTGCAAATGTTACTACGCAGACAAGCAGTATGCATGGGAATGAACTGAAGTGCAGCCATGCAGCACGTGTATTTGTATATATCTGGATTTACATGGCTGATCAAGAGAGGAAGCACTGCTGTTGAATGGCATAATAAATAATAACCTTTTCAGCTGTGCCCTTGTGGCTTACCATTGATTCGCTGATCAAGAGAAGCAGAAGAGCCTCTTCAATGTTGTCCTGCGGGCAATACAGGCTAAAAACAGACACAAGAGCAGAATTAGGTTATACACTGGGGCTCCTAACAAGTGTTACATGGAGAGAGCAGTAACAGAAAGCAAGCCATGCATGATTCATGGGTCACCTAATACCTTCACTGGGATCCACATAATTAATACCTGTTAAGGCACATCTGTATTATTTACTTTGATCCTGGTGCTAAAATGTAAAGTATACATTAACAGCATTATGTCACTTCTAGATAGGTTATTAGGACAAAAATGTTTGAGAAGTGGTTTAAATTACAAGCAAGTAAACCGCTCAATTAGTGGAGTCGAAAATTCTAAACAATACTGTTCATATTACAACTGAGCATTCAGCTCACGATACAGACCAGTGCTGACTATGGGGTAAATGTATCAAGCTGAGAGTTTTCTGGCGAGTTGGAAAAACCAATCAAATTCTAGCTATTATTTATTTAGTACATTCTACATAATGATAGCTAGAATCTGATTGGTTGCTATAGGCAACATCTCCACTTTTCAAACCCGCCAGAAAACTCTCAGCTTGATACATTTACCCCCTAGATCTCCTTTACACACAGACTGTTTCACTCTTGTTAGAGCTCAGCAGTGTAGGGCAGAGATTCCTTGTTAAGGACTATTGAGGTAGTCCCTGACTCAATGGGAAAAATAAATAACAAAAGTTACTAGGGTAAGGAATGTAATGTGAGTGTATGGAGAAGGTGGGGAGGATACTTACTGGTCACCTGAGTGAATCTGCGGCTTTTGACTGAGGATGTTGTAAGGAAATGAACTGTCTTCTTTGTTCCTGAGCTCTGGCCGCTGACTTTTCAAGGGGCACCAGTAGCAGTTTTCACTTAAGGAATGGAGAAGAACCTCAGCCAGTTGCCTGGTCATTGCCTGACAATAACAAAAACATGTTATATTAGCATAATAAATGTAATGCAGGTGTAACCTCTGATTTTGGAATAATCTGTGGTGCACATTTATTTTCTGTGAACACTTTACCATGTATCTAGGATTGCTGTCTTTGGAACCTCAAACCTTATTTAGAGTTGGACGCAATATATGCTTAAAATATGGATTTTAATTCCTACACGTATCTTAGAATATGTGCTGCCTAATTTGCATAGTACACAAAACGAGTACATTTCAGTAAGATATGCTCATAACATATTACATGTTAAAAGCATATGATACACTTTAAGCGTATTAAACACTATGGGGGTAAGGCCGAGAAATAAATAATTACAAAAGAAAAAACAGGAAAGAAAGCAGAGAATTATTCTGCTGTAGAGCTGTCCGGGCAGAGATAGCCAACGCCCAACGCTTTTTGCAAATTTTGCCAATACTGGCTTATGCTGCAGCACAAGGGCTGGTGAAGCTTCATTTGGGAGGGGGAGGGTCTATTTTATTATTCATTACAAGCAAGGTCTGTGCTGATAATGATTATCATGCACCAGGAGGGAAGCAGCCACCTTAGGAGACGTAATCCTTGTTACTACGCATGTGCAGTACAGAATTGCCCATTTTGCACTTCCATTTCGGGCTCACGTCCAACTCTACATGAGGCCCTAAGCCTCCGATGATAGCTGGGATATGATGTTATCACATCTCCTTCAGTTTCAACATATTTAAGGAGTTATTGGACCTAATATCACAGATGGAATAAAATCCTCGGCTGCCTGCGTCTCACTCAGTGTTTCTGCATGCAACATGCTCAGTATAAAAATATTCACAATACAGGCATTTCATTGTATTATTAGTTGCATATTAAGGACACTATTTTTGTGTCTGTACTTTGAAATAAAAGGATAATTTTCTGTAATCAGTAGTAGAAAAATAAATACAATAAATGTAATTTATGAATGGAAAAATACATAAGAGATTTTATTTTGTCATTATGTAGTTAACAATAAGCCAGTATACAAAAGCCATATATGAAAAAGAAAGTACAAACTCACTGCTTCCATATCAGTAGAGAGTGATGTGAGCCAGGTACTGATAAGCAAGTATACTACATTATTGCTCATTGGGAAGTAATACCACCTCTACAGGGGCGCACGGAGGATTGTCGGGGGGGGGGGGGGTTTCTCCCCGCCGACCCAAAAAAACAAAACAAAAAAAAACCGAGAGAGCTCCGCTTCGCCAGCGCTGTCTTATACAGCAGCCGCCGCGCTGTCTAAGAAGCGTATGCGGCGGTGCTGTATACAATACAGCACCGCCGCGGACGCTTCTTTGACAGCGCCGTGGCTGCTGTATAGGACAGTGGCCACTTAGTTAGCGCAGGGGGGGGGTTTCTAGAGACTCAGAAACCCCCCCTGCGTGCGCCACTGCTCTACATAGAAGCAGAACCTTTGGCAGTTTGGTCTGGAACATTGAGGTTTGTGTTGACATCACATCAATACAAGACATCTGCAATCATCTAAGAGAAGCATTGAAGACAATTTTCAATCTTCCCAGGAGAGGGTGTCCCAGCAAAGATCAGATTGGATGATGCTCCGAGGAATCTGAAAGAACCCAAAAGCCACATCCAAGGATTCTCCGCCCTCTGTTAACACAGTAAATATTAAAGTTTATGACTCTACCATCAGAAAAAGACTGAACAAGTATGGCTTTTAGGGATGGGTAGCCAGGAGAAAGCTCATTCTCATTCTCTCTCTCTCTCTCTCCAAAAACATGTCAATAAGGCTTAGGTCTGCAAAGTTGTATATACATAAAACACAAAACCACTGGAACAATGTCCTCTGGATAGACAAGACCGAACTGGAGTTGTTTGAGCTTAATGCACGATACCATGTTTGGCAAGACGCAAACACAGTATATTACCATGACAGCCTCATACCAATCATCAAGCACTGTGATGGAGTGGTGATTCGGGCACCTCGCAGTCATTGAGCCCACCATAAACTACTCTTTTTTTTAAAAAAAATCATTTTACTGGATTTTCACAAAACAAGTGTAGGAAGGCACAGTGTACAGAAGAAAAAAATGGGGGAGGGAAACAACGCACGCCGTATTCCACGGAGTAACAATAGTACAGCAAACAGTATGGTTTTTGATCGAGTACATTCAGCCCTGAATGCTATTCCAGTAACAGATAGCAAATAAAAACAAGAGAAGGCTCTACTGCTATTTGTATAGCGGTATACAGGCAACCAATGTAGAGACTGAAAGTGTGGCTCAGCAGAGGAAGAACGGTTTGCAAGGAAAATCAATCTAGCTGCTGCTTTCAAAATAAATTGTAGGGGTTCAAGTCTGATTTTGGGAAGACCAGTAAGGAGGGAATTGCAATAGTCAATGCGGGAGATGATGAGTGCATGAATTAAGGTTCTTGCAGTGTCCTGCATGTGATATGTGCGTATTCTGGAAATGTTCTTTGAGTCAAGGATTACACCTAGGCAGCAAGTTTGCAGGGTGGGATTTATGGTCATGTTATTAACATAAATAGAAATGTCAGGCAGGAAGCTTCTGCTTTTGGGTGGGAATATTATTAATTCAGTTTTTGTAAGATTGATTTTGAGTTGGCAAGAAGACATTCAAGATGAAATGGCAGAAAGACAGTCAGTAACGCGAGACAACACAGATGGTGAAAGATCAGGAGAGGATAGATAGATTTGTGTATCATCCACATAGAGATGATACTGAAATCCAAAGGAGCTTATTAGTTTTCCAAGAGAAGTGGTGTAGATAGAGAAGAGCAGAGGACCTAAGACTGAGCCCTGTGGAACTCCAACTGATAAAGGAAATGGAGCAGAGGTGGATCCAAAGAAATGAACACTAAAAGAGCCATTAAATAGGTAGGATGAGAACCAGGATAGGACAGTGCCTTCAAGACCTAGGGATTGTAGCGTTTGTATGAGGAGAGAGTGGTCAACAATGTGAAATGCAGCAGATAGAGATCCAGAAGAATCAGAAGAGAGTAATGGCCTTGGTCAGCGCAGACTCTGTGGAGTGTTGAGAGCAAAAGCCTGACTGAAGAGAATCCAGTAGGTTGTTTGCTGTAAGAAAGTGTGTGAGGCGAGTATAGGCAATTCTCTCGAGAAGCTTGGAGGGGCATGGGAGCAGAGAGATGGGGCGGTAATTTGAGAGAGAGTTTGGGTCAGAATTTTGAGCACAGGAGACAGGGACCTACCAATTTGTGAGGTTATGGGATCAAGAGGACAGGAGGAAGATGAGAAGAGAGTAGAAACTTCCTCTTCATTTGTGGGATCAAATGAAGAGAGAGTGTCAAAGGGTGCTACAAAGAAATTGAGCTGATTGCTTGTCAAGGAAGATGATACCATTTCATGTCTGATTTTATCTATTTTGTCCTTGAAATAGGAAGCAAGTTCCTGGGCACTGATGGTAGTCGGAGGGTTTGGGGTGGGAGGATTGAGAAGAGATTTAAATGTGTTAAAAAGGCATTTGGGGTTAGAAGCCTGAGCATAGATGAGAGATTGGAAGTATGTTTGATTTACAGTGTCCAGAGAATTTCTCTACCAGTGGTAAATACATTTATATGTCATGAAATCATTAGAGGTACAAGATTTACGCCAGTGACGCTCTGCTTTACGAGAAAGATTTTGTAGAGTTCGTGTTACTTTAGTGTGTCACGGTTGGCAACGAAGTCTACGCGAAGTATGTAGTGTCGCTGGAGCACTTGATCAAGGGCAGTTGCTAGGGTCTGGTTAAAATGGGGTACTGCCCGATCAGCGGAGAATGTAGAAATTGGGACGAGAAGGTGTTGGAGAGAGGTGGAAACTGTTGGAGATCAATAGAGTTGATATTCCTGCGGGTACGAGGAGGCTTGGAAGAATTTGACACTGGGGAGGGTAAAGAACTGGGGGTGTGCGAGAAGCTAATAAGGTTATGATCCGAGATGGGGAAAGGAGTGTTAATCAGAAACTGAGCATAGAGAAAACAAGATCAAGACAGTGGTCATCCTGATGAGTTGCAGATTCAAACCACTGGGAGAGGTCCAGTGAGGATATTAGAGAGAGTAGTTTGGAAGCAGCATTGGAACGTGGATTAGAAATAGGGATGTTGAAATCACCCATGATGATGGTGGGGATGTCAGAGGATAAGAAGTGAGGGAGCCATGCAGAGAAGTGTTAAAGAAATTGTTGTTGTGGTCCAGGGGGTGATAGATGACAGCAACACGCATAGAGAACGGGTTAAAAATCCTAACAGTATGTACTTCAAAAGATGTGAATGTGAGTGATGGAACATTTGGGAGAACTGTGAATGTGCACTGTGGGGAGAGAAGCAGTCCGACCCAACCTCCTTGTCTGCCTCCTGGTCTGGGGGTGTTGGTGAAATGGAGACCACCATGTGAAAGGGCTGCAGGTGAGGCAGTGTCTGATTGCATGAGCCATGTTTCTGTTATTCCTAGAAGGTTTAGGTTGTTTGAGAGGAAGAGATTGTGTACGGAGGTAAGTTTGTTACAGAGCATGCATTCCAAAGGGCACATTTAAAGCGCTCCTGTGATACAATCAATCAAAGATACAATCATTTTGGGAGTGATGCTAGTCCAATTTAGTTGAAAACAGTTTAAAAGAAGTATATATATATATATATATATATATATATATATATATATATATATATATATATATATATATATACACATGTATTATTCTGCATGTACATGTTATTATATTCACTGTTTTCATGTATCATATGTGTGCGACTATGTCAGGCGCTACGGAATCTGTGGCACCATACAAGTAAACAATGATGATGATATATTTAAAATGTATCATGTCCCAAATGCTATTACCAAAGACTTGTTA